>NC_134353.1:422464242-423084242 GCF_048569485.1 Anomaloglossus baeobatrachus
GCATCTAATGACAGGACTTCCCTCGCCTTGTTTCCCCCTCAGAACTTAGCTGTATCCCCAGGAATAAACATTGCAAATTGATGGAAGTGCATTTATTGGGGATGAATGCAGTCTGATTCTCGTGGATCACCGACGTGATCACCCGGGATAATTTATTAACTAGTATTTTAGCGATTAATTTAATATCTAATGTGAGCAGCGAGATGGGGCAGTAGGAGTCAGGCTTGGTCAGGTCTTTCCCGGATTTCAGAATCAGAACAATAATAGCCTTCCTCATGGATACAGGAAGGGACCCCTGCTTCTCAGCATCTCTGAACACATCCAAGAGTCTTGGCAGCAGCAGATGAGTATAGAATTTGTAGAATACACTCGGGAGTCCATCCACACCTGTGGCCTTTTCATTTTGGATTTGACCGAGCGCCTCCTCCAGCTGGTGATATAGGTCAATCCCTCCTATGCCCTAGCGATTGTAGCCAAAAAATTGCCCACAAGTACCACTGCTTAAGAAAAAAGTGTTTGTTAGTGGCCAAGGAAGTCATATGGTCTCTCAGAGCTCTCTGCACCCTCTCTAAGTCCCACTTGGCATCATCTGTAGGGTTAGATATAATATGTCGTTCTACGTCACCCAAAGTGTCCGTCAGATACTTTGTGCGCTCCCTTGTTTTCGCATTTTGGGTGCAAATTTCCCTAATATATGTTCCACGAACATACGCCTTCATTGTGTCCCATACTATATGTTTAGACGCCGTACCGTCATTTGTCACAATATATTCCCATTTAGTGTCAGTCAGTGTGCCCCCTATCAGTTGTATCCAAAGTGGGTTAAGCCGCGATGGTATTCCCACCAGCCAGTCCAGGTCCCCAAGCCTGAGACAGACCTGTAATGGGGAGTGGTCCCACAACCCCCTGGCCAGGTACGTGACGGAAGTTACACAAGGCAGCAGCTGAGCATTACCAATGGCCAAGTCAATCCTGGACAGTGAATGATGAGAACTAGAATAGCATGAGTACTGCCGAACCTGCGGATTTCTAATACGCCAAATATCTACATATCCCACTTCCTCCATCAGTCTGGCAAGGGATGTAGCTGCTGCCCCCTCTGAGATATTCCATGTGTCAAGAGAGGTGAGAAACAGTGAACTGATATTCATTATATATATAGGTAGAAAAACTACCAATCATTAATCAAATAGGACTACGTGTAAGGGTAAATCGCATGAACATACGAAAGAAGAAAAGAAGGAAAGCGATCATAAAAGCCCAAACACATGATTGAATACAAATTATTTTTATTAGATATAAATATTCATTGGTGCAGGTAAGGGTAAGGAACAACAATATATGCTTGGTAATTGTTATGCTCAAGACAGGATCATATCTTAAAAAACATTGCATGAAATACTCATATAAATCTACAATCCATTTTAATGGTTTACCGCTAGAAGTATGTGGATGGTCGATAGTATATATCTACCTCATAAATTAACTCATGCATATACACAATGACTATCTCATTGCATCCAAATATACCTCAATGTGTATGGATCATCTTCAATAGAATCGAAATTAGCCAACTAGTGTATCTAGCCTGATAAAGCTGGGCCGATACACTTATAATACTTCCAAAATCACATACATTAAGCACAGCGAGCACTAGATGTCAGTAATTACTGGCTACAAACACCAGGTGTCACTGTAGCCAAACTATAAGCATATGAACACACCAATCACCTAATTGTGTCCAGGCATAGGCCACAGTATTACCAAAAGATCACATGAGTGATTCGCCATAACCCAACACAATCGTATCGGGGACATCCATTACTCAGATAATATAAGCAAAAGGAGCACAGAAACCACAAGAATTACCTATAGCGAGCATGAAACACCTGACACGTGTTTCGGTAAACTCTTCGTCAACGCCCCTTGAGATGAGATAGTCATTGTGTATATGCGTGAGTTAATTTATGAGGTAGATATATACTATCGACCATCCACATACTTCTAGCGGTATCTGTATACTTATGACTGCTTCCCTGTATATACATGCTTTAAGAGAGCCCGCTTGCATTAAATTTATTAGCCGCACCATATAAGTGTCTGTAAGGAAGGTCTTGAAACCTCCAAATAATTTTGTTGCAATATTGTTAGCAATTGAAACCATTAAAATGGATTGTAGATCTATATGAGTATTTCATGCAATGTTTTTTAAGATATGATCCTGTCTTGAACAATTACCAAGCATATATTGTTGTTCCTTACCCTTACCTGCACTAATGAATATTTATATCTAATAAAAATAACTTGTATTCAATCATGTGTTTGGGCTTTTATGATCGCTTTCCTTCTTTTCTTCTTTTGGATATTCCATGTGTGTAGCTTATCCCAATAAGGGTGCAGGTAATTGTTATAGTCTCCTATAGGGTGGGGACCTCAGGGAGGAAACCAACAAAATTAAGAATACGTTTCAATGGTTCACCTGTGTATGGTGGCGGAATATAAATTGCAACTAGAACACAGCGCACATTATGAAGAACATAGTAAAAACATACAAATCTATCCTCCTGATGAACAGAAGATTTAAGACACTCAATTGGCACCATCCTGTGTACTAGGACATTCACCCCCCTGGAATGTGTGGAATATGCAGAATGGTACTCATGAGCTATCCATTTTTTGTGGACCAGGTGGAATCTGCTCCTTCGCGAAGTGCATTTCTGATAACAATATTATGTCTGGCTTAAGCTGCTGTAGAAACAGAAAAACCGCACATCTTTTAGTGGCTTCACCCAATCCTCGCGTATTCCAGGCCACTATATTAACGTCTTTCACCATAGGGGTGAGTGTACATATGTAACAGCAGGGGGCAGCAAGCGGGGACCTCCGGACACATGAGCAGCAGTTAGCTATAGACAAGCATAGACCAAACAGGTGCATAGAATAAAAAGGTCAGACAACACAAAATCATACACACAATAAACCAAGACATTCCTCTCAAACAGAAGGAAGTGGGGCTAAACATAACCCAAAGAGCACATAACGGTTTAAATGCCTGAGCAGTCATCAACTCCACAGTAACCTATCCGGGTGGCTCCTGCCAACTGTCCATAAGTGTTCCAGCCGGGAAACATAGCAAGTTCACTTCAATAAATCCAACAGCAAGGAATCCTCAGCGATTATTTCTGAGCAGCTCTTTTTCGTTGGTATCAAGTCATGCTGCAGCATCCTTTGGAGTGTCAAAAAACTATGTCCCACCATCCACCACCACTCGCAGCCTGGTAGGGTACAACATTGAGCAGAGGATCTGCAGCTGCCTCAGGCGTTTTTTGACGTCAATAAATTGCGCTGTTGACGCGCCCACCGGGGCCGTGGGATACTCGTTACCGAGCTGCGGTTCTTCTGCTGCTGGGATGCCGCTGTGGCTAGGCCCGGTTCCGTGACCTCAGCGGTGTGGTTTAATAAAGATATAGGGGATGATGGTTGATTCGTGTTGCCACCTGTGGTATGCGGCAAGTTTGGTGCTGCCGCTGCAGGATAGGAGCCTATGGGGCTGATGGTGATGCAGTTGGGATGGTATAGCTCTCCACATGTAGAGCTAGGCCCAGGGTAGATGGGGGTAGTAGTAATAGTCTAAGATAGCGGCTATTGCCAGATGGGAAGCGCTAGTGAATAACGGAGCAACACAGGGATGCAGTCTAAAGATCTTTACTCACTGTAGCCGTTCCAAAGTTACACACATGCCAGTGACCGCCTCTGGAGTGCCGGGATTTTCCGTGATGAGCTACAGCCGATCCCGGGTAGTTTGGAGGTCGAGTCCGGTGCACCTTTCTGAAGTGTACCCTTTCCTGGCCATCTACTTGCGCTTGCTTCTCGCTCCTGCGTTGTGCCTTCACTCACTGAACCCTGTATCAGTGCCCGTGAACCCTGTGGGGTTGCGTGAAGCTCTACTCCTTTGGTCCTTGAGAGTCACCTTCCAGTGAATTTGTGTGCGGTGGTGGCTTCGGTGCGTACAGTCACCTCAGCCGCTGGTTTTGCTAGTGAAGCCCCTAGGTTATACTCCCCTAGCCTAGGGACCAGTCCCCGTTTTGCAGCCAAGTCCTTCTACTGGTAGATTATATGTGGAACAAGGCCACGGGAGGACGTTGCACTTACCATGGTCTCTAGGACCCCTTCTGTCTGTACCCGGGCTGTGCGGTACCAGCTCCAGGGGGCGGGTCTTAGCTCCTCCACTGCTTCTCTGACTCTCTCCACACTTCACACTGTGTTCTTACTTGTACTATTGTGTTTTAACTCCTAAGACTCCCCCCCTCCCAGCCTGGCTTCGGGTATAATCACTCCCTTGCCATGTCTGATGAGGTGTTTCTGAGCCTGGGTGTTGTTCTTTTGTGTGAACCGGTGTTGACGTCCTCCTTACCCAGGATGGAATACCATACCTTTGGCTGAGGTGCAGTACCTCTGTGGCGACTGAAACCTCAGGGGCGCCACACTCTCCTCTGTTGAATTTCGGCGGAAGAATCCGGGTATAGTGAGACCTCATGGCCGTCAATAGCCAGATCCTTAATCTCCCGGGCTCTGCAGAGCGGAGTGTCCCTGTCCCTGAAGTGCAGCAACTTGAGGAGTATAGGATGGGGGTGTGCCCCTGGTAGTGGGGGTCGGGTGGGGACCCTATGTGCCCGCTCAATAGTGAAGAAAGGAGAAAACAGATCCGTGCCCAAAGTCTTGGGGAGCCACATTACAAAAAAAGGTGACTGGGTTATTGCTTTCTGACTTATCTGGGACCCCAACCAGACGGAGATTGCTTCTGCGGGATCTATTTACTAGATCGATCACCTTGGCCCTAAACAACGAGATATTGTGAATTGCTCTGCCAAGGTTTCGGGTCAGAGGGGGAAGCTTATTTTCTGTGGAAATGACCCGGTCCTCCAGGGCTCCCACCCATATATTAATCCCTTGCAGCTCCTGCCTGATAGTTGAAATGTCCACTTTAATTGCTCCCATCTGCATGTTCAAAGTGGCCAGCATAGTATTGTAGGTGTGTACAGCTGCAAGCACATCACTGAGGGTGGGCTCTGTTCTCTCAGGATGTGTCTCCAGCCGCAGCTCCAGGGTTCTCCCCCTCAAGGGACTGTTGGTGGGCCTCCCCCTCCTCCATATTACTGACAGCAGCCAGCATACTCACAGCCCCGACGATCTTCCTCCCTTCGACAGGTCTGGTCCCGGGATCTGCAGCTCTTCCACGCTGAGGTCAGACCCAGCAACAGCTCCAGGAACCGCAGGCTGAGCTCGTACAAACATGCTGAGGCGAGCTACAGCATCAGACGCCCTGCCCCCATCTGAGGCTCCAGCATTCAGCACCATGTTGGTGGTCTGCGTCCCGCACTTCAGCGCCTCCTTATCAGCCCTCAGGCTTCGGCTTCGGGTAATGCCACTCCAGTCTCTGAAGCCCCCTCCTCAGTCTAGGTCAGGTCACGACTCCAGGGAAGCAGTAAAAACTACTTTAACCCTGGCTGGACAGGAGTTTTCTGCAGGAGCTCTCCCTCCCCATGTCTGCCTCACATGCCACTCAGGCCACACCCCATTCTAGTGATAGTTACATAGCTGCCTACATAGTAACATAGGTTGAAAAAAGACCTAGGTCCATCTAATTCAACATTCCTCCACCAATTATACATTTTGTCATTAAGTCACTTATGACCAACAATGTTGTGTGTACTGAGGAAATCATCCAGCCCTTTTTTATAAACTGCTATAGTATTTGCCATTACTACCTCTTGTGGTAGGGCATTCCACAGTCTGGCTGTTCTAACAGTAAAGAACCCTTTTCTTCCACTTGCAGGTCCTTAGTATTGTCTTTCAAAAGAATAAGTCATGTGCCAGTCCTTTATATTGACCACACATGTATTTATACATATAAATGAGATCTCCTCTGAGACGTATTTTTTCTAAGCTAAACAAATCTAACTTTTTCAACCTGTCATCATATGGGAGGCCTTCCATTCCTTGTAGTAGTCTAGTTAACCACCTTTGAACTGACTCTAACTTCTAAATGTCCTGTTTAAAATGTGGAGCACAAAACTGGATCCCATATTCTAGATGCGGCCTTACAAGTGATTTATAGAGGGGTAACAATACGTTGGGATCACGGGATCTAATCTCTCTTTTTATACACCCTAAAATCTTGTTTGCTTTAGCAGCTGCTGCCTGACATTGAGTGCTGCTGCTCAGTTTACTTATAATCAGAATACCCAAGTCCTTCTCCTGTTCTGTAGTCCTGAGTTTACTTCCATTAATGTATACGCAGCTATAGGATTACTCTGTCCTAGGTGCATTACTTTACATTTATAAACATTACATCTCATTTGCCAAGTGTCTGCCCATTCTGTCATCTTATCCAGATCTTTTTGTAATATTGTACTATCGAGGTCAGTTTTTAATATCCTACATAGTTTGGAGTAATCAGCAAAGACTGAAACTTTATTATCAATCCCATCCACAAGGTCATTAATAAAGAGATTAAAAAGAATTGGTCCTGCGGTACACCATTGTTTCCTATCTTTTATCCAATTCCTTACCTAGTTGCATATAGTTTCCCCTAGTCCATGCTTCTGGAGCTTTAGTATACGGCTATTATGTGGTAAAGTATCAAATGCCTTTGCAAAGTCCAAATAAATAATCAGCTACATTACCAATATCCAGGTTTGCACTTACCTCCACATAGAACCCCAATATGTTGGTTAGACACAACTTATCTTTTAGGGATCCATGCTGTCTGTCAGTTATATCATTTTCTGCAATATATTTTTGCATGTCATCCCTTAAAATGCCCTTAAAAACTTTGCATACTACTCATGTCAGGCTTACTGGACGGTAGTTGCCTGGAACCACCCTCTTACCTTTCTTAAATATTGGTACCACATCAGCAATCCTCCAATCCTAAGGCACCAACCCTGTTACTGCGAGTCTAAGAAGATGAGATGCAGCGGTCCGTCGATTACTGAGCTCAATTCCCTCAATATTCGTAGATGAATGCCATCTGGCCCGGGGAATTTCTCAATATTTAATTTACTCAGATGCAGGCGTACTTCTTGTGTTAAATTAATTATAACCGGTTGGTGAAATTTGATTTATCACTTGTTGAATGATCCCTGGAACATTCCTTGATGAACACGGATGAGGAGTGCCTGTTTAATATCTCAGTCTTTTCTTTGTCCTCTATAACTAACTTGTTATTATATTTTAAGGGGCCGATACTATCCTTTGTTTTCCTTTTGGCATTAATGTATTTATAAAAGATTTTGAGATTTATTTTAATGTCCTTGACGATTTTTGTTTCAGTAGCTAATTTTGCTTGCCTGATTTCTTTTTTGCATTTCCTATTGATATATTTATACTTCTGAAATGCTATTTCTGTATTGTCAGCCTTCAAGATTTTAAATGGTTTTTGTTTTATTATACTTTGTACAGTCTTATTTATCCATAGTGGTTTCTTTTTATTCCTGGACATTTTATTACCAGAGGGTATAACGTTTTACAGGACTCTAGGAGTATATCCTTAAACTTACCCCATTTATGTTCGGTATCCCTAGTTACCATGACATTGTCCCAATCTACACAATTAAGTTTTTCCCTTAATTTATTGAAATAAGCTTTCCTAAAATTCCAGGTTTTAGCATTTCCCCTTTCTAATGTTCTATTGAATATTACTTTGAAGCTTACCATATTATGATCGCTGGTGCCCAAGTGTTCTTGGACCTGTAGATCTGATATTGTATCTGGTCTATTTAACAGGATCAGATCTAGCAAATTATTTCCCCTCGTCGGTTCATCTACCATCTGAGAGAGGAAATTGTCTTGAATAGTAGATAAGAGCTTACAGCTTTTAGCACAACCAGAAGATTCTATGTCCCACTGAATGTCTGGATAATCATGCAACCTCTATTACAGTGTCTCTGCATATTAGACAGTTTTAATACTCAAGTAGCTGGAAGTCTCATTAAAGTTTTCCACAAAACACCTAAAACTAAGACACAACGTAGCACAATGTTATTAAAGTTTAAAAACGGGATATAAAGTACAAGTAAATTCAAATTTCCCGGGTTCAACAAATTTTTCCAAAAGTTTCACTTTGCCTGAAATAAAATTGCTACAAATTGCAAGTAGTCCAATTGCCCTAAAAACATGTATCATACTCTGAATTTTCCTAGGACTGTATCAAACCCCCTTCAATCTTTTTAACACAAATGCAGCCATAGCAATGTCAAAGTGACCTCAAAATAGAAATGGTTTAACGGTGCTAATCTGTCATGCAATGGGCGTGGCGAGTATGTTCAGATTAACTGAGGTCTGATGCACAACGAAAAAACACCTAAAATACACCAGACAAGGGATAAACACCGAGGACACAATAACAACAGTGGGCCTGGCACTAGTGAGAGGGAAGATGGACATCTCTTAACCTCACCTGAGCTGTCCCTGCTATCCTAACCAGTCCCTATACAGTTTCTGCAACTGTAACTGAGCAGCACCCTGGGTCCCTAAGAAACCCTATTGAGGCCCTGACTAGTGAGAGGCAGGTGAGGTTCACTAGATCCACTGCTGCACTAAAGAGCCAAGAGGGTATGGAAAACAAACAGGGAAAAAAGAACCAAAAGAGGAGAGGATACGATTTCAAGACTATCCGCAGCAGCTTTCTTCCACCAAGGCAGCTTTCATACAAATGGCTTTGAATAGTCATCAAAGCTTGCTGGGAGACCTGGCTTTTAAGCACAAGGGGGTGTGTCGACAGAGCAGGTGCAGCTGAGCTCAACTGTAGCAGAGCTGCAAACAGAAAGACTGGTATTAACTACTTCCGTGCCAAAGGAAAAATGACAATCAAATGCAGAGTCCTAGAGATAAGGGGCTCCAGACCTCAAGCTGCCACTAGTCTCCAAAAAACAAGGAGACAATTGTGACATAATAGACAGCTCATTTAATAACACAGTGCAATTAAATTTTTTCATATTTATTTTTTTAAATAAGTGAACGGTCCATAAATCATCCTTACTGGTCATGAGTGATGACACAGAGCTTAGACTCAAACTGACGGTAGCACTGTTAGAGCTAGCAACATCATGTTGTGAATGAAACAAGTAATGCTTCACATATTACATGATGCCCTAGGCATATTCCCTACAAATACTGCTAGAGGCAAAGGAGGCCAATTGTGGCCTGCATTTGGCAGTACTACTGCTCAGATCGCTGGTCCCAGTGGTGGTGGTGGTGCTTCTGCTGCTAGTGGCTCCCACATTCTTAGCCATGGTAATAGTATGTCATTGGTCATGAAGGGGTCAAACTCCTGATAGAGTGCAGAAGATATAGTATACATTTTTGATAAATAAAGGTATTTTGGAAAGTGTTCAATATTTAAATGTGTATTATTTATTTTACTACATTTCTTGAAAAAAAAAAAAACATTTATTTCATGGTCTATTAGTTAATGTAGATGTTATCTAGAGGTATCTCCTGTTCCAAACCCCACTTCTAAGATCCAGAATGGAAAGTTATTGTGTAACCGTTGCAATTCTCTTGACTCCATATTGATTACCTTATGACAGTCAATTATTAATAAAATATGGAAAAAATGAAGGATAGGGGGACATGATCAAAGCCTTAAAATATGTTAAAGATTTAACTAATTCAGAAAGAAATTTGTTTAATAAGAAACTAAAGACAAGGACAATGTGATCACAATCTGACGTTAGTAGTTGTAGGTATAGGAGCAATTTCAGAAAATATTATTTCACTAAATGATTAATAGATGCATGAAAACACTTACAGTATATCAGGTTGGAAATTTAAAAGTAACTGAAATTAAGGTTGAGATCTTGTAATTGACTTGGCCATTGCAGAATCGTTCACTTCTTTGCCTTATAAAACTCCCGAGTTGCTTTCATAGCATGTTTAAGGTTAATGTCCTTAACTGTGAAGGCCATCCAATCAATCTTGCTGCATTTGGTTGAATGTGACGGCTGGTGGATTTGGACCCACTGTGCCACAGGCCAGGCTTACCCTGAAAGGATGTAATTAAGTAACTACCTGGTCTTCACAAATTCCTACAATGGTGAGGATAGGGACACAAGAACATTGAACCAAGGCACATCTCGCATCAAAAAATCAACGCCACTCCATATGGCACATAAACATAGAAAGAAAGATGGAGCTTGCAAGGCAGTTAGTGTAAAAATATCCAAAATTTTATTATACAAATTTCTTTCCCACTTATGTGTGGTAATTCACCTTGTTCTCTATTAGCACTGCATATGTACTTTTTCTATATGGATTGAAACTATTTTAATATAATAAGAAATTTGTATAATAAAATTTTGGATATTTTTACACTAACTGCCTTGCAAGCTCCATCTTTCTTTCTATGTTTAATGGTGAGGATAGGTTAGGCCACAGGTAGTCACCAGGTACCACAGTGCCAGGGAAGTCTTCGGGTTTGCAGCAGCTGACCAATGGGTCAAGGCAGATACACGAGGTACAGGCAGACAAGAAAAATGATGTAGTCAAAGCAGTCCGAGGTTGGGTGGGCAGCACAGGTTCAGGATACAGAACCAAAGTCAGGAGCCCGGTCAATTACAGGAGAATCAGAGCAGAGCACAGCCAGACAAAGCACAAGACAAAATGAGACTAAAGGCCGCTTTACACGCTGCGATCTCGCTAGCGAAATTGCTAGCGTGCATACCTGCCCCCCATCGTTTGTGCGTCACGGGCAAATCGCTGCCCGTGGCGCACAAAATCGTGCGGACCCGTCACACTACTTACCTGCCTAGCGACGTCGCTGTGACCGCCGAACCGCCTCGTTTCTAAGGGGGCGGTTCGTTCGGCGTCACAGCGACGTCACTAAGCGGCCACCCAATAGAAGCGGAGGGGCAGAGTTGAGCAGGACGTAACATCCCGCCCACCTCCTTCCTTCCTCATTGCCGGCGGCCGCAGGTAAGGCGAGGTTCCTCGTTCCTGCAGTGTCACACATAGTGATGTGTGCTGCCGCAGGAACGACGAACAACATCGTACCTGCAGCAACAATGATAATTGGGAATAGGGGGGCATGTCACCGATTAGCGATTTTGAAAGTTTTTGCGACAATTCAAAATCGCTCATAGGTGTCACACGCAACGACATCGCTAACGCGGCCGGATGTGCGTCACAAATTCCGTGACCCCAACGACATCGCTTTAGCAATGTCGTAGCATGTAAAGCGGCCTTAAGTCTAATCAGGCAAGGTGTAGAGGGAAGAGCTGTGTAATATGGCACCTGCTGGCATGGAATATGCCAGGGAAGCAGAACTGGTGGACACAGTGGAGATAAGTTATGACAGATTCTGAATGTGCCTCCCGTGTGGTGAACTCTGTATTTGCTCTCATGAAGTCTTTTCTTATGGTAGACATAGGGGCACTTTGCACGCTGCGACATCGCAGGCCGATGCTGTGATGCCGAGCGCGATAGTGCCCGCCCCCGTCGCAACTGCGATATCCTTGTGATAGCTGCCGTAGCGAACATTATCGCTACGGCAGCTTCACATGGACTCACCTCTCCTGCGACCGTCGCTCTGGCCGGTGACCCACCTCCTTATTAAGGGGGCGGGTCGTGCAGCGTCACTGCGACGTCACACGGCAGGCGGCCAATAGGAGCGGAGGGGCGGAGATGAGCGGGATGTAAACTACGGAAGCCGCAGTGACGCCGGTAGGAGATGTTCCTCGCTTCACACACAGCGATGTGTGCTGCCGCAGGAGCGAGGAACAACATCGGACCGTCGCGTCAGCGTAATCATGGATTACGCCGACGCTGCACCGATGATGCGATTACGACGCTTTTGCGCTCGTTAATTGTATCATCGAGCCTTTACACACTACGATGTCGCATGCGATGCCGGAAGTACGTCATTTTCAATTTGACCCCACCGACATCGCACCTGCGATGTCGTAGTGTGCAAAGCCCGCCTTAGATACTGAAACATCTACTTCCTGGAGAGTGTTCTTCACTTGAGTGGATGTTGTGAAGGGATTTTTCTTCACCATGGAAAGGATTCTGCAATCATCCACCAACGTTGTCTTCCATCAATGTCCAGACCTTTTTGAGTTTCCAAGCTCATTAGTGCACCCTTTTTTTGCAGAATGTACCAAAGTGTAGATTTGACAATTCCAAACATTCTCTGATGGATTTCTTCTTTTTTACAGCCTAATGATGGTTTAGTTCTCTTCTATTGAGAGCTCATTTGATCACAGGTTGTGGGTTCACAGCAACAGCTTCCAAATGCAAATGGCACATGTGGAATCAGTTGCAGCACTTTTACCTGCTTAAATTATGATGGATTAATGAGAAAATTGCTCATGCAGCACTTTTGAGATAATTGTCTAATTACCTTTGGTCCCTTGAAGAAGAAGCAGCTACATATTATGGAGCAGTAATACAATACTACTTACTTCAATTAGGATGTGAATACCCTCAAATTAAATCTGAGAGTGTTAGGCATCAGGTCCTGATGTGTCCTGTCCCAAAGCTGAGTCTGGAGCATCTGTGGATACAGCGGTCTCCCATTTAGGATCAGCCACTGGGATTGCTGCTCAGCATTCCCAGCATCTGGCCAAAGCCCACAACGTGCAGATGATTACTAAAGGGTCGGTTCCTGTGAGCATAGTGAATGCTGCGGCACAGACACGGATGAAGAAGACTTTGTCTTCAAAGACTAAACCAATAATCCGCCGCAATGAGCATGTCAATGACGCGGCAGCATCCCATTGGTGGCCCAGTGTCAGCAGAGCTGATGATGTGGCCTCACCAGATTGGCCGGTGGGTGATGTCACTGCTGACTGGGCATAGTGTTTGGGGCGTGCCTTATTCTATTTAAGGTGCGTCCGAGCACATGGCGGCGCCCGTTGATTAATCTATGTTGGAGGTATATGAGTGTGGCTGTGCGCTATTGCAATACCACGTGCCAGTAACCATTAGCTACTACCGCTATACCACAGTCCTGTTTCCTCTGAGAGGGTAAATCCACATTTAGCACAGGCTGCTTAGGTAGGAGTCCTACGTAGCTCCAGTAGCATGAGAGAGTTACTCCACATACTGGTCCAGTGACTTAGGCAGGTAGCTTTGGGCACGTCCTAGGTAAGCTCAGGTCTTGTCAAGGGACTTTTGTAGACCAGTCACCTAGGCAGGTACTGCGTGCTCCGTGACCCGGATTGTAGGAGGGTTAATCCACATCCTGGTGGGTGCAGGAACACTATTTGCACAGTGTGCATACCTCTTTACGTCTTAGTTCTCTTGCTAGCGTATCCTCTGTGCAGGCAACAGAAGTTACTGCCACTCTTTTATTTGCATATTCCCTGTGACGCTACGCAGAGAGTACTGCTGATCAAGTATACTCTAGTGTGTGAATTAACACAAGTCAGAGTAGAATATTACTATTATTATTTTTAGTTCTACTTAGCTCTGTGGGTAACTTAACTTCAGCTCTACTTCGCTGCATCACGGACCCCGGGTTGCAAACATTATTATTTAATTTATTTGCAATCCGTCACCCTCATAGAGCCTGCAGTTTAAACCCATATTGATTATATAACTGTATCTTGAATATGGTTTTAGGTAAATGCCAAAAATTGTGTCACTGTCCAAATATTTCTGGACCTAACTATAGGGCTAAGGAAGCTTTTTAAGGGTATCTGCGCATGCTGCGCTCTGTCAAGTGCAGAAAAAAAACGCACCCTCTGGCAGACTGGTCAACTATAAACACTGCGTTTGACATAAAAAATGCATCTTAAATGCATGCGGTGACCGCAAATTCCCTGAGTGACTGAAGTTAGCCACGCAACCAGCAGTGCCGTCACTAAGGTTACCCGCAGCCAGCTGGAGTCCTCTACCCAAGACCGCAAATCACCTGAGCGAGGACACCGCTGATTACTTCAGTAACTCGGACGACTTGCTGTCACAGTTGGAGGATCCCGCGGTGGCCGCGGGTAACTTGAGTGACGTCATCACTGATAGCGCGACTCACTTCAATTACTGCGTGGAGCTCACAGAGAGTGGTCGTGGTCTGTGGCCACTCCTGTCAGCTTCCGATGTAGCAGAGCTGAAAGCATCATGGGACCTTGTGTGGATTACGTTGGACCTGGAGGGCTGTTTGGGGATTAATAAAGTGGTGAAAGATGGTGTTTTTCTGTCGTTTATACCAACTAAAGGATTTTTTGGGTGTATGTGTTTATTTTCTGCCATGATTAACCTAGGACTTAGTGGCAGCTATGGGCTGCCATTAACTTCTTATTACCCAGATTGCCACCACACCAGGGCAATTCGGCATGTGCCGGGTGGAGTCCCGGGACTGTCGCATCTAATGGATGCTTCAATTCTGGGCGTCTGCTGGCTTATATTTTTAGGCTGGGGGGCTCCCCATCCTGGCTGTGGGGCTCCCCATCCTGAGAATACCAACCCTCAGCCGTGTGGCTTTACCTTGTGTGGCTTTACCTTGGCTGGTATCAAAATTGGGGGGAAAGCATGCCGTTTTTTTAAAATTATTTATTTATTTATTTTACTGCACAATATAGACCCGCCCACCGGCAACTGTGATTGGTTGCAGTGAGACAGCTTTCACTCAGCATGGGGGCTCGTCTGACTGCAACCAATCATAGGCGCCAGTGGGCGAGGGAAGCAGTGAATATGAGATGGAACAATAAGCAGCCGGCATTTTCAAAGGCTGGAGAAGCCGCCAGAGAAGTGTGACAGCTGTGCAGTGCCACGTCGCGTCGGTGATCGGTGAGTATGAGAGAGGGGGTGAAAGGGAGAGACCAACAGAGAGAGACCGACCAACTGACAGAGAGAGAGAGACCGACAGAGAGAGAGACCGACAGACAGAGAGAGAGACCGAAAGACCTGCGTTCTGTTTGTCAAAAAACCATGCAGAACGCAACAATGCAAGCGCACAGCTAAACATTTTGGTTCATTTTAACACACCTCATTCATTTCAATGAGTGGAAAATGCAAACAATACGCACTAAAGAAGTGACATGCTGCTTTTTTAAATGCATCGATTTTGTCAAATATTTGGCATCGAAAACGCTGCATTTAAAATAGCAACGTGAGCATGGAATTTGTTGACTTCTCATAGACTTTGTTGTTGAAGCACAACACATGCATTTTGACAATGACACGCTGCAATTTTAAACGCAGCCAAAACACGGGAAAAACGCAACGTGCGCACATAGCCTTATTCCTGGTTACTGGGTAAGACCCTATTGTGCTTTTTTTTTACCTCCAGCTTTTTACACATGAGTGGAACCTTGTCTCACACCTGCAGTGCAACACCCTCACCATTATCACCATTAGAGGCTCTGGTGGAAGCCTGGTGTGTTTCTGTACTCAAGCCCCTTTAGGTTTTCTGTGTGCTGTGGTCCAGTGGGTCCACTCCCTGATAGTATCCGCAAATGTAAGGCTATGTGCCCATAGGACAACGTACCCGCGGATTTTGCCGCGGAAAACCTGCGAATTTATCTGGATTTTCTAGATAAATCCGAAGGTTCTAGCAAGTACAGATACTCCCCATATTATCCTATGGGATTTGGGGAGTGCTGTATCAATGGTGCAGTATGTGTGGCTGTGGAATATGCTGCGGATGTCCCGCACCTGCACGTAACTGCATATCAATTATTCAGGCGGATATATTTGCTATCTGCGGAATTCCCGCTCCTCCACTGTGGAGATAGAGGGTGGGAATTCCGCAGGTATTTCCGCACTTGTCCGGCAGGTTTACCGCAACAACTCGGCACATACACTGCAGCAATGGATAGCTGTGGATTCCGGGGAGCAGCAGCGGTAAATCTGCATACAAATCGTCGGAAAAGTCCGTGGGTACGTTGTCCCTTGGGCACATAGCCTAACAGTAACCAGATTTTTTTATCTCATTTTATTCCCACTGCTCCCCTGAATGTTATTTTTTTCTTTAAAGGAGTTCTCCGACATAAACTCCCAAAAAATTTTAAGCTAATCCGTGCTGTATTGTCACATGAAAAACATCCCTACATTATTTTTTTTTTTTTGTTTCCTGACTTTTGTTCCTCTTGAATTATCACTTTATTCTCTGCAGCCTCTTTATTTACCTGCAGCTCAACCAAGCATGACATCTTTCTATGCCAAACCTCACAGTCAGAGCTGGCAGCCCGGCGTCACAGTCCAGACCCGCCCTCTGCACACACATTCCCTGTCAGTATTCTGCCCCAGCACCTGGTAAATAAGTGAATACTATGTAATGAAAATTATATATTGCCCCCAATGTGAGTCTATAGGATATGTATATATATACACATACACATATACTCACACCCACCCACACACACCTAGAGTTATATAATATATATAATCCCCCCTCATGGATTCTGTCTCCTCTGCACTCTTTTCTCTGCCACCCCCCGCTCTGTCTCTCACCCATGCACTGTCTTCTCTCCCCCTGCACTCTCTTCTCTGCCACCCCCCACTCTGTCTCTCACCTGTGCACTGTCTTCTCTCCCCCTGCACTCTCTTCTCTGCCGCTACCCCGCTCTGTCTTTCACCAGTGCACTGTCATCTCTCCCCCTGCACTCTCTCCTCTGCCTCCCCCCTCTCTGTCTCTCACCTGTGCACTGTCTTCTCTCCCCCTGCACTCTCTCCTCTACCGCCCCCCCACTCTGTCTCTCACTCGTGCACTGTCTTCTCTCTCCTTGCACTCTCTTCTCTGCCGCCCCCCCGCTCTGTCTCTCACCCGTGCACTGTCTTCTCTCCCCCTGCACTCTCTTCTCTGCCGCCCCCCTGCTCTGTCTTTCACCAGTGGACTGTCTTCTCTCCCCCTGCACACTCTTCTCTGCCACCTCCCAGCCCTGTCTCTCACCCGTGCACTGTCTTCTCTCCACCTTCACGCTCTTCTCTGCTGCCCCTCTTCCCACCATTCTGTCTCTCACCTGTGCACTGTCTTCTCTCCCCCTGTACTATCTTTTCTGCCGCCCCCTCCCGCCGCTCTGTATCTTACCCGTGCACTGTCTTCTCTCCCTCTGCACTCTATTCTCTGCCACCCCCCTACCCTGCTCTGTCTCTCACCCATGCACTCTTTCTCCCCCTGCACTCTCTTCTCTGCCATTCCCGCCCGCTCTGTATTTCACCCGTGCATGGTCTTCTCTCCCTCTGCACTCTCTTCTCTGTCACCTCCCCCCACTCTGTCTCTCTCCTGTGCACTGTTTTCTCTCCCCTGCACTTTCTTCTCTGCCGCCCCTGTCCCCTCGCTCTGTCTCTCACCTGTGCACTGTCTCCTCCCCCTGCACTCTCTTCTCTGTTGCCCCCTCGCTCTGCCTCTCATCCGTACACTGTCTTCTCTCCCCCTGCACTCTCTTTTCTGCTGCCCCCCTCCCCCCACTGTCTCTCACCCGTGCACTGTATTCTCTCCCCCTGCACTCTCTTTTCTGCTGCCCCCCCTCCCCCGCTCTGTCTCTCACCTGTGCACTGTCTTCTCTCCCCCTGCACTCTCTTCTCTACCACTCCCCCTCCCCTGCTCTGTCTCTCTCCTGTGCACTCTTTCTCCCCCTGCACTCTCTTCTCTGCCGCTCCCCCCCACTCTGTATCTCATCCATGCACTGTCTTCTCTCCACCTGCACTCTCTTCTCTGCCGCCCCCCGCTCTGTATCTCACCTGTGCACTGCCTTCTCTCCCCCTGCACTCTCTTCTTTGCCGCCTCCTCCCGCTCTGTCTCTCACCTGTGCACTGTCTGCTCTCCCCCTGCACTCTCTTCTCTGCCGCCCCCCTCCCCCTGCTCTGTCTGTCACCCGTGCACTACCTTCTCTCCCCCTGCACTCTCTTCTTTGTAGCCCCCCTGCACTGTTTCTCATTCGTGCACTGTCTTCTCTCCCCCTTCACTTTCTTTTCTGCCACCCCACTGCTCTATCTCTCACCCGTGCACTGTCTTCTCTCCCCCTGCACTCTGTTCTCTGGCCCCCCCTCTCTCACCCATGTGTTATCTTCTCCTCCATGCTGTGATGAGTGCAGCTTGCTTACAGCAAGGTGATGCAGAGCTCAGTGCTGTTGTTTGCTGGTGTCAGGTGATGTCCCTGCTCTCTGCTTCTGGCTGTACTCAGAAGCCAGGAGTGCCGGAGGCTGCATTCATCGCAGTGTGAGGAGAGAGACAGCTCATGGGGCAGTGGGGACACAGTCACCTGGGCCCCATACATCACAATGAGCTCTGGCAAACAGGGCTGACTATGTCCTAGATAGAGAGGGCAACCCTGTTTGTCCATGACCCGGGCACATACAGGGCACAGATAGCAGTGCACAGGGAGCAGGGGAGAGTACGGAATGTGGGGAGGGGGCGAGGAAGGATGAGAGGGGCTGGGGCTCATTGCACTGCACCTGGTCGGCTGCAGGGCGGCAACATGACGTCAGCTGTGATGCCCGTCAACAAGGTCCAGCCCCTGTTGACGTATCATCACAGGAAGCAGCAAAATCCTGGCAGGAGTGGTCACATGACCACTCTGAGCCAGGGGAGAGGGGCTGACACCAGTGCAGGTTGGTAGTTGCTATCTACTTACCTGCCCCAATGTAGCCCAATAGTAAAATAACAAAAAAATAAGTAAAATAAGCCGGGTAACCCCTTTAAAACCAGACGGTTACAAAGATATAGGTCTTTTGACCTATAATTTTTATGGTATTTACCAAGAGGACATGGCTCACAGAATTCTCTAGAAGGGTGCAGTTAAGGTGTTCTGCATAATTACCCTGTGAGCAACACCCTCATGGTAATGATTCTCAAAAAATTTGCACTTTATAAAAAGGCTGATATTTTTGGAACTATATTGTATACACTGACAAGCAAAAGGGTAACAATGTTTTGAACTCTTGACTTTCAGGCTCCATATCTCACCATTTACTACAGCTTTGAGTGTGAGACTACCTTCATTTTATAGACAATCATCTTGGCTCATATATCATCTCATACATAAATTTGACTTGCAACTATTAAGCATATGATTAGTTATGTAGATTATTGTCAAATGTTCAAAACACATTTTACCCTTTTGTTTGTCACTGTATTAAGAAACAAACAAACAAACAAACCAATTAAAAAAACATTGGGGCACTCAGGGGAATAAAATACGAGTAAAACTTGCCACTTTTGACCTGGTGACAGGTTGCCTTAAAATATACCCTATTCTGCTTTTCTTTATTCTTAGGCCTCACAAACAATTCAAAAATATAGATACCATTTACTTTAACTGTCAGCCATCATAAATGTGAGTGGACCTGTTAATTCATGAAAATAGTAAATAAATATTATACATAGGTTTGTAACTCTATTGCTTCGTATTACTGTAGGGAGCACATATCAATGTCATTTTATGAAGAGACCTAAGGCTGCTTCCCTCTTACCAGTCCTTCATTCGCCTTCAGTGCGAGCAGTCTGCCAGGAGTATAGAATATGGAGCTTCTGCCCTTACAGTCTTGACCATTAGATGCCAGTCCTAAAAATAATCCCTCCCACCTCCTCTATGTTGAAATGGGGAAGAGTTAAAGCTACCGTACAGCAGCACAGTGAGAGTCATAGAGAAGATCTAGCGAAGAGAGAAAGAAGATCAAGGTGACAACATAGAGAAAGAGAATAGAGAATATCGGCAGCTGAGAAACAATAGTATGAATAGTTATGGTTATTGTCCCATCTCTACATGCTTACCATTCTACATGTTTAATAATCACAGAGTTGGTATAGGTAGTGAAATCCTCTGCAAGCTACTACTAGAAGTAGCTGGTAACTACATGGGGTCAATGCACTGGTAGACCCCGACAGGAAAGGGGCCCCTGTACAAGGGTGGTATATAGGCCCTTTAGAGTCCATCATAATGCACAATTCCACCTGCAAAAGGAGGTGCAAAAGGGTTCTCATATCTCTTGAGTCACTGTGCAGCTGCAAAGGTTGCACCAATGATATATTTCCCCTGTTTCAATGAAGAGTGGATTCTGACGGTGGAACAAAGATGGCTGGCACAGGTCAAGTACAGGGATTTCAATGAAAACTGTGTGCTGAGTAAAAATTTTGGTCAGTGCAGAGATTAAAGGGTTATCCCGTCTCCAAGATCCTATTCCAATCTGTAGTAGGCATGATAATAATAATAATAATATTTGTAAATACATCCAATTAAATAGTTCTCCTGATATCGCCATGTCAGGGCATTGCAGCTTAGGTATCCATCGTTAAGACCACAAGCAACTTACTGTGACTATATAATCGGACATAACCATGGATACCTTAGCTGCAATGCTCTGCACCTGAGGTAAGAGGCATGGCTATATCAGGAGCTGTATCAACTATACATTCCTAATTGGAGGTGTTTGCTAATATTATTATTATTATTATTACACCTACTCCATATTGGGATAGGATCTTGGAGATGTGAATACCCCTTTAAGTAGAGAGGAACAAGGAATCCCCAGCTCTATATACAGTAGATGACAACTAGCAGAAGAAAAGTCCACCCCACACTTCTCGTGATCTGTCCCTCATCTATTGTCCTTAATGGACCATTCCCAATTACTGGTTTTGTTCTATTAGTGTGCTTTAAATAATCTAAATCCATGGACATTTTTCATTGCCTCCTGGTATCTGTTCTGGCCTAAATCCTTTCAAATCTATAGAGGAAAAAATATTTTAATGCCTAAAATAGTTAACATACTCTACAAACACAAATATCGGGAGTACCTGTCCATCAGAAGTTTTAATGAGCTGCTGCTACAGTCAACTCACTCATCTTAACTAACTTATTGAACTTTCAACTTCTAACCAGACGAGGTTATTGTGCCTCCCCCCGAATTTGAGGCTTCCCGTCACATATCGATCTTATATGCAATTCTCTATGACTGTGGGACTCCACTAAAATCCCCGCAGACTTCAAAAAAAACCTCACCACAAAAAACACACCAGCCAACTCAGGTCAAAATGGCAAATGTACTTGTAGGATGTAGCCGGCTTCCTATGATATAGGTGGGGGTAACACAGGTGCATAATACAGATGAGACAACTACTCTCAGCCTACCAAATCATGGAGTAGGTGGCTGCTGGTATTAAAACCGCACACAGATGGGGTTTTACATAGGGCACCAGTCACACAGATATGTGCAATGCACAGTGTCTGGCTTACAGCCTATTGATGATGCCCTTCTATTAGATCAGGCCTGCTGCCCAGCACTATTTAAAGGGAACCTGTCAGCAGAAATTTAGCTTGAAACCTAAAAGTTTCCCCCTCTGCAGCTCCTGGGCTGCATTCTAGCAGGTTCCTGTACTTTTTGTGGCCCCTTTTAAACCAAATTAAATACTTTATAAACGTGTACTTTTTGCTATGTAAATTTTGTAAATCGTCCATGGGGGCGGGCTCTCAGCTGACCGTTGCTGTTTCTCCAGCACATTGACGCCGTCCCCCCACGCTCCATTTCATCCATCAGGACGCCGCCTACTGCACCTGAGGTGCCGCCCACGCCAGGATCGCTGGTGACATGGGTCACAAGCACGAGATTATGGGCGGCGCTGTGATTGCATCGCAAGTGCCCGCCCATAATCTCGTGGACGCGCTTTCCCCCACTGCCTCCAGCGTTCTGCGCAAGCGCAGCAGGGCAAGATGGGAAAGAGGTGATGTCGGGTCACCTGGCCAGCAAGCGCTTGCGCAGAACGCTGGAGGAAGAGGGGAAAGTGCGGTCACGAGGTTATGGGCGGCACTTGCTGATGACACTCATAGCGCCGCCCATAACCTCGTGCCTGCGCAAAACGTCACCAGCGGTCACTCGTGCACACAGTGCACAGTCCCGCTACAGTCGCACAGCGCATGCGCGGGACCACGGGCATCTAGGGGCGGCGTCCTGAGATATGAAATTCAGCGTTGGGGGGCGGCGTAAATCTGCTGGAGGAACACCAACGGTCAGCAGAGAGCCCGCCCCCATGGATGATTTACAAAATTTACATAGCAAAAGGTACAAGTTTATAAAGTATTTAATTTGGTTTAAAGGGGGCCACAAAAAGTACAGGAACCTTGCTAGAATGCAGCCCAGGAGCTGCAGAGGGGGAAACTTTTAGGTTTCAAGCTAAATTTCTGATGACAGGTTCCCTTTAAGTGCATTGACACACAGGACAGACACCCCAGAGGGCCCAGCTTCATCTTGCGAAAAAATGTGCAATAAAAATGATATACAGTAAAATGATAATAAATGTGAGGTATTGGTCCATATTTTGACCAAAATACACAAGCTCGTAACCCAAGGTAGGTTGAAAGCAGGGCTATGGAGTCGGTAAGCCAAACCTTCGACTCCGACTCCTCAATTTCTCTTGCACCGACTCCGACTCCGACTCTGACTCTGACTCCTACATATATTGCTTATAGTTAGGTGAAAAATTTATTGTAGTACATGAACATGTGTATGTGAACATCAGACATTTAATAATTTTTATGATACAATAATTAATATATTTGGATAGAACATAAAATATATTTATTGGATACAACTTTAGAACACAAACTGTAATAAATTGTAAATATGTAATACACTATGTAATATACAGTAGATAACATATATATCTTGTGTGTGTATTTATCTTGTGTGTGTATTTATCTTGTGTGTGTGTATATATATCTATATATATATACATATATTGTATTACATATTTACAATTTATTAGTTTTTTGTGTTCTAGAGTTGCATTCTAATAAGTATATTTTATGTTCTATCCAAATATATTGATTATTGTATCATAAAAATAATTAAATGTCTAATGTTCACATTGTACTACAATACATTTTTCACTTAAATATAAGCATTATACTAAATGTTATTATTTAGTAAAATATTCAGCACATTCTGCATTGCACTACTGTCCCCAATTTATTATATATTTGAGGAGTCGGAGTCGGTGCATTTTATACCGACTCCGACTCTGAGTCCACCAAAATGAGCTCTGACTCCGACTCCAACGCCAACTCCACAGCCCTGGTTGAAAGTGGCTGTTTCATCAGAATTCTGCACCTGTGTTATTCATGTTCTCCCTCCTAATTAAATAACATATTGAGTAAAGGATTATTCGGACATCTATTGTAAGTCCAACTTAAAGCCTGCTTTACACGTTGCAATTTCGCATATGATATCGTATGCGATTTGCAACGCCCCCATCGTATGTGTGGCACGTTCAATTTGTTGAACGTGCCGCACAAACGATTAACCCCTGTCACACATACTTACCTGTCCATACGACCTCGATGTGGGCGGCGAACATCCACTTCCTGGAGTGGGAGGGACGTTCGGCGTCACATCGACGTCACGCGGCAGCCGGCCAATAGAAGCGGAGGGGCGGAGCTGAGCGGGACGTAAACATCCCGCCCACCTCTTTCCTTCCACATTGCCAGCGGGAGCCGCGGGAGGCAGGTAAGATCTGTTCAATGTTCCCGGGGTGTCACACACTGCGATGTGTGCTGCCTCGGGAACATTGAACAACCCGACGTGCAATTCGTCAGGATTCAACGACGTGTATGCGATGAACGTTTTAGCGTTCAATTGCAATCGCACATACCTGTCACACACTACAATATACCTTACGATGCCGGATGTGCGTCACTTACGACGTGACCCCGCCGGCTTAAGATAAAGACAGCAGGTTGTATAATATGAGAGAGAGAAAGGGTAAAAATATGTACTGAGAGGAAGAGAAGCAGCAGTTTGATAATAGAAATAAGGCGTTCATGTTCAGCTTCATTACACTTATGCCGCTTATACAGCACCAATATATTCCATAGCACTTTACAGACATTGCCATTAAAAAAGCCCCCCATACACTTCACACAGCTGTAGGCCGAGTGATGGTTTGGCTGATCATTTGGCCGGCAGCTATCTCAACTGACTCTCCCGTACACAGGAGTGCTTGCTCTCCCGAGCGCTCCTGTGTTCTCTACAAGAGACACTGCCAGACATCTCTCACGACTTATCAGAGAACAAAAGGATTATCAGTCCGAAATTGGACATCTTTATGTCCCTCAACATCATCTATTGAGGAAGAGTCAGGGACCCCATACACTTTAGATTGATGGCTGAACCTGTCAATATCTGTTAGGCTAATGTCTATGGGGGTCTTTACTGTCCCTAGTAGGGCTCACAATCTAAAGTCGTGTATTTCTTTTATGTTCATCATTTGCCATAAATCAAAAGGGCAAATATTAGAAGTGTCACTTCAAGGTAACTTAAGGTGCACTTACACTGCAAGAATATTGTGAGTGAATGTTCCTAGAAAAATAATTATCTTGCTATCTAAACGGGATTCTGATCACCCACTGAACAAGCAAAAATGCTCATTCATCAGGTGAAATGATCTTTTCCTTTTCAGAAACTATCATCGTTCTTGGCTGCACATCATCTAGTATAAACAAGACTTGTGATGTTGTGAACAATGGCAGCCTATGCACAGTGAACGATCAATTTCAGATGGATATGGATATGTGCTTTTTGCCTGCGTAAACGGGCAATTAAAATGACTGCCGATCAGTAAATATTTTCCGATTTTATCGTTACCTAAAGGAATAATGTAAAATCACCCTTAAGGCTACTTTACACACTGCGATATCGGTCCCGATATCGCTAGTGTGGGTACCCGCCCCCATCTGTTGCGCGACATGGGCATATCGCTGCCCGTGCCGCACAACATCGCCCACAGCCGTCACACATACTTACCTGTCCGGCGACGTCGCTGTGACCGGCGAACCGCCTCCTTTCTAAGGGGGCGGTCCGTGCGGCGTCACAGCGACGTCACTGAACCGCCGCCCAATAGCAGCGGAGGGGCGGAGATGAGCGGGACGTAACATCCTGCCCACCTCCTTCCTTCCGCATAGCGGCCGGGAGGCTGGTAGGGAGAGCTTCCTCGCTCCTGCGGCGTCACACGCAGCGATGTGTGCTGCCGCAGGAACGAGGAACAACCTCGTTACTGCTGCAGTAACGATAATTGGGAATGGACCCCCGTGTCGCCGATTAGCGATTTTGCACGGTTTTGCAACGATGCAAAATCGCTTATCGGTGTCACACGCAACGGCATCGCTAATGCGGCCGGATGTGCGTCACAAAATCCGTGACCCCAACGACTCCGCATTAGCGATGTCGTAGCGTGTAAAGCCCGCTTTAGTCTCTGATCCGAGAACTTTTTGAAATGAGCTATTATAATGTGGACAGAGAATTGTTATATGTGGATCTGTTTCAGGTGAGTTTTGGTAGAAAACATTTACAATATAAATTATTTCTTTGACATGATTTTATAACACAAGCTGCTACTTTAAAGGATAGTGATTCAGATAACAGAACTGGAGACTTCTGGGTTGTCCGGGACTCGAATATTGATGACCAATGGACACAACCATGCTTTTCTAGTGATGTATATTGCTTAAATTTGACCACCAACGGGGCAGTAAACAACTGATTGAGAAGGTGCCGGGTGTCAGGCCAAACAACCTCATACCGATGACCTATTAAATGGAAGATAATCAATATGCTAGTCCCAGACAACACATATAACAATTTATAAAGCCACCAAATCCACTGAATGGAATACATTATTAAAGGGAATTTGTTAGCAGGTTTTTGCATCATTGCTTTATTAATGTGAATAAGGCTGAAAAGACAAAAGGCGCTAATAGGGAACTAACGTTAAAGAACGTTTGTAGGAAATATCATATGTGCTCACCTGATGCAGTTGTGAAAATAGTCACAACTGCTATTGAAAGCGTGTAAGTTATGGCTGCAGCAGGCACCTTGAGGAGTTAGCGTCAAAGATGCAAACAGAAGTGGACTCCCGCGCTGTCACAAGAAGATGATCAGCAGTAATGGTTAAATCGTGATTTTATTATGCGTTTCAGAGATCACATTTCCTTCCTCAGATAAATCACACATGTACATGGTTGCACTTTACAATGGAGGCTATATATAACCTTGTGAAATTCAAAACAAAGGCGCGAGGAAACAGAAAAAGTCACCTGACATGTTAACTCTTAAATAAAAATAAAGTTATAAACAGAAACCATAGCATATAAGTCTGATTAATATTAAATAAAGAATATATGCATAGAAAGTTAGAAACTTATATGAATAAAACAGAAAAAAAATACAAATAAAAAACTAAACTATGGATCTGGTGGGATGCAAACTCATAAAGTGTCTGTTTCAAAAACCTTAAGGAAAGTGTGGGAACCCGTGAACCCACCGATCAATATCAAAATTTGGTGAAATGTTTTGTATCTTGAGAGGTGTAAAAACTTTATTCCAAATTTGAATATGGAGGCGGGTTTAATGGGAAACAAACTTGTGGTAATGTGAAGAAAGGACTTTGAGATGAGTGTATGTGACCACAGAGCCACAGACCAAGATAGTGGAATATTTAGGGACAATTATTTATCAAAGTGAAGAAAATACTATGTAAAGTGAAACAATTATGTATAAAGTGAAATAATTAAAATAGGAATAATTGTTGGATTACAAATAAAGAATAAAAAATAAATAAGGAAAAAATGAAAAAAGCAAGAATATAAATAATTATATTGATGAAAAATGTTTATTCGAGAATTTTTTTAAATGCAAAAAATAAAAAAAATTGATTAATGAAATTAGTATTTATAAAAATGTCTATATGTATATAGAGTTGGATCTATAAGATTGTATTTATAATAATACTGCTTTGCTATAATATAATAGTTATAATAGTTATAATAGGTATAATAGTACCGCTTATAATAATCGTCAATAAATCATGGGAAACAGGAGAGGTCCCTCTAGATTGGAAAAGGGCAAATGTGGTTCCTATCTACAAAAAGGGGAAAAAAGAGGAATCAGGGAATTACAGGCCAGTAATCCTGACCTCTATAGCAGGAAAAATCTTTGAGCAAATTGTCAAAGAACATTTACTTAGGTACCTGGATGGGAAGGCATTAATCAAGCAAAGCCAGCATGGCTTTATGACCAATAAATCTTGTCAGACCTATCTGATTTCCTTCTACAACAAAGTCACTGAATGGTTGGACCAGGGGAATGCTGTGGATATAGTATACCTTGACTTCAGTAAGGCGTTCGATAAAGTATCACAAGATATACTAATTGAGAAGATGATCAAGTATAGAATTGACAAAAAAATCTGTTAGATAGATTCACAACTGGCTTAATGATCAGGTGTAACGAGTAATACTAAATGGATACCCATCAACCTGGAGGAAAGTCAAAAGCGGGGTGCCGCAAGGCTCTGTCCTGGGGCCAGTGCTGTTTAATATTTATTTATTATTATTTAATTATTTATTTTATAAATGATCTGGTAACGTAATTATTGGGAGACTCAGGAGGAGTAGCCAACACTAGAGAGGAAAGACATCGTATTCAAAACGATCTAGACAGACTCGAACAATGGGCTGAGGAGAACTGGATGGTTTTTAGCAGGGACAAATGCAAAGTCCTACATCTGGGTAAAAGAAATGTAAAAAAACATATATAGTATGGGAGGAATTGGAGGTAATAGCACCATATCATATGAAGAATGGCTAAAAGAACTAGGGATGTTTAATTTGAAAAAGAGAAGGCTGAGAGGAGACTTAATAGCGGTCTACAAATATATGAAAGGTAGTCACAGTGGAGAGGGAACTACCCTATTTTCATTAGCACAAGGAAGTACAAGAAGCAATTTGATGAAACTAAAAGGAAGAAGATTCAGATTAGACATTAGGAAAAACTTTCTGACAGTGAGGGCAGTCAGGGAGTGGAACAGGCTACCACGGGAAGTGGTGAGCTCTTCATCAATGGAAATCTTCAAGCGGAAACTGGATAAATATATAGTTGGGATGATTTAGGAAAGCCTGCACTCACAGGGGGTTGGACCCTATGGCCCTTGAGGTCCCTTCCAACTCTACCATTCTATGATTCTATGATAATGCAGGAATAAATTATTCTTTCTTTTAATAAAAATACATCAATAAAATTAAATATTTGTACTGAAAAACGTTTCACATGTGCGTTATTTAAAAGGTGAATGTGAATAACTGAGGAGAGGACTGCTCAAAAGAAAATGAAGAATGTGCTGAAAAAATGTATAAAAATCAAGTGCTGAGAAATGTATAAAAAGAAAGGGTTAGAGACCTGATACAGTTAAATCCCGCCTTCAAATTTCAACTTTAAATTTGGAATACACCTCTCAAGATACAAAACATTTCACCAAATTTTGATATTGATCGGTGGCTTCATGGGTTCTCACACTTTCCTTAAGGTTTTTGAAACACACACTTTATGAGTTTGCATCCCGCCAGGTCCATAGTTTTTTACTTGTATTTTTTTTTTCTGTTTTATTCAGATAATTTTCTTTCTATGCATATATTCTTTATTTAATATTATTCAGTTTTATATGCTATGGTTTCTGTCAGGTGACTTTTTCTGTTACTTCGCGCCTCTTTTTTTAATTTCACAAGGTTATATATATCTTCCATTGTAAAGTGCAACCATGTACATGTGTGATTTATCTGAGGAAGGAAATGTGATCTCTGAAACATGTAATAAAATCACGATTTAACATTGTTTTATTAGCAGGAGAATATCACTGGATGACTAGTAAACCAGCTGCCTGGTAGTCTGGCACCTCCATTACTGAATGCAGTTTTCTGCCTATGCAGAGTATACATAGAAAGCTGGCAATCAATGGTGTGGGCTCAGTTATACTACCTACACTGACACCTCACTAGAATCAGGGTCTCTGTTCATATATCATGCTACTTTTCAGATAGAGTAGCAAAAACCTTATGACAGGTGCCCCTTAAAATAATTAAGTAAGAAAAAATGTTGATTGTCCACTTCTTCTCCAGAATACATAGTGATCTATGGAACTGGTGACATGTCACAGCTAATCAGATGCTTTCTTCTACTTTCATTCAGAAATCCTGACTTGTGGTAACTAAATTAGGATCCAGTTGGTATCGACCTACCGTTTGGTCTGTCAGTGGTGGTAGAACAATGGTTTTCTCCATAGTGTTCATCACAAGCTTCCAAAGCTCTTTCAAAACACGTTTCAAAACAGTCTTCTCACAAATTTTAGCAAAAAGAGTAAGGCTAAGCAAGACAAAAAAGAAAAACAAAAGTATATAAGATATACATGGTTTATGGAGTCAGACATTCATGTGATATAACATACGTTACCATAGAAACAAAAAAAGATCACAGAGCCAAAGATTTATCAGCAGCCCCTCGTATATGATACACTGAGAAATGGTAAAAAAAATGAAAGTGGAGTGAAATAGCTAAATTGAAAAACACAATATAGCCATTGTTTTTTGGGGTAGTGTTCTAATGGCGCTCCTTGTGCTTTAATATGATGGGGCAATATGATTCTCCTGGTTAGTACGATTAGGGCGATAGCAAAGTTGTAAGGGTTTTTTTTATATTTTATTGGTTGCAAAAAATCAACACCTTGTAAAAAAAATGTGGTTTGTGTTGCCATTTTCTAAGACCTTTTTTATTTTTCTGTCAATGGAGCTATATGAGGGCTTGTCTTTTGTGCCCCTAGCTGACATTTTTCGGGGTACACATGATATTTTCATCCCTTTTTACTGTATTTTTTTGGAAAGTATCCAAATAACAGAAATTCTGCTGTGTTCTTTTCATTATTAAATATACGATTAAAATACATTTCTATTGTACCATCACCCATTCCCTGTAGACTGTGAGCCCTCGCGGGCAGGGTCCTCTCTCCTCCTATACCAGTCTGTCTTGTACTGTTAATGATTGTTGTACGTATACCCTCTTTCACTTGTAAAGCGCCATGGAATAAATGGTGCTATAATAATAAATAATAATAATAATAATTTTTAGTTATTTTGACATGACAATACCAAATATGCTTTTTTTCAGCACTCTATTTAGCTTTTATTTAGCCTCATAGGGAACACTTGAACGTTTAATTGTTTGATTGCTTATACTATAGTATTGCAATATGGAAATTGTGGTTCTGCTATGGAGCCGAACCTGGAGTTCAGCTTTAACACTAGAAGTCCCAGAGAGGGGTCATTTAACATTTCTACCTTTGGAACCCAGAGACGGGTCGAATGACCTGAAGGATTTTAGTTAACATCCTATAATCACCGTCTTTTGTTCTGTAATTAAGGCCATTACTGTCGCACCACAGGAGGTTGTTGTTTTCCATTGAGTTTAGCCATTTTGTTTCTAGTTAATTTTATTCAGTTTATTGTATGTCATCTGACCCTCTTTCGGGACTTCAGGGGGGAGCTCGAAATTTCTGGGACTTCTAGTGTTAAAGGTTAACTAATATGTTAAGATGGCAACCACAGGGTCTTCAGCACAATTTTCTAAGTAAATATATTTCTAAAGGTGCTAATAACATGAATTTCTCACCAGATGTTGGTAACAACCCATCCAATTCACACAGGTAAAGGAATCAAATTAAGTTGTGTAATAATGAGAAATAACAAAGGGAAAAAGTATTGTACACATGAAGAAAGATGCCAAAAAAAGTCAAGACACAAACTGAAATCTATCAGTAATTAGAAAGCAATCTGTCACTTAGTGAATAATAGTATCACTTGGTTCAACTGATGGCCTTGAAAGGGTGTCTCATTATCAAGGTGCCACACAAGAAATATCTCATGTTGGGTAAAACCATTGAGCTAACTCAAGACCTTCACAACCTTATTGTTGTAAAACATACTGATGGCATTGGTTACAGAAGAACTTCTAGACTACTGAAGATTACCTACAGTGAGCACTGTTGGGGCCATAATCCGGAAGTAGAAATAAATTAAATTCCCAATAATCCAGCCATGATTAGGTACTCTCTGCAAGATTTCAGACAGAGGAGTTAAAAGTAATATCAGATGAGTTGTCAAGATCCAAGACCACCTCTGGAGAACTCCAGAAAGAGCTGGGAATCAGCAAGTATTGCTCTTTCAAAGAAAATAAAAAGAAATGCATGCAACCTCTATGGCCTGAATGCATGCTCACCACGCAACACTCCATTGCTGCAAAAAAAGGATGTTCAAGTGCATTTAAAGGTTTCATAATATTTAAACAAGCCTGTGTATACTCTGGTCAAATTAGAACAATATTGAACTCTGCAGTCCATAACACACACCATGATTGAAGGGCAAAAGGCACTGCATATCACACCCAAAACACCATTCCCACAGTGACGTTTGGAGGTGAAAACATAACGGTGCGGGGATGATTTTCAGCATATGGCACTGGCAAACATCATATACTTGATGAATGAACAAATGTATAGACACAGTCTTGATAAAGATCTGCTGCCATCTACCAGGATGATAAAGATGAAATGAGGGTAGACATTTCATCAAGATGATGATCCCAAACATTCAGCCAAGGAAACGCTCAATTGGTTTGAGAGAAATAAAATAAACGTGCTAGAATGGCCCAGCCGATCACCTGACCTGAATCCAATAGAAAATTTATGGAAGGAACTAAAGCTCAGAGTTCATAAAAGGAGCCCACGGAAGTGTTTGTGTGAAAAAATGGGCCAAAATCACACCTGAGGAATGCATGTGACTAGTTTCTCCATACAGGAGGCATATTGAAGCTGTCATCACCAACAAAGGCTTTTGTACTAAGTATTCAATTAATTTCATTAAGGGTGTTCAATACTTGTTGCCTGTGTCATTCCTCATTATTACATATAACTTAATTTATAGACATCTATGGTTTGATTTATTTGCATGTGTGGATTGGATGGGTTATTACTGACATCTAGTGAGAAATTAATTTCAATACAATTTTTAAAAATATTTTGGCTTAGAGAATTGGGGACGTGTTCAATACTTATTTTACCTGCTGCATAAGTCTCTGTAATTCATCCCTGTGTATAATGATGGTAAAGTATTACAAAACCGATATTCGAATTGTCATTCGAGTCATAAAAAATGATGTAAAAAAAAAAATAAAGAAAGAAAAATAAAAAAAATCATATAGTGTACAACTTGTATACAGGTAGAAGAAATCAGCAAGTTTTAAGCTCTTGCTAGTTTTATAAAACGAGTTCATTAGTGATTACCGTTTGCTTCTCTTAGGCCAGCACTGTATCCATGCAAAATATGTATTCCATGGCTGCTAGAACCAGTAATTACATACTACCAAACTTTTGCATGTGTGAATTTTCCATCTGGGATTTAGAGAATTTTACAGTGTATTTCGATAGCACAGCAAATGCACAGCATGCCAATTTAAAGTTTCATATGGGTTAAGAGTTTTCCTTGTTGGGTTGAATAAATAAGACAAAATCTGCAAAAAAACAAAACAAACCTGCCATCTGTTGCACATTTTTATCTACAGTGTAGTGAAAAAAAGTAAAAAAATATTCTCACCTGGCATGGTGCTTTTTTGGGTTTACTGCCTTGTCCTCTGCTGGTCTCTATATATCACAGCCTCCTGTGATGATATGTTATCCCATGTGACTACTGCAGCCAACCAAAGTCTGCAGCAGGCATGTGGGATGTGATATTAAAGGGAACCTGTCACCAGTTTTTTGCCCTATAAGCTGCGGCCACCACTAGTGAGCTCTTATATACAGCGTTCTAACATGCTGTATATAAGAGCCCAGGCTGCTGTGTAGAACATAAAAAATACTTTATAATACTTACCTAAATCGGTCGCTGCGGTGGATGTGGGTCAAAAGGGTGTCTTCGTCCTCCCGTGCTGGTACCGCCTCTTTCGGCCATCTTTGTTGCTGCCTCTGTCGTCCTTCTGAAGCCGCAGTGCATAACGCGTCTGACGTCATACAAACTCGCCGGCATTTAGGTCCTGCGCAGGCGCACTTTGATTTGCCCTGAGCAGGGCAGATCAAAGTATTGTAGTGCGCATGTGTGGGACCAGTGAGTGTGTATGACATAGACGTGTCGTGCACACAGGCTTCAGAAGGAGAACGAAGATGACCGAAAGAGGAGGCGCTGACACCAGAGGACAAAGTAGCCCATTTGAGCCACCGCAGCGACTGGTTTAGGTGAGTATTATAAAGTGATTTTTACATTCTACACAGCGGTCTGGGCTCTTCTATATAGCATGTTAGAATGCTGTACATAAGAGCCCACTGGTGGTGGCCGCAGCTCATAGGCCGAAAAACTGGTGACAGGTTCCCTTTAATACAGGAAATTCAGTTGTACACAGGCCGGCACAGGGCCAAGCAAGGAACCCATGGGAATGTCATTGAGGTGCTTGTTAATTTTGCACTCCCAGCAGCAGCAAATCCGCAGACAAATCAGCATCAAAATCCACAGTTAGGTGCTGCTGAATAACCACAATGTCTCTGCAACTTCTGTTGAAATTGCTGCAGATGTTTGCAAAGTGGACAAATACAGACCCATGAAGGCCCTGCCTATTATACTAACATTAACAAACTAACTTCAGCCGTGAATATTTTAATGCATGGCATGAAAAAGGCAAATCCTTCCAAGTATATAAGATTGTCTCCTCACTTGCTGTCTAATGGATCCAGGATGGGCTGTAAAACATTGTCGGCATCTTGAGCCACACTACTGCAGTTGCTGGCAGGAACATTTCCAGTCCCTTTCACCTGACTCAGGATGTCTCCCATTTGTTTCACACACTCCTCTATGTGAGGTTGGAAACTAAAAGTGAAAATAGAAAACACAATAAGGATTTTATTATTTGTAGAAAATGCAGTATAAGTTTTATGTTACTTCTTAACCCCTTGGCCCCGAGCCTGTTTTCACCTTCATGACCAGGCCATTTTTTCCAATTCTGCCCAGTGTCACTTTATGAGGTTATAACTCTGGAACGCTTCATCATATCCCAGTGATTCTGACATTGTTTCTTCGTGACATATTGTACTTCATGTTAGTGGTAAATTTCCGATGATACTTTTTGTGTATATTTGAGAAAATATCGTAAATTTTACGAATATTTTGCAATTTAAAGATGTTGAATATTTATATCCTTAAACCATAGAGTTATGTCACACAAACTAGTTAATAAATAACATTTCCCACATTTCTACTATAAGTTTGAATGGTTTAAAGTTCATCATTTTTAATTTTGTAATGCAGCTAAAGGTACCTGGGATCTTGTAGTCCTGATGTGATCTGGGAATCTTTATCTTGTCCCAGGTACCTTCAGCTGCACCACAACTAATATGGTGTTACATAGTTACATAGTTACTAAGGTTGAAAAAAGACCTAGGTCCATCTAGTTCAACCTTCCTCCATCAGTTCTACACCTGGTCACCAAGTCATTTATAACCAACAATGTTGTGTGTACTGAGGAACTCATCCAGCTCTTTTGTGAAAGCTGTTATAGTGTCTGCCATTACTACCTCTTGTGGTAGGGTATTCCACAGTCTGACTGCTCTAACTGTAAAGAACCCTTTACTATTTAGCTGTCGTAATCGCTTTTCATCCACTCGCAGTGAATGCCCCCTGGTCCTTAGTATTGTCTTCGTAAGAAATAAGTCATGTGCCAGTCCTTTATATTGACCACACATGTATTTATACATATAAATGAGATCTCCTCTGAGACGTCTTTTTTCTAAGCTAAACATATCTAACTTTTTCAACCTGTCATCATATGGGAGGCCTTCCATTCCTTGTAGTAGTCTAGTTGCCCGCCTTTGAACTGACTCTAACTTCTGAATGTCCTTTTTAAAATGTGGAGCCCAAAACTGAATCCCATATTCCAGATGTGGCCTTACAAGTGATTTATAGAGCGGTAACAATACGTTGGGATCACGGGATCTAATCTCTCTTTTTATACACCCTAGAATCTTGTTTGCTTTTGCAGCTGCTGCTTGACATTGAGTGCTGCTGCTCAGCTTATTTGTAATGAGAATACCCAAGTCCTTCTCCTGTTCTGTAGTCCCGAGTTTACTTCCATTTAATGTATACGCAGTTATAGGATTACTCCGTCCTAGGTGCATTACTTTACATTTATCAACATTAAATCTCATTTGCCAAGTATCTGCCCATTCTGACATCTTATCCAGATCTTTTTGTAATATTATACTATCAAGTTCAGTTTTTAATATCCTACATAGTTTGGTGTCATCAGCAAAGACTGACACTTTACTATCAATCCCATCCACAAGGTCATTAATAAAGAGATTAAAAAGAAGTTAATTATATGCACCAAATGTCCAACTGGGGGTCTGTATGTAGGGGAGATAGGACAAGAGCTCAGGACAAGGATGAATTCTCACCGCCACACAATTAGAGAATTGTGATAGATAGAATAGAGATAGATCTACCTGTGGCCAAACATTTTTGTAACCCAGACCACAACATCATGGACATGAAACTGCTGGTATTGAAAAGAAACGTCAAATCTCAGAGAGACAGGAGACTATGGGAATACAAATTTATGATGATCTTTAACACATTCAGAGCAGGAATGAATGTGTCACATGGATTTATGTCTTTTTACATCAATTAAGAAATGTGCTCCTCAGACCATCTGGGGGCATCATAAGTCTGGACCAGAACACAATCAGAGGACAATAAAACTTTCACAGTCCTTATCTATGAACTGCTGCAATATTTACTGCCACAACAGTTTGTCCCCTTGCCATACTGATAGTTATGCTTCACAAAACGTGTCATATTTACAGCTCCATTCTACTGTATGTCCTGTTGTGTATAAATATGTGATTCTTCAGATTTTAAGTTATACTAAGCCTGATGAAGACACCTGAATATTCTCGAAAGCTTGCTATATATTACCATCTTTTCAGTTAGCCATTAAAAGGTATCAACCACTGATGACTCTCAGTTGTTTTAAACATTTTTTTTTTATCTCTATTGGATAACACGTTACAAAGATATATTTTACCTATATCATAATTCACTAAGTGACATAGGTCAGTATTAAAAAAATTGGCCTGGTCTTGTGAAAACAAGCTGCGTGGTAAAGGGTTTAAAGGAAGGAATCTAGGTTGTCCTTGAGCTTGTTTACTTAAATGACTATTACAATATGTTGTGGCATTGATTTCTATAGTCTCACTACTCTTAAGGCCATGTCACACTAAGCAACATCGCTAGCAACATCGCTGCTGAGGCACGACTTGCTAGCGATGTTGCTGTGTGTGACATCCAGCAACAACCTGGCCCCTGCTGTGAGGTCGCTGGTTGTTGCTGAATGTCCTGGACCATTTTTTAGTTGTTGCTTTCCGGCTGTGAAGCACACATCGCTGTGTGTGACAGCGACAGAGCAACAACTGAATGTGCAGTGAGCAGGGAGCCGGCTTCTGCGGACGCTGGTAACCAATGTAAATATCGGGTAACCAAGAAGCCCTTTCCTTGGTTACCCGATATTTACCTTCATTACCAGCATCCGCCGCTCTCACGCTGTTAGTGCCGGCTTCCTGCTCCCTGCACACATAGCCAGACTACACATCGGGTAATTAACCCGATGTGTACTCTGGCTAGGAGTTTAGGGAGCCAGCGCTCGGTTACCCGATATTTACCTTAGTTACCAAGCGCAGCATCGCTTCCACGCGTCGCTGCTGGCTGGGGGCTGGTCACTGGTTGCTGGTGAGATCTGCCTGTGTGACAGCTCACCAGCAACCCGTGTAGCGACGCTCCAGCGATCCCTGCCAGGTCAGGTTGCTGGTGGGATCGCTGGATTGTCGCTTAGTGTGACGGTACCTATACTGTAAAGAATCACCATCTTTGATGCTGATTAAACCTTCTTTCTACAGATGGTGTAAAAAGATAATTAAAACGTTTTATAATGTTAAGCTGCATGAGGAGCAGATAGCTACTTGTAAAAGGTTAATGTACAAAAGTAAGATATACCTGCTTGTAAAAGATTCCTAGTCTCTTACTACATACTGTAAACAGACAGCCACAGCAACAATGTACAGAGAAGGTTGTGACATGATTTACCTCAGGAACTGTTTCTATTCTTCGCCTACTGATACTCCATATTATGCAGAAATCTGTCTTACATCTCTACATCCATCATGAAGTAAGACAGTAGTACAAATCCCCCTTGTGTTCCCAGGCTGCACACCCCTAGAATACCATCAAAGAGTTGTATCTCCAAGCTCTAAGCTGAAAGTCTCATATACTTGTCAAAATAGATATTTTTTTAGATTTACTAATTACATACAGTACCTTTGAGAGGTTTTTTTATTTCAGTCTCATATTATTTAATAAAGTGTTTCAAGAGGTGATTAAGGTCATGGGTCATCTTGAAGGAGTAAATTCAATATTTTGGTAAAACTATAGAAAAAACTACATAAAGAAATCTGAAGTATTTATATGTGCATTAAAGACAATCTGTCAGCAGATTTTTGCTACTTCATCTGAGATTCTGAATCTAACGATATATCACTTATATTACCGGGTACAACTGTTCTGATACAGTGAAATATATTATTTTTAACATGTAGCAGAGCTCAGGGAGCTGTCCCCGCCCACACCAGGTTTTCAGTGTACTTTTTCCATAGACAGCAGCTGCTAATCACAGAAGGGGGCGGAGTTGGACTACAGCTCCCATGCTGTTGGCTCCCATTAATGATAAAGATAAGATGCTTAACCCCATAGCGACGGCCTAACGTCTCAAGACGTCGGAAAAACAGGGTACTTATTCTGTTCCGACGTCTTGAGACGTCAGGCCGGAAAAAGCTTGTAGCGCCCCCCAGTGACGAAAAATCTCGGGGGTTTCAGCTACCGGAGGTAGCTGAGACCCCCAAGATTATGAATCGGGGTGTTTTTTTTGGACCCCGTTATTGCGATCGCCGGTATACACCGTATACCGGCGACAACATTAAAAAAAAATAAATGGCCGGTAAAATTGATTTATTTCTCATCTGACGTGATCAAACATGTCAGATGAGAAATAAATATGAGCCCTTAGTGCCCCCAAAGCCCCCGGTACCGGAGAGTCCCCCCACCACCCCTACCCCCCCTCCGGAAAATCCAAGATGGTGCCGACGCGCGCTGAAAACTCCCGCCGCCGCCGGCTCTGCATTCATTTCCCTCCGATCTGAAATGATCAAACATTTCAGATCGGAGGGAAATGTCCTCCCCCTGACCCCTCCTCCGGTCCACCGGAGATCTCTGGTCCCCGGAGCCCCCTCCGGTCTCCAGAGCCGCCTCCCCCCTCCCCCCTCCGGAGCGTGGAAGATGGCGGCCGCATTCATACTGCACTTTCTGCCGCATGTGACACGTCACATGCGGCAGAAAGTTGTCCCCAGGTCCCGCCGTCGCCGTCGCCCCCCCCCCCAGCCCCCGGTTTTACGTTACCTGGCTGCTGGTGCTCCTGCTCCGGCCCCGCGATCACAGCACGCCGCCTCCTTCTTGAAAGCTGACGGCGCATGCGCAGACAGCGGCTGTCAGCTGGATCCCTGCAAGCAGGGATCCTGCTGACGTCGCTACTGCACAGGCTACTCCACTGTGGACCGGGGGAGGGTGAGTGCGGTAATCTGCAGTCACACTCCTCACATGGAGAGACTGCTGTTCTAGAAAATGGGGGGTACGTTCTGTGAGCGTGCCCCTCATATTCTAGAATGAGGTTACTGCAGGTCACTCTGCCCTAGGTTGGACCGGGGCAGTGTGAGTGCAGTATTCTCAGATTACTGCACCCACACTGCTCATGGAGAGCTTGCTCTTCCAGAAAATGGGGGATACGTTCCCTGAACGTGCCCCCCATATTCTAGAAGATCCAGAGTCGGCGCGGGACCTCCAAAATGGATTACAGCGACCGAAATTTATTTATTTTCAATAAATTGGTAAAAGAGGAATGTTTCGGGGAGTTTTTTTTTCAAATAAATTTTTTTTTTGTCTTTATTTTTTTCTATTACTTGACTGGGTTAGTAATGTCGGGTATCTGTTCAGATGCCGTGACATCACTAACCCCAGGGCTTGATGCCAGGTGACATTACAGCTGGTATCAACCCCATATATTACCCCGTCTGCCACCGCACCAGGGCGCGGGATGAGCTGGAGCGAAGCGCCAGGATTGGCGCATCTAATGGATGCGCCACTTCTGGGGCGGCTGCGGCCTGCTATTTTTAGGCTGGGAAGAGTCCAATAACCATGGCTCTTCCCACCCTGAGAATACCAGACCCCAGCTGTCCGCTTCACCTTGGCTGGTGATCTAATTTGGGGGGGACCCCACGTTTTTTTTTTTTTTAAAAAACGCCTGGGGAGCCCTCCAAATTGATCACCAGCCAAGGTGAAGCTGTCAGCTGTGGTTTGCAGGCTACAGCTGTCTGCTTTACCCTAGCTGGCTATCAAAAATAGGGGGGACCCCACGTCGTTTATTTTAATTATTAATTTTTTGGGGGGCTAAATACAAGGCTAGGCACCCTTTAGTGCCACATGAAAGGCACTAAAGGGCGCCAGCTTAGACTATGCAGGGGGTGGGACGTTATATATGTTTGACATCTATCCATTCATCCATTGTAGCATTTTAGGCTGTGTGCCCACGATCAGGGTTTGCAGCGTTTTGGGCGCAGAGTGTTTTCCCTGCGTCCATAACGCTGCGTTGTGCAGTAGAAGCACAGTGGAAGGATTTTTAGAAATCCCATGCCCACTGTGCTTCTCTTCTCCGCAGCATAAACCGACCTGTGGCGCAGCTTCCCAAGCCTCCACATGTCAATTTATGCTGCGGAGATGAGTGTTCTCTGCAGGTAGCATAGAGCTCCACAGCGGCCTGAACCCAAATCGTGGGCATGGGCAGCTGCGTTCTCCCGTGGACAACACTCACATCTCTGCAGGAAGGCTGACACTGTGTACTAGACGCCGTGTCGCTGGATCATGGCCACATAGCCTAAAAGTGAGACATTTGTTGCTACAGCAACATTTTTGTGAAGTACCTGTGGATTCAAAATGCTTACTATACTCCTGAATAAAATCCAGTTTCCAAAATGGGGTCACTTGTGGGGGGTTTCTAATGTATAGGTACCCAAGGGGCCCTGCAAATGTGACATGGTGCCCGCAATTTATCTCAACTTTTCCAGAATTCAAATGGTGCTCCTTCCATTCCAAGCCCTCCAATTTATCCAAACAGAGGTTTTTGGCCACATGTGGGGTATCCCTGTGCTCATAAGACATTGGATAAAAACCTGTTGGGTCCACGGTTTGTTGTTGTCTCTTGAAAAAGTGAGAAATTTGATGCTGAAGCAACATTTTTGTGAAAAAAATGAAAATTTTCAATATGGCAACCTAAGCTTATCAAATTCTGTGAAGTATTCGTGGATTCAAACTGCTCACTATACACCTAGATAAAAGCCTTGAGGTGTCTTGTTTCCAGAATGGGGTCACTTGTGGGGGACAGCCACTGTTTAGGCACCTCAAGGGCTCTCCAAATGCAACCTGGCGTCCGCTATTGATTCCAGCCAATTTTGCAGTCAAATGGCACTCCTTCCCTTCCGAGCCCTGCCATGCACCCAAACAGTTGATTTCCACCACATATAAGGTATCGCCAAACTCAGGAGAAATTGCACAATAAATGTTATGCTGAATTTTTTCCTTTTACTCTTGTAAAAAAAAAAGCTACCTGGTTGAAATAACAATTTTGTGGTAAAATTTTATTTTTTTTTTTCATGGCTCAACGTTATAAAATTCTGTGAAGCACCTGGGGGTTCAGGGTACTCACCAAACATCTAGATAAATTCCTTGAGGGGCCTAGTTTCCAAAATGGGGTCACTTGTGCGGGGTTTCTGCTGTTTAGGTACCTTAGGGGTCCTCCAAATGTGACATGGTGCCCGCAATCTTTTTCAGCCAAATTTCCTTTCCAAAATTCAAATATTGCTCCTTTCGTTCCAAGCCCTCCCATTTGTCCAAACAAAGGTTTCAGACCACATGTGAGGTATCACCGCACTCATAAAAAAGTGGTTAACAAACCTTGAGGTCAAATTTTTGGAATTACCTCTTGAAAAAGTGAGAAAATTGATGCTAAAGCAACATTTTTGAGAAAATTATTAAAATTTTCAATATGACAACGTAACGTTAACAAAATCTGTGAAGTACCTGTGGATCTAAAATGCTCACTATACCCCTAGATAGAAGCCTTGAGGGGTCTAGTTTCCAAAATGGTGTCACTTGTGAGGGGTTTCTTCTGTTTAGGTACCTTAGCGGACCTGTAAATGCAACATGGTGCCCGCAATCTATTTCAGCCAAATTTGCTTTCCAAAATTCAAATATTGCTCCTTCTGTTCCGAGCCCTCCCATTTGTCCAAACAGAGGTTTCTGACCACATGTGGGGTATCGGCGCGCTCATAAGAAAGTGGGGAACAAGTTTTGGGGTTCATTTTGTTGTGTTATTTCTTCTAAAAGTGAATAAATTTGGGTTAGAGCAACATTTTTAGGTAAAATTTAATTTTTGCTTTTTTTCATTCCACATTGCTTTTGTTCATGTGAAGCACCTGAAGGGTTAATAAACTTCTTGAATGTGGTTTTGAGTACTTTGGGGGGTGCAGTTTTTAGAATGGTGTCACTTTTGGGTATTTTCTGTCATCTAGGCCTATTGAAGTCACTTCAAATGTGATGTGGTCCCTAAAAAACTGGTTTTGTAAATTTTGATGTAAAAATGAGAAATCGCTGATAAACTTTGAACCCCTCTAACTTCCTAACGAAAAAAAATTTTGTTCCCAAAATTGTGCTGATGTAAAGTAGACATGTGGGAAATGTTATTTATTAACTATTTTGTGTCACAGAAATCTCTGGTTTAACGGTATAAAAATTCAAAAGTTGAAAATTGCAAAATTTTCAAAATTTTTGCCAATATTCAATTTTTTTCATAAATAAACGCAAAAAATATTGTCCTAAATTTGGTACTAACATGAAGTCCAATATGTGACGAAAAAACAATCTCAGAATCACCGGGATCCGTTGAAGCGTTCTAGAGTTATAACCTCATGAAGTGACACTGGTCAGAATTGCAAAATTTGGTCTGGTCATTAAGGTGAAAATTAGCTCCGTCACTAAAGGGTTAAACTAACATTACAGGTAAATAAAAACACACTTTAAGATAAGAGACTGGCTGTAAACTGCATGTTAACTCTTAAGGCCGCGTTATTCGCTGCGATCTCGCTAGCGAGATCGCTAGCGTGCGTACCCACCCCCGTCGGTTGTGCGTCACGGGCAAATCTCTGCCTGTGGCGCACAACATCGCTAGTCCCCGTCACACTACTTACCTGCCTAGCGACATCGCTGTAACCGACGAACCACCTCCTTTCTAAGGGGGCGGTTCGTTCGGCGTCACAGTGACGTCACTAAGCAGCCACCCAATCGAAGCGGAGGCACCCGCTCCCGTCGTTGTAACGATATGTGGTGATCTCTGCCGTAGCGAACATTATCGCTACAGCAGCGTCACACGCACATACCTGCTCTGCGACATCGCTGTGACTGCCGAACAATCCCTCTCTCAAGGGGGAGGTACGTTCGGCGTCACCGCGACGTCACAGCAACTTCACTAAGCGGCCGCCCAATCAAAGCAGAGGGGCAGAGATGAGCGGGATGAACATCCCGCCCACCTTCTTCCTTCCTCATTGCGGGCGGCCACAGGTAAGGTGAGGTTCCTCATTCCTGCGGCGTCACACATAGCGATGTGTATTGGCAATAGGGGAGCATGTCAACGATAAACGATTTTGCGTCCTTTTTTGAATGCATGTAGGTGTCACACGCAACGACATCGCTAACAAGGCTGGATGTGCATCACGAATTCCGTGACCCCAACGACATCACTTTAGAGATGTCGCTGCATGTAAAGCGGCCTTTACAGCATGCTAGATTCAGATTAATATAGCAAAAACATCCTGACAGATTCCCTTTAAGATTAAGAAACTGTATATTCACTTACCTTGTAGCAAATACTCTGCTGAGCTCATCCAACACATTGTTGAGTTTCACCTGCAACTCCTTGAGTATGTCACTTGTTTCTGGATCCAACTAAAGATTCAACATGTAAACATTCATTGGAGACCATAAAACGTGAATAGCTAGATTTGACTCGATCATGCTAAACTGCAGCTCACAATCTTCATTTGTAGTGATTTAGTGGGGAGAGTGTAGAAGGTAGTCGATTTGCTCTGCCTCCTACTATACAGTGTTTTCCCTAATGTACAGTACTGTGATATCATTGTGCTTGATGTTAAATGTATATTGGTGCGGCGATGTAGCAGAGCCAGAGCAGCACAGCAATCGGTGCCATCTAGCAGCTGATAGGTTAGTGTTTATGGTAGTGTAACTGTACCTTTTAGTGTATTGCATCATAGTGTTCTCCTCTAAACTCTATTCTGACTGGTGATTTAGCATATATAATGTAATGTGTTTTATGTAAAGTGTTTTATTACAGGAAATATGGAGTAAACTATAGTAAGTAACAGGCATAGGAACATTAAGATAGAATGTTTTAAGGTATACTTAGTACAACATAGGGACAAAAGGGCAGGAGGAAGTCAGTGGTAGATAGTAGTGTGTTATTAGAAGCTAAGTGCAGGTATTAGCATACCAGCTAGATATCGATATAATAGTAACATGGGAGACAGAGCACAGTAGGTGGAGTAAAGAGTGAGTTGCTGAGGCAGACAGGCCAGATGAGTCAGTTCTGTTCAGATTAGGCTGCTTTCACACTACGTCTTTTTAACATGCGTCCTGAACGGTTTTTTGCTGCAAAAGCGGATCCTGCTTTTACAGCAAAAAATGCATGCAAACGCATGTTACTTTGCAGGATCCTATCACTGGATGTTTAGGGGCGGGCATTGGAGTCATGTGATCGGGAGTGATGGGAACTAAACGTGCCAGACTGGGAGCCGGCATCTGACAGCTGCGAGGCTCGTAACCAAGGTAAACATCGGGTATACTTGCTTGGATACCCGATATTTACTTTGGTTACAAGCGTCTGCAGCTGCTAGGAGCCGGGCTCCCTGCACACGTTACCAACGTAAACATCGGGTAACTAAGAGAAGTGGTTACCCGATATTTACCTTGGTTACGAGTGTCCGCAGCTCTCAGGTGGGAGAGAGAGACAGGAGAGGGAGGGGGAGAGACAGAGAGAGAGGGAGGAGAGAGATAGACTGATCACGGACGCTGGCTTCTGTGCATGCTCAGTAGAGCAAGCAGGATCCTGCCTATCAGCACGCCAGCGTTCACATGCATTTGCGTGCTGTTTAGTAAGGATCCAGCAATTTGCAGAAGTTGGACGCAGCTCAAAAACGCTACAAGTAGCGTTTTTGAAAGATGTTAAAAAACTGCAAGTCGCTGGATCCTCACTATAACGCACGCAAACGCAGGTGAACGCATGTTAACGCGAGTCCATTGCAAATGCATTGAAATGAAAACGCATTTGCACTGGATCCGTTTCTGCGTTAAAAAAACGTTCAGGACGCATGTTAAAAAGACGTAGTGTGAAAGCAGCCTTAGTGAAGATGCAGTAGTGAGCTGCACAGGAGGTCCTGGACCATGAGCTCTGTTCCAGAGTTTGCCCAGGCCTCAGGAGGAATCCTCCATTGTATCCTACGGGCAAAGCTGCCAGAGATGGGGACCATAGAAGTCAGACTCAGCTGCTGGAGGAATAGTGCCCAGGGCAAGTGCTGGACTGAAGGTTAGTCGGTTGAGCAGTGGGAGCAGAACAGTAACACAGGAGAAAGTGGCATGTCTGTTCTAGGAAGGTTAATATGAAGATTGAAATGTGTATTCTGAAGATGTCTCCAAGAAAGCTTGTATGCTGAATGAAGAAGTTATAATTTGAGTTCAAGGAAAACTGTTTCTGTGGTGTGTTGCCCAAGTACGATGTCTATGACTGTGCCCGGTGACGGGCTGGCAGACAAGCCATCGATGGCGCAAGTAAGTGTCATACCCACCAACCAGGGTGGAACACATGCACAACACTGGAGTGAGAAAAGGGAGTGGATCATAGTCGGCCATCACCCACCTTCCCCCTTCAGGATGAGAGGGTTATACATCAGCGTCAGTGATGACGCGGTGGCCGCTGATTGGTTGCAATGATATCAGTGGTGACGTGACGGCCACGGGTTGGCGGCAACCGGCGCCATTACCACATGTCATGTGGCCTGGGCCAGAGAGGCAGCTATAAAAGGTCCGTAAACACGCCCATTGGGGTGTGAACGTCATTGTCTACGGCTGCAGCTCAGTGAGCAGATTGTGCTGCATGTATGCTTAGGTTCCAGCGCCATCTTTCCTGCAGTGCTTGTGGCAGGTGTGTGTGTGTGTGTGTGTGTGTGTGCAATCGGACAGAGTTAATCAGGGCTAGGTACCGGTACCAGGTATTCGTATCTCAGTACACCTGTGTCTTGGCACAGTGAGGGTCAATCTCTGTCCTATCAGTCCTTGGGTAACCAGTAACGCTAGCTGGGTAGCCCACCCGGTCTGACGTGCCCTGTACGCACATGACCGGTAGTCTGCAGTGCTTGTGGCAGACGTGTGTGTATGTGTACCAGTCCTTGGTTTCCAAGTGACGCTAACTGGGTTACCTCTCGGTCTGACGTGTCCCTACACAAGTGACCGATACCCATGTACCTGTGAAGCTAACAGGGACACGCCACATGTTGGGGTGTGCCCTTAAACATCCCCTTCGTTCTCATTTGGGTTCTCCTTAGTTGCTGTAACCGTCCACCAGTCCCGTAGTGGCCTTGTCATCTGCCCGGCGGACTTTGAGCGACAATTGGCATCATAGTATTTTATATCCAATCATCCCCTCCATAACAATATGTCACCAGATTTCACAATACAAACTGTACATAATTAAATAAGTAGGTCTTGTAGTCTTGATGAGGCTGGTGTACTTACTTCAATGTCAGAATGGCTCTAAAATCCTGATCAAACTATAGAATTAAATATATCGGGTATTCAGTCTCCGCCCTCCCAGCTTGACTGACTGCTAACACTTATGATGAGCAGTGTGAGAGCTCAACAGCAGAAGGGACATAGACGAGCTACCAGATAATGATCATTCTGACATGGATTTTGCATGTAAATAGCCGGCAACAGAAACATTTGTCTTCCTATGTAGATGAGTAAATGAGGCTCATGTCTGGTCCGCAAAGTTCAGTGCTCGTCTGGTCTTAGCTAAGTCCCATTGCATTTAGACAAATTACACCATATAAATATATTTTCTAGAATAGTAGTTATTTTAGATAAAAGGTAGCATTATAGACTTACTTCTTTGCCACCCATGGCTTCAAACATTTTCTCTAGTTGGACCCGAAGTTGCTGGATGTTATTCATTAATATACATGGCTGTAAAGAGACAAATATTCATTTCAATTAATTTTTGAAATTTAGAAAGGATGTATGTTTTGCAGGGGCTGGTTAACTGCAGTTCACTTCTTTGTCATAGTTGATGGATATACAGAGAAAGATACAGGCTTTGAAATAAGCTGTCAACCAGCCCCATACAAGTACGCAACCCCGCAAACGCAAAGTTAAGGGAAGCTCTTGTCTGTTTTGAAGCCCAGTGGAGGTTCCCTTACCTGGGACCAATGCTAAGAGCATAAAATAATGGCACATTTTTATCAATAATGTATATGTTACCGGCAATGTGTAAAAACAGGCATTCTATAGAATACCTAGGCAATGTATACAATGCTGGAAATGGGTCGTCAAAGTATGAAATGCATCAGATGTTCATACATTTTCTAGTCATTCTATAGAATACCTAAATGACAAACAGGCGGAGTGTAGAATACTACAGGGATGGTCCGTCCAAAAGTAGGTCGACAGAGCAGGTGTGACGCCCTGGCAAAACCAGGTAGTCACAAAAGTGTTCATCCTCCTTGCTACCACACTTGGGCATAACACACAGCCATTAAACCCTAGCCACCCCCTTGTGATAATAGGGACACACCACTGGGCAGGATCAGGTGGATGAGAATGCCCACCTAGGGGTCCTGCGGTGTCAGAGGCAGGAACACAACAGACAAGAGTTGACAGTTGAAGCTGACAGTTGTGTAGAAGTGAAGTGGAGACTGTGCAGTGTAGTCAGGGGTAGGGGCCCTTGATCTACCCGGCTAGGTGGCAGACAGTGAACAGGGCCACAGGCGATGGAGATCCGGTCGCGGGAGACCTAAAGTAGACTGGGGCAGGGTTGTAGCCCGCCGGTACCGACAGCGGGAATCCGGTCCGGAGGCCGTGCACAGTCGGGGTGCCTGAACCCTAGGGTGAGGAAGGTTGCAAGCCCCGCTCCAATTAACCAGCAGGGGACAAGGTTCCAGGGTTTGTTCCATTCACTGCCCAGATAGAGCGAAACGGAAGCCCAACGCGGGGGATAGGGTGTCCGCCAGAACCCACTGAAATCCCAAGGGTCAGCTTTCGCGGGCCACAGCTCCCAACACATACAGAACCGGGAGAGGACTTCTCCGTTCCAAGCGAAGTTGTCCAAAAAGGAAAGAAAAACACAAAGTGCAGGAGGAAGGGACACCTGTTCATTAACCTGGGTGCAGGACCTGAATGCACCCTCCTAAGGCAGCCGGCCACTGGCAACTTGGTTTACTACTGGACTTGTGTGAAGTTACTGAACTGTGAGTACACCATTGTCCCCCGGTCCAGACTCCTCCAGCAGCCATCACTCCCGCGTTCAACCCTCGGGCCCCGGGACTACACCTCCCCTACCCGTGGAGGGGATCCCATCTTGCTACCCTGCTCCATCAGCCCCGGGCGCCCCATTACTAGGCAGCAGCGGTGCCACTATCCCTCACCGCAACCCACGGGTGGCGTCACAACAACTCCCCTGTAAATACCCCCCTTCCTGACAGTTGTGAGGACGGGCGGCCGTGAGAGCCTGGGTCCGGTCACCACTCGAGCCATAGCAGTAACCCAGATCCGAGGAGGCCCCCGAGAGAGAGAAGCGGCAGCGGCCCTCGCCCGCAACACAGGCAGCAGCAGATCTGTGAAACTGGCTCAGTTGCCCTTAGCATCCAAAAGTACGTGGACAGAGCAGGCAGTAGCAGATCTGTGAAACTGGCTCAGTTGCCCTTAGCATCCAAAAGTAGGTGGACAGAGCAGGCACCAGCAGATCTATGAAACTGGCTCAGTTTCCCTTAGCATCCAAAAGTAGGTGAACAGAGCGGGCAGCAGCAGATATGTGAAACTGGCTCAGTTGCCCTTAGCATCCAAAAGTAGGTTGACAGAGCAGGCAGCAGCAGATCTGTAAAACTGGATCAGTTGCCCTTAGCTTTAAAATGCCATTCTAGCCTCCCGTGCTGCAACAAATAGTCAGGAATGACACTTCTGATTCCATTTTTTCCCAGCAAAGATATCCTTTTGTTCATTTTGTATTTCTTCTTTCATGTTTTTGACTGTTTGTTACTAAAGACTAATAGTCAGGAATGACACTTATGTTTCTCTGTCTTTTATTCAGTAAAGATATCCTGTTGTTCATTTAGGATTTCTTTCATTAGTTTTTTGACTGTTTGTTACTTCTTTCATTAGTTTTTTGACTGTTTCTTACTAAAGACTTTTCCAATCTGGGCATTATATCAGACTTTGCCTGAGCAGTTCTTGTCATTATAATACCTAGACATTTTATGTAATGCCTATGGAAAGTATAGAACAATGCAGATATTTCAGACCTTGCCTGAAAATGACAGGGATTGTATACATTGCCTAGGTATTCTATAAAAAAAGTTTGTTTAAAAGAACTGAGAGTCCTCAGTAGTTGATACCTTTTAATGGCTAACTGAAAAGATGGTAATAATAGCAAGCTTTTGAGACTCTCAGGTCTCTTCTTCAGGCTCAGTATAACACAAAATCTGTTATACTGAGCCTGATGAAGAGACCTGAGAGTCTCGAAAGCTTGCTATTATTACTATCTTTTCAGTTAGCCATTAAAAGGTATCAACTACTGAGGACTCTCAGTTCTTTTAAACAAACTTTTTTTTATCTCTACTGGCTAACACGGTACAAAGATATATTTTACCTGTAGGTATTCTATAGAATGTTTTCATACATTGCCTGTAACATATATAAGTGAGGGGTATTCTCAAGTTTGGAAGTTATCCCCTATTTATCTTATAGGGAATAACTTCCCAATCACCGAGGGCCCAACCACCAGGACTAGGTCCACGAAACTCGGGAATGTGTGAATGAAGAGGTAGTCAATAAAGCACAATGCCACTGCTCTCACTCTTAATAGGAGTACCAAAAACCAGCCAACTTTATCTTAATAATCTAGATTAAGGGGTACTTTGCACGTTGCGACATCGCTACTGCGATATCGCCGGGGTCAAATCGAAAGTGACGCACATCTGGCGCCAGTAACGATGTTGCAACGTGTAAAGCCTAGATGCACCGATAAACAATCGCAAAAGCGTCGTAAATCGGTGATCTGTGTAGTGTCAGTCATTTCCATAATTTCGCTGATGAAGGGCAAATACCCCGAAACAGCTGTCTGTGGATGGATACCATGTTTTGGTATAGACCGTTTCCTTGACTGGAGACTGCCCTTCCCATGGTTGTTCCTTCCCGGTGAAAGACCTGGCTAGTTTCTTGCCAGCATTGAAAAACATGTGATGGTGTCTCCGCGGCATTCTTGTTTTGCATATTTTCCCAGGGGGCCTTGTTCTAGTGTCACTGCGTTGAGAAACACGTGATGGTGTCTCCGCGGTGTTGGATGTTGATCTCCCCGAGGTAAACCATCCTTACCTATGTAGTCTTCTACTAGGCATTGCTCCCACTAGCCAGTTTCCTACTCCACACTGATGAGGGGCAAATACCCCGAAACAGCTGTCTGTGGATAGATACCATGTTTTGGTATAGGCGGTTTCCTTGACTGGAGACTGCCCTTCCCATGGTTGTTCCTTCCCGGTGAAAATACTGGCTACTTTCTTGCCAGCGTTGAGAAACATGTGATGGTGTCTCCATGGCATTTTTGTTTTGTCTCTATCTATCTGTCTCTCTCTGTTTCTGTCTGTCTCTCTCTATCTGTTTCTCTCTGTCTATTTGTCTGTCTGTCTCTTTCCCTGTCTGTCTCTCTCTGTTTCTGTCTGTCTCTCTCTATCTGTCTCTCTCTGTCTATTTGTCTGTCTGTCTCTTTCCCTGTCTGTCTCTCTCTGTCTGTCTCTTTCCCTGTCTGTTTCTGTCTGTCTATCTGTGTGTCTGTCTGTGTCTGTCTCTGTGTGTCTGTCTGTCTATCACTCTGTCTGTCAATGTATCAGTCTCTCTGTCTGTCTCTCTCTATCTCTGTCTCTCGCTATCTCTTTGTCTGTCTCTGTGTGTCTGTCTGTCTCTTTCCCTGTCTGTCTGTCTATTTCTCTATTTGTCTCTCTCTATCTGTCTCTCTCTTTCCCTGTCTGCCTCTGTCTGTCTCTTACCCTGTCTGTCTGCCTCTTTTCATGTCTATCTTTGTCTGTTTGTCTCTGTCTCTTTCCCTGTCTGCCTCTGTCTGTCTCTTTCTCTGTTTGTCTGTCTCTGGCTGCCTCTTTCCCTGTTTGTCTCTTTCCCTGACTGTCTGTCTCTGTCTGTCTGCCTCTGTCTTTTTCCCTGACTGCCTCTTTCTGTCTGTCTCTTTCCCTGTCTGCCTCTGTCTGTCTCTTTCCCTTCATGTTTTCCCCCGTCTGTCTGTCTTTTTTTCCTGTCTGTCTCTCTCTGTTTGTCTTTGTCTTTTTCCACATCTACCTCTATCTGTCTGTCTCTCTCTGTCTCTTTCCCTGTCTGCCTCTGTCTGTCTCTTTCCCCATGTGTCTTTCTGTCTGCCTCTTTCTCTGTCTGGCTGGCTTTTTTTCCTGTCTGTCTCTGTCTTTTTCCCTCTCTGGATCTTTCTCTGTCTGTCTGTGCCTGTCTGTCTGTCTCTCTATCTCAGTCTGCCTCTGTCTGTGTCTGTCTCTCCACCGACATCGTATTACCTCACACATAAGCTTCTTATACTAACAATTTCGTTTGTACCTATAGCATTAATCACAGCTTCTATTAATAACCTGTAGCTCCCAGCTCCATTTACTTTAATGGAGGCAGTTTTTTTGGAAAGTAACTGTAAAGCGCGGGGTTACATTTTCCCATCAAAACATAGTCTATGACGTTCCCTGAGTCACATGGGGCTCTGTGCACAATTTTGTCTGTGCGACGGTGCGGATTCCTTTAGCAGACATATAAACATACATACACACGCACACACACACACACACACACACACACACACACACACACACACACAGCTTTATATATTAGATTGAATTGACACATTACCACTTTCTCTTCTTTCTTTTCTTTGGAACAATGGGAAGCAAAATCTTTGGAGATTATCTCTGCATACTGAAGAAGCACGTTACTGATTGTCTGGACAAAGAACAAGAAGAGATTAATGTGCACATATGAGTGAAAACTTTTGATGGGGAACATCACAGTGAACTAGGGAAATTAAGGTAATACGTATACACATTTACAAGAAATAAGTATAAAAATGAAATTCAACTATAAGAAAACACAGCGTAAGGCTTAAAGCATACATTCATATAGAGACTGTATGTGATACCAAACTAAATATGAAACACAATCTTCTATGCATACCTTGGCAAATCTGCGCATATAATGGCCAACAATTTGAGGATCTGGACATTCCAGTTTCTTAATTATCTCAAAGCTCTGATTAAGTTGTGAGAAAACATCCACTACGGAGCAGGAAAAGAGAGCATGTTCTGAGGTCTGCTGAAACTGTAATGCAAGGGGAGTGCAGTGAAAAAAAAGAAATAGTATTGCCACTTACTTTTCTTTTTCTCTTGGTTTTGTCTTAAACATATGGATGAGAAATTGTGATCAAATCTGCACTATGGAAAGTGGCTTTCGTGAGATACCTTTCAATTGTGTTTCCTGTCACAAGAGTACATCCAAACAGGCACCTGGATTACCATTCAGTCTCCAAGATGACTGCAGGTTAGCCATTCATGCCATCTGTGCTAAATTGTATACATTTGTAATGCCATTTGTAATGAAAGTAGAAATATTTGAGCTGAGCTTATATGATACTTCATTTTATGTATGCATCTCAATAGTACTGTATGTTTAACATATCCTTAGGATTACAGTCACGAGACAAAGGTCAAAAAGAAGTTATTTTGGCCTTCATCAGGTTTGTATCTATGAACCAGAAACCAAATGTGGTCATCTCTTGGTTTTATGTGGTCCTCCTGGTCTTCATTTGTTGGGCTACAACTGAATACTCAAGAAGAATTCTGGCTAGTCCAGCATCTGAAACCCCACTATACATTAGACTAATTTCAGCCACACCAGCCGATATCAATAGGTTTGGCCGACACTCTAATGTGTTTGGGTTGCTGGCCAACTGATTGTTGGGGGAGATGTTAATTAGGCATGTCCAATTTCAGACTGCCAATCACTTTGATCTTCCATCCATAGATGAGCCACTGGCAGAGATGTTTGTCAGCATCTCTCTCATAGAGTACATAATAAGGCTCGGCCAAAGAAGCATTCCTGTCAATGGGAGAGATGGCCAAGATATCTATAGGCCAAATAATTGGCCGAAGCATCATTCGGCTACAGACGTCTAATGAGTGTGGGGGCTTTAGAATAAATCACTCTACTTTATAATTGCTGACTGTCTTTTGTCACAAGTATGGAGTGCTGGCCAACTAATTGTCAGGGGAGATGTTAATTGGGCTTGTCCAATTTGGACTACCAATTACTTTGTTTTCTCGGAGAAAAGTCACTTTTGGTGTCTTCCTCATAAGGAATACAAAATGGCTTGGAAGATTGAGCTCTCAAGTGTATGGGATAGATAATCGGTGACAGCATCAAATCACCTGCAATCATCTAATGTGTGTGGGGGCTTTAGAATATATAATTTGTAGATCCCTATCTTTCATAAAAGCACACTGTTTTGCCATCACAAGGTAACAGTCTTTGTAATTTTCCAAACCCTTTTTGGTCTAGTGGGACAGAGTTTGCTGATGTCTGCAACAGACAACAAACAAGTACCTTAAGATGAAATATACAGGAACAAAGTTAAGCCTAACAACTTCCATTTTCCCTGCCCTATTCAAGATTGGTACTCCAGAGATTGGCATGTAGCAGACACGTTAAGCTGGTGAGTAGTGCTAAATTTCAAGTACAGTCATCCATACACATCAGACTAAAGTCTTTAGAACTCACTGATATCAGCAGGATCGGGTGACAGCCTTATGTGTACGGGGTCTTTTCTGACTTTCCAATGACAAAAAAGTTTGACAGTTTGTATTCTAACTACCGAAACTTTTTGGTATTTAGAAGATAATTACACCCAAGCCTACCTCAATTAGTATGTCTAAAAACAATTTTTAATGAAATAGATTAAAACAATTTAGAATTCCACCTGTGAAGTGTGACACACACAAAACATCCCAGGACCATGATACAGCCTCAATAGTATTCACCTACGGAACACAGCGGTTGTTCCAATTTTATATCACTCTTATGGGATTCAACAGTTGGAAAAATCTCTAAATGACCCTCCTTCTCTCTTTCCTCTACCTGCCAATGGAGATATAACCAAGGTTACACGCACCCTAACGGTAAAAAGGTGCCCCCATTCCTCGGCGGCTTTCCCTCCTATGATATCCCTATGCTCCCTTCTTATCGGGTAGTCTAAGGGGTTATACCATCAAATAGTGAGGGAATATAGAAAATAGTATACACTTATCTGAGATAATTCAGGTCAAAAATTGGTTAGCGTTTGTTTCTCCCTTGAGGTGAAGGTGTCTCGGCTTTCATGGTCCTCAACCCAATACTATAAAATCACAAAGTCTCGACGCGTTTCTCCCCATTACATCCACTGGGGTTCATCAGGAGACGATATTTAATAAGGGGCCCAATCGCCAGAGAGTTTTCAGGGGGCTACTTGTTCTGCAGCACGCACCTCTCCATGCAGATGTATCGCATTGATACATCTGCATGGAGAGGTGCGTGCTGCAGAACAAGTAGCCCCCTGAAAACTCTCTGGCGATTGGGCCCCTTATTAAATATCGTCTCCTGATGAACCCCAGTGGATGTAATGGGGAGAAACGCGTCGAGACTTTGTGATTTTATAGTATTGGGTTGAGGACCATGAAAGCCGAGACACCTTCACCTCAAGGGAGAAACAAACGCTAACCAATTTTTGACCTGAATTATCTCAGATAAGTGTATACTATTTTCTATATTCCCTCACTATTTGATGGTATAACCCCTTAGACTACCCGATAAGAAGGGAGCATAGGGATATCATAGGAGGGAAAGCCGCCGAGGAATGGGGGCACCTTTTTACCGTTAGGGTGCGTGTAACCTTGGTTATATCTCCATTGGCAGGTAGAGGAAAGAGAGAAGGAGGGTCATTTAGAGATTTTTCCAACTGTTGAATCCCATAAGAGTGATATAAAATTGGAACAACCGCTGTGTTCCGTAGGTGAATACTATTGAGGCTGTATCATGGTCCTGGGATGTTTTGTGTGTGTCACACTTCACAGGTGGAATTCTAAATTGTTTTAATCTATTTCATTAAAAATTGTTTTTAGACATACTAATTGAGGTAGGCTTGGGTGTAACTATTTGATATACTACCTTTAAACTGTTTTCTAAGTGTAATATTTAGAAGATAAGCAACTTCCAGAGATGTTTTACAAAGTCTTTCTCTTCTTTGCCCTTTGAAAACACATGGAAGTTCAGCCAAGCAGAACTTTCATGTGAATAGAGGAGTCAGTTGTTTGTCAGAGAGCCATCTAATAGGTATAGGAGATTTTATTACCTCATTTTAAATTGCCCCTTTCTTGGAAGATTTCAGCAATCTTAGGGTTTGTCTATTTTTATTTTCCATTTGACATTTATGTTTAGAATAGACAAATGCAACAGAAAAAGCATTGGCATCTGAACATTCTTGTTTCAAAACAGAACAGGAGGACCTATTTTTATATGGGTTCTATCTAGTTTCTGTATGTTGTTCATCTTTAGAACCTCAAGAAAAAGTTCTACATCCAGGATTTTTTTCACTATATTAAAAATAGACAAGTTGAAACCTGATGGATCTCAATATAAATCCATGGGGACTCTCTGTTTTCTTGTAATACAGGGCCAATGATCTGTTCTTAATGGAACAGACAAACAGAAAGTGTCATAAATTTAATAGTAAAATAGGACCAATTTATTAAGCCGCGTGGCTTCATCATAATTTGGAAATGGAACAAGAGCTAGCACTATAAATCCCTGCATATGACCTCTGTTCAGCCATGACCCTCACAGAAGTGACACTTTTCACCCCTATGTGGAGAAATCTTCCTCAGTTCAAAAGACCAACTGTAGACAGAAAGGCACCGGATTCCAATTATTAATATTGGGGTAATTTGTGACAGTCATAGCTCCTACTGTTATGGGAGAGACATTTTTGACATTGTGCTTTCGAGGGGAAGAAAATACATGTTCTTGCATTGCTGAATTAAGCCCTAAATTAATATCAACCAGATGAATGGGGTTGTATATGCAATGTTTCCTACATAAGGAAAGCAGATATCCTGAAGATCGCAGATTCACATTGTTTTTAGGACCCAAGCTTCATCCTATTGACCAGCCCCAATCTGATGTCACCAAGGGGAGGTGTGCTGGAGTTACTGATATCTAATAAACACAGATTCTGAATTATGGTCCTTTTTCAATGTTGTAAGATACCGCTTGCTGTAGGATTGAAAATGGCTTCTCTAACACTATCAAAGAGGATGGCTGCAGCTCCAGCACATCTACCAAACTGGATATCATATCCAAACTGCTCATTGAGATGATGACCGAGGCCTCTCTTGTGAGTGTAGTGGGTTCCATGGGGAGAGGCCCTGCAAACTATTCTTGGAGCCAACCCAACGGCTCAGAGTAGGCACCATATTGTTGCCTGTTTCTTCTCTGACTACAGAGACAACCACATTAAGGCCTTGGGGGAACTTTGAGTTCCTTATGTCACCTAGCGTTCATACAAAGAAGGTTTCTGAAACATTTGTGACTGGTGGGAGTATGTTAACTTCAGTTTCGCTAATTCTTTCAAGCCAAGAGTTGACAACAGGCATGTGAGAAGAAGGGGGTCTTCAAAGAACTGCAGCGTAAGCTGAAGTAGCTGCAAGGCTTTCTCCACTGCAGCTAAGATGTAAGAGAGGAGATGGAGGAGACCAAGAAGAGCTTGAAAAGGCACTTTGAAATGGAAGACAGTTTGCTTGGACTCCACCTCAAAGTGCAAAACCTGAAGAGCAGTGAGAAATGCAACTTTTTCCTTTTCAGGAAACGCCTTGCCGGTCACACGCTCCTGAATGAACTTCGAAATGAGAGCGGAGACATGCAATGTGGGAATAAGGATGTGATGAAGATTGTCAACAACTCCTACAAGACTACTAATCCTGAATCTGCTTATAAATTCCTGTAAAATATCACTAATCATCTTCTTCTGGAAGGCATGGCGGTCATGGGTGTCCCTCTGACAATAGGCAAATAGCTCTCTGCCACTAAATAAGACCGGTAGAATCGCGAGCAGTGATGGTCTTCTAGCGGAACTCCATATAGCTCTGAGAAACTGCATCTGTCTGTACATTTTGGAATTTTTTGAGTAGATGTTGGTGGAGAATGTCTCTATCTCTGAGGGAAGGAATGGTCACAATCCTGTACAAGCGCTAGGGAGAGAACTGCAACTTGAAGAATTGGTATCCCATCACAATTCTGAACATGGACTACAAGATCCTAGCCAAAATGAAGGCAATAAGACTGAAGACGGTCATAGGACGAACCATCCACCTGGATGAGATTTGTGGCATCACCGGTTGTTGCATTGCAGACAGTCTCGCCCTCATATGCAACGCAGTCATAGTACATCAAGGCATATGGTACATACGTGGCGCTGATAACTTTGGGTCATAAAAAGGCTTTCAACTGGATTTAACATTATTTCATCAGCAAGGTGCTACAGAGGTTATGTCACGAACTGGGGTACCGGGGTTCCTCGTTTGTCATCAGGAGCTGTTCCATCCCGTACCCGAAGTCGCTCGGCCAGGTCTCCTGAGTCACGGATGGTGACCAGGACTTTTGGGAATTCTGACACTACGTGTCAAAAAGAGCCTACTGAGCATGTGCGGGAGTTCTATGGGTCTTTTGCTATTATCTGAGCATGTCAGTGATGTGGTAAGTTTCTATTGGCCACGGTGACATCATCAGTAACGTGTAAGGCTCTTATTGGCAAAAGGGGCTGGCTGCACATGGTTCCTCCATCTTGTGGGCGGTACAGAGGTGATAAATAGCCCTGACGCCCACATGGAGGTACGCACTCGTCTTTGTGCATGCAGCAACACACAGCTATCCTTACGTTGAGTGTTTGCAAACCTGCGCTTGCACTTGTGTGACTTGTAATACAGGTGTCTATTTACTTCCTGGGTTTTTCTGAAGGTCAGTACAGCCTTAAGCTGGTGTCACACATAACGACGACGACAACGACGTCGCTGCAACGTCACCATATTCTGTGACGTTGCAGCGACCTCAACAGCGACGTCGCTATGTGTGACACATAACAACGATCAGACCCCTGCTGCGAAATCGCTGCTCGCTCCTAAATGCTCCAGGTCATTTTTTGAACGCTGCTATCCCGCTGCGCCATGCTGATAAGCTGATAATCCTTTTGTTTGACACCGCAGCAGGGACGCTACGCTACGTCTGAAACCACACAACGACCGTCGACGTCGCTATGATCGCTGCTCCGTCGCTGCTTTTTATACCATGTTTGACAGCTTACTAACGATCATCTATGGTCGCTGCTACGTCACAGAATATGGTGACGTTGCAGCGACGTCGTTGTCGTCGTCGTTATGTGTGACCCCAGCTTTAGGCTATCAGCTGCAGTTTACCACTACTGCACGATAGACCCTGACCTCTGATATCGGTGTACTCTTACCATATCAGTAGGGCCATCCATAACAGGTTAGGCTTGGGTAACAACTTTTTCAATTATGTCTGACTGTTATACTCTGATATTCACGGTACGGTGCTGGTGAACGGCCAGTAGACTGACCCCTTACGGCTATGTGCACACGCTGCGTTTTTTTGACGCTGCGTTTTTGTGCGTTTTTGGCCGCTAAAAACGCACAAAAACGCACCTGCGTCGAAAAAACGCGGCAAAAAACGCACGCGTTTTGCCGCGATTTGGTGCGTTTTTTTGCTGCGTTTTGCTGCGTTTTTGCTCACTGCGTCCTTATGCGTTTTTTATCAGTGAACAAAAAAAAAAAAGGTCTGATGTCATTTCCTTCTTCAATGTGTTCTTCATTCTCCACTAGTGTATGCAGAAGAGCAGACAGCTGCAGAACTACAAGGCTCAGCATCCTCGATCCAATAGTGTATGCAGGACAGCAGACAGCAGCTGTCGAACTACAAGGCTCAGCATCCTCCATCCAATAGTGTATGCAGGAGAGCAGACAGCAGCTGTCGAACTACAAGGCTCAGCATCCTCCTTCCAGGACTGTATGCAGGATTTCTTTGCCCCCCCCCAAAAAAAAAAATGACGTGGGCTTCGCCATATTTTTGTATGCTAGCCGGGTACAGCAGGCAGGTACGGGCTGCCCCCAACCCCCAGCTGCCTATTTGTACCCGGCTGGGAACCAAAAATATAGGGAAGCCCTTTTTTTTTAAATTATTTCATGAATTTCATGAAATAATTTTAAAAAAAAAATGACGTGGGCTTCGCCCCATTTTTGAGTCCAGCCGGGTACAACTAGGCAGCTGGGGATTGGAATCCACAGTGCAGGGTGCCCATGCTTTCTGGGCACCCCCGCTGTGAATTGCAGTCCCGCAGCCACCCCAGAAAATGGCGCTTTCATAGAAGCGCCATCTTCTGGCGCTGTATCCAACTCTTCCGGCTGCCCTGGTGACGGGTGGCTAGCCAGGTAATAATGGAGTTAGGGCTAGCTGTATATTATCAGCTAGCCCTAAGCCCGAAATTCATGGTGTCACGCCAATATTAGACATGGCCACCATGAATTTCTAGTAAAGATAAAAAAAAAACACAACACAGAAAAATATTTTTATTAGAAAGAAAACACAACACAATTAGTGACTCCATCTTTATTGAAATAAACCCCCCTCCGCAGTAATCCTGGGTTAGGGTCCCGCGCCGTCCAATCAGGATCCAATATCATCTGATCGGTTTGCTGGAAGGCAAAGCGATCAGATGATGTGTTAGGTTAAAGGATGTGAATCCCATCACACATCAGCTGATTGTATAAAAGCCGATTATACAATCAGCAGATGCATCAGTAGAAAAAAAAAAAAAATAATACTCACTTATGTGCTGAATTACCGGCAGCTCCCGGAGCGATGGGGCGGGAGTCTGATCCTGTCCCATCACTGCAGGAGCTGCCGGTAATCAGGGATGAAGTCTCCTGACGCATCCGCTGATACCGGCCGGGCGCCCGCGTCAGCCCGAGACTCGATCAGCTGATGCGTCAGGTGACTGCATCAGGTGATCCATCGCCAGGTCCTGCAAGCAAGGTCCTGCCCCGGGGAGACTGCACACAGCCAGAGCGGGAGCGGCGATACCGTGACAGGAGCTGGGAGCGGGCATGGCACCGCGAGGCTGCAGACAGGTGAGTATAACTTTTTTTTTTTTTATTCTACTGTTAACTTTTGTTTTCGCAGCCGCTTCCACCTCCTGCCTGTACATGGCGCCGCACGGCAGCATACATGCACAGGACGGGAGATGGACGCGGCGGTGACGGTACCGGGAGGATTCATGCTTCTGTCTATACTGACAGAAGGAATCCTCTTCCTGTACACGTCACTTTACTACCCACCTCCTGCGCTTATAGCTGCGTTTTTGGTCTTAGAAACGCACCAAAACGCAGCTATTTGCGTTTCTCATTGCGTCTTTCAACATCCCATTGAACTCAATGGATGAAAAGCGCAGTGAAAAACGCGGGAATAATTGACATGCTGCGTTTTTGTGGTCACCACAAAAACGCAGCTGAAAAAAAAACGCTGTGTGGGGACAGCAAAAATGAAAACTCATAGACTTTGCTGGGGAAGCAAAGTCATGCAGTTTTGAGGCCAAAAACGCACCCGAAAAACGCGCAAAAACGCCGCGAAAAACGCACCGTGTGCACATAGCCTACCAGTCTTTTTTGAGGTCAGAAAAGGCTGTCCTCTTCCAAATCTTTTTGTTTGTGTCATATAACTCTTCACAGAGGCTATCCGGCAGAATAGAGAGAACAGAGGGATCACTGAATCGGGACTGGAACGACAGAGACGGTGTAACTGTTTTCTGTGCTGACAAAAGCCATGCTTTTCGGGAACTGGCAACTGGCCTCCTCCTCCCCCTTCTGCGCCAACCCTCAGCCGAATTTCATCAAGGTTCTTGGAGTTTGGTTTGGGAACGAAAGAACTGCCCTAATGTCTTTGGGAAAACTCTTTGCTAAAGTTAACCAAAGGATTGTACTGTGAAGCCTCAGACAACTCACTTGTAAGGGAAAAGTACTGGATCTGTGTAATGACTTACTGTCCGTGCTGCAGTACACGGTCCAGGCCTTGCCCCCCATTTCCCAGTTTGCAGAGCCATTACCAAGACGGTGCTTTGTCTGGGGTTTCAAGATGGGCAAAGTGAAGTGGACCATCATGTACAAGGAGCCACACAAGGTGTGAAGGGCATCCCAGATATCAAAACCCTACTGTGGACATCATTCATCTGTGATTGCGTTCATTGGACTCTGAAAGTCAAGAGAGATTCTGCAGGCAGGTCCATGTTTTGCTTTTTCCTGCTTCGTCTTTAGAGGAGACTCAACTGGGACAGCTTCTACCCCTTCAACAGGACAATCTCTTAGTTCTATCCAGACATTATCTAGTTTGTGGGGGAACACCAACTGGAGGGACACAAGCCTAATTTGTGGAAGCCAAAGACTACCCACAACATCATCAGAACCAAGGATGATGAAGAGAATATTCTAGGACTCCAGCATTTCACATTGAAAACCGTATGGACAAACATGTCATTTAACAGGTTGACCAACAAGTACAAGGACTTGTCGTGGATGACAATACAGGGCGGTCTGCCAGTCGGGTCATTCATGCACACCTGGAAACTATGCAAGACCCGATACCGCTCAAAATGTCACTTTATGGAGGAAACAGTGCCTGTTGGTTGCCCTGGAAAACGACCTTAGAAACTCTTTCCCCAGTAGGAGCCTCTTGCACCACTCAATGATCTACAGATTCTTCCCTGGGATACACAGTGCCAGAACCATCCCAAAGACTTAGCATCTTATGACCTGCTGAAAGGATGCCATTTTGGTCGCAAGGAACTGACTCATCCTGCAGAGGGAGAAAATGTCCATCTGGGAATGCTACAGCCTGCTCAGAGGCAACTACATCTTGGATGGTCTGAATACTGATGAAGAGCATGAGGACTAAACCCCTTCTTCTCTTCCCCCATTCACCTCCTATGTGTGTTGTCCTTTAATAAAGCTTTGGGCATGTGATCACCCCCACGTCTCTCCAAGGTAGCCCCCCATTGCAGCTTGATGAATTTTGTTGTTGGAACAAGCTATTCTGTTCTAGTTTGAATATGTAGATTGCTTGAGGATGTGCCGCACCATGTAGGCCCACCTGCACAGTGTGACTCACCCTCGTGAGAGTGGCCCAGTGACTATCACTGACTCCATGTAGCGCTGAGGTCCCTGGCACAAATGCCACCAAAGAAATCACTTGTAGGGAGTTAGTATGTTCTCCCCCATGCTTGAGTGGGTTTTCTCTGGGTACTCAGGTTACCTCCCACACGCCAAACACATATGGACAGAAAAGGTAGACGCAGAGACCCAACAGGATAACAGACTGTAATAAACCAAGGAGTAAAATGATACTATGAAGTAGGAAAAATGTACGTACTGTGCTGTGACTCAGTGTACTGTTAATTATCTGTAATATATGTTTGCAATAAGTTATTTGAAATAAATCCAGTTTCCTAATTGGAGAGCTTCCTTCAATATCAAGGATTTGTGCCATCCCTGCAACATCAGGTTTAGTATTTTTCTTTTGTTTATCCCCTTTATTTTATGTAACTGTATATACTATACCAAGGGTGGGCAATTCATTTTCCAATGGGGCCGCAAGAGAAATTGGGATGGTTTTAGAGGGCCGGACTAATATAATTAACTCAGTTCTACCCAATATACTACATTACTACACCCCCTCCATATACTACACCTGTAATATACTACATCACTACACCCCCCATATACTACACCTGTAATAAACTACATCACTACACCCCCCATATACTACACCTGTAATATACTACATCACTACACCTCCTCCATATACTACACCTGTAATATACTACATCCCTACACCCCTACACCTGTAATATACTACATCACTACCCCCCTATATACTACACATGTAATATACTACATCACTACACCCCTATATACTACACCTGTAATATACATCACTACACCCCCCATATACTACACCTGTAATAAACTACACTACTACACCCCTATATACTACACCTGTAATATACCACATCACTACACCCCTATATACACCTGTAATATACATCACTACACCCCTATATACACCTGTAAGATACTACATCACTAGACCCCTATATACACCTGTAATATACATCACTACACCCCTATATACACCTGTAATATACATCACTACACCCCTATATACACCTGTAATATACTACATCATTACACCCCTATATACACCTGTAATATACTACATCACTACACCCCTATATACACCTGTAATATACATCACTACACCACTATATACGACTGTAATATACATCACTACACCCCTATATACACCTGTAATATACATCACTACACCCCTATATACACCTGTAATATAAATCACTACACACCTATATACACCTGTAATATACATCACTACACCCCTATATACACCTGTAATATACATCACTACACCCCTATATACACCTGTGATACATCACTACACCCCTATATACTACACCTGTAATAAACTACTGTACACCATTACACAACTATATACTACATCTGTAATATACCACATCACTACACCTCATATACTACACCACTACATACTACACCACTATATACACAACACCATATACTACACCTGTAAAACTACACCCCCAGTATTAGTCACCAGTCCCCCCCATTGTCCCCTCCTCAGCTTATTAGTCACTACTTACCTCTCCCTTCTTATCGTCCCCACCCTCAGGCACGTCCGTACAGGCCCCCCGCTGAGCTGCTCCTTCTCTTGTACGGGCCCTGGCTACGCCGAAGCTGTTCTCCGAGGGGCCCCCGCCGCTGCTTCTCTTCAGGTCCCGGCTGCTGCAGCTTCTTCTCCTGCCGGGCGGGAACTTTTAAAATGACACACACACGCCGTACTGACAACATCAGAGCGCGCGCGTGTGTCACAGAGAAAGGTGCCGGGCAGGGAACAGAGGAGATATTCCTGCGTTCCGCTGCCTACACTGTGCGAAGCTGCAGGATCTCTCCCTGCCCGGCACGCAGCAGCCCGACTCCACTGCACCGGCTGAAGATGGGCGGGCCGGTCACAGACAGTAGGCGGGACGGATGTGGCCCACGGGCCGCCCCTTGCCCAGGTCTGTACTATACTGTTTTGTCCCCTTTGCAATATCTTTTGTATATTTTTATAAATACTGCCTACTTTTTGGATTAAATATATAAAACTGAATAGCTTTGTTTCTCTTGCACTGTAAGCCACATCCCTCATGCCTTGTGAGGCCAAATGTTATCAATAACAGGTGTCCCATCTTACTGTATATATGAATGGTGGTGGCAGCTAGTTTTTCTTGAGTTATTGTAGAGCTTGACAGTGATTGTACATAATTATATATTCCATGCGTTGGAATGGGGTGTGTAAATACTATACATTCATTGTGAAAATGCCCAATAATTGGCTTAGTAGCAAAAGCAGCCGTCACCTTGTCCATCAGTCGTCAGTCAATTGTGTATCGCCCTGACGATTGATGCAGCGGAGTGCTTGTTTGTGACAAATTGGTGCTCTTCCCAGCTGTTCCCTGACAATTGGGGGCAGTGGTGGGATAATTGTGTCATCTGCCCAAACTGTCACCTGACAGAAAATATAAAAGGACATTTGAACAGCCTAACTAGCTTTAATTCAAATAAGGCCTCTGTTCCATATGCGATAAACATGGACGAGTGCAGTCCGATAAAACATTGGATTGCACAACATGGCTTAGTTTAGCAGCTGCATCATTTCAGCAGCCATATGTCACTTTTAGCAAATATGACAAGTTCTCTCATCATAAAGGGATGTTTAGAGCTATAGTTTATTGAACAGCACTAACCCCATCTTTTTTGTCTCTTTCCAAGGCTCCATGAAGGAAATCCCGTGAAACTTCTTCATTTTCATCCAACCACTGGATAACAAATGGCTCAAACCAACTGTACAAAAAATTAGGAACACTGGGTAACGGAAAACTACTTTTCTCTTTAGGCCAGATTTATCTGCAAAACGCACAGAGTAAAAAGATCTAATATGTGAATTATACTTACGCAGGGTATTCAGGAACCTTGCTTCTAAAAGATGGAAGATCTGTCACATATTCATTGTATAGCCATTTGACCTTGAAGTGTAAGTTCATATAGTCAGCACTCTTACACAAGCGATGCTTGTCATGCTCTAAAAATGTAGGAAAAAAACACAATAGGTTAGCTTTTTTGGATAAATATGAAATATGACTTACCATACCGGGCACTATCTCTGCCTTTTCTCAAGACTTACAGAGATTAAAGTGGTGTTTCCATCTAGAGGCATAACTAAAGAGTGGAGGGCACACAGCAAAAAAATAAAATAAGCTCCATTTTACCACACAGAACAGAATGGCCTCATGTGTACTTCTCCTCCAGGCCGTATTCATGACCCTTGGGACAATGTACTATCCTTAAGGGCCTTATAGACAAAACATGTACTGCCTTTATAGTATAAAAGACTTTACTCCCAACTTAGCCCTTTATGACATATCCATAGCTTATCTACTTGGGTACATATAGCTTTGTTCCATTCATATACATTCAGGACATATCTAGAAGATCTGATGTGTCCCACCATTCTTTTGTGTTGGGTCACAGATATTTTTAAGTATTGACTCATATTGTGAAAAACAGAAGTATCAGTACAACTAATAGTCTTTCCCCATATTTGGTGTGCTACAGTTGAATAAAAATCTCATGAAGTTAACATATGCATGCAATTTTGCTTACTGCTTTAGAATGCTAATTGCCTCTTCAGAGAGGAAGAGGACTTGAACTCTAGTATGACCTATTGGAAGTAGCAATCTTAAAAATAATGAGCCTTGCCATATGACTTAAAATAAAAGTCAAAAAATATTCTCAATTTCCAGAATCAGTGTTTTACCATTCATCAGTGCAAAGTATGAAATCTGACTGGGACCTAAGTGGTAACTGTATATCACACAATCAGCAGAGCGAGAGATGGATGAACAATCCAAAGAACATTTATTCCAAATAAAATCAGACGGTTCATAAAATAATCCACCACACAGAGGGTAAAGTAGTCCAGTAATGGAATAAATGTGGGTCAGTCACAATCCTCCAGCAGTCCTTTTCCAGGGAAATAGGGGTTTGTCAATGGCTTTCTGGGTTGCTGCCTGTAGCCGCAGCTTCTCTCTCAAAGGATGAATCTTTCTGCTTGTCTCTTGTCCTTCCCAGCCTGACTGAATAATCTCCCAGGTAAACAGAGAGTTTGGGTGGATGACAGGCTCCCTCCCCCACACCTAGAGACAGAAGCACTGCAAGGGGTTATAACCCTGTAAACAGGACAAATAATACATAAAATGGACAGAGCACCACGCCTAAAATACCAACCTACACAAAATGATATACAACCCACAATATCACACCATCACAACCTCTCCCTTCTTAATAAGTGAGTACGCCATGAGGTCTACACAGACCTCTGGCCACCTTACTTAAGTCCATGTTGCTCAGCTGTGGATAGTCCCTTGTACAGCGGTAGGGTTGGACGGACAAGCTTCCCTTTGTGCCCTCCTTCACTCAAACTGTGTTTCCTGCACCCATAAATCGGCATTGTAGATCTCCCACATCGTTTCCTAGGAGAATATCTGCAGGCAGGCCACTCATCACCCCAACCACGCATTGCTTGACCCCAAAGCCAAAGTCCAAATCTACAGTCGCTTTTGGGATATTCCTCCTTTGTCCTCCAGCCAATTCAATAACAATCCCTGGTCCATGATGTATTGCTTCTGGTCGAATTACTCGGGAATCAGCTATTGTGAGAAATTCCACAGAGTCACAAAATCCAATAACTCTCTGTCCATCCAGCACGACTTCCTGTACGTGCTTACTTTGATGGTAAGAGGAACCCGGGGCTGTGGCTCGCATCTCATAAACCTCTAGTGGCCGACCATGAGTGTCTGAGTCATTAGGCAAGTCAACTTGAAGGGGTGAGAACTCTTCCTCCATTGTATTTGGTTGTACAGAATGAACAGGTCGATTTAGTGCAAGGTCATTCCTCAATCAACCAGCAAGGCAAGTGTCTTGCAAAATGCCCAGGCTGCCTACATCGATAACGTCTCCTCTGCGTCACACTCCTTTCAATGAGCATTCTGAAGAAGGCAGTAGGAAAACCTGGTGACAAAGGCCGGAGGCCATACACTCCAACAGGGGCATCTATGGTGCAGGGGACAGCGGTACACTCCAGTGGAGGTGGTTGTACCTCTTCCTCAGGCGGGATGAAATGCACAAAATGCACTGGATGAGGTGGAGGTGCATGGGGGTCCCTTTGAGTCCTTGCGGGACAACTGGATTGCCGGTGTCCAGGCTGTCTGCCCCCATAACATCTCCTCTCTGTGATTCCCCCAGGGCGTGGTCGGAGCTGTTGGGGCCCAGGATTGTGAGCCGTGGTTGTCATTGGCCTGCAGCTGGGTGGAGGGGCAGATATAACTGGTGATGGCCGGGGCACAGGAGCAGGCTGTGGCATATTGTCCAGAAGCCTCCTCCATTATGGTCGGATAGTAAGGGCCTCATCAGCCAGGGCTGCAGCTCTATCCAAGGTGCACAGCGTGCGCTCTCTCACCCATTCCCGTATTTCTGAGAGACACTTGTAAATAAATTGTTCTATAAGAAATAACTGTATAATATCTTCCACAATGAAGGCATTTTCTGCTTCCAGCTATCTCCGACATGCCTTGGACATCTTATGGGCATACATTTTAACTGATCCCCTCATGGTGCATGGGAGATCTCAGAATCGGGCCCTATATGAGTCTGGGGTACAGGATAGTCCGCTTTACAATGTTGTAATCCCAGTTCTGCTGTGAGTCAATGGTGCGATAAGCCTCTTCCAGGTTTCCATTCAGGAGTCCCACTAACAAACGCATCCAGCCAAAGTGGGGGACCTCCATCACGGCACACTGCTGCTCAAAGTCCTTGAAGAACCCCTCCACATCTCCGGAAGCCTCATCAAATGGCTTGAAGTCCGCCGGGGTAATCCGTACAAGCTCCCGGATCACTGGGTTTACACTCCAACTCATATTACTCCCTCTGCCGGACTCCATTGCTTCTTGTCTACGCTGTGCTCGGCGAACAGCCTCCTCCTTATACTACTGAGATACACCTGGGCCCAAAACCGTAATCTCTTCTTCGAACCACAGCAACCACTGGCTTTTGGGGGCAGGGATCCCCGTCTCCAGTGCTTGTCCGTTAGAGGTGGACTGGCTCGCACCCACAAGTATATCAATTAAGGCCTCTTTAGTCAGTCCCTTGTAGCTTAGGCCCAGATCTCTGGCTCTCTTCTGTAGACTGGATACGGTCCAGTTTCTGTACTCACTGTGTGGGTGGTTCTCCATTAGGTTGTGCTCTGTTGATTCCACTGCTGACACCAGTTGTCACGGGGTCCTTCTCCCATATCACACAATCAACAAAGCGAGAGATGGATGAACAATTCAAAGAACATTTATTCCAAGAAAAATCAGACGGTCCATAAAATAATCCACCACACAGAGGGTAAAGTAGTCCAGTAATGGGATAAATGTCCCTGGGATCCGTTACAATCATCCAGCAGTCCTTCTCCAGGGAAATCGTGGTTTCTCAACGGTTCTCTGGGGTGCTGCCTGTAGCCACAGCTTCTCCCTCAGAGCATGAATCTTCCTGCTTGTCTCTTGTCCTTCCCAGCCTGACTGAATAATCTCCCAGGTAAACAGAGAGTTTGGGTGGATTCCACTCCCCCTCCCCCACACCTAGGGACAGAAGCACTTCAAGGGGTTTTAACCCTGCAGACAGGACAAATAATACATAAAATGGACAGAGCACCACGCCTAAAATACGAACCTACACAAAATGATACACAACCCACAATATCTCACCAACACAGTAATGCTTGTCTTTGCAGATAGTGACATGCTTTGCATGTCAATATAAGGAGGCTTCTAAGCCATAAACGCTCCTCTGGGGAAATAAATATGCAAATTGCCACTTCAGAGTAGAAGAGGACTTGAACTTTAGGGGCACTTTGCACACTACGACATTGCAGGTGTGATGTCGGTGGGGTCAAATCAAAAGTGACGCACATCCGGCGTCGCTGTCGACATTAGAGTGTGTAAATCGTTTTTGATACGATTAACGAGCACAAAAGCGTCGTAATCCTATCATCGGTGTAGTGTCGGCATTTTCATTAATTTGCTGCAGCGACAGGTACGATGTTGTTCCTCGTTCCTGCGGCACCACACATCGCTGTGTATGAAGCCGCAGGAGCGAGGAACATCTCCTTACCTGCCTCCACCGGCTTTGCGGAAGGAAGGAGGTGGGCGGGATATTTACGTCCCGCTCATCTCTGCCCCTCCGCTTCTATTGGCCGCCTGCCGTGTGACGTCGCTGTGAAGCCACACGACCCGCCCCCTTAGGAAGGAGGCGGGTCGCCTGCCAGAACGACGTCGCTGGGCAGGTAAGTGCATGTGAAGCTGCCGTAGCGATAATATTCGCTACGGCAGCTATCACAAGATATCGCAGCTGCGACGGGGCCAGAGACTATCGCGCTCGGCATCGCTACATCGGCATGCGATGTCGTAGTCTGCAAAGTGCAGCTTAGTGTCAATTAGTGGAAGTAGCAATCCTAAGTCAATATCGACCCTTTAGGGCAGGGGTCTCAAACTCGGCTGAGTATAATAATAATAATGATAATAATAATATTTATAATAATATAAGGGCCGCATATAGAAAAACAAATTATTTGGAGGGCCGCATTCTTTGCTGGACCCAGTGACATTTTTAGTAATGGCATAGTTTTTTCTATACACCTTTGGATGACGTTTTCTGTGCATTTTTCGATCGTTTATTATAAAAAATGTGCACTTTTTCAGATTATATATAAAAATTATTTTTAATGGGACAAAAAATCTTTCTTTATTTTGAACTTTTTTTTTACATTTTATCCCCTTCTTATAAATAATATCATATTATAATTACCACCATATAGTAATTTTGGGCAACATTTTGTAATAATCTTTCCATCCTGGTCCTCATCTTTTAGTAATGTCCTCATCTCGTAGTAATGTGCCCATATTGTCCTGCGGATATGCTGCTGGCATTCTGCATTGAGGATACAGTACCGTGGCTTGGGCACTGCATCCTCAATGCAGAATAAGTACTGGGGTGATCGGGAGTTCATACTTACCTCCATCATGCAGCACTTCACTCTCCGGCCGTGTCTGTCTGCACATTGCCGGAGAAGGTGGGTGAGCCTGAACTAGCTCCGGCTGTGACATGACCGGAGCTCGTGCAGGCCCCGCCCACCTCCTGCTCCTGGCTCCACTGCGCTCCTCTGCACCGGAGGAAGTGACTCCAGTGTCTGCTATCAAGGCAGGTAAGTATGGGATCGTGCATAAAAATACGCAGGAATAATTCACATGCTGCAGATTTTTCGCAGGGAAATCCACATTATTTACGCTGCGGAAAAAAACGTAGCATGGGCACAGCACTCCCCAAATGCCATAGAAATGGCTGGGGACTCGCTATACTGCGGATTTTTGAAAAATCTGTGGAATTTGACTCGAAAAAATCACGGAAAATTCTGCGAATTTTCCGCAGCGTGGGCACGTGTCACGCTCCCCGGGTCCTCGTTTCCGCTCCCCGGGTCCTCACCCCCGCTCCCCGGCTCACCTGCCACGCTCCCCGCTCTCCAGCCTCCGGTGCCCGTCCTTCCCAGGCCCCCTGGTCTCCGATCCCGGCGCCCGACGGCTTCCCAGGCCCTGGCCGGCTCCCCCGCGTCCTCCTCTCAGCTTCCTTCCCTGGCTTCTGGCACCCGGGCGGCGCGCATGCGCATTAGGGCGCGCGCGCGGTCACTGACCCTTTCTTAAAGGGCCAGCGTCCATTAACAGGAAATGAGGCTAAACAGGTACAGGGTATAAAGGGGGTTATTGTCTAAGGGGGCGGGGCCTGATCTTCGTGTTTCCTAAGCTAGGAGTCAGGTCTCCTGGTGTATATGTGTATATACTCACCTATCTCTCTTGTAGAGCCGTGCCTGCCTCGCCATCCAGTCCTGCCGTATCCTGAACCCCGAACGCTGTCCATCTGCCATCCTGACAGTCCGCACCATCTCGGATCCCTGCGGTGACCCGTCATCTCGCTCCAAAGGTTCCGGACCCCGCCTGACATCATCTCGGCTTCCGAACCTGAGCTGCGTCACCCGGACTACCACCCGTGACTCCGTGGTCCCAGGGACTTCTCCGCTATCCTCGTGTGCACGGACTGTTCTGCTGTTTATAGTGTTCCAGCTACCGGACTCTCTACTACCATCTAGGAGTTCGGCCCAGTGGATCCACCTCCTGGGTCTGCCCGTCCACCTGGCCGTGACAGTAAGATCAGGCCATGGATCCCGCTGCAGCACTAGCAGCCGTACAGGAGGAACTCCAACGCCAGCGTGAAGTCCAGACCCGCATGCTGCAATTCATGTCTTCTGTGGACGCCCGCCTGAACACGCTACAAACGGCAGTGACGACTTCAACATCCCGGGCTTCCACTAGTCAATCCACGGATCCAGCTCCTGTGGCGACTTCTTCAGATACCACCAGACTTCGGTTGGCTTCACCACCCCGGTACGCCGGAGACCCCAAGACCTGCAGGGGATTCTTAAACCAATGCTCCCTCCATTTCACGCAGCTGCCGCATTTGTTTGCCTCCGACCAAGCCAAGGTCGCCTTCATCATGTCCCATCTAGAGGGTGAGGCACTGGCGTGGATGAACCCCTTGTGGGAGAAGGGGGATCCTGTGACCACGAACATCCAGGACTTCCTGCAGGCATTCCGTGGTACTTTTGATGAGCCCGGACGCGCCTCCGCGTCTGCTTCGTCTCTTCTCCGGTTACGTCAGGGGACTCTGACGGTGGGTCAATACGCGATCCGGTTTCGCACCCTGGCCTCAGAACTCGGGTGGAACAACGAGGCTCTAACCGCCGCCTTCTGGGAAGGACTCTCAGGGCGAATTAAAGACGAGCTGGCGGGTCGTGACGTACCGACCACCCTGGATGCCCTGATTGCCCTAGCGACTCGAGTGGACATTCGCTTTCAGGAGCGATCCAAGGAAGTGTCCCGTGAGAGACGTCCAGTACGGCATTCCTCTCCTCCGCAGAAACCCTCCGTACTTCAGTCATCGACAGCTGGGGCTCCCGTCCACGAGCCCATGCAGATCGACCGAGTGCGTCAGTCTGAACAACGTCGAGCAGAGCGGCTCGCCAAGGGTCTCTGCTTTTACTGCGGTGAGGGCACACACCTGCTACGCTCCTGTCCAGAGAGGCCGGGAAACTCCAAAGCCTAGGGTTGGTAGGAGAGGCCACCCTAGGTGCTGGGACTCTCTCTGACCCAGTTACATGGACAGTGCAAGTGACAACGGGAGAGACGCGGTTCACGGCTGATGCCTACCTCGATTCCGGGGCAGCAGGCAATTTCATCCAGCAGGCCACGGTGGACAAGTACCGGGTGCCTGTTATTCCACTCGACAAGCCCCTAGTGATTGCCTCGGTGGATGGGAGACCCCTCTCTGACACCATCTCCTGGATCACCAGGCCGGTCGAACTGCGTATCGGTGCCCTTCACACCGAGAACATCGCTTTCTACGTTCTCCCACACATGTCCCACCAGATCCTGCTGGGACTGCCATGGTTGCGGACACACGAACCATCAGTTAGCTGGGGCACTGGCGAAATCACCCGATGGGGCTCTTCGTGTCATGAGAGGTGCCTAAAGTCCATACAACCCATCCGACGACCTCCGGTTCCAGAGAACCTACCGGGGCTGCCCTCGGCCTATTGGTCCTTTGCAGATGTCTTTGATAAAAAGGAATCCGAGGTACTGCCGCCACATCGTCCATACGATTGTGCCATCGACCTGCTCCCAGGAACAACACCACCAAGAGGACGCATATATCCTTTATCTCCAGCCGAAACAAGGGCCATGTCTGCTTACATCTCAGAGAGCCTGGCAAGGGGGTTCATTCGGAGATCCTCCTCTCCTGCTGGAGCAGGTTTCTTCTTTGTCAAGAAGAAAGAGGGCGACTTACGCCCATGCATAGACTACCGGGGTCTGAATCAAATCACCGTAAAAAACAAGTACCCTCTGCCGCTCATTCCCGAATTGTTTGACCGGCTTAGAGGAGCTCGTGTGTTCACCAAGCTGGATCTTCGGGGTGCTTACAATCTGGTACGCATCCGCTCTGGTGACGAATGGAAAACCGCGTTCAATACGCGCGATGGACATTATGAATACTGCGTGATGCCCTTCGGCCTGTGTAACGCTCCTGCCGTCTTTCAAGAACTGGTGAACGACGTGTTCCGGGACCTTCTCTACATCTGTGTGGTAGTGTATCTAGATGACATCCTTGTCTTCTCTCCGGACCTCCAAACCCACAGAGAAAACGTACAGCTGGTTCTACAAAGACTGAGAGAGAATCGTCTGTACGCAAAGTATGAGAAGTGTGTCTTTGAGCAGTCTTCTCTCCCCTTTCTGGGGTACATCATCTCTGATACTGGACTGCAGATGGATCCCAAGAAGGTCTCCGCCATTCTCAACTGGCCTCCTCCTTCTGGACTGAAGGCAATCCAACGCTTCCTGGGATTCGCCAACTACTACCGCCAGTTTATCCCTCACTTCTCTGCCTTGACTGCTCCTCTCTCCGCTTTGACTAAGAAGGAGGCTAATCCAAAGGACTGGTCACCTGCGGCTGACGCCGCGTTTGGCTCTCTGAAGCGGGCTTTTGCTTCCTCTCCTGTACTCCACCGTCCGGAGTTAAACCGCCAGTTCACCTTGGAGGTGGATGCCTCCTCCTCAGGAGCCGGAGCAGTGCTCATGCAAAAGTCCTCCTCCGGGAAGATGGTGACTTGCGGATTCTTCTCCAAGGGCTTCTCAGCGCCTGAACGCAACTACACCATCGGTGACTGAGAGCTCTTGGCAGTCAAACTGGCTTTGGAGGAATGGCGCTACCTCCTGGAAGGTGCAGTGTACCCCGTGATTATTTACACGGACCACAAGAACTTGGAATACCTACGGTCCGCTCAGCGTCTGAACCCACGCCAAGCCAGGTGGTCCCTATTCTTTGCCAGGTTTGATTTCCAGCTTCACTTCCGACCCGCGGACAAGAATGTACGCGCTGATGCCTTGTCCAGGTCTTTCATGCCCATGGAGCAGGAGGAAGAGACTACCCAACCCATCATTTGTCCTAGTAAAATCATTCCGGTGGCCCCTGTCACCCTGGCCCAGATACCGCCCGGGAAGACCTATGTCTCCGAGGTAGACAGGGAAAAAGTGTTACACTGGGGTCATGCCTCGAAAACAGCCGGTCATGCTGGTCAGAAAAAGACATGGGGTGCGATTGTACGTCATTATTGGTGGCCATCCCTTCGCACGGACGTCGCTGCTTTTGTATCCGCCTGTTCCTCTTGTGCCAGGAACAAGACGCCCAAACACCTCCCATATGGCCGTCTTCTGCCTCTGCCGATACCCTCAGTTCCGTGGCAACACATAGCAATGGACTTTATTACGGACTTGCCATTGTCCTCCGGACAAAAAAAATGTCAAAAAATGACAAAAAAATGGCCCATTTCGTCCCTATGGCTGGACTGCCCTCTGCTCAGGAACTCGCGGACGCCTATATAGAACACATCTTCCGCTTGCATGGCTTTCCATTACACATCGTATCCGACAGAGGAACTCAGTTCACCTCCCGCTTCTGGAGGGCTCTCTGTAAACATCTGGGAGTGACTCTGGACTTTTCATCTGCATACCATCCTCAGTCTAATGGCCAAGTGGAATGAGTCAATCAAATCTTGACCTCTTTCTTACGTCACTATGTTAACGCCCATCACGACGACTGGTCCACTCTTCTTCCTTGGGCTGAATTCTCCCACAACCACCACATCAGTGAGTCGTCCTCCAGCTCTCCCTTCCATGTCGTTTACGGACTTCAGCCTTCCATCCCATTGCCTGTATCCCCTTCTTCGGATGTCCCTGCTGCAGATACAGTAGCCCGTGACTTTGCAACCATTTGGGACTCTGTCAAAGCGTCCCTTGGGCGTGCTTCCCTGCGGATGAAAAGACACGCAGACAAGAAACGTCTGGACCCTCCGTGTTTCTCTCCTGGAGATCTCGTCTGGCTTGCTTCCCAGTACGTCCGCCTGAAGATACCATCATACAAGCTGGGTCCTCGCTACATTGGGCCGTTTAAAGTCCTCAACAAGATCAATGAGGTCTCCTACAAGCTACAGCTCCCGGCCACGATGAGGATACCCAACTCATTCCACGTCTCCCTGCTCAAGCCGGTTGTCCTTGGTCCCTTCTCCGCTGCTGCCAGTCCGGCTCCTCCACCTATTGCCGATGACGACATCTATGCGGTAAGGGATATCGTGGCCATGAAGACCGTACGAGGTCGACAGTTCTTCCTGGTGGACTGGGAAGGGTATGGTCCTGAGGATAGGTCCTGGGAGCCCAGGGAGAACGTGGGCACTCCTCTGATCCGTGCCTTCATGTCCCGGTTGCGGGGAGGGGGGCGTGGGGGGGGGTACTGTCACGCTCCCCGGGTCCTCGGTTCCGCTCCCCGGGTCCTTACCCCCGCTCCCCGGCTCACCTGCCACGCTCCCCGCTCTCCAGCCTCCGGTGCCCGTCCTTCCCAGGCCCCCTGGTCTCCGATCCCGGCGCCCGACGGCTTCCCAGGCCCTGGCCGGCTCCCCTGCGTCCTCCTCTCAGCTTCCTTCCCTGGCTTCTGGCACCCGGGCGGCGCGCATGCGCATTAGGGCGCGCTCGCGGTCACTGACCCTTTCTTAAAGGGCCAGCGTCCATTAACAGGAAATGAGGCTAAACAGGTACAGGGTATAAAGGGGGTTATTGTCCAAGGGGGCGGGGCCTGATCTTCGTGTTTCCTAAGCTAGGAGTCAGGTCTCCTGGTGTATATGTGTATATACTCACCTATCTCTCTTGTAGAGCCGTGCCTGCCTCGCCATCCAGTCCTGCCGTATCCTGAACCCCGAACGCTGTCCATCTGCCATCCTGACAGTCCGCACCATCTCGGATCCCTGCGGTGACCCGTCATCTCGCTCCAAAGGTTCCGGACCCCGCCTGACATCATCTCGGCTTCCGAACCTGAGCTGCGTCACCCGGACTACCACCCGTGACTCCGTGGTCCCAGGGACTTCTCCGCTATCCTCGTGTGCACGGACTGTTCTGCTGTTTATAGTGTTCCAGCTACCGGACTCTCTACTACCATCTAGGAGTTCGGCCCAGTGGATCCACCTCCTGGGTCTGCCCGTCCACCTGGCCGTGACAGCACGTAGCCTTAGGGCTCATGCGCACGTTGCGTCGTGTCACTGCAGAAAATTCTGCAGTGATTTGACAGCTCATGTGCGATTTAAATTGCTGCAGAAACACTGTGTCATGGATGCAGTGTTTCTGCAAAAAAAATGCCGATTTCATGCGCTCGGGATGCTGCCTCTCCCGTAGACAGAGTAGGAGCTGCATCCAAAGCGCACTGAATATTTGACATGTTGCTTTTTAGAACGCAGTGATTTGGAACAAAATTTTGGCATCCAAATCGCTGCGCTCTCAAACGCAACGTGCACATGGATTATGCACAATCTTCATAGATTGTGCTTGGGACGCAGGACGCATGCATTTACGCTGCGGTACAATACGCAGCGTAAATGCATGAAATTCGGCAATGTGCGCATGAGCCCTTAAACGATTTTGTCACATTTTTGACACTCAAATTGCTACATTCAAAAAAGCATTGTGCTCACGGATTATGCCCAATCTTCATAGATTGTGCCGGGGACGCAGAACGCACGCAAGTAATCCAGAAAGGAATAAGACCGCACTCGTCCACTGTGCCGAAAATCCTCTTTATTCAAACATGTGCAAGTTAAAAGGCAGGAGAGGAACTAGGTGCAGGTTCCTCACAAGTGAACCTGCACCTAGTTCCTCTCCTGCCTTTTAACTTGCACATGTTTGAATAAAGAGGATTATCTGCACAGTGGACGAGTGCGGTCTTATTCCTTTCTGGATTACTTGGATTTATCCCTCTTTGTGGACGAGCACCCCCGCAGCCGGTGGACATCTTATTTTGGAGCCCAACTCCCAGCAAACGTGCGATACCGCAAGGTAATACCCAGTGGTGCGGGACGTTTCTTTGCACTTACGCAGGAAGCATGCGCTTATGCTGCAATGCTAAACGCTGCGTAAGTGCATGAAATTACACACCATGACAACGAGCCCTTAATTAGTTTTGCCATATGACTTAGGAAAAAAACCAAAGCAGAATCTAATTTTGTAGACACAGTGTTGCCACTCATCAGTTAACTTTTAGGATTGCTACTTCCAATAGGTGACACTAGAGTTCAAGGCCTCTTCCTCTCTGAAGATGCAATTTGCATATTAAATTTCCCAGAGGAGCATTGCATGGTATCTATACCTCCTAAAGGCCGCTTTACACGCTACGACATCGCTCAAGCGATCTCGTTGGGATCACGGAATTTGTGACGCACATCCGGCCGCGTTAGCGATGTCGTTGCGTATGACACCTATGAGCGATTTTGAATCGTCACAAAATTGTTCAAAATCGCTAATCGGTGACATGCCCCCTATTCCCAATTATCGTTGCTGCTGCGTGTACGATGTAGTTCGTCGTTCCTGTGGCAGCACACATCGCTGTTTATGACACCGCAGGAACAAGGAACCTCACCTTACCTGCGGCCGCCGGCAATGCAGAAGGAAGAAGGTGGGCGGGATGTTACGTCCCGCTCATCTCCGCCCCTCCGCTTCTATTGGGCGCCCGCTTAGTGACGCCGCTGTGACGCCGAACGAACCGCCCCTTAGAAAGGAGGCGGTTCGCCGGTCACAGCAACGTCGCTAGGCAGGTAAGTAGTGTGACGGGTCTGAGCGATGTTGTGTGCCATGGGCAGCGATTTGCCCGTGTTGCACAACCGATGGGGGCGGGTACACATGCTAGCGATATCGGTAACGATATTGCAGCGTGTAAAGCGGCCTTTACACTGGCATGCCAGCCATGTCACTCTCCATAAGTAGAAACATTACCCTTTAGATCCTTTAAAATGCTGTCACAAAGCAAATAATTTGTATAGCAGTAGTTAACCGACCGCCTAGCCATACATAGAAACAACCTCTTGAAATAGCCCTCAGCTCCTATTTGGTATGTAATGAATAAATAAAATATAGATAGCAGAAAAGAAGCAACAAAATCAATAAACAGGAACTGTTATGGTATAATAATAAGACTAGCCCTGAGATCTTAGTACACGGAAAAGTGATTACCTTCCATAGCATATCTCATATCCTGAGCGAAGAGACTCCACATAACTTCAGCACTGATTTTACCAACATTAAGCTCCTGGGGGAACCTAAGTAAACAGAGAGAAGTCAGAGAAGAGTATATAAAAAAAATTATATATTAAATACGGATGTTAGTCTACTAAAAATTAAGAGGAGACCATAAGTGTACACTAATGCCGCCAGGAGGCAGATACTAAGAAATAAAACAAAGAAAAACAGTTGGCACTACCCCAGAAGGCTACACCTGTCTACTGACTATTCAGTTTAACTTAGTGTCACTACGAGGCAGGATCATTTTTATTATTTTCTTCTTTGTTTTTTAATTTTTATTAATCTTCTCTTTTTCCCACAGAAAGGGCAACAGAACGGTTGGGCCACTCAGATTTCCCTACCAGAGGACAGAGAGCACAGTTTGCAAATGGGTCTTTTTGTATCCCCTCCCATCCAGGATGGCAGGGCTTTTTTTCTACTAACGCAGTTGGCGTTATGTAGTGATGTGAATGTTGCAGACAGTCATTTGCCTTTCTTTTCCTGCCTACCACGCCGCCCAGAGCAGAGGCCTCCTGTACACTCCTTTGCTGTCTTGGGCCTTTTTCCAGCCACGGTGGCCTTCTGAAGCCTCTCTTAAGGCCACTTTACCCACAGAGATAAATCTGCGGCAGACCTGTGGTTGCAGTGAAATTGTGGACAATCAGTGCCAGGTTTGTGGCTGTGTACAAATGGAACAATATGTCCATGATTTCACTGCAACCACAGATCTGCCAAAGATTTATCTCTGCATGTAAATTGGCCTATAGGGTCGAGTCGCAAATTGGTTGTGGCTAAATCCCAGTGGCTAGAAGGACCTTGGGCATTACATATTGTTTCCTCCCGTCCACTATAAACATGCAAGGGGGGCTTGGACCCCCCTGCACCCCCCCATCTGGGGTCTTACCCCAGACTGCCGCTTTTATTATAAACAACTCCATGCCTACGTGGACTTACAAGAATAATGTTGCTTCCTGGTATCAGCTGTGTTAGCGGAGGCGACGCGCCTTCTGGTCACATGGGTGTGATATCAGCACAGGTCTTTCTAGCCACTGGGATTTAGCCATCACCATCTCAAATTTAGTCCCTGGCTTCAGTTGTGGTCTAGTGGAGGAAGGAAGCCAAATCCCTTTTCTTCTCAGCCGATCAGACATGTTCTTATTCTAATCCAGCAGAGATATACCTATACTGTTTGGATTTGGTCAGAGCAGTGACTCGCTATCTGAAAGTGACAGCTTCACTCAGACATTCAGATTTCCTGATTGTCACTGTAGAAGGTCTTTGCAGGAGGTCTTTTGGCCTCCAAGGCGACCCTTGCCTGCTGGATTCAATTTGCCATCCTATAAAGCCAAGAACAAAGTGCTCCCACTGGTGGTGAAAGCTCACTCCACTGTGGCAGTGGGGGCTTCCTGGGCCCCTCGTCATCAAGCTTCAGACTTGCAGTTTTGTAAAGCTGCCACATTGTCATCTGTTCACACTTTCTCAAAGTTTTAGAGAGTTCATACCATTGTTTTGGTGGATCATGCAAGTCTAGGCAGAAACGTGCTGCAGGTGGCAGTCACTCGGATTTCTTCCTGACACATTTCTAACCTCTGCAACTGTGATGTGATTGCACGATCGGACCACAGTCGCATGACACTCGCATGACACTTGGCTCCCGTTGTGCTGCGAGCATGAGCCAAGTGTCATGCGAGGACTTGCACTAATCCCCATGTGGCCTCAGCCTAATACTTATTTCCCACCCTAGGGACTTCTTTGGAATGTCTCATGGTCTCCTGTGTCCACCAATGATGTGACTCAATAAAGAGGATTTCTCTGTCTTGTAGCCTTCATTGTTGTACACAGTACCCACCCTTTGTTCATGTTACCTCATTGGCATGGGTGTATATATTAGTAAAGATTTTTTTTCTAGCTTTTCCTACTGCTTTTCCCATTAGCTGACTAGCTTAAATGTCAGGTGGCAGGTGTAACCTGCGGGGGAGCAGCCACCTTTTTTTCTTAGTTGTAATTTTCAGTGTCAGCCTAATAGCATACACCCATGGTCTCCTGTGTCCCCCAAATGAAGGCTAAAAACAAGAGATTTTACGGTAAATACAAACATCCTCTTATTAGTATAATATTCTAATAGGGATATATCAGTGAGAACAATTAAACCCACTAAAACAATTGTCCAAATTGGAGACAGAAAAGGAAGCACTACCTGGTTTTGTGGCCAGTCAGTCAATGATATAATAAAATGTACAGGCGATCACACTCATCAACAGAATGTAAATTTACTGAACTGGTATACATTTCAAAGAGGATCCCCTTGACCATGGGCCACAAATCTCCAAAGGGGAAAAAAGTACCACTTTAGCACAATCAGAAAACTATGTGAGACACAAAATCAATTCATCAATTGATATTATGACTTTGGATAAGATTAGGAATTTGCTTCATGTCTTATAGCACGGTGGTTCAGAGGTTAGCACTTCAGTCTTCTAGTGCTGTTGTCCAGAGTTCAAAATTCTACCAAGGACAACATCTGCAATCACCCCATGTTTGTATGTGCTTCTTCTGGGTACTCTGGTTTCCTGCCACACTCCAAAGACATACTGATACGGAATTTAGATTGTGAGCCCCAATGGGGACAGTGATGATCACATCTGTAAAGTGCTGAGGAATTAATAGCGCTATATTTGGTAAGTGAGTAAACTAATATAATTATGGTGGCTACACTCTTTGAAGAAAAAAAAATTAAACACACTTTGGAGGAAGATTGGGTACTCATGGTGTCTATCTGACAATTGGGTTATTGGATCACTCATTTACATTTACGTCGATTCAAAAAGCAGGCCTGACGGCCAGAATATGGGATTCCATGAGATTTACATGTATTGGTGTAGGATCTATGGTCTTCAGTAATCACAGGTACTGTTGGAAGTAGTGAAAATTAGCCAATGGGTCAAAGTTCCAGTGATGCTGGTGTTACACACGTGGGGGAATGATGTTATTTCCTGCACATGAGGGTCGCTAACCTTGATGAGTTTCAAATTGATTGATTACCCCTAGCGTAGCTGGAGATCATTCCAAAGTACATATAGCAGGAAGTGGAGACGTAAAGCGCATTCTTGATGCATGTTAATCAAGGAGTGTCTGAGTCAGATTGGGTGTGGTTGTGAAACATTGTCAACTGTAAAGGTACAATGATACTCTGATGATATTTGATAGTATGTTTGACACCCTGGACTAGCCAGGTAGTCACAGATAGTGCCCCACACAACACCTTCCCCCAATAAGGTAACAGCAGCCAACCACATTAAAAACCTAGTCACTTCCCGCAGAGCTTGATGGACACACCAGGGGGGCGGAGCCAGGCGGTTGGCCATGCCCACCGAGGAGTTCAGAGGGCCTGAGGCACAAAACACAGAAGTCTGAGTTGAAGTCTGAGTTGAAGTGTTAGTGAAAGTGGTAGTATAAGTTGAAGTTGGAGTTCAAGTGCAGTAGGCCTGTGGTGACAGGTCTGCAGCGGAGACTGACTGGTGTGAGGGTCGTAGCCCACACACCTTGGCTAGGAGGCAGACGGTGGCCTAGCCAGCAGAAGCCGGGAAGATGGCTCGGTGGAACCGTGGTGGACCGGGACAGGGTAGTGGCCCGCCGGTACCAACCCGGGGAACCGACTCGGAAACCGGAGCACAAGGGGGGTACTCAGACCCTGAACGAGGTCCAGAAGCCACTGGGCCGAGTCAAATCTACTGATTGCGGTCTGGACTATAGGTCCTTTCCCACACAAGTCCCAACTGAAGACAACAGCCCACCGAGAGGGATAGAAAGCCACCGCACAGGCAGAGAGATCCCACAGGCCAGCGTCTGCGGGCAAACGGGCTCCTCCGACATCCACAAAGCCGGGGAGCGGTCTCCCGTTGCTGAAGCATAGGCAGATTCAACACATTCACAACACGGTGCAGGAGAAAGGCAAAGACCACCAAACCGGGTGGGAGACCAGACACAACCGGCTGCGGGCACCGACCACCATCAACTTTGTTTACCAGAGACGTGTGTGTGCCAGTAACTGTGAGTACAACAGTGCCATCCGGCAGCGCGACGCCCTGCACCACCCAGCTACTCTCCCCAACGGGCCCCGGGGCCATCATCCCTGCCCACGGAGGGGTTAACATCTTGCTGCTTCACCATCTCCCCCGGGTGCCCCGTCACTGCAGCGGTGGTATCTACACCTTCACCACGTTCCGTGGGTGGCGTCACAAAGTTAAACACGGCTCCGGCCGTCCACCAACCTACCACCCCCTAAATAGTGCGAGCAAATCCCTTTCAGAGCGAACTGACCCCGGGTCCGGAGGCGCTCGAGCCACCCACCGACGAGCCCGGATCCGAGCGGCTCGGCTGCAGCCGAGCGCGGGGCGGTACTTATGCACTTCAATGATGTTGGATTGGACATTTCCTTTTAGGTATCTAAGATGGTATAGAGCAGGCCCTGTTCACAGTGCCATATAGGAATTCACCAACTCCTATGTGGCAGGTGATTATGCACAAAAATGATGATGCAAAGGTTGAAAGACTGACAAACCCAATGGGAGTCTTTTGGCTGACATATTGTTTCTGATTTTGGGAATGTTATGCTTATAATGTGCCTTTTTTAAACAATGATGAGCAGTTAATAAAGCTGTGACTGACCCTGATCCAACAAATATTGTGTATGTGTCCTATTTATGTCATTAAGTAGCATTGGTTAGCAAATCAGGCCTCCTAGCAGTCCGCAGGGTACATTACAGGGGTGGACATACTGCCACTGCAGCTGCTGCGGGGCCTAGAGCGAGAGGGCCCCTCCAGGAACTAATAAACAGCATAATAAAACAGCATGGTCAATCACAGACCCGGTGGCAGCATTATTACAAACAGGAGAAGCAGAGGTCCCGCAGTCTGCAGTCACACAATTTGCCTACAGACTTTTGTCTCAAGCCTGGTCAACCCCTTTAAATATATTTTAACCCCTTTATAACATGCACTGTACATGTACGGTGAAAATCAAATGTGAGTGTATGGGGAAGGCTAACTGGGTGAGCTCGCTTTATACTCAGCAGGTAATGACTGTGTATTACAGCCAGGATCTGCCTCTAACAATCACGAGTGGCGCAAAACACTGCTCGCGATTGTGAATCTGTTAAACTCTGACAGTGCCACTTAATTCACTGCTGGCATAGGGGGTGCGCCATTCTAAGTGCTCATCAGTGCACCCATGATGTGATTACTAACTGCAGCGAGCGGCTGTTAATCAGCATGATGTCGACAGTCACTCCTGTCGACAGAGCAGCCTGGAAGAGGAGGAGCTGCTCTATTGGCATGAAGCAGCAGAATCACCGGCAGGAGCAGATTGTGCCCGCTCTATGCCAGCACTGGGGAGAACAGGCAGGTAGTTTGCAACTACCCACCTATTAGTACTAAGGCCCATAATAAATAAAAAATAAAACAGTCTTGAACAACCACTTTAAGTTTTGAAAATAAATCCAATTCTCCTCAGAAGAGTATTATTTGCACCAATATATAAAGTATTGACAGTCTGTACTGCTTGATAGTTTGTGGTCAATAAGCACATCCAAATATGACATATCAGCTGCATGACTGCTTTGTGTTATATTCACTATTACATTTATTGTTTAGATTTGATAGTTGTGATCTAAACTGGTAATAAATAGTACACTAAATGTTTACATAATTTTGCTATGATATGAGGGGCCATAAAGATTTCTTGCACAAGGGCCCTCTGCAGTCTGTGTCCACCCCTGATAAATTACCCTATAGGAAGGGTGCCCCCCTGACTGATAGGAATTGTCATCCCCCTATTGATATTAGACATCTTAATTGCCATTAAAAAAAATATGAAATTTACGGGGTTAATGCCTCTGTAACACAAGTCTTCCTCCCTTTACTGGTGGCAGAATGCAGCATCTCTTGCGTATTTACACTATATATAGAGGAGCTTGTCCTCTAAACTCTCTCTTTTGGAGCACCCCTTGAGACAGCGTTTGTCCTGGCCTCCCTCCCTGTTGTCATTTTAAAACTGATATTGTGCTTAAGGTCCATAAAGTGAATTATACTGGTACTGCGTGGTAGTTCAGGTCTCCCAGTAGTCATTGTTTTCTTGGAAAAAGTGCCACTTACTGGTTTAGACATGGTGTGTATGAATTTTTATCCTCTTCTATTATGGACACTATTAAAGTAATTAGTTTTGACCAAAAATCCAGATTCTTGATACTCGGACCCTGCTCTTCAGGTGGTACCTCCCCCTTCTTAGCCTGTGATGGATAAAAAAGAATGATAGTAGTTGCATGTGACAATGTTATTCATATTGTAAATTAATTTTATTTGTTCCTACGTAAATAAAGAAGATACTGACATGTCTGGTTTAGTAAATATTTATAGAATTCCGCATAAAATTATAATTCTGGGGCCTCTTCTCTTAGAAGGCTTTGTTGTGCCATTTCCCTATTGTTCCTAGAAATTTAGAAATAAGTTATAAGCTGGGTGTTACTATTTCCTGTATCTATAGGATGTGGTTACACAGTCTTATAACCGTAGCACTGACTGGGCAATGCCAGCGGGTGCAGGGATACACCTCCAAATGGAAAGGACACCTCCAAACATCCGTGTCCTTTTCTACTTGTAATATTGGCTGTGTGTTGTTTTTCATTCATATTGTATCGATATTTTTCTCTACCATTTTTATTCACTGTAGGAGATAATCTGCCTAAATGTTTTTTATTCACTAACTCTCAATAATGGATCAGTTAAAAACGGATGAAACTGTACAATGTATGCCGTCTGTGTTCCATCCATTTTACACAGATCCCCATGTACATTGATGGACGTGTCTGATACGTAAGACAGATGGAAATAGGACATGCTCTGAGCCTTGTGGACCAGGGACACAGACACGTTTTTAAAACTGATGTGTATATGGACCAATGAAATTCTATGTGTCATTTTGATGGAGCACATTTCTGGTCTAAGTTACGCCACTATGAAGAATTTGTCTGGTGGCTATGCCCCTTCCCGCTCATGCTCTGTCCACTTTATTTGATCTGTCTGGGATTGGCGTAAAAACGTCAAAAGTAGCAACAGTTTTTGAGTTTTGCAATAATTTTTAATGTGTTTTATGCCAAAAAGTTTCCGAAAATACTTTTATGAATCAAGTCCTCAGTTATTAATTCATTAAAAACAAAATCTAGTAAGAACAGCACAGGAATGTTACAAAGCAGACAGGATGCTCCAAGGGAAAACAAAAACAGGCAGGTTCGAAAAAATGAAAAAAGTTCTCTTGAAACTTGATGAGACAACCCCTTCTTCTCCAGTTTGGCTACAGGCACCACTGGAAAACATTTGCTTTTGCTGGGTAAAGGCCTCAGCCCCATCTACATTGCAGTCTACTGGAAAGACTACTTCTGTGAACGTGTGAATAGTGGTCATAAGACTCCTATTTTCCTAATAATGAAAATCCAAATGGCGAGATCCACACTTATCAATCATTTATGGTTCATTCTATTGGTGACCATATTATACAAATTACCGGGTCACTTTGATATTCACGACTGTACAGTTCATGACAGTTGTTGAAGATGTATTCGTAAGTGGAATTGAGACAGGCCTTCACACAATCTTTCACTACTTGACTTGCCCTAGGTGGACTCTGTAGCTCTTGCACCTGAAAAAAATTACAAGAATTTTTTTTTTAAACAGTTCAATTTATAAATGTCAAATGTCAAAGGGATAGACAGAGTCTATGTACACGGTTAATGTCAGCACCATTTTTCTGGTGTCTCTGCATTTTCATGCTCTGCTTATTCTTAGTGCTTTATATTGGTATTTGCTGTATGATTTCTCGGGCAGGTGTCCTCTTTGCCCATAGGTCAAATGGGTTGTCAGCCACTTAGCACTAAACTAAAAAAATTAATAAAATTCCATTTTCTAATTTATGAATCTTTGAAATGTATAAACTGGCAAAGTACGTGGGAAAGGAATCTTGTGCTGATAGCTAATCCTTGAGATGTATCCCTTCAATGGGCATTGCAAGCACAGTGTGAATAACACCAAAGGTCTCTATACAGTTGCTTACATAGAAATTATAGGGCCCCATAACTCAACATTTGCATTTTAGTAATTAATGCATTTCTAAAATGGGAGTCTATAAGATTTTGTCCAGTAGATCTTTTTCTCTGCACAGTTTTAAGATATAGCCCCATGATTAGTCTTGTGAAGTGCATCAATAATTATCCACCTGTATAAAACTAAACATGAGGCTATTAATCATGTAATCCTCCCTATTGGCATATATTAAAATACACCTTAATAATTCATACAAGCACTGAAGAGCGCACGTGCAGACCTCAAGTCTGTTTTTTTTCCTCAGTTTTTCTTCTTACCTTCATCCTGAAGAATGTGATACTGGTGAGCAAATCAACAGTAGATTTAAGGTCTTGAAGTCTCTCTGGGCTGCTAGCTGGAAAATTATTCTATGAGAAAGCAAAAAAAAGGATTTGGAGCAAGAAAGTGATTGAATAGTATGGTCAATCGCAATACAGCTTAGGCTGGGTATAGATGGCATTTTTGCCCACTGTCAGGCACATATAATCAGGAGGTATGCGCCTGATACTGGCAGCAGTGAGGATGGCTGCTGAGGGTTCCATCCACCATGAGTACCCACTGTAAAAATAAAGCAATCGCCATTTGTATAGGAAAACTCAGCCTCAATCTCATGAATAGGGGCCTATGGGACATTAGAATATATATCAGAAAAGCTCATAATATACACTGCATTCATAATAATTAGCCATGTGAGTTTTTTGACAATATCATCATTTTTATACAGATTTCCAACCCTAATCTACATAAACTTGAATGCTTATTGGATAAAGCAGATCAGATAATGTATATTTGTGCAATTATCAGTTTTGGCCTAAAGGCCCTGTCACACTAAGCAACATCGCTAGCAACATCGCTGCTAACGAACAACTTTTGTGACGTTGCTAGCGATGTTGCTGTGTGTGACATCCAGCAACAACCTGGCCCCTGCTGTGAGGTCGTTGGTTGTTGCTGAATGTCCTGGGCCATTTTTTAGTTGTTGCTGTCCTGCTGTGAAGCACAGATCGCTGTGTGTGACAGCGAGACAGCAACAACTAAATGTGCAGGCAGCAGGAGCCGGCTTCTGTAGAGGCTGGTAACCAATGTAAACATCGGGTAACCAAGAAGCCCTGTCCTTGGTTACCCGATATTTACCTTTGATACCAGCCTCCTCCGCTCTCACTGTCAGTGCCGGCTCCTGCTCTGTGCACATGTAACTGCAGCACACATCGGGTTAATTAACCCCATGTGTGCTGTAACTAGGAGAGCAAGGAGCCAGCACTAAGCATTGTGCGCTGCTCCCTGCTCTGTGCACATTTAGCTGCAGCACACATCGGGTTAATTAACCCCATGTGTGCTGTAACTAGGAGAGCAAGGAGCCAGCGCTCAGTGTGCGCTGCTCCCTGCTCTCTGCACGTGTAGCTCCGTGCAGTGGTAACCAAGGTAAATATCGGGTTGGTTACCCGATATTTACCTTAGTTACCAAGCGCAGCATCTTCCACGCTGCGCTGGGGGCTTGTCACTGGTTGATGGTGAGCTCACCAGCAACTCGTGTAGCCACGCTCCAGCGATCCCTGCCAGGTCAGGTTGCTGGTGGGATCGCTGGAGCGTCGCTTAGTGTGACATCTCACCAGCAACCTCCTAGCAACTTACCAGCGATCCCTATCGTTGGTGGGATCGCTGGTAAGTTGCTTAGTGTGACGGTACCTTAAGGATATCAGCACCCTTGGTAGCTTGTTTTCCTCAAGAAAAAAAAATGGGCCAAAAAAAGATTTAACTGAGTCTGAAAAGTCAAACATTGTTAATCGTTTTAGGCCCATTTACAATGTCCAATAATCTGTCAGATTCTAATGGTAATGATGTATTGTGATAATTATATAATGAGACTGATAGAGTGACTGAACGATGTTTCCGATAATTCCTAAAATCGTTTGGGCAAGCAAAAAAAAATTCTCATTCGATTGTTGTAAATTGTGTAAATGGAGATTGTTTAACAATTTGACCAACAAATAAGAATTGTGGAAATTCAAGACCTAAACAGGGTTGACTGTGTTCTAAGGAAATAGTTCGGTATCAGGTGGACCATTGGAACTGATACATTTTAACAGATAGAGTGAGTTCATCTTTGTCGCTAGCGAAAAAATGTTTGCTCAGTTAATAGATTAAATATTCTTCACACAGTGTCAGTGGACAGATTTGTGTAATATTGTATAAATTCATGTGATCAAAATAATTAGTATCACTTATAGGATTTCAACGTTGAAGAATCCTAGACTTCAGATTATCTGACTGTGAACACACTGAAATACGTTCGATGTTACAATGTAATGTTTGCTATTCCACCATTTTATTTGTGATTCTCATTGTGTGTAAACACTTGTCTGACATTGTTTGCTAGTCATGTGCTATGATAGCACTATTCACAATTTAAGCGATTATCTGCTCCTGTAAATGAGCCCTTACAAAGAGATGCAGCACTCTAGAAATTGCTAAGATTTTGGGGCGTGATCACAGAACCATCAAACGTGTTGTTGTAAATAGTCAACAGGTTCCCAAAAAAGTGTTTAGAAAAAAAGATGAGCATTAACTGCCAAAGATTTGAGAAGAGACAAGTATGGAGGGACCAGGAACACATGATCCTCTAGAGCTGTCATATTCCAGAACTGCAACCTCCTTGTAAAGCCCAGAAGTACAAGGTAATCAGTGCCCAGAGACATGGCCGAGGGAGGGAAGGCTGAAATCTGACCACCAGTGAACAAGTTAGGGTCTTAAGGACAGATTTTTTCAAAAGTTTATGGACTGAAGAGATGAGAGAGACTCTTGACAAACCAAATGGATGGGCCCGTGGCTGAATCAGTAATAGGCACAGACCTCCATTGAGACTCCAGCAAGGTGGAAGTTGTTTACTGCTATCTGCTGGTATTATTAAATGATAAGCTAGTTCGACCTATTTGAGTTAAAGATGGACTGAAAATCATCGCCCAAACCTACTGCTAGTTTTTAGAAGACACTGTCTTCAAGCACTGGTACAGGAAAAGGTTTCCATCTTTCAAGAAAAACATGATTTTTACGCAAGACAAAGTAAAGGTGTAGAACTGACATCCCTGCACTACCCTACCTCCTGCCAACAGGGTCGTCGACAAACTCACTGTCCCGTCTGGACTGTGTCCCCCCCGCACTCCCACAGCCGTCTATGTGCTCTTCTCCCTTCTCCTCCCGGGGCCTCCACACTCCACACAGGTCCTCAAGAAATGTACTTAGGGCCCGCGCCTTCCCTACTCTTAAGGGGCTGGCGTGTCATTTCCCGGACGTGCTTCTCAGACTATGATTGAGAAACTCTAGGTACTTAAAGCATCCTCCCACTACAGGTGCCTGCGTAACGTCTTTAGTTATTCAATCTTCCCATCTGCTAGCTAATTGTCAGGTCCCATGGTCCTGTCCCATTATCTATCACCACCTCTAAACCTTTTAGATTGACTGACAGCACTACAATTGTTCAATAACATTAATCATCAAAACTACAAATTGCCTAATATTGGTACATATGGTGTATACTTAGGTAAAGTGAACAAACACAGCGTGTGCCTAGCATTAAAGAAAACCTGTCACCAGGTTTTTCTCTTATGAGCGGCAGCCACCACCAGTGAGCAATTATATACAGCATTCCAGAATGCTGTATATAAGAGCCCAGGCCACTCTGTATAAAGTAAAACACACCTTTATAATACTCACCTAAGGTGCTCTCCCTTCGATAAAGCAAAAAGCGAAACGTACGTCAGGGATGTGCGGGGGTCTCTGACACAGCTTTACAATGGGTATATATCCTTACTAACCATGTATAATTGGATCACTATATGAGGGTCTGCCGCCCTCGTGTCAGAAGCCGGGCTGCTCGGATACAGATCCGCGGTGGCTCGAGGGATCTCTGGACCCGGGGGTCGGGGTCGCGCGGCCACTCTGGTATAAAAGGGGGTGAATGTTTACAAGGGAGGATGTGGAAAGTTCGTGACACCACCCATGGTGTGTGGTAAGGTGGAGTACCACTGCTGCAGTTGGGAGTACCCGGTGGAGATGGTGGGGGCAGCCTAGTGTATAACCCCTCCACGGGTAGAGGGAACGCCCCGGGACTCGATGAGGGAGACGGGGAGGTGCCGTTGGGACGGTAAGGGTCACTTATATACTCACTCAGTCCAATAACGCTGACACCGACAACTGTGGTAAACCAAAGTTCTTGACACCGCTGCTGCTTGGAGGGAGCGCGCCTTGATCCCGTACCCGTTGGTGTTGCCTGTAAGCCTGTAACCTTTTCCTTGGCACCTTTTCTTCCAACTGGTCCCTTTAGCATAAAACTAGTCGGGTCCCGCTCACCAGTGTGGCTAACTGGGTGAGCTTGCTCTCAGGGTTCACGCTTGGGATTTTCTGGACTATGTAGTGGGAAAGTCCTATCCCCCTCGATGCGCTAGTACCCCGATTTTGGAGCGGGTGGAGAACGGATCTTGAAGGCTCCGTCCTCGTCGGGTAAATTGCCAGGACGCCTAAAGCTACTTCCTGACTTAGGGTCCACGTACCCTGTCGTGCCCTGGCCCCTGCCCGGTGATGGCACAAGGCCGCCAGCTATCCTCCTCGACAGTCTGTGCCCCTTGTCACGATCCCCTGCGACCAGGGTCCAGCTCCTACCAGGCCCAGACCAACGTCTGCCACCTAGTAGTACCAAGGAGCCCAGCTCCTGACCTCTCCTCTCGAGAGTCACCACTCAACTGCCTACTCCTGACCTCCCCTTAACCAACCCCCCAAGTGGGCGACCCTATTCCTTTCAGGCCGTCCACTGGTGTATCTGGTGGGTATGGTGCAGAGTGTTCCTAGGATTTTGATTAGCTTGTTCTTGGCAACACCAAAGGTCAGGGGCCCGTAACCAAGGAGGAGGTGGCTACTGTGCAGAAGGGCAGATTTCACAATACCCTGTGACGACCTGATAGGCCAGGACGTGACATTCCTATTATGTGATTTTGGGTATTTGTGGAGCCGGTGGCCCTTTAATATATTTTTCTGTGCGATTTATCTGGTCTCTCCCTCTCACAATCAGGAAGCTGTTTACCACTATTTGAAGTGGAATGATTTCACTTTTCTTTCCTGTGTGTGACTGTGGGATATACATGGAGCTTTTGTCTTCTTTTTGTTATAATAAATTTGGGTAAATTGCCTTTACACATGACTTTCACATTTATGAATGACCCTTTTAACTATTTGAGCCAATTGGCCAATATTTTACTTCTCACATGCTTTCCATATTGTTTATTGAGAACCTCCTATCAGTGGCCTTACCCAACTACCTCTATTTTGTATTTTGTTATTGTATTTATATTTTGTACTTCTTTTCTAATATTGGTATATTTTGCAATTTATAAAATCTAATAAAGTATTATGAATTTTATTGTATGGCTTTGGCAATTTTCTTTGCCTTTTTTTGGTTAATTAAGTCCACTGGGTTTACCCAGTGTTAGGGTTGATGATCCCCTGGTATGTCCATGAGATGAAAATAATGTTCACATCACCTAAGGTGCAGTCCGGTCCGATAGGTATCGCTGCTTTCAGTCTGACGCCTCCTTCATCTTGTGCGATCGCTGTCCTGCTCAGCCTCGAGTGCATAACGTGCACTACATCATTCAAACAGAGGCCTTCATTGCGCTTCTGCACATTTACACTTTGATCTGCCTGGCTGAGGTCAGAGCAAAGTACTGTAGTGCGCATGTGTGAGTGGTCCTTGACCTTTCCTGACACCTGCGCATTACAGTACTTTGCTTTGCCCTCAGCAGGGCAGATCAAAGTGCGCATTAGAAGAGCGCAATAGTGGCCTCTGTGTGAATGATGCAGGTTGCGTCATGCACAAAGGGCTGAACAGGAGGATGGCGATCACACAAAATGGAGAAGGTGCCGGACCGAGAGCAGGGACACCCGTCGGACCGAACTGCCCCCTAGGTGAGTATTATAAAGGGTTTTTTTTATTTAATACAAAGTGGCCTGGGCTCTTATATACAGTATTCTGTAATGCTGTATACAGTATAAGACAAGTATTGACAAGTTCCCTTTAAAAAATAGGATAATATTGTCAATTATTGGACATCTGGGCAATGAAGAAATCACAACTAATTGCGAAATTTACAAATTTTTGAGCTACCCTTTTCAATTCATAGTGTATTCTTCAAAAATGCACTAGTTTTATTTAATTATACATTTATCCCTTATTTTTGCTAAAGAGTCATAAGTTAATATTTTTTCTCCCTCTTTCTTCAAGCCCCTTGTTTTTTCAAATTAATGGGTATCATAAATATGTTCATTAGAGATAATCGAGCACTGCTCGATACTCGATCGAGCACTTGGGTGCTTAGTTACTCGTGGTGCTCGGCTGAGTATCGCGGTTGCTCAGATGTGTCGTCTGTGCCGCCCCCACGCCAGCAGCAGCCGGGCTGCTCGAATCCGGATCCGCAGTGTGGCTCGAGGGATCCTCCGGACCCGGGGGTCACACGGACACTTCAAATAAAAGGGGACATATATGTACGGGGATTGCCGTGAACACTTGGTGACGCCACCCACGGTGTGTGGTGAGATGCAGCACCACCGCTGCTGTTGGGGAGCACCCGGGGGCGATGGAATAGCAGCTGGATATTAACCCCTCCGTGGGTAGGGATGGAAGCCCCGGGGCCCAGTGTCTCTGTGCTGGGGATGGCAGTTGCAGGGGCCGGCGCGCCCGGTCAGATTGGGGGGGGTGCTGGTGTACTCACAGTCAAATGAATCACACAAGTCCAACGGTAAACCAAAGTGCCAGTGGCCGGCCGCCGCGGACGTGTCTATTCTGGTCCCTCACCAGGGGTAATGGTCTGTGTCACTTTCCTCTGCACTACTGTTAGTTCTCCTTGGACTTCTTGGTATAGAACACGGGAGTCCGCTCCCAGAACTACGGGTGGGAGCCTTGCCCGCAGACGCTGACCCGTGGGATCTAAAGGGGCCCTGGTGGGTGCCCTATCTCCCGCGGTCTGCTGCTGGCCTGCTTTGTGGGACTTTGGGTGGGACAGGACCAGTAATCCTGTCCTCAACTGGTGAATTAACAAAGCCAGTGGTTCCGGTCTCTGCTTCAGGGTCCAGGAACCCCCTCTGTGCATGGTTTCCGGGTCAGTTCTCCGGTGTCGGTACCGGCGGGCTCCTACCCTGTCCCGGTCCACCTCGGATCTCCGGCAGCCATCTTCCCGTCTCCTGACAGACATGGACCACCGTCTGCCACCTAGCCAGTACGCCGGGGCTCCAACCCCGACGTCTTTTCTCTCTTGCTTCCACTCAAACTCTCCTCTCCTGCTCAGCACTCAACTGAACTTCACACTTCACCTTCAAACTAACAATTCTCAACTTTTCCCACCCTGGGTTCTCTAGACCCCTAGGTGGGCATTTTCCTTTTACCTGGTCCCGCCCACTGGTGTGCCTTTCCTACTCTGGGGGGGTGACTAGGGTTTTGTCGGCTCGATGTAACCCTGTGAGGCATGGTGTTATGTGGGGGCCTATTTTGTGTGTGACCACCTGGCGGCGCCAGGGTGTCACATTCCCCCTTGGTTTAATACAGACCGTCCGCGGGCTGTCTGACCACTGACATTTATTTTTTCTGCAACTGTCGGTAGAAAAACGGGAAAAGCATAACATAAAACATTTCAAACATTAAAACATTTCTTCCCTTTCGGGAGGCACATTTCTTAAACGATGTAACAACCGGACCACTTTCCCATTGCACCGGCCACCCAAGAAAACCTGTTCCCTGGTGCCACCTCTAAAACTGGTGGGCACACCTTTCCCAAGTCCAAACGGTTCCGGGTAACGTCCACATGGACCGGGAAAAAAATTCCTTACCCGGCAGTCCTTGGCAAGGACCCCATAGTTCGGGGACCCCTGGCCTGGAGGTTAGTCACCGGTCTCGATAGTGACTGGGCCTTGGCCTACTCTACCGCAGGCCCTTCCTCCAATCAGCCTCTCCAGAGACCGTGTCGGTGCTGAACAAGAAAGTGGATGGGGGTATTTACAAGGCCCCAAAAGTTTTTGGGTTGGCCTGCCAGTTCACAGCCTTGGTCTATTTTTAAAACTGAAGCATTTTCAACAGGGGTTAAACAACGGGGGTAGCCGGGAAACTGCTACCTTACTCTTGTCAGGTACAGCTGGTAGGGACCTATGGGGGCGTAGTGTAGGTGCATCCCTGGGTGCCTGTGTTGGTGTATTGCTGATAGGCCTCTCTGGCTCCATATCTTCCGCGGGTTGCGGGAACATTATAACGAGAACAATCACTGCTCCATTCTGCATGGACCAATCAGCCGGAAAGTCACCCATAACGGTGTGGATCACCTCTTTCCTCTTCTCCGCACCTGGAGTGGGAGCTCAGTACTCAACTGAACTTCACACTTCACCTTCAAACTGACAACTCTCAACTTTCCCGCCCCGGGTTCTCTAGACCCCTAGGTGGGTGTTTTCCTTTCGCCTGGTCCCGCCCACTGGTGTGCCTTTCCTACCGGGGGGGGGTGACTAGGGTTTTGTCGGCTCGGTGTAACCCTGTGAGGGATGGTGTTATGTGGGGGCCTATTTTGTGTGTGACCACCTGGCGGCGCCAGGGCATCACACGTCCATGAAACAAGAATATAAAGAGTAGAGTTGAGCGCGGTTCGTGGTTCGTGGTTCTCCAGTTCGCGGCTCGAGTGATTTTGGGGCATGTTCTAGATCGAACTAGAACTCGAGCTTTTTGCAAAAGCTCGGTAGTTCTAGAAACGTTCGAGAACGGTTCTAGCAGCCAAAAAACAGCTAAATCATAGCTTGGTTTCTGCTGTAATAGTGTAAGTCACTCTGTGAATCAAACTATTATCACATTTCAGTGTATAGTGTGCGTGAACAGCGCCTTCAGATCACTGCTGTTTCTATAATGGCGATCGCCATTTTTTTTTTTTTTTTTTCTTGTCTTCCTTCCCTAAGCGCGCGCGTCTTGTGGGGCGGGCCAGCATGTCAGCCAATCCCAGACACACACACAGCTAAGTGGACTTTGAGCCAGAGAAGCAACGGCATGTGTGATAGGATCTGCATGTCACATGTCCCTGCATTATAAAACCGGACATTTTCTTCACGGACGCCATTATCTGCCTTCTGCGTCTTTGGTGTCAGACATCACTGTCGCAGCTCCGTCTTCCTGAGTCCTATAGCCGATACAGCTGTATGCGCTGCATACACAGCGTTAGACAGCTTAGGGAGAGCACTTTATAGCAGTCCTTTTAAGGGCTCCAACCGGCAGGGTCAGAGAGCCATAGGTGACAGGTCCTGCAAACAGCAACAGCGTCTGTGTAGCCCAGGTCAGGGATTTCCTACCTGCATTTCACCATTAGGAGGGAATAGAAAGGCAGGCTTCCATTCCTCTACCCAGAGCACCACAATCCTGCCACTGTACCCTCTTGTCCTCTGCACACTCCAACTGATAACTAAGCCATTATACTAGCAAACACTCAGTGTACCTAGTGGCATCCTATACGTGGCTATTGGACTTTGCTATAGTCCCACTAGTGCAAAGACATTTGCAGAGCGCGTCTGCCTGCATTGCACACTACAACTCATTCTAACCAAGCCATTATACTAGCAAACACTCAGTGTACCTAGTGGCATCCTATACGTGGCTATTGGACTTTGCTATAGTCCCACTAGTGCAAAGACATTTGCAGAGCGCGTCTGCCTGCATTGCACACTACAACTCATTCTAACCAAGCCATTATACTAGCAAACACTCAGTGTACCTAGTGGCATCCTATACGTGGCTATTGGACTTTGCTATAGTCCCACTAGTGCAAAGACATTTGCAGAGCGCGTCTGCCTGCATTGCACACTCCAACTCATTAAAACCAAGCCATTATACTAGCAAACACTCAGTGTACCTAGTGGCATCCTATACGTGGCTATTGGACTTTGCTATAGTCCCACTAGTGCAAAGACATTTGCATAGCGCGTCTGCCGGCATTGCACACTCAAACTCATTTTAACTAAGCCATTATACTAGCAAACACTCAGTGTACCTAGTGGCATCCTATACGTGGCTATTGGACTTTGCTATAGTCCCACTAGTGCAAAGACATTAGCAGAGCACATCTGCCTGCATTGCACACTACAACTCATTCTAACCAAGCCATTATACTAGCAAACACTCAGTGTACCTAGTGGCATCCTATACGTGGCTATTGGACTTTGCTATAGTCCCACTAGTGCAAAGACATTTGCAGAGCGCGTCTGCCTGCATTGCACACTCCAACTCATTAAAACCAAGCCATTATACTAGCAAACACTCAGTGTACCTAGTGGCATCCTATACGTGGCTATTGGACTTTGCTATAGTCCCACTAGTGCAAAGACATTTGCATAGCGCGTCTGCCTGCATTGCACACTCAAACTCATTTTAACTAAGCCATTATACTAGCAAACACTCAGTGTACCTAGTGGCATCCTATACGTGGCTATTGGACTTTGCTATAGTCCCACTAGTGCAAAGATATTAGCAGAGCACATCTGCCTGCATTGCACACTCCAACTTTTTTAAACTAAGCAATTTTACTAGCAAACACTCAGTGTACCTAGTGGCATCCTAAACGTGGCTATTGGACTTTGCTATAGTCCCACTAGTGCAAAGACATTTGCAGAGCACGTCTGCCTGCATTGCACACTACAACTCATTGTTACTAAGCCATTATACTAGCAAACACTCAGTGTACCTAGTTGTATCCTAAACGTGGCTATTGTACTTTTGTCTATTCACAGTATTGGAACGATATTTGCAGCACGTCTGCCTGCATTGCACACTCTAACTTTTTTAAACTCAGCCATTTATAGTAGCAAACACTCAGTGTACCTAGTTGTATCCTAAACGTGGCTATTGTACTTTTGTCAATTCACAGTATTGGAACGTTATTTGCAGCACGTCTGCCTGCATTGCACACTCAAACTTTTTTAAACTCAGCCATTTATAGTAGCAAACACTCAGTGTACCTAGTTGTATCCTAAACGTGGCTATTGTACTTTTGTCTATTCACAGTATTGGAACGATATTTGCAGCACGTCTGCCTGCATTGCACACTCTAACTTTTTTAAACTCAGCCATTATACTAGCAAACACTCAGTGTACCTAGTGGCATCCTATACGTGGCTATTGGACTTTGCTATAGTCCCACTAGTGCAAAGACATTAGCAGAGCACATCTGCCTGCATTGCACACTACAACTCATTCTAACCAAGCCATTATACTAGCAAACACTCAGTGTACCTAGTGGCATCCTATACGTGGCTATTGGACTTTGCTATAGTCCCACTAGTGCAAAGACATTTGCAGAGCGCGTCTGCCTGCATTGCACACTCCAACTCATTAAAACCAAGCCATTATACTAGCAAACACTCAGTGTACCTAGTGGCATCCTATACGTGGCTATTGGACTTTGCTATAGTCCCACTAGTGCAAAGACATTTGCATAGCGCGTCTGCCTGCATTGCACACTCAAACTCATTTTAACTAAGCCATTATACTAGCAAACACTCAGTGTACCTAGTGGCATCCTATACGTGGCTATTGGACTTTGCTATAGTCCCACTAGTGCAAAGATATTAGCAGAGCACATCTGCCTGCATTGCACACTCCAACTTTTTTAAACTAAGCAATTTTACTAGCAAACACTCAGTGTACCTAGTGGCATCCTAAACGTGGCTATTGGACTTTGCTATAGTCCCACTAGTGCAAAGACATTTGCAGAGCACGTCTGCCTGCATTGCACACTACAACTCATTGTTACTAAGCCATTATACTAGCAAACACTCAGTGTACCTAGTTGTATCCTAAACGTGGCTATTGTACTTTTGTCTATTCACAGTATTGGAACGATATTTGCAGCACGTCTGCCTGCATTGCACACTCTAACTTTTTTAAACTCAGCCATTTATAGTAGCAAACACTCAGTGTACCTAGTTGTATCCTAAACGTGGCTATTGTACTTTTGTCTATTCACAGTATTGGAACGATATTTGCAGCACGTCTGCCTGCATTGCACACTCTAACTTTTTTAAACTCAGCCATTATACTAGCAAACACTCAGTGTACCTAGTTGTATCCTAAACGTGGCTATTGTACTTTTGTCTATTCACACTACTGCAAATCTATGTGCAGCACCTCTGCATGACAACCTCGTGCTCTGTTTTTAATAAGCTATAATGATAGCACAAAATACTGCCATTTTGTGGCATCATAGAACTGGCTGTTGTATTCCATTAGTGCCCCACTGGTGACAAGCTATTTCTAGCACCTCTACATCACACCCTCATGCACATTTAGCTACGCTAATGTTATAGCAAACTCATGGAATTCATTGCTGCATTTCATAATTCGGAGGGATAGAAAGTCAGGCTTCCTTTAGCTTTTCCTTCTGTTCATAGACAGCATCTCCAAGACAAATTTCCCCTCCACGTCTAAGTGTGGAGAGGCAGCTAGTGCGCATGCGTGTGCCGATGTACCCCAGCTGCAGCATAATTACAGTGTTTCGCCTAGTGAGTATGCTCAGCCTGACTGTGCCATTCCTGACGCTAAGTCTTCATTTCGGGATACAGCGCATGCTCCCACACTAAGTGTGAAAAGCCTCTTTGCACAGGTGCTTGCATTCTGTGCCGGGTCTAAGTCCTGTTTTGTGCCTAGACACCATGCTAAAGCTGATAGTCTTTTTTCAGAGACTGTATTTCATGCTACTGAGCATGCTCAGGCACTTCCTGCATCAGAGACTAGGTCCGGTAATGAACTCTTTGGCCCTGGCCCTGATGTGGGGGTCCCATATAGACCACAGGGCATCAGGTGTCCTCCCAAATGGCTTGCAGAGGCCCACACCTATGACTTGTCACCGCATTATTGATGGTCAGACGATGACTGGTGAGGTGTTTGGGTCATGGCAGCCATGAGGTCATCATTGAAGTTGCGTTTCCAAATAGGACGCTAGTTATGCCACTCATGACGTGTCACTCTGCTTTTGTCTCCAGGAGGTGCATTGTGGTTCACCCTGGTTTGGGGCGGACCCAGGTTATAAAAGGGGCTGGAGCCAACAAGGAGGTGCGCAGTCTTCTATTATGCTCCGAAAGAGCACACCTCCATGTGTTGAACCCATTGCGGCTTTAGGCCAGAGGTAGGCAGGGATAGGGTGGTGGATGCAGGCCACCACCACAGTTGGTAACGCAGAACGGTTAAGACCAGCTCCTGTCCTAACAGTCCTGCTTGTGCAGCCCAGTGGCATTAACAGGCCTGCTGCTGCTGATGCGCCTGCTGTCCACAGGTGTGGCCCCTACGCACACGGTCAGCGTACTCAATGGCCCCTGTGTTGTTAACAGGGAGTTCCTGGGCTGGGTGGGCATGTGGACCCTGTGACGCTAACAGGGCTCACAGTCTCCAGATCCGAATGGCGTCTAACTCGGTTCAGGCTACTATTAGTTTCATAGCCACACAGCTCTGTATCCTCCACCAAACCTTCAAGTTGCCAACCTCTCCTTTTCCAACTGGGAGCACGGTGGACACTGACTGCTGAAGGTGATATATACCTTTCTCTTTCTTTTCTTATTAATTTTTGTTATATAGCGGTCACAGATTATATACCACTTTATCCAAATCTGCCAGTCCCACTGTAACAGATGTTGTTTCTTCAGCAAATGTTACAGTTGTTTAACCACCAAATCCACGGACCAAAATTTTTTTCCCCTTTCCAACACACCTGTTCCCCTTTCCAACAGCATCTGTCCTTTTTCAACTCATTTTGGGATATGACCAAAAGTGCAACTGTGCAGGGACACCGTACTCAACGCCATCTCAGCACAGCAGCCATCCCTCGGTCCCTCCGATGTGGACAAGTAAAAGACCATTTCCTCCTATCCATGACAAAGTGTTGAGATTCACTCTGTGCAGCACTGGTGTTTAGTGGAAAAGTAGATCTAAGATTGCGTACCACATTCTGCAGATACTCCTGTATACGTGCGTCTATTTCTATGGCAGGAATTAGTTCGCCAAATTTTGTCTTGTACCGGGGATCTAACAGTGTGGCAACCCAGTATTCAGGATTACTTCAAATTCATACAATCCGAGGGTCATGTAGGTAGTGCAGCAAGAAGGCGCTCATGTGTCTTGTGCATCCAGGAGGACCAAGTCCTTGGTGTGTTGGTGGCAGAGAGGTGAGAATCGTGCATCCTTCCTCTGCCCTCTACCCACAACCTCGCACAACCGAAATGTGAGCAAGCTCTCACTCATCTGCTGAGTCTTCCATGCCCATCGCCAGTTCGTCCTCCATTTCTTCATGGGCTCCTGCACTTTCATCAACACTTTTTGCTGATACTATGCGCCCTTGTTAATCCCTCTCCCTCACCATGACTGCCGCATAGGTGCCGCTGACCATCTGGACCTCGTAGATCTTGTTATCCCTTCCGCATATGACTCCTCCTGTACTTCCTCCCCTTCCTCTTGTCCCAACACCTGACTCCGAATAATAATTACAGTGTGCTCCATCATGTAGATGACCAGAATTGTCACGCTGAGAATGACATTGCCAGTGCTAAACATCTTCGTCGACATTTCAAAACTGTGTAGCAGGGTGCATAGGTCCTTGATCTGACACCACTCCAGCAGCGTGATCTGCACCACCTCTGGATCAACTTATCCCAGGCTATATGTCTTACCGTATTTCAGCAGGGCTCTGCGGTGCTGCCACACACGCTGCAACATGTGCAGATTCCAATTCCTGCGTGTCGGAACATCGCATTTCCGGCGTTTAACTGCCAGACCCTAAGACTTCCGGAGTGATGAAAGTTGTTGAGCTGCTGTGTGCGCACGATGAAAGTGAGCACATAGCGAGCGTGCCCGCTGCACAAGGCCATGTAGGCCGTGATGGTGTTTTAAAAATTGCTGGAGAATTCGGATCAACACGTGAGCCATAAAAGGCACGTGTGTCACATTGCCCTGAGGATGGCCCGCAGCCAGGTTTGCATCATTGCCGCACACGGCTGTTAAGTCACCAACGGAGTCCGCTCCGTCAATTTGTACTCCGGTCGCCAGGTGACAACGTGTTCCTTTCATGAATAGTGCTGATGATGGGAGAGTAGTCGATGCCAGCGGCGCAGGTGGACGCAGGTTATGCTCACCCACTGGGCTGCATTACCTTGACAGATGCAGAATCTCTGGCTGAATGTAGCTGGTGGGTATCTCACAGATGAAATACCATCATTCAGCTACAACCAATGGGAAGACACCACACCCTTTTTTATGCCCATCCTGTCTGCAGACCACTGCCAGACATAGCTATGAACCTCTGGTTAATTTTACCCCCAGTTCAGTTTTATGATTTTGTGTGCTTGTTACCTGACTACTTTTCCTGCTTGCTGTTTATGTACCTTGTTGGCCGATACGCATTTCACCTCTGCTTGTTTTCTGATTAAGTCCTGGCCGTCCCATTCTGTTCCTGTTCCTCAATTAATGTTTTGACCCTGCCTGACTACTATTCTCTGTAATAGCGGTGTGACTCACATTTCCCATACATTTCAAAGTAAAACTTTGACCGCCTGATGGCATTGAGCTCTGCTGCCAGCATAGTAAGGAGGTGTGTGGTAGTCCTTGTGCGCAGTTGCAAGGAAGGGTGGCCTGACCACACAGGGTTTGCGCAAAGGTAGAGGACCCACACGAGGTTGAAGAGGCAGAAGCAGTGTATTAACTTCTACATACAGAACAAGGATTGAAACAACTCGTGGGGACGGCAAGACTTGTACAGCAGACCCTTCTCCATCTCTCACCATAGTTTGCCAGTGCCCAGTCAGTGACATGTAATGACCCTGTCTATGCTTACTGGTCCAAGTATCTGTGTTGAAATGCACCCTGTCGCACACAGATTTTCTCAAGGAAGTGGTGATGTTGTGTGCGACATGCCGGTGTAGCGCGGGCATGCTTTTCTTGGAGAAGCAGTGGTGATTGGGCATCTGGTACTGGGGCACAGCGACAGACATAAGGTCTGTAAAATCCTGTGTGTCCACTACGCGTAAAGGCAGCATTTCGGTAGCCAACAGCTTACAGAGGGATAGAGTCAACCACTTAGCTTTGTCATGGGTCGCAGTAAGTGGCCTTTTATTTGACCACATCTGAGGGACAGAGATCTGGCTGCTGTCTGTAGACGGTGTTGAGTAGGGTGTCCCTGGAAAAATGCAGGTTTGTGAGAAAAGTGCAGGCGGAGACATGATGTTGGCTTCATCTTGCCTTCAGATCTGTTCATCTTGTATCATTTTTAAAAAACACAGCAAGCAAGGGTTACTCCAAGCGGAGTCTCCCTTTTTTTCCAAAAATTGGGCCCCACACAGACACCTTATCAGTGGCAGCACTTGTGCCCTAGTTGCAAACAGGATGTTTTGATTTGCATCAAGCACATTCCAAATCCACAAGCATTTACTCTCCCCAGGATGACACAGGGGTAGTAAATTCCTTCTGGATCCATGACTTGTTCATTTTGATGAACGTCAGTCTGTCCACATTGTCACTGGACAGACGCGTGCGCTTATCTGTCAGCACACACCCAGCAGCACTGAAGACACGTTCAGAGACAACGCTGGCAGCTGGACACGACAAAATCTTCGAGGCGTAACTGGAGAGCTCTTGACATTTTTCTAGATTTGAAGCACAAAAGGAGCAAGGCTCCATTTGCAAAGTCATTGCATCGATGTTCATTTGGAGATACTCCTGTATCATCCTCTCCATCCGTTGACTATGTGTCAGACTTGTTGTCTCTGGTGGCCTTGCAAAGGAGGGTCTAAAAAAATTATGAAAAGATTCCATAAAATTGCTGTTACCAGCACCAGATACGGTCCTACTGGTACGGGTAGACTGTTGAAGATGACGAGGCCGTCCCATGTTTGTCAAGTTACAACTGGGAGAATCACTCCCTTCACCTGCACGGTTGTTTGGTGGAAAAGCCGAGCTAAGATCGAGTAACAGCTTCTGCTGATACTCCTGCATACGTGCGTCCCTTTCTATGGGTGGAATTATGTCACAAAATTTGGACTTGTCCCGGGGATCTAATAGTGTGGCAAGCCAGTAGTCATCATCACTTCTAATTTTGACAATACGAGGGTCATGTTGGAGGTAGTGCAACTGTGGCGCCCCTGACCTGGTCAGGCACCACAGAGTATTGCACCCATGCGGGAGCAATGCTTCCAGGTAATCTCCAAAGGCCAGGATGAGGTGCACACACAAACATATAGTGACCAGGCCTCCCACATTACCAGAGGGGACCCTTGGGTAGCCAGAAGGGGTTAACTTTCAATTCCCAGCTAGGGGTGTGTTCAGGGGCTGGTTGCTAGGAAGCAGGGCAGAGAGAGAGAGGAAGTGAGGGAGTCGAGAGGAAGAAGTTGAAGTGTATGGAGGGGGAGCAGAGAAGCTCTCGTGGAGACAGGTCCTGAGGAGTGCTGTAGCTGAAAGCGGAGGAGAACGGAGTACTGTGGGTCGGCCTGAAGAGCATCCAGAGAAAGAGGGGTGGCTGAGTACGGAGATCCCGGTATCCGAGCACACAAGGGGAACTAGGTCCCCAGAACAGGCAGCAGATCATCCAGAGCTGCTTAACCTACAGGTTGGGGGGGTACTTCATGCCCTCACCACGACTACACAGAGCTTGAGCCAAGCAGCACACCAGGCCCATAAGGGGACAGGGCCAGAAGCCATCCCACCAAGGCCACGCTGCCGGCAGACGAGCCAGAGAGAGGGGAGCAGGGTGGTAACAGCTTCCCTGGAGGGGTCCTACCACGCTTCAAGCAAAGGATCCTCCTAAAACAGAAAGAGTGCAAGGAAGGCGAGTGGACAGCTACCCTCAGAACGGCCTCCTGGAATTCCTGGTTCCACCTGGTTATCACAGTGTCGCCCGGGCATCTCACCGTGACCTCCAAACAGTGAGTAAACACGTTAAAAGACTTCTTGGACTGTGTTTGAGTCATTCTGCGACTTGTGGTACTACAAACTCACACCGGGCCCTGGGGCTTGCCTCACTCTCAGGAGGCTACTATATCCGACTGCACCCACCATCAGCCCCAGGCGTCCCCTAACCTGCAGTGGCGGTCCCCACTGACCGCAATACTGAGAGTGGCGTCACGATCAAAACTGAAGATTCCCTACCTGTGACCAGCACCAGCTACGTGGAGTCCCTGAAGGTATGCACCGATACAACACCTGTGGGGCTTCACATCTTCTGGCGTCACGAACAGGATAAGGACTAGACCTGTTCAGACAGGTGACCGTGTGCCTCAGAGGTCCGACCGCAAAAATTGAACCGCCGCCATATTGCCATCTTCAAAAGCGCGCGCTGCAGCCCGCGCGAGGGAGAAGAGCACCGCCCACGAAGAGGTGTGGCCGCCCCAGAATCCCCACAATTCAGAGAGCGTTCTGACCCAGGAAGTGGAAAGGGAGCGCGCAGATTTCTGAAGAAAAATGGACGCTGCAGGAGGTAATGCCCCTGGTCAGGGCGACGCAGCCCAAGCGATGCCAGCCCCTGTCGCGCTGGACGCCGCAGCGCCTGGTGCCGGTGCCGCGGTCGCAGCTGCGCCGGCCGAGGTCGCCCCCATAATGCCAGTGTCCTTGTTGTATGCCCCAGGGGCGCAATGGCTGCCTCAATACGCCGGTAAAATAGACACGCTGACCGGGTTTAAGAAAAAGATCAACACCCTGCTAGACATGCACGCGATGACTGGTAAACAGAGGGCCGCTGTGGTGCTGGGACAATTGACTGGAGCAGCAGAATTGGAAGCTGAGTCCTGGGCCAATGATGACCGGAGCTCTGTTGAGACCATCTTTGCCAAACTAGCAGCTGCTTTTGAACACCGCACAGAGGGAGAGCTGAGAACGGACTTCTATCACTGCCGTCAGAAGCCCCAAGATAGTATAAGAGACTATGCCCTCAGGCTGCAGGCTGCACTACGGGCTCTCAAGCTGGTGGACCCTGTCAGTGATCAGGAAGGAAACCGGATGATGAAGGAACAATTCTTGCGGGGCCTGCGCTCTCCTGAGGATGGGAAGCAGATGAAGCTGTGGTCCCTAGAACACCCCGACGTGGACTTTGCCATTCTGAAAGACCGGGCAGTGAAAGCACTCCAACCCCCTGTGGACACAGACCCTGCCAGTTCCACGGCTGCAGGAGCGGAATCCTCCACGCAGGCCCTGATGACTGCAAAAGGACTCAACGCGCCAGCAGAGACCATAAGTACGCTATCCTCCCAAGTGCAGCAGCTCACTAAGGACGTCGCACAAATCCTGAAAGCAATGCAGTTGCCCTCAGAGACCAAAGTCCCTCATCAGATCCTGCTAGCCGACAACCCAGAGGACGTCCCTTGGATGCGGAGGAGAAGGGGTCCCCCAACTCGAGGCAGGAGCAGTGATCGCTATGACTCAGCTGGACAACCCATCTGTCGTCGTTGCCAGAAGGCAGGTCACTATGCAAGGGCCTGTCCTTTAAACGAGTCAAACCTGGGGCCGAGGGCCAGTCCTCAGGATTAAGAAGATCAGGCCCAAGTCGCTGCTGTGATCAGTACGTGGGTGGACGTCCTGTCCTGTCCATCGTCTTGGACGGGATCCCTACCCCGGCATTATTGGACACCGGCTCTCAGGTCACCACGATCCCGCATGTCCTTTATCGGAGGTTTTGGTCGGACGGCGATCTCCGACCACCGGACCCCTCCCTCACCATCTATGCTGCCAACGGACAACCTATAGACCAGATCGGGGTCAAAGAGGTAACCATAAAGGTGGGAAGGCAGGAAATGAAGGGACAAGGACTGATTGTTGTGGACACTGATGTTAGAGAAAGGAACCCGCAAATGATTTTAGGCACTAATGTCATAGAAAATTGCCTAGGGGAAGTGTTGTTGTTGCTTCACCAGATTGTTGAAGGTGCTGACGGCAGGTCGCAAAGAGCCTTGCAAAAGGAGATCCGAATCATTCTGAGGAAGCAACAGGTAAAACAGACTGGCGGTGAGATTGGTAGTGTACGGGTGATGGATGCTAACCCCATTGTGATACCCCCACGGAGTGAAATGATGATGTGGTGTAGAGCAGCGGTAGGTCTCAGAGGACAAGATTACCAGGCTGTACTAGAGCCCACTCATTCAGACCACTGGCCCACGATTCTGACAGCCAGGGGGGTAGTTGATGTACACAAGGGACGAGTGCCTGTACGAGTGTTGAACTGTGGGGAGGAGGAAGCCAGACTACCAAGGTACGCTACCATAGCCAAACTGTTTACATGCTCAGATGACGCCATAACACCTGTAGGTCCCCTGACACAAGCTGACTCAAAAGAGGGCGAGACCTCCCAAAAGCAGTTAGAGGATTGGTGCCAGAAACTACACGTGGGGACTGACTCTACGCCCGACTACCAGAAACATGGGGTTTACAGGGTCGTGCAGGAATACGAGCAGGTCTTTAGTAAGAACCCACTAGACTTTGGTAGGATCAAAGGGGTGCAACATCACATACCCACAGGCAGTCATCCTCCCATTAAGGAAAGACATAGGCCTATTCCACCAGCCCATTACCAGCGCACAAAGGACATGCTGAAGGACATGAAGGAGGCAGGAGTCATAAGGGACAGTTGCAGCCCCTGGGCAGCTCCCCTAGTCCTGGTAAGAAAGAAGGATGGCACGATGAGGATGTGTGTGGATTACAGACGGATAAATCAGATAACACACAAGGATGCCTACCCTTTGCCAAGGATAGAGGAATCCCTCGCTGCCTTGAAAGCCTCTAACTACTTTTCTACCCTAGATCTTACTAGTGGCTACTGGCAAGTATCTGTAGCAGAAGAAGATCGGGAGAAGACGGCCTTCACCACCCCAATGGGCCTCTGTGAGTTCAACAGCATGCCATTTGGACTCTGCAATGCCCCCGGGACCTTCCAGAGGCTTATGGAATGCTGCCTAGGGCACCTCAACTTTGAAACCGTCCTGCTCTACCTGGATGATGTCATCGTGTACTCCAAGACCTATGAGGACCACCTGAAACACCTGGCTGAAGTCTTTGAAGCACTATCCCGATATGGAATGAAGCTGAAACCATCCAAGTGCCATTTACTGAAGCCAAAGGTCCAGTACCTAGGTCACGTGGTCAGTGCAGAAGGAGTAGCACCGGACCCAGAGAAGGTCACAGTCATCCAGGAATGGCCCACACCTACTACCGTCCGGGAGGTACGTCAGTTCCTTGGCTTGGTGGGCTACTACAGAAGGTTCATCAAGGGCTACACGAAAATGGCGGCGCCTTTGCAAGAGCTCCTGGTAGGCCACCCAAAGAAGAGAGGAAAGATCTCCGGCCCGCCATTTCACTGGGGAGAAGCAGAAGAACACTCCTTCAGACAAATGAAAGGGGCCTTGACGGGTGAAGAGATCCTAGCCTACCCTGACTACGGTCTGCCATTCGTACTGTACACAGATGCCAGTAATGTGGGACTGGGAGCAGTGCTTTCACAGGTGCAGGGAGGCAAAGAGCGTGTGATTGCTTACGCCAGCAGGAAGCTCAGGCCTACTGAAAGAAACCCAGAAAATTATAGCTCATTCAAGCTAGAGTTCCTGGCCATGGTATGGGCTATCACAGAGCGGTTCAAGCACTACCTGGCAGCCACCAAATTCACTGTCTTCACGGACAACAACCCCCTGACCCACTTGGATACTGCTAAATTGGGTGCCATGGAGCAGCGTTGGGTAGCCCGACTGGCGAATTATGACTTTACTGTCAAGTATCGAGCTGGCCGCAAGAACGGCAACGCAGATGCTCTGTCCAGGATGCCTCACCTAGCAGACGAGGGTGAAGATGAAGATGATCTGGAAGAGATTGAGCTGCCAGCGTTCCATCGCCATGGAGCAAAACAGTGTCGGCAGTCGCGTGCCAACCGCCAAGAGGTGACCCTGAACCCACTACCTCATTACAACTGGAAGGAGACCCAGGAAAATGATCCAGCGGTAGGCTTGGTAAAGAAACTGATCAGCCAGCCTGGCGCCAGCCTTGACAAAGGAGCCCCACCTGAGGCACAGTACCTATGGAAGGAGAGGGGTCGATTATTCATCTATCAAGACAAACTTTACAGGAGCATCATTGACCCGAGGACGCATGAGAAGGTGTGGCAAGTGATTGTACCACAGAAGGATACGAGGATGGTGCTAGAAGCCTATCACAATGGTGCAGGCCACTTTGGTTGGAAGAAACTGGAGGCCCTACTTAAAGTAAGATTCTACTGGGTGGGCATGAGATCTGCCCTAGAGAAGTGGTGTCGAAACTGCGGGCCTTGCAATCTTAGAAGAAAAGACCAGCACCGCCAGAGAGCACCACTCCAGCCCATCCAAACTAAACGGCCCCTGGAGATCGTGGCCCTGGACCATGTAAAGTTGGCACCCAGCAGACAAGGCTACAACTACGCTCTCACTATGGTTGACCACTACTCCAGATTCCTGGTGGTAGTACCAGTCAAGGACTTGACAGGTCAAACTGCAGCCAAAGCTTTCCAGACACACTTCTGTCGACCACATGGCTATCCAGATCAAGTGCTCACTGACCAAGGACCAGCCTTTGAAGCTGAAGTGTTTAAGGAGTTTTGTAACCTATACGGCTGCCAGAAGATCCGTACTACGCCTTACCATCCTCAGACCAATGGCATGTGTGAGAAGATGAACCACATCATTCTCGACCTTCTGAAGACGCTCCCACTAGAAGAACGAAGTCAGTGGCCAGAAAAACTACCCGATCTAGTGGACATGTATAACAACATCCCTGTGAGTTCCACGAACTGCACACCGGCATACCTGATGAGGGCCAGACCAGGGAGATTGCCAGTAGATCTGGAAATGGGAGTTGAGACCCCTGAAGACCATCAACAAGGTGCTGATTGGGATTCCAACCGCCAAGCCCAATACAAGAAAGTACAAGAGTGTGTGGAGCGAAGCCTGACTCAGCAGCGTGAGAAACAAGAAAAGGCCTACAATCGAAAAGCACCTGCTGTTCCTTTGATGCCAGGAGATATAGTTCTCAAGGGAAAGAGAAGGCGTCATAAACTTGACAATCACTGGGAAGAAGAACCCTATACTGTGTTACCATCGACGCTTAGCAATGAAAAGACATGCCTTATCAGCAAAGATGGAGGAAAAACAACAGCTGTCGTTTCTAGAGATCGCCTAAAGAAATGTCCTGAACAACTAAGAATCCCTGAAGAAATTCCCAACCCTTTGCCAGTTCAAGAACCAAAAGAAAGGATGATCCATACTGCGCTTGGAGATTTTCCAGCAAGTTGGCCTCAATACAATGGAGCAGTTGTTATTCCAGTCATTACATTCACTCAATCTAGAGAAGTAGGAGACCTAGAAGCACCTGTTCAGAACCTAGAAGTGCCAAATGTAGCTGAAGCAGAAAACCACGCATTGGTATCAGTACCCAGTACACCCAGAATTCACATTGAGACACATACATCGGGTGGGAGGACACAACCTCAGACAGATGACAGTATAGTACTGCGTAGATCAACCCGCAGCAACTTTGGTCAGCTCCCATTACGCTATAGACAAAGTACAGTTTAGTTGAAAGTGACGGTATGAAGTGTAATGTTTAACCTGTTATAGTTAAGCAACGTTTAAGCGAAATGTGCCCACAAGGACTATTGTGAGACTTCCTTAAAATGTTAGACCACTGGTTATGAACTGGCTTTAACCACAAACTTTGCATTGTAAAAAGTTGCCTTCTTGGTACCAACCACAGGGCCTGCCTGTTGAGGGGCATGGCTCTGCACCAACAAGGGGGCACGCCTGTTTATGGGGCCTGCCCTCCAACACTCGGAAGCGGGTACGCCTGTTTATGGGGCCTACCTTACACCACTCCCCTCAGGAGAGGAAGATTGGAGGAAAGGTCTGGGGAATGTGATGGCCCAGACCTGGTTACCAAAAGGACCGGTGACCTACCTCCTGAAGGTTTTTGGGTGGGTTTCGGACATGTGGGTGGTTGGTGGTGGAATGGTACCTGGCATGTTTAAATGTAAATAATTGCCCCTGTGTGGGAAAAGTTTGTAATTACCTTTTTTTTTTCTTTCTCTTGTCTTTGCAGCCCGAGGACGTGCTGATGATAACTAAGGGGGAATGTGGCGCCCCTGACCTGGTCAGGCACCACAGAGTATTGCACCCATGCGGGAGCAATGCTTCCAGGTAATCTCCAAAGGCCAGGATGAGGTGCACACACAAACATATAGTGACCAGGCCTCCCACATTACCAGAGGGGACCCTTGGGTAGCCAGAAGGGGTTAACTTTCAATTCCCAGCTAGGGGTGTGTTCAGGGGCTGGTTGCTAGGAAGCAGGGCAGAGAGAGAGAGGAAGTGAGGGAGTCGAGAGGAAGAAGTTGAAGTGTATGGAGGGGGAGCAGAGAAGCTCTCGTGGAGACAGGTCCTGAGGAGTGCTGTAGCTGAAAGCGGAGGAGAACGGAGTACTGTGGGTCGGCCTGAAGAGCATCCAGAGAAAGAGGGGTGGCTGAGTACGGAGATCCCGGTATCCGAGCACACAAGGGGAACTAGGTCCCCAGAACAGGCAGCAGATCATCCAGAGCTGCTTAACCTACAGGTTGGGGGGGTACTTCATGCCCTCACCACGACTACACAGAGCTTGAGCCAAGCAGCACACCAGGCCCATAAGGGGACAGGGCCAGAAGCCATCCCACCAAGGCCACGCTGCCGGCAGACGAGCCAGAGAGAGGGGAGCAGGGTGGTAACAGCTTCCCTGGAGGGGTCCTACCACGCTTCAAGCAAAGGATCCTCCTAAAACAGAAAGAGTGCAAGGAAGGCGAGTGGACAGCTACCCTCAGAACGGCCTCCTGGAATTCCTGGTTCCACCTGGTTATCACAGTGTCGCCCGGGCATCTCACCGTGACCTCCAAACAGTGAGTAAACACGTTAAAAGACTTCTTGGACTGTGTTTGAGTCATTCTGCGACTTGTGGTACTACAAACTCACACCGGGCCCTGGGGCTTGCCTCACTCTCAGGAGGCTACTATATCCGACTGCACCCACCATCAGCCCCAGGCGTCCCCTAACCTGCAGTGGCGGTCCCCACTGACCGCAATACTGAGAGTGGCGTCACGATCAAAACTGAAGATTCCCTACCTGTGACCAGCACCAGCTACGTGGAGTCCCTGAAGGTATGCACCGATACAACACCTGTGGGGCTTCACACAACAAGAAGGCACTCATGTGTCTTGCGCAGCCATGCGCACCAAGTCCACGCTGTGTTTGTGGCATAGAGGTGCTAACCGTTCTTTCTTCCTCTGTCATCTCCCCCCAACCTCTTTCAACTGAAATTTGACCAAGGTCCCCCTCATCTGCTGAGTCTTCCATGTCCATGGACAGTTCGTCCTCCATATCTTCATGTCCTCCTGCACCTTCCTCAACATCTCACCTGCTACCATGCGCCCTTGTTGATCCCTGTCCCCCATGGTCCCATGCCTGCCGCGTTGGTGATGATGAACGTCTGGACCTTGGTGATGTTGTTGTGTCTTGCGCATATGAATCCTCCTGTAGTTCCTCCCCTTCCTGTTGTCCCACCCCCTGACTACGAATAGTGTTTAGCGTGTGCTCCAGCATGTAAATGACTGTAATCGTCATGCTGATAATGGCATTGTCAGCGCTAAACATATTCGTCGCCATGTCGAAACTGTGCAGAAGGGTGCATAGGTCCTTGATCTGAGATCACTCCATCAGGGTGATCTGCCCCACTTCTGCATCTCGTTGGCCCAGGCTATACATCATGACGTATTGCACCAGGGCTCGCCGGTGCTGCCACAGTCGCTGTAACATGTGGAGAGTTGAATTCCAGCGTGTCGCCACATCGCATTTCAGGCGATGAACCGGCAGGCCGAAAGACTTCTGGAGCGATGCAAGTCGCTCAGGTGCGGCGGTTGAACGGCGGAAGTGAGCACTGCAGACAGTTTCCGTGCCCTGGTCAGAAGGCCATCTAGGCCGGGATAGTGTGTTAAAAATTGCTGGACAACAAGGTTAAACACGTGAGCCATACAAGGCACGTGTGTCACCTTGCCCAGGCGAAGGGCCGCACCCAGGTTTGCAGCATTGTCGCACACGGCCTTACCAGGCTGCAGGTTGAGTGGAGACAACCATTTATCAAAATCAGTCTCCAGAGCTGCCCACAACTCAGTCGCTGTGTGACTCCTATTTCAAAGACATGTCAAGCTAAAGACCGCCTGATGCCGTTGCGCTCTGCTACCAGCATAGTAATGAGGGGTGCGTGATTCCTTCTGCGCAGTGAGAACGCTGGTGGCCTGACCAGGCAGGCTTGGGGCGGAGGTGGAGGACCCAGATGAGGTGGAGGATGCAGAAGCAGTGGCGGAACTTGGACAGACAGAGGATTGACACACAAGTCGTGGGGACGGCAAGACTTGTGCAGCAGACCCTTCACCATCTATCACCATAGTTACCCAGTGGCCAGTCAGCGACATGTAACGTCCCTGTCCATGCTTACTGGTCCAAGTATCGGTGGTGAAATGCACCCGTTCACACACAGAGTTTCTCAAGGAAGCGGTGATGTTGTGTGCGACATGCTGGTGTAGCGCGGGCACACCTTTCTTAGAGAAGTAGTGGCGACTAGGCATCTGGTACTGGGGCACAGCGACAGACATAAGGTCTCTAAAATCCTGTGTGTCCACTAGGCGGAAAGGCAGCATTTCTGTAGTCAACAGCTTACAGAGGGATAGAGTCAACCTCTTCGCTTTGTCATGGGTCGCAGGAAGTGGCCTTTTATTTGACCACATCTGAGGGACAGAGATCTGGCTGCTGTGTGTAGACGGTGTTGAGTCGGGTGTCCCTGGAAAAATGCAGCTTTGTGAGGAAAGTGCAGGCGGAGACATGATGTTGCCTTCATCCAAAGTTGGTGCTATCGATGTCTGAGAGAGCTGTACACACTCACTTGTTTCCCCTTCCAAACCAACTGACGACCTACCAAGCAAACTGCCTGTTGCGGTTACAGTGGTGGAAGTTGTGGGTGGAAAAACAGGTGTGACAGCTGTCCCCACAGTCCTAGAAGATGACGAGCGCGCGGATGCACTGGAAGGGGCAGGCGGTGGATGGTTCGCTCCGCTAGGCCGCATTGCAGCACGGTGAGCTTCCCATCGGGCCATATGATATTTATTCATGTGACGATTCATGGAAGAAGTTGTCAAACTGCTGAGGTTTTGACCTCTACTAAGAGAACCATGACAAATTTTACAGATCACATAATTTGGGCGATCTTTTTCTATGTCAAAAAAGGACCTGGCTAGGCAAGGCTTAGAGGCCATGCGACCTGTTGATCCACCCCGAATAATGCTCAGAGGCAGAGTGGTGGCTGAGGATGCAGTTGTAGACGTGCTACCAGTGCTCCGACTGTGTCCAGGAAGGCGCCAGGTTACTTCGACGTCGGTTGCATCCTCCTCCACCGCCTCTGTTGACCTCCTCGAGTGTCTGACTGTGGGTTGACAGTAGGTGTGATCTAGAACTTAATCATCAATTGTTGTGTTTGCACTCCCCTACCCCTCAGACCGAGTTTCTTCTTGCCCTGACCGAATATTTAAGTTGTCATCCCAATCGGGTATCTGCGTCTCATCTTCATCAGTATGTTCCTCATTGCCTATAACCACAGTTGTTGGAAAGGCAGCATTTTGGTAGCCAACAGTTTGCATATGATGAAAGTCAACCTCCAAGCCATTTCATGCCCTTCTAAAAGCATGTAAAACACAGCGAGGGGACTCCAACCACAGTCTCCCTCGTTGCCACTAACTGGGCCACACACACCCCACTTGACTGGCATCGGTTGAGCCCCCTTTTGAAAAAGAAAAAGATGCTTTGCATGAAGCACTCTCAAAAATACGCGTGCCTTTCCCGTCCCCTGGCTGACCCAGGGGAAGAAAAGTCCTCTGAGAGCCATGACTTGTTCATCTTGGTTCTTTTAGAGACACAGCGAGGGGACTCCAACCACAGTCTCCCTCGTTGCCACTAACTGGGCCACACACACCCCACTTGACTGGCATCGGTTGAGCCCCCTTTTGAAAAAGAAAAAGATGCTTTGCATGAAGCACTCTCAAAAATACGCGTGCCTTTCCCGTCCCCTGGCTGACCCAGGGGAAGAAAAGTCCTCTGAGAGCCATGACTTGTTCATCTTGGTTCTTTTAGAGACACAGCGAGGGGACTCCAACCACAGTCTCCCTCGTTGCCACTAACTGGGCCACACACACCCCACTTGACTGGCATCGGTTGACCCCCCCTTTTGACAAAGAAAAAGATGCTTTGCATGAAGCACTCTCAAAAATACGCGTGCCTTTCCCGTCCCCTGGCTGACCCAGGGGAAGAAAAGTCCTCTGAGAGCCATGACTTGTTCATCTTGGTTCTTTTAGAGACACAGCGAGGGGACTCCAACCACAGTCTCCCTCGTTGCCACTAACTGGGCCACACACACCCCACTTGACTGGCATCGGTTGAGCCCCCTTTTGAAAAAGAAAAAGATGCTTTGCATGAAGCACTCTCAAAAATACGCGTGCCTTTCCCGTCCCCTGGCTGACCCAGGGGAAGAAAAGTCCTCTGAGAGCCATGACTTGTTCATCTTGGTTCTTTTAGAGACACAGCGAGGGGACTCCAACCACAGTCTCCCTCGTTGCCACTAACTGGGCCACACACACCCCACTTGACTGGCATCGGTTGACCCCCCCTTTTGACAAAGAAAAAGATGCTTTTCATGAAGCACTCTCAAAAATACGCGTGCCTTTCCCGTCCCCTGGCTGACCCAGGGGAAGAAAAGTCCTCTGAGAGCCATGACTTGTTCATCTTGGTTCTTTTAGAGACACAGCGAGGGGACTCCAACCACAGTCTCCCTCGTTGCCACTAACTGGGCCACACACACCCCACTTGACTGGCATCGGTTGACCCCCCCTTTTGACAAAGAAAAAGATGCTTTGCATGAAGCACTCTCAAAAATACGCGTGCCTTTCCCGTCCCCTGGCTGACCCAGGGGAAGAAAAGTCCTCTGAGAGCCATGACTTGTTCATCTTGGTTCTTTTAGAGACACAGCGAGGGGACTCCAACCACAGTCTCCCTCGTTGCCACTAACTGGGCCACACACACCCCACTTGACTGGCATCGGTTGAGCCCCCTTTTGAAAAAGAAAAAGATGCTTTGCATGAAGCACTCTCAAAAATACGCGTGCCTTTCCCGTCCCCTGGCTGACCCAGGGGAAGAAAAGTCCTCTGAGAGCCATGACTTGTTCATCTTGGTTCTTTTAGAGACACAGCGAGGGGACTCCAACCACAGTCTCCCTCGTTGCCACTAACTGGGCCACACACACCCCACTTGACTGGCATCGGTTGAGCCCCCCTTTTGACAAAGAAAAAGATGCTTTGCATGAAGCACTCTCAAAAATACGCGTGCCTTTCCCGTCCCCTGGCTGACCCAGGGGAAGAAAAGTCCTCTGAGAGCCATGACTTGTTCATCTTGGTTCTTTTAGAGACACAGCGAGGGGACTCCAACCACAGTCTCCCTCGTTGCCACTAACTGGGCCACACACACCCCACTTGACTGGCATCGGTTGACCCCCCCTTTTGACAAAGAAAAAGATGCTTTTCATGAAGCACTCTCAAAAATACGCGTGCCTTTCCCGTCCCCTGGCTGACCCAGGGGAAGAAAAGTCCTCTGAGAGCCATGACTTGTTCATCTTGGTTCTTTTAGAGACACAGCGAGGGGACTCCAACCACAGTCTCCCTCGTTGCCACTAACTGGGCCACACACACCCCACTTGACTGGCATCGGTTGAGCCCCCTTTTGAAAAAGAAAAAGATGCTTTGCATGAAGCACTCTCAAAAATACGCGTGCCTTTCCCGTCCCCTGGCTGACCCAGGGGAAGAAAAGTCCTCTGAGAGCCATGACTTGTTCATCTTGGTTCTTTTAGAGACACAGCGAGGGGACTCCAACCACAGTCTCCCTCGTTGCCACTAACTGGGCCACACACACCCCACTTGACTGGCATCGGTTGACCCCCCCTTTTGACAAAGAAAAAGATGCTTTGCATGAAGCACTCTCAAAAATACGCGTGCCTTTCCCGTCCCCTGGCTGACCCAGGGGAAGAAAAGTCCTCTGAGAGCCATGACTTGTTCATCTTGGTTCTTTTAGAGACACAGCGAGGGGACTCCAACCACAGTCTCCCTCGTTGCCACTAACTGGGCCACACACACCCCACTTGACTGGCATCGGTTGACCCCCCCTTTTGACAAAGAAAAAGATGCTTTGCATGAAGCACTCTCAAAAATACGCGTGCCTTTCCCGTCCCCTGGCTGACCCAGGGGAAGAAAAGTCCTCTGAGAGCCATGACTTGTTCATCTTGGTTCTTTTAGAGACACAGCGAGGGGACTCCAACCACAGTCTCCCTCGTTGCCACTAACTGGGCCACACACACCCCACTTGACTGGCATCGGTTGAGCCCCCTTTTGAAAAAGAAAAAGATGCTTTGCATGAAGCACTCTCAAAAATACGCGTGCCTTTCCCGTCCCCTGGCTGACCCAGGGGAAGAAAAGTCCTCTGAGAGCCATGACTTGTTCATCTTGGTTCTTTTAGAGACACAGCGAGGGGACTCCAACCACAGTCTCCCTCGTTGCCACTAACTGGGCCACACACACCCCACTTGACTGGCATCGGTTGAGCCCCCCTTTTGACAAAGAAAAAGATGCTTTGCATGAAGCACTCTCAAAAATACGCGTGCCTTTCGCCTCCCCTGGCTGACCCAGGGGAAGAAAAGTCCTCTGAGAGCCAGGTCCACATTGTCAGTGGACAGACACGTGTGCTTATCTGCCAGCAGACCCCCAGCAGCACTGAAGACAGGTTCCGAGAGAACGCTGGCTGCAGGACACGACAAGATCCTCAAGGCGTACGTGGCGAGCTCAGGCAATTTATCCAGATTGGAAGCCTAAAATGAGCAGGGCTCAAGTTGCACAATAATGGAATCGATGTTTCTTTGCATATACTCATATATCTGTGTGTCTCCCTCTTTTTCCTTGTCCAGCTGTTTTGTTTTCACATGAGTATATGTCCTTGTCACTTTCCCATGTGTTTGTGTTATGTTGTGAGTTGTTTGTCACCTTTTGGACACCTTTCAGGGTGTTTTCTAGGTGTTTTACTGTGTTTGTGATTGCCTGCCATTGTTTCCTATGGGCTCGAGTTCGGTTCGTCGAACGTTCGACGAGCCGAACTCGAGCCAGACCCCCCGTTCGGCGAACCGCCTCGAGCCGAACCGGGACCGGTTCGCTCATCTCTAATAAAGAGCCGTCTTTCTTCACTAAATCATGGGAACTGGCACCCCAACGCAAGCCATTTGCAGTCTCTGAATGGATTTCCCAGGAGATAAAAAGAATGTGTTTGGATGTAGTGTGTCAAGAAAAAAGAAGAAAAAACCTGCCCTCTCTTCCCCGGAAATGCTCTGTATATGGCTGGCTGTATGTGAGTGAGTGGAGAGACGAACTGCCCAATTAGTGCCTTTCATTATACTTGTTACTCGAGTTGAGCACTTTCAGAGTGACCTGCTCGACTCGAGGACCATGCACCTGAGCACTTAGGGCTCACCTATTTCTAAAGTTCATGAATAGTAAGCAGATTGTAAATATTTTTTCATATGAAAATGGAGAATAGGTATAAAATAGTTGTCCTTAAAACTCCAAAACGTCTCTGAAAATGGTTTGATTTCCCACATGGACTATAAAAAATGAAAACTGAAATCTTATTGTTTCTATGAGTTACAGTTTCACTTTTTCGTCCTTAGCACTATTTTTTTACAGCCCATTGACATGATTTAGACAATAAACTGACTGGAATATTTGCAGATAAATAAAACATGCAGCATTTTGGGGAGCAAAGAGCTCTACCTTCGCAAATAATACACTGAAGTATTCTTATGCTTTTGGTAAGGACACAACAGTTGTCACAACAAAATCTGTATTTTCTTCTTACCCGGTACATTGAAAGGTCAATACGCAATGAGTTATGCAGTTGATCGAGCAGCTTCACAAATCTTTCCTTCTGTTAAAGTAAATAAAAATAATATTAAGTAATTAATATGATAATTAAGTGGGCAATTTTTCAGGATCATTAAAAGTTTCTTTTTATAATAAAAATTAATATATTATGAAGATTTTCAGATTTAATATTCCTCCTATATTTGTCCCAAATATATAGTCGATGCAATTAAGATCTAACTTCAGTGTAAAGAAGAAGGAATAATGTACTGTAAGTAATGATGTGACCGCCACAGATTATCTAATATATAAAGCTGTGTGTATGTTTGTGTGTATGTATGTATGTGTGTGGGTGCGTGTGTGTGTATGTATGTATGTGTGTGTGTGTATGTGTATGTATATGTGTGTGTGTGTGTATATGTGTGTGTGTGTGTGTGTATATGTGTCTGTATGTGTATATATGTCCGCTAAAGGAATCCGTACCATTGCATTTCCAATCACAAAATTTTGCACCGACATCTCACTCCACTCAGGGAACGTCGTAGACTATGGTTTGAGGGGAAAATTTAGAAATATTCTCTTTCTATCTGTCTGTCTCTTTCTGTCTGTCTCTGTGTTCCTGTCTGTGTGTCCGTCTCTGTGTGTCTGTCTCTGTGTGTTTGTCTCTCTGTCTGCCTCTGTTTGTCTGTCTCTTTCCCTGTCTGTGTGTCTGTCTCTATCCATGTGTGTGTCTGTTTCTATCCATGTCTGTCTGTCTGTGTCTGTCTGTCTGTCTCTCTGTCTGTCTCTGTATCAGTCTCTCTCTATCTCTGTGTCTGTCTTTCTGTCTCTCTCTCTATCTCTGTGTCTCTGTATCCGTGTCTCTCTCTATCTCTGTCTGTCTCTCTCTATCTCTGTGTCTTTCTTTCTGTCTCTCTCTATTTCTGTGTCTGTCTGTCTGTGTCTGTCTGTCTCTATCTCTGTGTCTATCTGTCTCTCTCTATCTCTGTGTCTGTCAGTCTGTTTCCCCGTCTGTCTCTTTCCTCAGCTGTCTCTTTCCCCGTTTATCGCTTTCCAGGTCTGTCTCTTTCCCCATCTGTCTCTTTCCCCGTATGTCTCTTTCCCAGTCTGTTTCTTTCCCCGTTTGTCTCGTTCCAGGTCTATCTCGTTCCAGGTCTGTCTCGTTCCAGGTCTGTCTCGCCCCAGGTCTGTCTCATTCCAGGTCTGTCTCATTCCAGGTCTGTCTCGTTCCAGGTCTGTCTCATTCCAGGTCTGTCTCTGTCTCTTTCCCTGTCTCTTTCCTTGTCTGTCTCTTTCCCTGTTTTAGTCTTTTTCCCTGTCTGTCTCTTTCCCTGTCTGTTTGTCTCTTTCTCTTTACCTGTCTGTATCTGTCTGTCTCTGTCTCTTTGACTGTCTGTCTCTCTCTGTCTCTTTCCCTGTCTGTTTCTGTCTGTCTCTTTCCCTGTCTGAGCCTGTCTGTCTGCCTCTGTCTGTCTCTTTCCCTGTCTGTCTCTTTCCCTGTCTGTGCCTGTCTGTGTCTGTCTGCCTCTGTTTGTCTCTTTGATTGCTTGTCTCTCTCTTTCTGTCTGTCTCTGTCTCTCTCTCTGTTGCTTTTCTTGTTTGCCTCCTACTCTGTCTGTGCCTATGTCTGTCTGTCTCTTTCTGTCTCTCTCTATCCGTCTCCCCACCGACATCTTATTACCTCACACATAAGCTTGTTATACTATGAATGTCTTTCGTTCCTATAGCAACCAATCTCAGCTCCAATTAATAACCTTTAGCTCGCAGCTCCTTTGACTTTAATGGAGGCAGGTTTTTTGGAGAGTAACTGTAAAGCGCGGGGTTAAATTTTCCCATCAAAACATAGTCTATGATGTTCCCTGAGTCACATGTGGCGTCTGTACAAAATTTCATGATTGTGAATGCAACGGTGCGGATTCCTTTAGCAGACATACACACACACACACACACACACACACTCAGCTTTATATATTAGATACTGTGTTACCATACATTTCGTAACAGAAAATAACAAATGTTTTAAAAAAAACTACTAACCACTGATTTTAGTGTTTTGATTTATGAATGATATAGCGAAAAAATTAACTTACGCCAAAATTTGAGGCAGAAAATCGATCTGAGGCAGATACATTAGTTGATGCTGTGGTGTGAGCATAGTAAGCATTAATATTGGCAAGTAGGGTGCTCATAACAGCTGGTACTCCGGGGCACATGTACTTAGAGGAAAGGCAGGCAAAATGACTGAAAAGTGAAAACAAAACAAGAAAGTTGAAAAAATATAATTGAAAAACAACACAACATTTGATCCGTCCTATCTAGAATGATCACATCTTCTGAAATTCAAATTATCGTCTCTATTCCAAATGCTCTGAAAAGATGTGTGAGACAATCCGGTACCTCCTAAGAATGTATCCAATCCCTTTCAATCTGTTTAATACAAAGCCTTAGAAATCTCAAACTGACTTCATGACAGAAATGGATGGTAACTCATACTAACCAATAGCCTATTTAATAACAGAGTACTTATAGACTTTTCATGATTTTTTAACCCCTTCCCTACATTCACCATACAGCACGGAGGTAAATACATTCCTGCAAACTATGGTACCGTACAGTGCGATGATCGCATCAGCTTACTAGCAGACCCGGTGAAATCATCAGCGGATGTCAGCTATATATCACAGCTGACACACTGCAGTAAGTAACTCCTAAGATCAGTGTTAGCACCTATCGCGGACTTTAAACCCACTCCGATTCCACTGGAGTGACAGCAGCATTGATCTGCTTACATGACTGATGGACTAGTGAATTGCGCTCCTGGTAATCTAATAAATAAGACACCACACACTGCGTGACATGGATTAAAATTTTGGCCACAGCAGCCCTTTATTTTAATAAGAAAAAACATCAATAAGAAAAAACAAGATTATCGGCCCAGAGATGTGGTTGTTATAAATCCCAGCCCCATATCCCCCTCCGCCGTGTACACCTAGCTCAAGGGGGAATCTGGGTATACCCCTTGATCATTTTCCTTGTGTCCGCTGAGCTCCTCCCCAGGGACCCATCTATTCCACTGTCCACTGAGCTCCTCCCCAGGGACCCATATTCCACTGTCCGCTGAGCTCTGGCCCAGGGACCCCATTAAAAACATAATTCTCCAACCAACAAAGAGGGGGTTTAAACAACCACATCCCGCCGCCGCCAAATGCTGCTGTAACATACAATATTAAAATGTTAATACAATATTAATATGTTGATATGACATTGTCAATTTGGATACATTACTGATAACAATTGATACAATACGATACAATACTAATAATGTTGATAAAATACCGATGATGTTGAATACCAATAACATTGTTAGAATATTGACAGTGTTGCAAAGTCCTGATATTGATACATTTCCCTTTTTTATAGGGAGGGTGGGTGGGACAACTGCTTGTTCAGTCTTTAAGTCCAGGACAAAGGAATGACACCTTAACATGGGACCTATTTCTTATATGGCCCCTGCCCCCATCTCTCCTCCTGCTCGCCCACCACCACATTCCTTAGGTAAAAACCCCCATCCCTTACTCCTTAACCCTTTCCTGGATCTATCACTGCCTCAGTCATGTACGTTACGTCTATCTGCCTTCACTCTGCTTGACTGATGGACTAGTGAATTGCGCTCCTGGTAATCTAATAAATAAGACACCACACACTGCGTGACATGGATTAAAATTTTGGCCACAGCAGCCCTTTATTTTAATAAGAAAAAACATCAATAAGAAAAAACAAGATTATCGGCCCAGAGATGTGGTTGTTATAAATCCCAGCCCCATATCCCCCTCCGCCGTGTACACCTAGCTCAAGGGGGAATCTGGGTATACCCCTTGATCATTTTCCTTGTGTCCGCTGAGCTCCTCCCCAGGGACCCATCTATTCCACTGTCCACTGAGCTCCTCCCCAGGGACCCATATTCCACTGTCCGCTGAGCTCTGGCCCAGGGACCCCATTAAAAACATAATTCTCCAACCAACAAAGAGGGGGTTTAAACAACCACATCCCGCCAAGACTCGCTCTTGTGACACCTTACAAGAGTGAGTTCCTCCACAACTTAATGGCTCGTTCTACTCCTTCTTGTATTCCCAACATCCATATATCAATGCCAATGTCATTAAGATGTACCTTATCATCTCTCCAAAAATGTTCCTTTGTATTTTCCAGCATCTGGTGACGTATGGCCACCCCTCCGTTTTCCAACACAAATTTTGTTATTTTTTTATTAACCTTTATCCTTGTATTATTGATGCGAGCCACTGATCGCGCTGTTCTCCACATTTGTCTAGCTACTATATCCGACCAGACCACCACTGTTTCTGGGTAAGACCTCCATAAATTCAACATATCAAGCTTTATGTTCCTAACTAAATGTCTTGATGTTCTTATTGCTAAATCATTACCACCTAAATGGATAAGTAAGACGTCCGGGGGGCGGTAGAACTCCACATGATACTGGATTTCTTTTAACAGCTGATGCCACTGCATTCCCCTCTTTCCTATCCATGTCACCCGTGCCAAGGAACTGGGCAACCCCAACTGTTTGCCATTAGGCCTGACTGCTGCACGTAAGGCCCCCCAAAAAACAAATGAATGTCCCATGATCCAAACCAGGCATTGCTGTTCAGCTAAAACAAAAAACAAAAACACAATTATCACACAATTGTCTAAATGAAGACACAACTACTATAAGATTACCACAATGTACACATATATATACATGTACGCCATTTATAATAAATGTAATCGAATGTAACTCTTAAATCTGCTCGATTCCCATCTCCCGATTTTTTTAACTATGTCAGGCCCTAAGCCCCATCTAGCAGCTTCTGTGGCTGCTCCTATCCTAAATGAGTGTGAAGTGAATGCATTTGGAGACTCTCCCAATATTGTCAGGCATTTTTTAAGAACTGCTGTGAATTGAAATTGTGACAATGACTTACAATCCTCATGAATTAGTAATGAACCTTGGATATTTGGCCTTCTTGAGACATAGTTTCTAAAACAGATGACCGGGCAGGCCCTGGACCCGCTTAAAGGAAACAATGTGATCCATTTTCCTCTACCCTGTTGATCAGTTTTTGACTTTGCCAGAAAACATTCTAATCTGTCTGTGTACTGATGCACGTCCTCGTCTTGTAGACCCCCACTTCTGGTGGAGCTACTCGCCACCAACTCGCTGATTCTAAAAGCGCCAAAAAAGGCCAGTGTGAATGCACAACTAAAGAGAAACACTTCAAAGGGACTGCTACAGACTCGGCCTAGTACACTCAGTATCTGCTGCAATAACTGGAAAGAAATCGGACGCCGTTTATCTCTGGTCTTCTTACAACTTTTCCTGTAACCCTTTAGGGCCTGCTTAACTAAAAAATGCTTTGTGTAATCAGTGAAGTCGTGCAACTTAAACCAAAAAGCTAATCCAGACATTTTACTATCAATACTGGACAATGAAGTACCATCCACAAAGGCCCTGCTAATGTAAAATAACAACAAGGAAACATTGTCATGTGACCTGGCATCATGTGCCACTAGAGCACACAAGTCTTCCCATTCCCTCCATGCTGACTGGTACCTCTGCCATGTGCTTACACCCACAGACCGTTCTATCAGAGCGTATGCGGTGTCACTGGCAGTGACCACAGAAAATCCGGACACTTCTTGCCTTGTACCTCTGCCATCGGGGCTAACGAACGGAATCTGTCCCACTGAAAACGAGACAGAGCATCAGCCACAGAATTGCAAACACCGGGAACATGCACAGCTGTAATCTGACAATTTGACTTTAAACAGCGCAGCACTAGATGACGCAGCAACGTAACAACAGGCAGGGAAGAAGCTGATTGTTTGTTGATGACTTCTACAACTCCCAAGTTATCACAATGAAATCTCACTTTTCGGTTTTGGAAAATATTGTACCAAATTTCACAAGCAACCACTATGGGGAACAATTCAAGGAGTACTAAGTTTCGTGTTAACCCATTGTTTCTCCAACTCTCTGGCCACCTATCTGCACACCACTGTCCCGAACAATATGCACCAAAACCAGTTGACCCCGCTGCATCAGTGTGGATGTCTAGATCAAAATTTGAAACCGGTGGTCTGATCCACAATGACCTCCCATTAAACTCTATTAAGAACTGTTCCCATACCGCCAGATCGTCCTTTAATGTTCTAGCCAGCCGCACAAAGTGATGTGGAAAGGTTATGCCTGAGGTAGCTGCAGCTAGGCGCCTACAAAAAACTCTACCCATTGGAATAATGCGACACGCAAAGTTCATTTTCCCTAACAGCGATTGTAGATCCTTTAATCTGATCTTACGGTGAGATCTAGCTTCTCTGACTGCCTCCAGCAGATCACTGACCTTGTCATCCGGTAATCTGCACTCCATTGCTTCACTGTCAATCAAAATTCCTAAAAACTTGATAAGTGTAGACGGGCCTTCTGTTTTATCTGATGCTAACGGTACTCCGAAACGCTTAAAAACCGACTGAATCGCTGACAATAATGAAGCACAAACAAATGACTTTGGTGGACCAATACATAGGAAATCATCTAGATAATGCAGGACAGAACGCACGCCGGCTTCCTTCTTTACTACCCACTCCAAAAATGTGCTAAATGATTCAAACAAGGAGCATGAGATGGAGCAGCCCATCGGTAAACACAAGTCTACATAAAACATTCCCTGCCACTGACAACCCAAGAGATGGAAGCTTTCTGGATGGACTGGTAAGAGTCTAAAGGCAGCTTCAATGTCTGTTTTTGCCATTAAAGCTCCTCTGCCGTACTTCTGTACCCATGCAATCGCTGTATCAAATGAAGTATACGAGACTGTGCAAAGTTCCTGATCGATTCCATCATTAACTGAGCTTCCATGAGGGAAGGACAGATGATGGATCAGCCTAAACTTATTGGGTTCCTTCTTTGGGACCACCCCCAATGGAGAGACCCTTAAGTTTTCTATTGGCATTTTGGGGAATGGGCCTGCCATGCGGCCCAGGTCAATTTCTTTGTTTAGTTTTGTGGAGACAATGTGAGAATATGTATAAGCTGAAGCAAGGTTACGAGAACAGGTTAATGGGCCTGAAGTAGATGGGATCTTAAAACCTTCTGAGAAACCCTCCCCCAGCAATTGTGCTGCTTTTCTATCTGGGTACCTGCTTAGATAGCCCACCATCTCCCCAAACAAAATAAGGCAGAGCAATGTTCAGGAGTTTTTTGGCCTATTACACTTGCTAATATGGCAAAGGCATGGAACCAATTGCTAAATGTTTGGGGGATGAGACAATACCGTCTTTCTTGTTCCTCTCTTTTCCTCTCATCAAACCTTACTCTATCCAAGTTATATTTTTCTAAGGGCAATAATGAAAATATTTCCACATATTCGTCGGCCCAAATCTTCTCCCTAACCTCCTGTTTCAAATGAATTCCTAGAGGACCCTCAAAACATACATATAATTCTCCTTTTGCTGCATCAGATAATGGAACCCCTTGTGAAATTACTGCGTCCTCCTGTGTGTCTGGATCAGCACACGACTGACTTACCACCTTCGATGTCCGGCGACCATTCCCGCACCATGCAGCAATAGGAGAAGAGGTTATGGGTAAGCTAGACTGACTCAAAGCCTCCTTAACCCCGGACACTAATTGCTGTACTACTGAATTAAGATCCCATCCTACATTGCCGGGACCTGTACCCCAAACTGCGCCCACTGGATTCATTACAGGTGTTGTTACACTAGATATAGGACAAGAAAAAGTGTTCTCACCAATACCTGGCTGCGTCCTAGGTTGACCAGCCGTCCGTGACGTATTAGTTATAGTCTCTACAGCCCCTCCATTATTGAAGTGCTGCGTGCTGCTGCCCTCTAGTGGGCAGTCGTTATCTGTGTCATAGTCATTGTCTGGAATCTCTTCTGAGTCTTGTAGCTGTAGATTTCTTGCCGGACTCATATCCTGAGCCGGCCGAAGAAGTCTTTGTCTGGTTAAAGTACTTTTGCGCAGTTGTCTTTTTGGATTCCTGCCACTCCTCGTGTAATGAGAACCCGGATCCGGAAATGTTGTGTGTCCTAAGCCCATCCCCCCGTGTTGGTTTATTTCCTGGGGTGAGGCCGTATGATGTCCTCTAGAATGATACAAAGTTTGTTGAGGAAGTTCTAAGGATCCATCGTGGGCTGTGGTCACGTCAGTTGTAGCTTGTGTGGCTGCTTCTCTGGATGGCACCTCAGTAGAGCTGGACTTTCTCCTTGCACTTCTTGGTGTCTCTCTGGTTAGATGGTCGGGCTCTTTTCTCTGTCCTTTGTTATTCTTGTACTGTAGTTTCCTTCCTGGTTTGTAAGCAGGATCAGAGGCCGTGCTGCGCTTTGCTCTTTTCCTAGAGGTAACGGAAGGACTTATGATCCTATTGTGAGTCCTATTGGCCATTTCAGAAGTTAGTCTCTCAGGAGGTCTTGATCTTCTTAGAGTTTGATGTTCAGAAAGTTCAGAAGGGACAGATGCTGTATCCCGGGCATTCTTCAGCAATTCGTCTAGCTGGGCCTGAATCCATTCGGGCCTACATGTCAAAGCCGCGGCCTGAACGCTCTTCAGCAAGGCATCCATACTGCTTGTTCAGTCTTTAAGTCCAGGACAAAGGAATGACACCTTAACATGGGACCTATTTCTTATATGGCCCCTGCCCCCATCTCTCCTCCTGCTCGCCCACCACCACATTCCTTAGGTAAAAACCCCCATCCCTTACTCCTTAACCCTTTCCTGGATCTATCACTGCCTCAGTCATGTACGTTACGTCTATCTGCCTTCACTCTGCTAGAAGGAGGGATCCTCCAATTGGCACAATGCGATTGCGATAGTCTTCATGGTTACCCCAGGCCGAATAATGGCCATTTATGGAGTTTGCAAACTATTCTATGAAAATCTGCACTCCAAGTGCTCCTTCTCTCCTGAGTCTCGCCATGTGGTTAAGCAGTACTATACAGCCACATGTGTGGTATTGCCGAATTCAGCAGACATTGTGTGCTAAATTTTGGTGCCATTTTTACCTATTTTCCTGTACAAATCTCTGGCTGAAACTACATTTTAGTGGTAAAAATATGATTATTTTTTTTCACCGCCCAATGGTATAAAATTCTGTGACACACCAGTTGTGTCAATATGCTCACTGTACCCCTATATGAATTTATTGAAGGGTATAGTTTGTAAAATGGGGTCACTTATGGGAGGGTTCTGCTGTTCTGGTACCTCAGGCGCTCTACTAAGGTGACATGTCACACGCAAAGCATAACAGCAAAATCTGAACTCCAATATGGCGCTCCTTCGTTTCTGAGCTTTGCATTGTGCCTCAAAAGTAGTTTTTGACCACATAAGGGAATTGGCACACTCAGGAGAAATTGTACAACAAATTGCATGGTTCACTTTCTCCTATTACCATTGTGAAAATGAAAAATCTGGGGCTAAAGAAACATTTTTGTGTGAAAAATGTATTTGTTTTATTTCATTATTTTATTTAATTCTCAAAGGTATAAAATTCTGTGAATCACTTGAGGGTTCAAGGAGCTCTCAACACCTCTAGATAATTTCCTTGAGGGGTCACTTGTAGGGGATCTCCACTGTTTAGGCATGTCAGGGGCTCTGCCAACTCAACATGGCATCCGCTATCTGTGCCAGACAATTTTAACTCCAAAATTCTGACGCTCATCCGCTCCAACCCTACCATGCGCAAAAACAGTAGTTTTCCCACCACATATGGGGTATCAGTGAAGAAATTGCACAACAAATTGCATGGTTCATTTTTTCTTGTTACACTTATGAAAATGAAAAATTTGGGGCTAAATCAACATTTTCGTGGGAAAATTTGAATTTTCTATATACACAGCTGAACATTATAAACGTTTGTGAAACACCTGTCTGTTCAAGGTGCTCACCACACCTCTAGATAAATTCCCTGAGAAGTGTAGTTTCCAAAATGGGGTCACTTGTGGGGGTTTTCCACTATTTAGGCACTTCAGGGACTCTACAAACACAACATAGCATCCACTTTTTATTCCTGACAATTTTTCTCTCCAAAAGTCTAATGATGCTCCTTCCATTCTGAGCCCTGCCATGTGCCCAAACAGTAGTATAACCACATATGGGGTATTGGCATATCTCAGGAGAAATTGCCCAACAAATTGAACAGTCCATGTTCTCCTGTTACCTTTGTGAAAATGAAAAATTATGGGCTAAAGGAACATCTTTGTGGGAAAATTTTTAATTTTAACCTTTTCTTCTAAATTGCTTTAATAAACTTCTTGGATGTGGGTTTGAGCACTTTGAGGGGTGCAGTTTTTAGAATGGTGAGTTTTTACTGTCACTCAGCCCTTTAAGGTCATTTCAAATGTGATGTGGTCCCTAAGGATATGGGTCTGCAAATGTCCTAACAAAAAATTGTTTCAAAAATGGTGTTGATGTAAAGTAACATGTGGGAAAAGCTATTTGTTAACAATTTTGGTTTAAGGGCATATAAATTCAAAGTTTGAAAATTCTGAAATTTTTCAACATTTTCATAAATGCAAATCATATCGCCCAACATTTACCACTAATACAAAGTACAATGTATCTTAGAATCACTGGGATACACTGACGAGCAAAAGGGTAACGTTTTGATCTTTTGATTTTCAGGCTCCATATCTCACCATCCACTACAGCTTTGAGCGTGAGACTACCTTCATTTTATAGACAATCATCTTGGCTATCTCATACATAAATTTGACTTGCAACTATTTAGCATATGATTAATTATGCAGATTCTTGTCACTGCACTGTTTTGCTCCTAAAAATCTAAATTTTAACTTTTATCATTTTGTTAGTATTTCGTAAATTCACCTTTTGGCTTTCAACACTGCCTGAATCCTTCATGCTCTCAATCAGATGCAAGCATGTCTCAACCAGATTCTGATCCCAGGTCTCTTCCACACGTTTACAAAGTTGGCGCATACTGGTCGACTGACTTGGGTATGCATACAGCTTTTTCTTCAACCCTACCGACAATTGTTCGATTGAGTTGATGTCTCGGGACTGTGGGGGCCAAGCCAGCACCTCTACTTCAATGCATAGTTAGAAGTCAAATTTATGTATGAGATAGCCAAGATGATTGTCTATAAAATGAAAGTAGTCTCAGTCTCAAAACTGTAGTGGATGGTGAGATATGAAGCCTGAAAGTCAAAAGTTCAAAACATTGTTACCCTTTTGCTCACCAGTGTATGCTGAAGAGTTCCAGAGATTTTACATCATAAAGTGACACTGGTTAAAATTGAAAAAATTTGCCTGTTCAGGCTTCGGGGTGAAGGGGTTAAAATTAAATCTGGCAGATCATTTTATTCAGAGCACTGACTGAAACCAACAACATTCAGGGCTTTCTTTATGCCATTTTCATAGAGAAAATCACAACCATTTAATTATCTCCCACAGACAAGCATTATTTTATAACCCTATAAGCACAGTAGTGGTGCTACAGATTTAGTCTATATAGAGAGATCACCTATTTTTGATCATTTGCTTCATTGCTGAATCTGTGTAATTTGACTTTTTGTAGCATATACTGTAAAAGCATGAATTAAAATAAAGGCGCTTACACACACACACACACACACACACACACTCCTATTGTCTAATATACAGACATATAGACTAGTGATGAGCGAGTACTAAAAAGCTCGGGTGCTCGAAGCTCGGGCCGAGCCTCCCAAGATACTCGTGTACTCGGCCCGAGCAACGAGCCCAATGTTATCCTATGGGAGACCCGAGTATTTTTGTGAAATGACCTCCCGGCAGCATGGAGAAACCCTAAAAATGTCACAAAAGTCTCAGAAGAGTGCTCAAATGACATGGCAACAGCATGGGGAAGACCCCTTGAAGCATTTATCACTCAAAAGTCACAGCTGTGAACAATTTTGTCCGCGTTTTACGCCATTTTTACGGACTCACCAGAAAACCTTCCAAAATGACCCCAAAATGATTTTTCATGGCGGAAATGTTAAGGGCACATACCCAATAGTGAGATAGAGCTGGTGTATGTTACTTTTTGAGATCAATACATGAAAGATTTTACGTGAAAACATTGTGTGGCACTCCGATGTCCCTGAGAAGAGACGTACATGAAGGCCTCTTGAGTCTAATGTGCCCATTTTGAGGAAGTGAGTCTTTGTAGTATTTTCCTTTGCCAGGGCAGTCCTAAATTGTGAGGTTCACCAATGCCCCTGCATACAGACGTGCATGAGGGCCTCAAAACATTAAGTGTCCATTGTCAGGAAGTGGGTGTATTATAGTATAGCCCTTAGGCAGGGCAGCCAAAAATTGGGAGGCTCCACATTGTCCCTGGGTAGAGACGTGCATGATGGCCTTTAAACCTGAAGTGCCCATTGTAAGGAAGTGGGTCTATTTCAGTATAGCCCTTTGCCAGGGCAGCCAAAAATTGGGAGGCTCCACATTGTCCCTGGGTAGAGACGTGCATGAGGGCCTCAAAACATTAAGTGTCCATTTTAAGGAAGTGGGTGTATTTCAGTATAGCCCTTAGGCAGGGCAGCCAAAAATTGGGAGGCTCCACATTGTCCCTGGATAGAGACGTGCATGATGGCCTTTAAACCTGAAGTGCCCATTGTAAGGAAGTGGGTCTATTTCAGTATAGCCCTTTGCCAGGGCAGCCAAAAATTGGGAGGCTCCACATTGTCCCTGGGTAGAGACGTGCATGAGGGCCTCAAAACATTAAGTGTCCATTTTAAGGAAGTGGGTGTATTATAGTATAGCCCTTAGGCAGGGCAGCCAAAAATTGGGAGGCTCCACATTGTCCCTGGGTAGAGACGTGCATGAGGGCCTCAAAACATTAAGTGTCCATTTTAAGGAAGTGGGTGTATTTCAGTATAGCCCTTAGGCAGGGCAGCCAAAAATTGGGAGGCTCCACATTGTCCCTGGATAGAGACGTGCATGATGGCCTTTAAACCTGAAGTGCCCATTGTAAGGAAGTGGGTCTATTTCAGTATAGCCCTTTGCCAGGGCAGCCAAAAATTGGGAGGCTCCACATTGTCCCTGGGTAGAGACGTGCATGAGGGCCTCAAAACATTAAGTGTCCATTTTAAGGAAGTGGGTGTATTATAGTATAGCCCTTAGGCAGGGCAGCCAAAAATTGGGAGGCTCCACATTGTCCCTGGGTAGAGACGTGCATGAGGGCCTCAAAACATTAAGTGTCCATTTTAAGGAAGTGGGTGTATTTCAGTATAGCCCTTAGGCAGGGCAGCCAAAAATTGGGAGGCTCCACATTGTCCCTGGATAGAGACGTGCATGATGGCCTTTAAACCTGAAGTGCCCATTGTAAGGAAGTGGGTCTATTTCAGTATAGCCCTTTGCCAGGGCAGCCAAAAATTGGGAGGCTCCACATTGTCCCTGGGTAGAGACGTGCATGAGGGCCTCAAAACATTAAGTGTCCATTTTAAGGAAGTGGGTGTATTATAGTATAGCCCTTAGGCAGGGCAGCCAAAAATTGGGAGGCTCCACATTGTCCCTGGGTAGAGACGTGCATGAGGGCCTCAAAACATTAAGTGTCCATTTTAAGGAAGTGGGTGTATTTCAGTATAGCCCTTAGGCAGGGCAGCCAAAAATTGGGAGGCTCCACATTGTCCCTGGATAGAGACGTGCATGATGGCCTTTAAACCTGAAGTGCCCATTGTAAGGAAGTGGGTCTATTTCAGTATAGCCCTTTGCCAGGGCAGCCAAAAATTGGGAGGCTCCACATTGTCCCTGGGTAGAGACGTGCATGAGGGCCTCAAAACATTAAGTGTCCATTTTAAGGAAGTGGGTGTATTTCAGTATAGCCCTTAGGCAGGGCAGCCAAAAATTGGGAGGCTCCACATTGTCCCTGGATAGAGACGTGCATGATGGCCTTTAAACCTGAAGTGCCCATTGTAAGGAAGTGGGTCTATTTCAGTATAGCCCTTTGCCAGGGCAGCCAAAAATTGGGAGGCTCCACATTGTCCCTGGGTAGAGACGTGCATGAGGGCCTCAAAACATTAAGTGTCCATTTTAAGGAAGTGGGTGTATTATAGTATAGCCCTTAGGCAGGGCAGCCAAAAATTGGGAGGCTCCACATTGTCCCTGGGTAGAGACGTGCATGAGGGCCTCAAAACATTAAGTGTCCATTTTAAGGAAGTGGGTGTATTTCAGTATAGCCCTTAGGCAGGGCAGCCAAAAATTGGGAGGCTACACGTTGTCCCTGGGTAGAGACGTGCATGAGGGCCTCAAAACATTGTTCCCATTGCAAAGGAGCGGGTCTCCTGTCGTTGTAATGTCCATTCTGCAAAGAATGGGCGAAAAAATTTACCACTGGGGGTATACCTGAAACAAAGACCTAACTATTGTAACGGTCATCATGATGGCGCATGAGGAGAAGGAGGAGCAGTCCAGCGATTATCCAAAGTCGAGAAGTGTACCCATGGGTGAGTGGAGGTACATGGCAAACTTTAAATTCCGCTCTCATTTGCTGGTGGTGTGGTGAAGTCTGGCCCAATCCAACCCTTGTTCATCTTTATCAGAGTCAGCCTGTCAGCATTTTCAGTTGACAGGCGGGTGCGTTTATCTGTAATGATTCCACCTGCGGCACTAAAAACACGCTCTGACAAAACGCTAGCAGCAGGGCAGGCCAGGACTTCCAAGGCGTAGAGAGCCAATTCATGCCACGTGTCCAGCTTGGATACCCAATAATTGTAAGGCACAGCGGAATGTCGGAGTACAGTTGTTCGATCTGCAAGGTACTCCTTCAGCATCTGGGCAAACTTAGGATTTCTTGTGGCACTACCCCGCACCTCAGGGGCTGTGGTACGTGAGGGGCTGAGAAAACTGTCCCACATCTTAAAGACTGTTCCCCTACCTCTGGCGGATTGGACTTGTGCCTCTCTCGGCTGTACGCCTCGGTTGTCCACTGATTCCTGACCTATGCCGCTAGCGTTTTGTGAGGGGAATGCTTTGCCTACTTCCGTGAGTATGGCCTTCCGAAACTGCTGCATTTTGGTTGACCTCTCATCCACGGGAATAAGAGACAAAAAGTTCTCCTTGTAGCGTGGGTCTAACAGTGTTACCAACCAGTAATGATTGTCGGCCAAGATGTTCTTAACGCGAGGGTCACGAGACAGGCAGCTTACCATAAAGTCAGCCATGTGCGCCAGACTCTTAACAGCCAGGACTTCAGTAGCCTGACCAACAAGATGACTGAACATGCTGTCCTCCTCCTCCTCCTCCTCCTCCTCCTCCTCCTCATCTACCCTGTCCTCTGGCCAGCCACGCTGAATCGAGGATATGACTGGTGTGCATGTCATATCCTCAATTTGGCCGGAGAGTTGCTCCATGTCTTCATCCTCCTCCTCGTCATAGTCCTCCACTGCACGTTGTGATGAGACGAGGCTGGGCTGTGTGTTATCACCCACACCCACTACTGTTTCTTGCTGCAACTCATCGCGCTCCGCCTGCAATGCATCATGTTTGTTTTTCAGCAGGGACCGTTTTAGAAGGCAGAGTAGCGGTATGGTGACGCTAATAATGGCGTCATCACCACTCACCATCTTGGTGGAGTCCTCAAAGTTTTGGAGGATGGTACATAGGTCTGACATCCATCTCCACTCCTCAGGTGTTATGTGTGGAGTTTGACCCATTTCCCGACGGCTTAGGTGATGCAGGTACTCAACAACTGCCCTCTTCTGCTCACATATCCTGACCAACATGTGCAGAGTTGAATTCCAACGCGTGGGGACATCACACACCAGTCTGTGAGCCGGAAGATGCAAACGGCGCTGAAAGCCGGCAAGGCCGGCTGAAGCAGTAGGTGACTTTCGAAAATGTGCAGACAGGCGGCGAACTTTTACCAGCAGATCAGACAGCTCTGGGTATGACTTTATAAACCGCTGAACCACGAGGTTGAGCACATGGGCCACGCATGGAACATGTGTCAGCTGGCCTCGCCTCAAAGCCGCCACCAGGTTCCGGCCATTGTCACAAACGACCTTTCCTGGCTTTAGGTTCAGAGGTGTGAGCCAGTGATCTGCCTGCTGTTTCAGAGCTGTCCACAGCTCTTCTGCATTGTGGGGTTTGTCACCTATGCAGATTAGCTTCAGCACAGCCTGTTGCCGCTTCGCCGAGGCAGTGCTGCAGTGCTTCCAGCTTGTGACTGGTGTGGAGGGCACAGTGGATGAGGATGCGCAGGAGGAGGAGGAGGCTGAAGAGCATGACATTCCGGAGCTGTAGAGTGTGGGTGAAACACTGACTGAGGTAGGGCCTGCAAACCTTGGTGTGGGAAGGACGTGTTCCGTCCCTCGCTCAGACTGGGTCCCAGCTTCCACAATATTAACCCAGTGTGCCGTCAACGAGATGTAGCGGCCTTGCCCACAAGCACTTGTCCACGTGTCTGTGGTTAGGTGGACTTTGGGTGAAACAGCGTTGTTCAGGGCACGTGTGATGTTTTGTGACACGTGGTTATGCAACGCGGGGACGGCACACCGGGAGAAATAGTGGCGGCTGGGGACCGAGTAACGTGGGACAGCTGCCGCCATCAGGTCACGGAATGCTTCTGTCTCCACCAGCCTAAAAGGCAACATTTCCAGCGCAAGCAGTCGCGAAATGTTAGCATTTAGAACTGTGGCATGTGGGGTGTTGGCAGTGTATTTGCGCCTGCGTTCAAAGGTTTGCTCAATGGATAACTGAACGCTGCGCTGGGACAAGGACGTGCTTGATGATGGTGTTCTTTCTGCGTAGGCAACTGCAGGTGCAGGAGTGGAGGAGGCTTGTTCGCAGGCAGCATGGACAGAGGATTGGCTCGCATGCACAACCAGCGAAGACGTAGCAGTGACATCAGCAAGCACTGCTCCTCGACTCTGTTGTACTTCCCACAAAGTCGGGTGCTTGGCTGACATGTGCCTGATCATGCTGGTGGTGGTCAGGCTGCTAGTTTTGGTACCCCTGCTGATGCTGGCACGGCAGGTGTTGCAAATGGCCTTTTTTGAATCATCTGGATCCAACTTAAAAAACTGCCAGACTCGTGAAGACCTAACATTTGTACAGGCACCTGGTGTCGTCGTGTTGTTACGGGGAACGGTTGCCTGACTTCTGCCTGGGGCCACCACCCTGCTTCTTACTGCCTGTTGTGATGCTACGCCTCCCTCCCCCTGTGCACTGCTGTCCTCGCTCTGCATATCCTCCTGCCAGGTTGGGTCAGTTACTGGATCATCCACCACGTCGTCTTCCTCTTCCGCACCCTGCTCCTCCTCCTGACTTGCTGACAATTGTGTCTCATCATCGTCCACCACTTGTTGAGACACGTTGCCAACTTCGTGAGAACGTGGCTGCTCAAATATTTGGCTATCTGTACAGACGATCTCCTCATGACCCACTTCAATATGAGCTGGCGAGAGGCCAGAATGTGTGAATGGAAACGTGAACAGCTCTTCCGAGTGTCCAAGTGTGGGATCATTAATGTCCGAGGAGGACGTGTACTCAGCCTGGTGGTAGGAAGGAGGATCAGGTTCAGAAATGTGCGGTGCAGTATCACGGCTACTGACACTTGACCGTGTGGAAGACAGAGTGTTTGTGGTGGTGCCAATCTGACTGGAAGCATTATCCGCTATCCAACTAACAACCTGTTGACACTGGTCTTGGTTCAAGAGCGGTGTACTGCTGCGGTCCCCAAGAATTTGGGACAGGACGTGCGAGCGACTAGATGTGGCCCTTTGTTGTGGCGAAATTAGAGCTTGCCCACGACCTCGGCCTCTGCCTGCACCACCATCACGTCCACTTCCTTGTTCCTTGCCAATGCCCTTGCGCATTTTGCAATGCTGTGCACTGCTGACGTGTATATTCACTACTTGTGCGTTATATCAAAGTTTCTGGAAATTGCACACCAGTGCACCTGTACGCTGCCACCAACAGGCACACACGTGCGGTTTTAAAAACCAAGCACGGACGCAATAATAACCTAACACAGGTTTTAGGAGCAAAAATTAAGAACTCTGACACTATCAGCCACTGCTGACTGACGTGTATTATACACTACACTTGTGCGTTATATAATAGTTTGGTAAACGCACACCAGTGCACCTGTACGCTGCCACCAACAGGCACACACGTGCGGTTTTAAAAACCAAGCACGGACGCAATAATAACCTAACACAGGTTTTAGGAGCAAAAATTAAGAACTCTGACACTATCAGCCACTGCTGACTGACGTGTATTATACACTACACTTGTGCGTTATATAATAGTTTGGTAAACGCACACCAGTGCACCTGTACGCTGCCACCAACAGGCACACACGTGCGGTTTTAAAAACCAAGCACGGACGCAATAATAACCTAACACAGGTTTTAGGAGCAAAAATTAAGAACTCTGACACTATCAGCCACTGCTGACTGACGTGTATTATACACTACACTTGTGCGTTATATAATAGTTTGGTAAACGCACACCAGTGCACCTGTACGCTGCCACCAACAGGCACACACGTGCGGTTTTAAAAACCAAGCACGGACGCAATAATAACCTAACACAGGTTTTAGGAGCAAAAATTAAGAACTCTGACACTATCAGCCACTGCTGACTGACGTGTATTATACACTACACTTGTGCGTTATATAATAGTTTGGTAAACGCACACCAGTGCACCTGTACGCTGCCACCAACAGGCACACACGTGCGGTTTTAAAAACCAAGCACGGACGCAATAATAACCTAACACAGGTTTTAGGAGCAAAAATTAAGAACTCTGACACTATCAGCCACTGCTGACTGACGTGTATTATACACTACACTTGTGCGTTATATAATAGTTTGGTAAACGCACACCAGTGCACCTGTACGCTGCCACCAACAGGCACACACGTGCGGTTTTAAAAACCAAGCACGGACGCAATAATAACCTAACACAGGTTTTAGGAGCAAAAATTAAGAACTCTGACACTATCAGCCACTGCTGACTGACGTGTATTATACACTACACTTGTGCGTTATATAATAGTTTGGTAAACGCACACCAGTGCACCTGTACGCTGCCACCAACAGGCACACACGTGCGGTTTTAAAAACCAAGCACGGACGCAATAATAACCTAACACAGGTTTTAGGAGCAAAAATTAAGAACTCTGACACTATCAGCCACTGCTGACTGACGTGTATTATACACTACACTTGTGCGTTATATAATAGTTTGGTAAACGCACACCAGTGCACCTGTACGCTGCCACCAACAGGCACACACGTGCGGTTTTAAAAACCAAGCACGGACGCAATAATAACCTAACACAGGTTTTAGGAGCAAAAATTAAGAACTCTGACACTATCAGCCACTGCTGACTGACGTGTATTATACACTACACTTGTGCGTTATATAATAGTTTGGTAAACGCACACCAGTGCACCTGTACGCTGCCACCAACAGGCACACACGTGCGGTTTTAAAAACCAAGCACGGACGCAATAATAACCTACTAACAGGTTTTTTTGGGGAGCGACAATTACAGTACAGACAAGTCAGACACTATCTGGACTGTTTTACACTGTGTACACCAGCCCCAGATATGAAGGCTGGTATACGGTCACCACTACCCTGCCTGCCTGCCTGCCTGTATACTGCTACAATAGTCCTGACAAGGACTCTTTTGGTCACTAGCCTGTATTCAGACCTGGCTATACCCTGCCTGTATATAGCAACAATAGTCCTGAGAAGGACTCTGCTACTGTACGCCGACCTGGCTATACCCTGCCTGCCTGTATACAACTAGAATAGTCCTGAGAAGGACTTTTGGTCACACTGTTTGCAGCCCTGCAACTGAAAAAGCTATAAAGGGCCGCAAAGCTTTCCCTGAATCAGCGACACTCTCCCTACACTCACTGTCAGAATAGCTGTGAGCAGAGCACAGCGCGCCGGCCGATATAAAGGCTCGGTGACGCTGTGCAGGCCGGCCAATCACTGCAATTCCACAACTAACAGGGCTGTGGCATTGCAGTGGTCTGCCAGCCAATCCCTGTATGAGGGCTGGCTCTCAAAAGAGCGCCAACATGCAGAAATGAAGACCACGAGTAAAGCACGAGTATCGCGAGATTACTCGGTCCCCGCCGAGCAGCCCGAGTACAGTGATACTCGTGCGAGTACCGAGTAGTGACAAGCATGCTCGCTCATCACTAATATAGACATATCCACAATCACGTGCTTACTAATTAGCTGCTGACTTATACAGCACGTGCCTTTTTCAGTGCTTTCATGAGCTGTGCAGGAACATGGAGGTGATACTTTTGGAATGATAAAGGGATGCAATGTACCACCACTGATATAGTAGTACAAGTTAGACATATACAGTATGTCAATTATTTTAATTTATCTAATTTTGCCTGAAAGTTCCTTTAACATTTTTTGTATAAAAGCTATTAGTTCTAAAGGGAATCTGTCAGTAGGTTTTCGCTACCCCCATCTGAGAGCAGCATAATGTAGGGGTAGACGCCTTGGTTCCAGTGATGTATTACTTACTAGGCTGCTTGCTGCAGTTTAGATTAAACACTTTTTTTAGCTTGTGCAGATCTACCATTTCTCTGACTGCTGAACTCTGTATAACCCCACCCTCACCACTGATTGGCAGCTTTGTGCATAGACATGTGCATATATGCATATACACTTTGCATAGGCAGAAAGCTGCCAATCAGTGGTGGGGATGTGTTTATACAGTGATCATAAAATATAGAGGACTAGCTGGCAGGAGGTTTACCAGTCCTCTGGTGATAATTTCCTGCTGATTTTATCAAATCTACAGCAAGCTGCACAGTAAGTGACACATCACCAGAATAAACGTCTCTGTCTCTACATTATGCTGCTCTCAGATTATGTAGCAAAAAGCTGGTAACAGATTCCCTATATTTATGGACGAGTATTGACAACTGGTTATGCAACATCCCTCCTCAGCCCATAAACCCCAAATGACAGTTTCTCACGTCATTGCTTGGTATATTGACTCCACGCCATATCTCATTGCAAATTCATCCACTATTTCTTGTGCAGTCTCATCAAAGTAAACCTTCCAGGCATCATCCCCTTTGGCATCAGGAATTTTTACAACCCCATTGTTCTGTACATCTGTAAGGTAATGGAACAGGTTCTAGAAGAAAAGAAAATGTCAATTACTGATGAGCTCCCAATATTGTTGTTCACTAAAATCAAATATAAAGTGATAAAAGCCATAGGCATATTCTCTGTTATGTCTCATGACTTGTGATCAATGCATTATTGTATTGTCATTAATTAGTTTCTCCAATAATTATATTGTAGTTCTGATACCTTTTAATGGCTAACCAAAATAAAATAAATGATGTTGCAAAACAAGCTTTCCAGACTACTCAGGTCTCTTCATCAGGCATGATATGACTTTTTTATACCATGCCTGATGAAGAGATCTAAGTAGTCGGGAAAGCTTGCTTTGTAACATCATTTATTTTATTTTTGTTAGCCATTAGAAGGTATTATAACTTCAAGATTATTTTCGTTCTCCCACTGAGAGCAATTAATCATTTTTCAACTGGCCAACACGGCACCAAACCGTTTATTTGTTTTGTTTCTGTTTCACTGTTATGTAATCAGTTTGCCTTTTAGAAGTTTGTCCTCTGTCTCTCCCTGTAGCTGCTCTGTAAGTAACTTCTCCGTTCTTCCCAAGTCAGTGTTTGTCATCCATTTTGCCAGCATCATCCCTATACACCTCTAGTTCAGAACTTACTTTTTTACCTACTGTATTGTGCATAACTACAATAATTTTGCCAGAAAAAAAACTTGTTCTGGAATCGTCATATGTGCCTCCTGCAGTTTAGTCAAGCTGTCCCCTCTTCACGTGATTAAAGCACCACTACAGCGGGGTGGGGGTGGGGATTCAGCACTGGAGCGGCTCTTGAAATGTAAGTCCCCTACCCCTTGTACTTTACTTTCCAGTGGCTTCATCTTTGTACGGTGCTGCACCGGTTCCGCGACGCCATTTTGAATCTGTAACTTCTGACTGGCCAGAAGTCAGAAGTTGCGTCACAGGTGCTCAATACAACTCTATGAGAGGAAAACAAGGCTCTCATAGACTTCATTGAGCTGTGACTTCCGGTGCATCCCATGAAACACTGGAGCTGCTGGCAGGTCACAAATCATAGAAGACTAACCGAAGCCACACTGAAAACAGATGAAGACAGTGGCAGGTGAGTATAAGATAGGGGTCAGGGAACTTTTAAAGTGCTACTACAGTGGAGAAATAAAAAAAACACTAGAGTTGTGCTTTAATGGTACATAGAGACATCCACAGAAACAGTATGTCAAGCGCCCTACGTTCTCAGCCTAGTTACAGAGTCAGAATATTCTCTCATGCAACAGTCGAAGGATGATTAGTTTGGAAAGCAAGCGCCTGTTTACAAACCTCATGTAGACAGGTGTATTGTACATGATATGGAGCCACTTTCTCCTCGCCCTTGATCTCCACACTGATGTGCAGCCTGATAGCACCAGATACTGCCGATTTGTCTGTGCGCTTATCTGAGGAACACAAAAGAAAACAAAACATTTTTATTACAAAGGCTAACAAAATACTAGACAAAACTTAATAGGAAGGATCTCTGGTTTCCACAGAGGATTTATGTATTTTTTACACTATAAGGGTACGTTCACACAAACGTTTTATTTGGTGCATCTGTGCAATGGATTACACCCAGATTGACCAATAGTAACCTATGTGCTGGTGCATACGGCCGATTTTCAATGTGGAACTCTGTCCATGCTCTAGTCTGCTTCGTTTTACACACCAAATTAATGCACGTAAATGACTGGCATCTCCTGCATCCCTCCACTGAGCACACAACGCTGCTCACTGAGCCTGAATGATTTGCAAATATCAGCCCTTGCTTGAATTGTAAATGTCCTAGACATACCCAAGTTTACGTAAAAGTATATAAAAAAAGGAGCATTTCATACTAAAGTAGTGCTGGGTTAATGTCACTACTGTAGTTATGGGGTGCTAAGGCAGAAGGAGAGGGTTACAAATTACTCCCTGATGGTATGGAGAATGCTTTATCAGTCGGTGTAAACAGGCAAGCACTAGATTGTTGGATGATTGGCTTGTTGCGTGTAAACAGGAAATGTGCCTCTGCCTGTGTAAACTTATTTATGGTAGATTAGCGCTTGTTAAAGTGTATTGATGGCATATTAAAATGTACCTGAAAAGCAGGTAATGCCTGGTGGGGTTTGTTTACTCAATATAATGGCCTCCAGCTATGCGTCTTGTTTATAGGAAGCTGAATGCTTTGCTTTCATCCTCCATTTATGCCCATAAAATACAGATTGGTGTCGGTCATAAGAGAGTGTGCATATGAACTGCCTCATTCACGTCTTTAAACATGTACGTGATAAAAAAATGATACTGCTGTCAACAGTGTTTTGCATCTGTGTCATCCTTGTGTCTGTTTGTACCTTCAGTGTATCGTCGGTGTGAAAAACAGTTTTTATCAGCAGCGTCTCATCAATGTTTTACACGGATGAATCATTAACCCTAGAACGCGCAACCATAGAAATCTACAATAAAAAACAAGTAACCTAGCAGGCCTGCGAGGCCCCAGGTATGCATTCTAGGGTTAACTAACTCAATTATAAAGCTTTTCCCATACTTTAAAACGTTAAACACGTACAGCACACAGATGGTACACGGATGCCATCCATATGTTGTATGTGTTTTTCATGGATCCAAAATCTTGTATTTGCACTTTTCATCCGTGATACCAGAAAAAAAGATGTGTTATGTCTCGTGTTTTGCATGGACATACGGTCTGTGAAAAAACAAAAAAATTTGAATAGTACCATAGATGCAGATTTGGTGCTGAAATTTATACACCAAATTCCTGCATCTGCATTTCGTGGCTAAAAATTGCATCACTATCACATCAAAACTGCATCGTGTTTTGATGCATTTTTTTGCCAGAAGGTGCAGGAATATGGTGTATAAATTGCAGCACCAAATCTGCATCTCTTGGCAAAAAACCCCACTGTTTTCTGCCAGGAAATGCAGGTCTGTGCACTCATCAGGGGTAAGGTCACTGAGTATAATGAGGTCACCTGAAGTCAGATTACCTGCGGTCAAAGCTGGGGTACCATGAGAACCTCCAGCTATGACTGCAGATAAACTGGGTGATGTCACTGCTCATCGCTGTGGCTAAGTCAGTCTCTGCCTGAAGCTCACAGCGTGCATACATGTTCTGTGCCCACACCCTGTGATTTCAGTATGTATATAGCAGAGCCGGAATCATTGTGGGACCGACCTCGTGTGGATTACAAGTGGATTACATCAGAACTGGGTGTTTGAGGCTTGATAAAGGGTTGAAAGAGGGTGCTGTTTTGTATTTTATTTCAAATATAATTTTTTGTGTGTTTGTATTTATTTCTTTTCACTTACAAATTAGTAATGTGGGAGATCTCATTAATGATAGGCTTAGTGGCAGCTGTGAGCTGTCATTAACCCCTTATTACCTCGATTGCCATCAGGATGAGCAGGGTAAAGTGCCAGGATTGTCGCATCTAATAAATGCGATAATTCGGGGTGGCTGCAGACTGCTATTTTTTTAATAACAGTGGGACTTCGAAATATAACATTTTAGTGGTAAAATTCTAATTTTATTAGCTGCAAATTTGTCAGTTACACAAGGGTTAGAAGGTGAAACTGGACTCCATAAATCATTGTGCAATTTCTCTCAAATGTGGTGACGCCCTATATGTTGACAGAAACTACTGTTTGGCCACACAGCAGAGGTGAGCAGGAAGAGGTGGTATTTGCCTTTTAAAGAACAGATTTTTCTAGAATAGTTTTTGGGTAACATTTCCGGAGCCCCTAAGGTGCCTGAACAACAGAAAAACTGAAAAGTGACCCCATTTTAGAAATGTAACCTCTCAATGAATTAGTCATTTTGCTGCAGTGACTATTTTCTAATATCCATATCACACTTTTTTCAAGAGAATTGCTAATATGCCAGCCTAGTGCCCAGATATTGTGCCCAGTTTGTGCATCAGGAGACATACACCTCATAAATTGTTAATTGGGCTCTCCACACTACAGTAATGCCAAATATGTGGCTGTTAACTGCAGTTTAAGCCCAGTGAGGCTCAGGAGGGGGACATGTGGACTTGGGAGCACAGATTTCCCTTGATTTTATTTGAGTGAGTGGGATCCATTGCTTTTCCAGAGTCTTTGTTCCACCAATAATGTGGGAACCCCAATATTTCCAGAGACAGATAACGGACCTGAGTGGAAACTAGTATAAGTTAGGTTTTTTTTTGTAACATTATGGGATACATAAACATTTTTGATTGCTTTCAGTACAAGGGTGGAATCACATTCTTGTGTTCTACACTGATCACTTACATTGTAGCTCTAAATCCTACAAAATGCAATTCAGGCAAAACCCCAGACGGAACCATTTACTATAATTAGGTAGATGGAGACACTTTGGACTCCGTTTGGCATTTCTTCCAGTGTTATCCATCTTTTTAGGCATGGACATCTCTCCGGTTGTACACAGCTGTGCACTAAAATGATAGAACACTGCAGAGCAGAGACCAGAGTCCAAAGTGATTCCATCTGCCTCATTATAGTGAGTCGTTCTGTCCGGGGGTTTTGTAAGAATTGCGGGATTTGGGATTTACACGGAAACCCCAACATAATCACTTAACGGTGAGCGCAGGATAAATATGAATGGAGCCTTATTTTGGTTTTTGGAAGGTAGAATGAACAAACAGAAAGCAGTAAAAGGATCAATGTGATTATTATTATTATATAGTTTTTTTAAAATGTTTTGCTATGATCACACAGTGAAAATGCTTTTTTTTATAAAATAATTGTTTTTCCTTCACCATGTTCTAAGAGCTTTAGTTTTTTATTTTTGGTTGCATCGAACTTTTTGAAGGCTTATTTTTTGCACGACGACTTGGAGATATTTTAGATACTATGTTGGTTTACATTACATTTTTTATTCATATTATTCAGATGCAAAATGAACACAAGCCAGAAATTTACCTATTGTTTGTTTTTATATATATATATATATATATATATATATATATATATATATATATATATATATAAATATATATATTTTTGCGAGGTTCACCATGCAGTAAAAGTGATAAGACTAATTTATTGTTTGGGTTAGTATGATTACAGCGATACCAGATTTATATAGTTTTTTTATGCTTTGCTACTTTTTACAAAAATGTATTTGTTTGTTTCCAAATCGTCATATCCTGAGAGAACTAAAGGCCCCGTTACACGCAATGACGTATCTAAAGATATATCGCCGGGGTCACGGACTCCGTGATACACATCTGGCATCGTTAGCAACGTCGTTACGTGTGACACCAATGAGCGGCCGTTAACGATGGAAAATACTCACCAAATCGTCCATCGTCTACACGTTGTTCATTTTCAAAAAATCGTTGATTGTTGTGGACGTAGGTTGTTCGTCATTTCCGAGGCAGCACACATCGCTACGTGTGACACCTCAGGAACAACGAACTACAGGTTACCTAAAGCCGCCGGCAATGAGGAAGGAAGGAGGTGGGCGGGATGTTACGGCCGCTCATCTCCGCCCCTCCGATTCTATTGGGCAGCCGCTTAGTGATGCCGCTGTGACACTGCACGAACCGCCCCCTTAGAAAAGAGGCGGTTTGCCGGACACAGCGACGTCGCTAGGCAGGTAAGTCCTTGTGACGGGGACTAACGATATTGTGCGCCATGGGCAGTGATTTGCCCGTGACGCACAAACGACGGGGGCGGGTGCGATCGGCAGCGACATCGCTAGTGATGTCGCTGCATGTAAAGTAGCCTTTACACTGGTCTAGTCTGGAAATTACCTCCTCATATAAGCTCATCAAATTACTCTGACAGAACTGCTCCTTCATAAACCCATGTTGTTGTTGGGTCATGGGGTTACTCTTATTGAGATACTCAGGGATAGTGGTTTGCACAATAAAGTGCACATATGGTAACTAATGAAAAAATAAGGTTTTACACCTGAGCCCGTTTCTTGTACAGACTAGAGATCCCCCCTGCGCAGTGCCTAAAGCCGCCTGTGCAGACTAAAACAACTCTACTTGGATGACCACTCAGACCTATTGCTCCCTAAGCGACCATCGAGGGTTCCTCCTTAAGAAACTGGGGGAAGGAGCAGATTAAAATAAGGGAAACCAAAAGTAATAATAAGCCAGGAAAAACAGAAAACCAACAGGCTGTAATTCCAAGCAGGGTCCACATAAGAAGTATCACAGTTGAGAATGAAAACCTAGGGAAGCTGGGTGATAGGGCAGACCAAATTACATAATAGGAAATACTTGTTGGCAGAAAAGCAACAACTTTAAAAACTCTAAACAAAGAGACAAATAGTTCAGAACCCGGACAGCAACCGAGCCTGATTGTGGTCCAGTGGAGAGAGAAATCGACCACAGCACAGTAGGCAGCAAGGTCAAATTTGAGGTATGACAGATAGCTTCTCTTAGAAAACCCTCAAAGATTTTGCCCACAGTAGAGGTTAAACTTACAAGCCTATAAGTTGTAGGTTCAGGTTTTGTACATTTTTTTAATATTGGGACCACATTTTCTATGGGCCTGTAGTACAGAATCAGTTATTATGGAATTTTTGAATATTAGAAATAATGGTCTATCTATCAATTACTGCAGTATACTGGGGCGAATGTGATCTTGGCCTGGTTGCCTACCTTAGTGATTTTGAGGCAACGCCATAGCTTTTGATAAGTTAAGAAAGTGACATTTAATAAAACATTTATTGTATCATCTCATCTGTCATGGGAATTTCTTGTGTAAATGTGGCATCCCTGAGGCTTCAGGCGCCACAAGGTACTGCACCTCATCTGGGGTGCAGTATTCATCTCGGATATGGAGGATGTCATAACCGGTGAAACCACCACAATGCACCACAACATACACTTAGATGCCCTCTCACTGGGACAGGGCTGGGGTAGAGACATTGGAGGGTGGCCATCACTAATGTGGTGGACCCTCTGCTCACTAGTTCAGGAACCCGAGGGGGAGGAGCTTGACATGGGGAGTAAGGCGACACACACACACACACACACACACAGCCATGCAGTCAGTCATCAGGGAGTGACGGACAGGGAACAAGTGAGACGTGGAGGACACAGTTGCTGAGGAGAGAGCTAAGCCATAGCTCCCTCAGGACCAGGCGCACAGAGAACAGGGTGAGGAGCCCTATCTTTCAGAGGGTCCAGAATTTTCTTAAGAAAATTCCATTTTCTAGTGTGCACAGGGCCTTAGAGACTCCATCTTTATTATAAAACAATCCTTAGTCTGACGTAATCCACAAGGGCAGCATTGTCAACTTTGCTTCATCACTGTACACAGACACAGTCTATACATAGTGAGAAGCAGAGAGCAATGTCTGCTCTGCTACATCACTCTGTACAGAGCAAGAAGCAGGCGGATAGTGAGTGTATGATTGCCCTTACGTGTCGCATTGCATCACCCCGGACCTGACGCTCTCAGGACAGGAGCACCTCAGCTGCATGTAAATAGACGCAGCTGACATGCTCCTGTGGGGAGATTGTGCGCCGTGATGCGACATGACACTCACATGGTGACAATCAAAGGTCAGTTACCGTCCAGGACCTTTGATGACATCATAGTCACGTGACCAGTCTGTAGCCAATGAGGTAATACAAAATTCACACATGACTGGTCACATGGGTATAACATCACAGAAGGTCCTTTAGTCATTCTGGTTACCAGGAGGGGCAGGCACAGCGATGATCGACTCGGAAGCAGAAACGCCAGGAGACAGAGTCTGCAGGACGAGTCGCGGGACCTGTAAGTATGATCAGAGTGTTTTTTACTACTGTGCTTTTTCTTTTTTTTTTTTACAGTCCCTGGACCCGATCTGTAACATGAGCTTCCCAGGAAAGCTCGTGATCGGGCTCGTGTACACGATCACTATGTGATTGGTACGATCCTCGTTCTTTACAGTTCAGGATCGCCCATCCCTAGTCACTAAGTCTCTGAGACTTCTAGGTCAGATTTGACGCATGGGGCAACCGGTGTACCTCCAAATGAAACATTTTATACAGCGTTACATTGGTCTGTAAATGGTGTAAGTTAAGTGTGCACAGGTAAATAAACAGAAACTGATTTTGCTGACAAGTGTACATGTCCTTTCTCCAAGTGCTTGATATCTAAGAGGCCTAATTCAATTTGTACCTCACTGGTGAATCCGTAATCTGATGACTGGTTCAGAGCAGAACAGCTACAACAGTACACAGGTATGCAGGTCAGTATATACCAAAGCACTATTAACTTGTATCCATATACAGTATGTTTTCTTGGGATATCACTGGCACAGTGATATAGAAGGTTGGAGTATCTGATACATTAGTCAGTGTAAACTTCTATAGCATTGATTATTTAGTCTAAAACATATTTAGCAATAACTAACCCTCTCAATCAACATGACAAATTGACCTTCAGTGCAGATTGTAATATCTGCAGCATGTCAATTCTATGTGGAGAATGCGATCATATGTCTCCCTTTAAAATAAAGATGGTGAAATATGAACCAGAATCCACATGTAAGGCTGCGGTCAAACGACCATAGACTTCTCATATGAGAGAATGCTAATGACACTCTCATCAAACGCTGATCAGAGTCTGAAGTGTCACCTTGGTGTGCTCTGATTCCTTTGCATGAGAGAAACAGAGCACGCTGTCAGGAGAAGAACCAAAATTCTCAGTCTTCTCCATTCTATGATTTGGAAATCGATGTTATCCGAGTGCAGCCCGATAATTTCTGCTTTTTCATATACTTGAATGGGTGTGTATCGTCCAATTTGTGCTGCCACTCACATGATGCTGCTCTCTTTTATTCATGCCGATCGTCATGGGATAAAAAAGCCGATCAGCACTGCCACATAGGCTAACATTGGTCCGAGTGCTATTCTACAAAACATCATGTGTGACCTTACATACAGACTTTGCTGCAGATAAGTTGCAACTACACAGGTAAAATTAGCACAAAATATGCAATGTGTGAAAATAGCCTTTTAGAAGTAATGGGAGCATTAAGTCTAAATGCTTTTGTCCTATTTAATACAATAGATAGTCTTACCTAGATTGTACCACACGTCCATTTCCCCACTCAAGGTTCGAACTTCAATGATAGTTTGTCCCAAAAAATCATCAGACTCGCGTTTGAACCTTTGTTTCACTCTTGATTTTATGTCATCGTCCTCATCCCATACACGTACCTTGATGCGATCTGAGGAGTTATGACACTCACTAAAAAAAAAAAAAGCAGTCTAAGACAATGTAATACAACTGGAAGCAGTAATATATTTACAGTTTTATATTTGCAGGATCCCAATCATGGAGCTACCGTGAACCAATGGCTCTATTCAAAGAGCTGGATTTTTATATTTACATTTTTTTTCCAATACTCAGTGGCTAATATTTTCTAAGATTGCTACCTTCAGTAAATCAAAGTAAGACCTAAAGGGGAAAAGGGACTTTACTTGTAGTCTTTTACCTTCTTTAGCAAATTAATAGTGCAGAAGCGCAAGTAATTTTATTTTTGGAATTTCCAGATAGAAAATCTGAAGTGTTTTAAAATATCAGTATTGTGGATAGTAATGAGTGGACTCACAGATAATCGGAACGGCTGATCCCAGTGATCTGGTTTCTAAAATCCGGTTCCCGGCCGAATTCCAGTCCCCATATAAGTCTATAGCAGGCTTTACACGCCGAACAATCTCTCCTTTAAGTGGGAAGTTCGTTCGGCGTCACTAAGCGGCCTCCCAATAGAAGCGGAGGGGTGGAGATGAGCGGGCGGAATATCCCGCCCACCTCCTTCCTTCCTCATTGCAGGTGGCTGCAGGTACGATGTTGTTCCTCGTTCCTGCGGTGTCATACATAGCGATGTGTGCTGCCTCAGGAACGACGAACAACCTGCATCCTGCAACAGCAACGATAATTGGGAATAGAACAACGTGTCAACGATCAACGATTAGGTAAGTAATTTTGATCGTTAACGGTCGTTCATGCGTTTCACACGCAACGACGTCGCTAACGAGGCCGGATGTGCGTCACGAATTCCGTTACCCCAAGGACATCTCGTTAGCGATGTCGTTGCGTGTAAAGCCCCCTTTAGGCGATGAAAATCCGGTGATTAAAGATGGTGGTAGAAGGGATAAGAGGATAGGAGCAGGCATGCTATAATTACTGAGGCTTCGGCATGGCTGTATGCTGCTCCCAGACCTTGCATTCACTTCATGGGCTGCTAATTACTGCTCATCCATATGCACTGCTTTACCCCGCCCACAAGCGCTTGTGATTAGTTGCATTCAGACATGCCCCCTCCCTGAGTGTCAGCTGACTGCAACCGGTGCCAGGATGGCCGGTGGATGGGTAAAGCAGTGCAACTGTCTTCAGATTAGTATAGTTGTATAAAAATAAGTAAATAAAATAACTAGCATAGGGTCCCCCCGTATTATGAAGCCCAACACAGATAAAGCATACAGCGCTGCAGCCCCCAGACATGCACCTATCTTGGCTGTGTATCAAACTAAGAGGAACCACATGTGTTATTTTTGGTTGTTTTTTTTTTTTTTTTTTAAATCATTTAAATAATTTTAAAAATTATGTGCGGTCCCCCCAATTTTGATACCCATCCATGATAAAGCCCAACAGCTGGAGGCTGGTATTCTCAGGCTGGAGAGGTCCAGCCTGAAAATATCAGCGTCCAGCCACCCGGAATTGTTGCATCCGTTAGACGCAACAAGCGTGGCGCTTTACCCAGCTTTTCCCAACTGCTCTAGTGTGGTGCAATTGGAGTAATATAAGAGGTTAATAACAACCCACAGCTGTTATTAACAACACAAACACTCAAAAAATCCATTATTTGGAAAAAAAGACAAAAAATCCACCCTCTTTCACCACTTTATTAACCCCCAAAACAACCCTGCAGGTCCAACGTAATTCACACGAGGTCCCAAGACGATTCAGCTCTGCTACATCTGAACCCCATAGCGCGCGATCATTGAACATGACTGCCCACTGTGAGCGTACTGTGAGGTCGTACGGTGGGAACCCGTGTATGACCTCCAGTGAACTGAGTGACCTCACTGCTGCCAACTGGTATCCTTGTCAGTGTATCCTGGAGCCTGAAGAGATCGGACATATTTTTAGTCTCTCAGGATCGGATGTAGCAGACTCAGGACTGTCATGGGACATCGTGTGGATTACAATGGGACTTCAAGGGTCTTTTTGGGGTAATAAAGAGGGGAAAGAGGGTGTTGTATTTTATTTCAAATAAAGGATTTTTCTCTTTGTCAGTGTTTTTCTTTTTACTTATAGGATTAGTGATGGTGGGGTCTCATAGACCCCCTAACTTATCACTAATTCTGGGCTTGATGACAGTTCTGCACTATCATTAACCCCTAACACCTCGATTGCAACCGCACCAGGGCAATCGGGAAGAGCCGGGTAAAGCAATGGGATTGTCGCATCTAATTAATGTGAGAATTCTGGGGCAGCTGTAGACTTCTATTCTTAGACTGGGGGGTCCCAATAACCATGGCTGAGAATACAAGCCCTCAGCTATTTTGCTTTATCTTGGCTGAATAGCAAAATTGAGGGGACTGCACGCAATTTTTTTTTAAATTATTTATTTAAATAATTTAAAAAAAAAGCTGAATGCAGGTCCTCTTATTTTGATACACAGCCAAGATAAGCACACGGCTGGGGGCTGCAGCCTGTAGCTATAGGCTTTATCTGTACTAGGTATAATAATATGTTTTATTTATTTATTTTAATACCACGATACTGACCCGCAGACAGAGGCACCACTTTCCTCACTCACAAGGCCATCCTAGCACTTGTGATTGGTTGCAGTCAGACGCTATCACAAAGGCTGGGGGTGAATCTGACTGCCACCAATCACAGGCACCAGGATGGCGGGTGGGCGGGGAAAGCAGTGAATATGGGTGAGCAATGATGAGTGGCCCAGAAAGTGAAGGAGAGGCCGAGGGAGCAGCGTACAGCCGCGCCAGAGCCTCCGTAAGTATGAAGCGCTTGCTTTATCCTTATTTTCTTTAGTTTTCCTTTTTTTTTTTTTTAAATTGCTTGCGTTCCTGATCAATATCTGGAATCCCGGGACCGGAAGAGGTTCCGACACTTTAGTACCTTTGAAACTGCGCGGATCCGGACTTTTCCAGTCTAGGTCCGCCCATCACTAATTGTGGTTACGTTTTTCATAACTTTCATGCACACCCTACAGAGAAAAACTGCAGTGCAGATTGATTAATACAGCTAATGTCAAATTTAGAGCATATAAGATAAAATAGGTGAAAAGCACAGCTTAAGGACTCATTCACATGTCTGATTTTTGTACTAAGGAGAAGAGAAAAACGGACCGATTATTCTGGTCACACTCTGACTAGAGTTTGATCAGGGTTTGATCAAAGCATGGTAGGAACGTCATCCGATTTTCTTGTACGTGGATACATTTTAAAAATTTCCATTCTGAAAATCTGTGAAAATCGGACCACACTCAGATATTATCTGAGTGCTGTCCAATTTTTTCACAAACCCGTAGACTTGCATTGCCGATTTTGATCTGACCGTCAGATCAAAATAGGACATGTCCTGTGATTTTACGGAGATATGCCTAGAAATCAACCATATCTAAATGGCCCCACAGACTATCACAGGTACGAATGCTATCTGTAAAAACTATGAATAGCATTCATACGCAAAAATCGATGTGTGAAAAAACCCTAACTCTGTCTGCTGTACATGACAAGAGCTGAGCCCACGCAATACCTGGCAGTTGTTTGCTGAGTTACTAGTTTCGATCACTGCTGTTACTTCTTAAATGAGTGATTGACAGAGGCTTTCCAAGATTGATAGTCAGGGTGATGTGCTGATTAGTGCTGCCATCGTCCTTCTGCAACATGATTGCAACACGAATACTGACAGGTTGCGATGACAGCCAGTGGCCAGCTGAAGGCACCCATTTCTGCCATCTCTGTGCTCTTTTGAAGCCCAGCTGGCTGGGCTTGATAGGACATCATCATTTTATTCTATACACTACAATACTTTAGTTTTTAAAGAAATTAAAAAAAAATGACCAAAATTGGTACCCCAATTGCTACAAAAATCTGATCTATAAATATAATGTCCTGTTGTAAAATTCATTTAAATGTTGTGATTTGGTCTCAGTAATTCATTTGTAAACGGCCTGAAGAAGGAGCCTTTGTGCTCTGAAAGCTTGCTCATATAATTTTTCTGGTTAGCCTATAAAGGTATCACTCCTAAAATACTTTTGTCATTCTTGGGACATAGTATTTCAATTGATCTATAAATATATAAGATATAATAATAATAATAATAATAATTTAGCCATTATGATAAATCATGTATAGCATAAAAAAAATTAAAATGCCAGAATTGCTGCTTTTGGTTGTTACAGTTCCCCAAAAAAGGAATAACAAGTGATCAAAACATAGTATGTACGGTAAAATGGTGTTAATAAAAGCTCGTCACCGAAAAAAGAAACATTGATGGAAAAATATAAAAGTCTCATAAAATGGAGATACACGGGAATTTTTTTTTTTTTTTTTACAAATTTGACCTGAAGAATCAAATTGCCAGAAACGTTTTACCAAACACTGAATGTCATAACAAGAAACCCCTCAAAAAGAAATGACAGAAACAATACGTTTTATCCCAATTTCTCCACTCTGCAATTTTGTTTTCCCATTCTCAGTAGATTATTTGTTAAAATGAATGGTGTCATTCAAATCTTCAACTTGTCAAAAATAAAGCCCTCATATGGCTATGTGGATGGAAAAATAAAACAGTGATAGCTTTTGGAAGAAGCGAAGAAAAAAACTAAAAGGCAAAAAACAGAAATTGGCTTGAGGTGGAACGTGATTAAAAATAACCTATCAAGTATTTCATGGGGATTGAACCATGGGCACCATTAAACAGGGACAAGTCCCGTTATTTCAAACATCTATGTTTTAGGCCATGGACAGACTAGTTTGAGTTTCATCCAGAAAACTCTCCATTAATATTGTCATCCATGTGCCATCCGTTGTTTGATGTTAACATAACACCCGTGTGACATCCATGAGATATTCAAAAATGTACAATGATCAAATACAGTTTCCTATGTTACTAATGGAAAAGTATTGGTAGAAATCAGATGTGTCAGATGTGACTGAGAAAATAAGTTACAAGGAAGCATATCTGTGTGTGAACTAGTGGCAAGTAAATGGGGAAGTTACCGTAATTGTGGTTAGCATCTGGAGTCCCTCATTCTGGACATCAGTAACATATTACAGATAGCAATACCCACTAAAACACAAAGCTTATACAGAACCAAATTTTGATCTGACCATCATTTTCCTTCCTGTCAAGAATTCTGTATATTTTTGGATTAGAGACATATTTTAGTTCAGTTGAATAGACATATGATGGCTTTGTGACATAGATATACAAATTGGCCATGTATTTTATATACTCACAAGTGAAAATTTTCCTCCCACACAGGATTGAGGTTTCCATAAATGGTCTTTGTTCTTTTCTTTGTTTTTCCAACCTGAACAGTAACATAGGGATCACTGGAGCCTGTCTTATCCTTGGCCTGTAGACCCTGTGCACATACCACTGCAAAACAGTAAGATAGATATTGTGGCATACAAAATATCCAGCATCAGAAAAGTCTAACTGCTAGAGATGAGCGGACCCGTAGATGTTCGAATGCATTGGTTTCGGACGAACTTTAAAAAAAATGTTTGTTTGGGGATCCAGACTTGCCCTGAACTTGTTCCCAGACTCTGAACCCCATAAAAGTCAATGGGGACTCGAACTAATGGGCTCAAGTTGAGTAATGAGTATAATGGAGGTCAATGATTGGGCAGTTCGACTCTTCGCCGACATAGAGTCAGCCGTAAAGAAAGCATTTCCGATGGAGGGAGTGTGTTTTTTTTTGTTTTTACACACAGCATCTGAAAATGTTGTTTTTACCCACTGTGAGCACCAATCAGGCACTGCAATAGGCTCTCACTGGGCCAAGCACCGAGAGTACCAGAGCACCTCTATGCTCAATCGAGTAGTTATGTAAATACATAAAGCACCTGACTTAGGACACAGACTTTTTTTCTAAAAGACCGTGTTCAGGTTTGAGCCCCGGACAACCAGTATTCAGTATGAACAGGGACCTTTACAGTTCGGGGTCACTCATCTCTACTAACTACTGAAAAATTATTTGATAGACTTTGCAACTGTTACCAAGCTCACAACTTTGATCAATATGATCTTTTGGCATGTATCATTGAAATATCTGGAGATCATTTTTATCCCTTTGGGGTGAATTCACATAGAATAATTTTCTAATCTACAGCAGGTTAATTAGATTAAAGGCTTGTGTACATTTTCACCTTCAACTTCACCGTACAGTGAGGAAACTAAGTATGTGATATACTGCTGATTTTGCAATTTCCCCACCTACAAAGAACGGAGAGGTCTAAAATTTTTATCGTAAGTACACTTCATCTGTTACAGACAGATTAAAAAAAAGTACAGAAAATCACATTGTATGATTTTTTAATAATAAAATTGCATTTTATTCCATAAAATAAGTATTTGATACAAAGAAAAACAGAACTTTACATTTGGTACAAACCTTTGTTGTTTGCAATTACAGAAGTTAGATGTTCACTGTAGTTCTTGACCAAGTTTGTACACAATGCAGCAGAGATTTTTATCCACTCCTTCAACAGATCTTCTCCAGATCTTTCAGGTTTCAGGGCCGTAACAGGGCAACATTGAATTTCAGCTCCTTCCAAAAATGTTCTATGAAGTTCAGGTCTGGAGACTGACTAGGCCACTCAAGGACATTGAAATGCTTCTTGTGGAGCCACTCCTTAGGTCTCCTGGCTGTGTGCTCTGTGTCATTGTCATGCTGGAAGTCCCAGCCACGATTCATCTTCAATACTCTTGCTGAGGGAAGGAGGTTGATGGCCAAAATCTTGCAATACATGACCCCATCCATCCTCCCTTCAATATGTTGCAGTCATCCTGTCCCCTTTGCAGAAAAGCATACCCAAATTATGATGTTTCTACCCCCATGCATCATGGTTGTGACGGTGTTGTTGGGGTTGTACTCATCCTTCTTCTTCCTCCAAATATGGCAAGTAGATTTGATATCAAAAAGTTCTATTTTGGTCACATCTGACATCATGACCTTCTCCGATGCCTCATCTGGATCATCCAGATGGTCACTTTGTGAACTTCAAACAGGCCTGGACATGTGCTGGCATGAGCAGGGGAACCTTGCATGCCCTGCAGGATTTTAATCCATGACGGTCAGTGTGTTGCTAACAATAACTTTAGAGACTGTGGTCCCAGATCTCGTCAGATCATTGACCAGGTCCTCCCATTTACTTCAGGGCTGATTCCTGACCTTTCTCAGAATCATCCTTACCCCACGATGCAAGATCTTGCATGGAGCCCCAGACCGAGTAGGATTTACAGTCATCTCTTGTTTTTTCTATTTTTTAATAATTGCACCAACAGTTGTTGCCTTCTCACCAAGCTACTTGCCTATTTTCCTGTAGCCCATCCAAGCTTGAGCAGGTCTATAATTTTGACCCTGGTGTCCTTAGACAGCTCTTTCATCTTCACATGGTGGAGAAGTTGGAGTGTGATTGATTGAGTGAGGACAGGTGTTTTTTTTTTTACAGTTAACAGTTTCAAACAGGTGCAATTAATACAAGTAATGAGTGGAGAGTAGGAGGGCTTCTTAAAGAAAAAAATAATAGGTCTGTGAGAGAAGAATTCTTGCTGGTTGGTAAGTGATCAAATACTTATTTCATGCAATAAAAAGTAAATTAATTATTTATAAATCATACAATGTCATTTTCTGGATTTTTTTTGGGAGGGAATTGTGTCTGTCACAGTTGAACTGTACCTATGATAAAATTACAGACCTCTCCATTCCTTGTAGGTGGGAAAACTTGCAAATTCCGCAATGTATCAAATACTTATTTCCCCCACTGTATGTAATGCAAAGGATCTAATTGACTCTGAAACCTGCATGTAATATGTTGCTTTTATTTCAGGTTTGCTCGGAAATATCACCGAAAAATTCTGCAGTCTTAAAAGCCTAAAGGCCACTTTACACACAGAGATAAATCTTTGGCAGATCTGTGGTTGCAGTGAAATTGTGGACAATCAGTGCCAGGTTTGTGGCTGTGTACAAATGGAACAATATGTCCATGATTTCACTGCAACCACAGATCTGCCAAAGATTTATCTCTGTGTGTAAAGTGGCCTTTAGGCCTCATTCAAACGTCAGGTTTTTTTTTTTTTTAAAAAAAAAAAACGTTTTTCCACTCTGTAAAATCAGACCAAAATCAGATGGCATCCAAGTGCTGTCCGGTTTTCCAGGAACTCATAGACGCGCATTGCAGATTTTGATCTGACTGAATAAATATTGGACATCTCTGTGCCATTTTGTGAGGACACTAAGGGTACCTTCACACTTTAGCGATGCATCAGCGATCAGACCAGCGATCTGACCTGGTCAGGATCGCTGCTGCATCGCTACATGGTCGCTGGTGAGCTGTCAAACAGGCAGATCTCACCAGCGACCAGTGACCAGCCCCCAGCCAGCAGCGACGTGCAAGCGACGCTGTGCTTGCACGGAGCCGGCGTCTGGAAGCTGCGGACACTGGTAACTAAGGTAAACATCGGGTATGGTTACCCGATGTTTACCTTAGTTACCAGCTCACACCGCTTAACTTAGCGTGTGCAGGGAGCAGGAGCCGGCACTGGCAGCGTGAGAGCTGCGGAGGCTGGTAACGAAGGTAAATATCGGGTAACCACCTTGGTTACCCGATGTTTACCTTGGTTACAGCTTACCGCAGGCTGTCAGACGCCGGCTCCTGCTCCCTTCACATTCAGGATTGTTGCTCTCTCGCTGTCACACAAAGCGATGTGTGCTTATCAGCGGGAGAGCAACAATAAAAAAACGAACCAGCACTGTGTGTAACGAGCAGCGATCTCACAGCAGGGGCCAGATCGCTGCTCGGTGTCACACACAGCGAGATCGCTAATGAGGCCACAAAAAACGTGACTCAGCAGCGATCTCAGTAGCGATCTTGCTGTGTGTGAAGTACCCCTTAAGCTGTAACATTCACTATTATTCGTGTGAGTGCTTTCCATGAAAAACTTAGGTCTGACTGAGCCCTTACTGAAAAAAATGCTTTTCACCACATAGCTGGATCGATTTCTCATGCGTGTTTTGCCCATGTGTCAGTTCTTTACCAACCATGTGTCAATTGTTTTACTCGTATGCAAAAAAAACAACAACAATAAACCTGAGGAAGGATTCCTAAGCTTTTCCTAAGGCCTCTTTCACATGTTCGTGAAAAACCACGCACGTTTTTCACGGATGTGTCAGAGGTTTATTTTGCCCTCCGTGAGCCGTGTTTATGGCCTACGTGTGTTCTCCGTGTGTTATCCGTGATAACACACGGAGAACGGGAACTATCTACTCACCTGTCCCTGGCCTCACTGTCCATAGTGCTGAACTTCGGTCTCCAGTCCTGCCGACTCCCTGCTGCTGCTGCTTCCGGCCGCAGTGAAGTGAATATTCTATTAGCATAATGAGCGGCGGTCGGCAGCAAGTGACAGCAACGGCAGAGACAGGAGGGCTGGAGAAGGTGAGTAAAGTTTTGTTTTTTTTTCTCGCAGACACGTCTTTTCTCCGGTGCATGTCACACGGAACACATCCGTGTGGTCCATGTGTGTTACGTGTGACCCGTTTGCGTTCCGTGTGACACCCGTGATGCCGGAGATAAAACGGACATGTTGCGGTGAGAAACACACAGACACACGTATGTACGGAATGGACACACGTTCCGTGCGTAAGTACATATGTGTATCCAAATCCATTGGAATACCTAGGTCTACGTGTGTGCGTGACGTGCGAAAACTGACCAAACACGTACCGGAGGCACGTACGTGTGAAAGAGGCCTAAAGCCATTCAGTAAAATGTGGAAAACACATGAATACAATGACGATATTTTTGAGAAGTTGAATTCTTTCGTTGACTCCGTCATTCTGGTGAGTCTCATTTGTATATCGGTCCAAAACAAAAATATTGGAATATGAAACAGCCATAGACTATATTATGTCCATGTATGAACTGTAAAAATAAATGCAAAAGAAAGCCCCAAAGCTTTACTTCGATAAACTCAGAAACAAAATGTTCCCGTTTTTGAATGGTATACTAATTCCACTTATTATCTCAATTAACTGCTAATAATGACAATGATTGTCAAAAATGTGTAATCCAAAAGATGTTGCATATTTTACTGGTACATTTTACTTATTAAAATCAGTAGAACTAATTATATAATCAATGTTATGTTAATGTACTGGCAAGCTTCTATCAAAAGATCCATTCGCTGAAACCATCGATATCAGCAGGCTCAGAAGCTAGTGTAATATTTATCGGGCCTCCCACTCACCCCGGAGATGATTTCGGACTGCTGATTCCTGTTCTCTGTGAGACACCGCCAGAGGAGTCTGGCAGCGACTCTCTCTTAGAGAACAGATCAGTACTCAACAGACCGAGCGCTGCTGTGTATAGTGGAGCGCTACTGGTCAAACCAATGTCTCACTATCAGTTATGGATTGCATATGGGGCCCCATAAGGTTCAATCAGATGTCTCTTATTTTTCTCGTACGCAAAAAAGGTCTTAGGGGCACTTTGCGCAGGTGCGATGTCGGAGAGGTCATGTCGAAAGTGACGCACTTCCGGCGTCGCACTCGACATCGTAGTGTGTAAATCCTAGATGATACGATTAAAAATCGTTGTAATCGTATCATCGGTGTAGTGTCTGGGAATTCCATAATTACGCGACTGCGACAGGTACGATGTTGTTCCTGGTTCCTGCGGCAGCACACATCGCTGTGTATGAAGCCGCAGGAGCGAGGAACATCTCCTACCTGCGTCCTGCAGCTCACGCCAGCTAAGCGGAAGGACAGACGTGGGCAGGATGTTTACAACCCGCTCATCTCCGCCCCTCCGCTTATATTGGCCACCTGCCGTGTGACGTCGCTATGACGCCGCACGACCCAGTCCTCTTAATAAGGAGGCGGGTCGCCGGCCAGATCGACGTCGTAAGGCAGGTGAGTGATTGTGAAGCTGCCGTAGCGATAATGTTCACTACGGCTGCTATCACAAGATATCGCTGCTGCAACGGGGGCGGGGAATATCGTGCTCGGCATCGCAGCATTGGCTTGCAATGTCGAAGTGTGCAAAGTGCCCCTTAGTTTCTTTTTTTGATCAGAGGTGTATCACAGTTTTGTCAGTGTCTACTTTCACCATCAGAGTTTCCTCAGTTTGTAAAAAAAACAAACAAAAAACTGATGGAAGTTTCTCAAGCTTTCCTTATCAAATGGTTTGTGAAAAACAAACAGCACATGACAGGCAAAGTAGACTTGCATTGGCAAGTTTGGACTGGAGCATGTCTCTATAATTTTGTGTGGACCACTCAATGCACAAAAATACACGAACATGTGAACAGCTTCATAGACTATAATAGGTATGAGTTCTATCCAGGAAAAGCATGAATTGCACCAGTACACGAAAAACTAACATCTGAATTAGCCCTACTCTGGTAGGAGTGTCCAGCCATATAAGATGTATGGGAGCTTCCCAAATCTCCCCCAAAATATGATGTCAGGGTAGAGTGGTCTCAGGCAGTTTCAATGCCCAACCATTTTATTTTCCACAAGAGATGAGCCACTGCCAGGGTATCTGGTAGTAGTGTTCTCCCCTTCTGCCCATTTGTCATGTGTTTGTGTGTGTGGGGAAGTCATAAGAGGCAGCTCCTTATGGGCACCGTAACTGAGGCTTACTGATCGTGTTCTTACTCTTACTAGTTGCTCTGTATATACCTTAAACTTTATAATCCTTTTATACCTGTGTAAAGGAAATCATCTCAGCAGCCTGAGCAAACAATACTACAGCATAAACCATTATGATGGGGACTAATTATAGCAGACATCATTTGTAGCTTAAAGGGTTATTCACATCTCCAAGATCCTATCCCACTATGTAGTAGGTGTAATAATAAGAATAATATTAGCAAATAACTCCAATTAGAAATGTAGTTTAGTTCTCCTAATAAAGCCTTGTCTCTTACCTCATGTGCAGGGCATTGCAGCTAAGTATCCATGGTTACATCCACTCATATAGCGACAGTTAGTCAGTAAGTTGCTTGTGGTCGTAACCATGAGTACATCTTATTAATAATCCTTTCCATTCTAAAGAACAGAAGGATTTTGATTTCTATTGTTTCCCGGCCACCTCTGCAGTCTACGAGTAGAGTAACAACAGTCCAACTCTGGATAAAATAACTAGGAAACAAGGATTCCATATTGAGTAGTATTGGAAATGTAAATTTTAGGCAGCAGTTAAAAATCTTTTTTTATATTAACCAGATCAATTAGCAGCTTGAGATACCTTTTAGAATTTTCTCCACCTACATGTATTTTCTACGTTTCCTAATTGATTAGCTAACCCTATTTACCAGTGATGCTGATCTTTGCTGACCACTTTGAGGTCCCATCCAGTACACTCTGCTTCACAGCTTTGATCTGATGTGCATGTGTGGCTTTGACAACACCAAAGACTTCTTGAATTAGCTCAAATATCTCTGGTTTGTTCCTTTCACGGATTTTCATCCGATCTTTCAGAACCATGATGATATTAAGAGTACGGTCTTCAGCTCCATGTTTAGAGCTCTTTTCAGCTGCCCCTGTTGGGAAAAATGCAAAAACATTATTTTACTTTGAGGTTTTTGGTGTAGAATACATGTTTTTTTGTTGCGGAAAGATCTGGGATCGCAAGTTTAGGTTTCCTTAAAGTGACTTGGATGACTCCAGAAATGCTATATAGTGGTCATCAGATCAGAATCTTCCCTGGTGTCTCTCAGGCCGTGAAAAAAAATCACAAACAGATTTTGCCTTTGAATTCAAGAGGCTTGGATAGAAGACACGGGAGTGCTGAAGTATTTGAATTGATACATTAGACGCATCTGTTAAGAAAACAAAAACTATATTGATGAAAAAAAGATAATTTGTTGAGTTATTAGCTCCGTTCATGTCATATTAACCTTCTCACTTGAGAATGGTGTGTTGCCATTAAAGTCTGAAACAATAATGATGTTAGTATTTAAGACGGGAAGCAATTGATAGAGTACAGAATTCTTCTATCAGCAGATGATTTACCATCATATCCTTTAAACACTGATGGAAACTTGCTAATGTAACTAGAGATGTCCCAGAAGTTCTCTCTTTTTTTCCAGATTGGCCGTAAACTAGAAAAAAAAATCTTCTTTCAATAGGACTGACTTTAACGGACGTTTTTTTGTTCTATGGTAAGAGTTGTCCATTTTCTGCATGGTGTTAACTACATGATTTACCCACTGCTTCCCTGGCAGCATCCTCCTCTGTACAAGTACTGACCAGTTCTGCACTGTTCAGCCCCTGCACAATAGTGGATGCTGAGGACAAAGATCAGGGATATCGGCATGAAGGTGAATCATGTGAACTCCTGTCCTCTTGATTCCTATAGATAGGAGGCTGCCGCCATCCATTGTTTACGTGTCCTCTCCATGGGCAGCAGGAGGACTTGAACTGAAGAGCTGAAGGTAGAAATGAGCTGGATTAGCATTTTCTGTGATACAACAGGGTCTTTTAGAACTTTTATGACAATGTGATCAAATCTTTTATTTTTCCGGACTTTCTATTTCTTTTAAAATATGTATAAGATAACCTCAAAATAAATATTAAGTCACTAATATTTTAGGGTTAAATTATGGAACCATTTGCCCCTGTCAATGGTGAACAAAATTTGTAAACATATCATCTGTCCTCAAATTATTTAGTATTTCACCTTCATGTGGACTATTGAGGAGACTTTGGAGATTCTTGATGTTCTACTGAGTGAGCTGACACAACCTAGGATTACAATTACTAAGTTTAACTTTCTCTCTGAATAAGGCTGGACTCACACGAGCGTATAGCATCTGATACATCGGATGCAATATGCTAATGACCCCCGACTCAGGCTCTGCTGCGAGCCTGAGCCGAGTGTCACGCGACTGTGACCCGATCTTGCAATTGGGTCACAGCTGCGAAGCTGAGGGCGCTGCGGAGGAGAGCGAGGGGTTAATCCTCCCATCTTCTCCATTGTCATCCTGTGCTTATATCGCACTGCACTGGGATAACATCCAAGTGTAGTCCGATGTTTCTCTCACACCCATTCACTTAAATGGGTGCGAGGGATACGGCTCTCGCAGAAAATCGCAGCATGTTGCGACTTTTCTCGCATCCAAAATCTGGATGCGAGAAAAGCTGACCAACTGCTCTCCCTAATTGACTAACAATGGTCAGAGTGCAATGCGAGATTTTCTCTCATTGTACTCGTCCGTTTTTCATGCTCGTGTGCGCGTGCCCTAAGTTTGAATTCTCAATTCCTCATCTTAAAGAAGCCCTCCCATTAACTTTTTGTTCCTAAATATGTACATTTTAGTGTAGTGTACGGTCAGTGTGTTAAAATATTATATTCACCGTTCATAGTGTACTGTGGTATCCAGCGATGTTCTGCTCCTCTTGTGACTCACATAATGGTAATTCAGACTCTCCGTATCACACTTTGCTGTGAACCAAAAATATTTTTTATAGTGCAAGTCTATAGAACCTTAGGAGGAGGCTTGATAAGCTTTTATTCTAAAAGACTTTTAGCTCAACAGCTAGAGGTCAGTGTGATCTGTAGAGTCTTAATCACCGTCACGTGACTCAAAAGAGCAGAAAGGCGCTGGATACCAAAGATTATGGTGGTTGATGAATATATGAAGTTAATGAAAGTGCTTCTTTAAATTATAGTCAGTTGCCTCTCTACTTCAGCAATAATTAGTTTTAAGTCTTAAGCGGACTTTACATGCAACAACATTGCTAACGAGATGTCGTTGTGGGTCACGGAATTTGTGACGCACATCCGGCCTCGTTAGTGACGTCCTTTCGTGTGAAATGCACAAACGACCGTTAATGATCAAAATTACTCACCTAATCGTTGATCGTTGACATGTCGTTCTAATCCCAAATGTCGTTGCTGTTGCAGGACGCAGGTTGTTCATCGTTCCTGCGGCAGCACACATCGCTATGTGTGACACTGTGTGTCGGTGAAGAGGTAAGAGCGCATGACGCTGCCGTAGCGATATTGTTCGCTACGGCAGCGATCACCCCGTGACACGTCACCGACTTGGGCGGGTGCAATCGCTCGCGACATCGCTAGCGATGCCGCAGCGTGTAAAGCCTGCATTAGAGTTAGAGAGATATCCACTTGGAGCTTTTATGTCTCTCAACTCCTTTATAAAGGTTTTTTTATTTTATCATTTATCAATTTTGTTTTCTTCAAAAGGAGAGAATTTAGATACTTACAACTTTGATGTACATTATGTTCTAAGCTGAAAATTCAATTAATTAAGGAGAAGATTATACTGTCGATTACTATGTGTTAAAAAAAATTAAAAAGGGGTTACGTCAGTTACGTATCAACCTATTAATGATTGCATAATCACTAAAGAAGGATGTCCCAAAATCATTCTGCATGGGCTTCAGCGACCAGAAAAGGCGTAGACTATTTTTTAGTAGTACTTTTTGATCTGTAACAAATTTATCAAACGTTGTGCATCTTTTTTTGAGATTGTCTTTTGCTGTTAAGTTTGTTTACTGATTTTTACACCAATGTGACTTTTTGAGATGTTTGAGACTGATTCATCAATTTGCTAAAGCGTAGACAAATTTGCCACACATATTATACCCCCATGGAGTGATTTTCTCTTTGTGAATTATTTTGGCACAATTTTATTGAAAATGTCACAAAAGCGGGGTGGGGGTGGAGGGGGGGTCAAAGACCAAAAAGAGTGTTTTTGATTTGGCAGAAAATTCATGAAGCTTGTCTGCTGTTTTGAATTATTTGGTGCAAAACAGGCAATGAATATCGCAAAACACTAAAGAAAAGTGACTTAAAAAATGAAATTAATAAATAAGGGCCTTAGGTTTTTGATTTTTTTTAAAATGGATAGGTTACTTTATGATACCTGCAGTTTTTTATCCAATGAAGTTTATGTACATGACACCTTATGTGAAAACTTGTTGGTTTAAAAAATACAAAGTCCTGAGTGGGCTAAATAATTTCTTTGGCTTTTTTCTATTTTCTTCTTTCTGTTTTACCTCTCTCTCTTCTTCATGTACATTTTCTATGATTCTGATGAATTGTAAAATATTATATCCTTTAAAGTTACCCAAGGAGATCTTGAAAAAGTATAGTTACACAAAACTTTTTTTATTCACAATTTTGCTACATTTTTTGCCACAATTTTCACAGCAAAAATGTTGCAGTGTTGCCACAATTGTGAAAATTGCAGCAAAAAATGCAACAAAACTGCGAAAAAGTCTCATGTGAATATACTGTTATGTGTATACCTGTGAAACCTAGGAATTAATAAAATCAAGATTCTATCATATATGTTGTTATAGCTAAAGCTGATGAGGACAAATCAGTGCATATGTTAGAAAGATAAGTGTCCTCAGGGACAGCAAAATAATCCGGGTTGCTCACAAGTGATTCATTAGTAAGAGATGACACAAGTGGCGCATTCTGTGGCTTTTTTGCTTACGATAACTTTAATTAAATGAATATTTTGGGATCAATTAACCTTCAACTACTATAATACTGGTATCTGCAAGCCTTATAAAGACAATTACCACTACTTGCAGATTTGTATACACAACCCTGGTCTTGAAGGTTGCGGAGAGTACAGATAGTATCCAGTTCACACACAAACAAATTCTTACTTTGCAAACAGTCGGCATTCAAGAGGTCCTGACATTTTTCATGGCACTTGACTCCACATTCTGTACAGCGCATACCCTGCCGGGCAATACCCCACAAGAGCCCTTCACACTCATAACAGTAGGTGGGAGTTGTGGCAGTCCACACCTCAAAGTTGTGAGGTGTAGTGCTGGAGATTGGGTATATTAAAGCTTGAAGGGCCTTCTTGTAAACATGGTTTTTCTGAAAATATCATAGAATATAGTGAAGTGAGTGTAAAGCAAATGTACTTTGAACACTTCATTTAGTTCACAATTCTAGTACTTACTAGCTCTTCATTGTTTAAAGTGCTTGTTGCAAGCGCAGATGTTATGCCTGCTTTGCGGGATTGGACCAGGGACTAAGGGAAAAAATATGATGTGAGTTCCTTTGAATGAAAATACCTTTCTTAAAGGAGAAAATGCCTACATTAAACAATTCTTAAGAGAATATGTCACCAGGTTTTTCTTACCTGATCTGAGAGCAGCATAAAGTACAGACAGTGACATTGATGTCACTTACTTGTCTTTTTGCTGTAGTTTTGATAAAAATAAGTTTTACCAGCAAGAGATGATCACTAGGTGTTCTAGTAAACCTGCTGCTATGTGTCCCTCCATATTTATGAGATCTGTATAACTCTGCCCCCACCAATGATTCGCTGATGTCTGCCTATGCATGTCAGTGATGTGGGTGTTCCATGAATCATGTGGTTTGCGTTAGCTATCACTCCACGATGGCAGTTACAAAAAGAAGGAAACAAAAAGAAAAGATAGTTTGTGATGCCAGGGCACAATCAATTTACCTCTCTTCCACTGAAATGCAAAATTCATATTTCCACCTTCTGCTCAGTGGACGCTCAATAAAGTCTAAACAATAGCCTGTATTTTTTCTCTGAAGTCTTTTAGTTCATGGGCATAACCTTTATATGTCCTGATAGCATACCTCCCAAACGTCCTGGATACAGCGGGACTCTCCCGCTTTTGAGCCTTTACTCCCGAGTCACGGGAGGGAGCTATGTGTCCTGTGGCACCGCCCACCCACTGTAGCCCCGTCTTGCTATTTCTCCCTTCTATCCAGTGACCATTACAGAGCTGAGCGCGCTACATGAAACTCCTGTGACTGTGCTGCTAAAGTATGAATCACCCCCCAGCCCTGGAGCCGACCCCCCCCAGCACCTGAGCTGACATCCCCAGCCCTGGAGCCTGTGCACTTCTCTCCAGCTGTTTTCTCTGACTCCCCGTGTGTTTGCTTCTCACTCTTGGAGACACAGGGGGAATCAGGAAACTGAGAAGAAAGTGCAACAACACTTGTTTCCTCTCCTGCAGCTAGCACTGGCCAGTAATAACCTATGCAGAGTTAGCATCTGCCATTCTGCCAACACTTCTATTAGCTTACTGATCACATGGTCTCCTGCCTGCAGAGCAGAGCTGCTGGGTCCTAGTTGCCCAACAGGTTCAGCTCTGCTTTATCCTGGCTGCATTACCACTTAAAGGGAACCTGTCAGGTGCAATATGCACTCAGAGCCAGGAGCAGTTCTGGGTACATATTGCTAATTCCTGCCTAACCGTCCCTGTATACACTCGCATAGATAAAGAGATCATTAGAAAAAGTATTTGTAAAGATCTTATATCTTATGCAAATGAGCGCGAGGACTAGTCCCAAGGACGTTACTTTGCTTGGCTAGTCGGCTCACATAGCATGTTAGTACTCACACAGGGGCGTAATAACATGCTCACATGCTATGTGAGCCGACTAGCCAAGTGAAGTAACGCCCTTGGGACTAGTCCCTGCACTCATTAGAATAAGATATAAGATCTTTAAAAATACTTTTTCTCAAGATCTCTTTATCTATGCGAGTGTATACAGGAACGGTTAGGCAGGGATTAACAATATGTTTCCAGAACTGCTCGTGGCTCTGAGTGCATATTGCACCTGATAGGTTCACTTTAAAAGGAACCTGTCACCAGATTTGGGGCCTATAAGCTGCTGCCACCTCTAGTGGGCTCTTATATACAGTATTCTAACATGCTGTATATAAGAGCCCAGGCCGCTGTGTAGAAAGTAAAAATCACTTTATAATACTCACCTAAGGGGCGGTGCGGTGCAGACTGGTCGGATGGGTGACAGGTTCCCTTTAATCTCTGTTGGACGGGCTGCCCAACTGGTTCGACTCTATTGAATCCTGGCTGCCCAACCGCTTCGGCTCTGCTGTGTCCTGGCTGCCCAACCGCTTTGGCTCTGCTGCGTCCTGGCTGCCCAACCGGTTCAACTCTACTGTGTCCTGGCTGCCCAACTGGTTCGGGTCTGCTGCGTCCTGGCTGCCCAACTGGTTTGGCTCTGCTGCATCCTGGCTGCCCAACCACTTCAGCTCTGCTGTGTCCTGACTGCCCAACTGCTTCAGCTCTGTGCATCCTAGCTGCCCAACTGCTTTGGCTCTGTTGCATCCTGGCTGCCCAACTGCTTCGGCTCTGCTGCGTCCTGGCTGCCCAACCACTTCGGCTCTACTGCGTCCTGGCTGCCCAACCGCTTTGGCTCTGCTACGTCCTGGCTGCCCAACCGCTTCGGCTCTGCTGCATCCTGACTGACCCAACTGCTGCGTTCTTGCTTCCCAACCAGTTTAGCTCTGCTGCATTTTTGGGATATTTTATTCACCGTGTTAAATATATGGTGAGGCTGACAGGTCAGTAGGACGCCTCAGGTCAGTACAAGTTCATAGATAACAAACATGCATACTTTTACTTTTATCTAAGGGGTTAAAAAAATTCAGAAGTTTGTCCCTCAAAAAATTGGGCTTTTTGCGCTATTTTCCGAGACCCATAGCGATCTCATTTTTCACGATCTGGGGCTCAGTGATGGCTTATTTTTTTGCATCTTGAGCTAGCGTTTTTAGGGATACAATTTTTGTGTAGATGCTACGTTGTGATTTCCTGTTATTGCATTTTAAATAATTTTTGCGGCAACCAAAAAACGTAATTTTGGAGTTTGGAATTTTTTTCTCGCCACAGCGTGTACTGATCAGATTATTTGATTTTATATTTTGATCGGGCATTTCTGAACACAGCGATACCAAATATGTGTATATTTTTTATTTTTTAAACAGTTTTATTTTCAGTGAAGTGAATGGGTGTAATTTGAACTTTTAGGTTTTTTTTATTCTTTCATATTTTTAAAAACTTTTTTTTACTTTTTTATTTATTTTACTAGTCCCCCTAGGGAACTATAAGGATCAGCAGTCTAATCACTTGTTCTTTTCTGTTGATCTAAGCTGCACAGCTCTGATCAGCAGGAATGCTTCTTTCCTGTCAGTGCCGATGCTCTGTCAGGTCTCACAGGAAATACATCATGGTAGCAACGTAGCAACAGGAGTCATCACATGACTCCGAGCTACCATGGCAACCATCATCTCCCAGTGATTGCATCACAGGGCTCCGATGGCAGCGGGGAAATGGCATGGCCATTTAAATCATGTTGACACATTTTGACAGCGTGATCTAAGTGAAAAGCAGGCGAGGGTGGATCGCGGATCCACCTGCACCTGTTAGCCCCACATGTCTGTTGTTCAAATCAGAAGATGTGTGGGGGGTCACCACCGATTCACCGCAGCAGCCGGCGGTAATTACCCCGACATTACTAAGGACAAACTGGGGTCGTAAAGGGGTTAACCAAAAGCACAATGTTATTAAAGATAATTTATCTAATAGAGTAGACCTGATATGTAATGTGCAGCTTTTACATAGTGTAGATTAAGGTGTCAGATCTGCTTTAGAATAGAATTTTGTAGTTTTAAAATATTCTAATTTAAAATAAATACTACCAAGCTTGCATTAAGAATATTTTATATTTTTCTGTTTATAATTATTGTTTATAAAACAATGTGATCGGCAGTGCTGAATGGGTGTGGATGGGGAGTGGTTACGGGTGTGACTAGTTGTGAAATGGGTGTGGTTAGGGGGCATGGCCTCAAATAGCCGCGGCCACACAGTTTGTCCCTCTTTTCTCCCTTTGAACGTTGGGAGGTATGCTGATAGTGTTCCAAAATAATACGGCATAGTTAGAGGCATTGTGTGGTCCATGCTGGAAGTTCAACAACAGTCTAGTAGGTCTCTTTATCCTCAGGCATTTTGTACTGTCTGAGTTACAGTCGCACAGTAATCTGGTGCTGGTAACATTTGTTTACTTTTATAGGTGTGCTGTCCTTTTAATTGCGGCTGATATCTTATTCTCCTTGCTGCAGAATTCACTGATGCTGCACTGCGATCCCATGGCTGTTGGTAACGCTACCACTTACTTTGCACAGTTCCGGCTGGACAATAGTGAAGGCGGGACTTCCCCGTTGGCACATTTTGCTGCGATTGGCACGAAAAAGAAGGTAGGGCTTTTTCCTGGTGCTGTAGTTATCCTCGCTGCAGTCATAAACACAATTACAGTTCAATTATTAACTGTCTTTGGAACTGTCTTTGGAACTCACACTTCCAAGGCAACATCAGCTGGTAGTCTTCCATGTCAACCAATCATTAGATAGTAAGGTGTATACAAGGGGCTGCTGATATTCTTTGGTTTTGTAATTTTTTTGTTTCTATGGTAACGAATGTTACATCACATGAAAGCCTAATGTGTCTAATATATTTATATGTTTTAAAAATTTTGTGTTTGCTGCTTATGGCAACAGTGTTCTACACCCGCAGGAAAATAAAATGGCCGAGTCTAGTGCGATATTCACAAAAACTGAGAGCAGAGAAGTGATAAAATTTTTGTTTCTGCAAGGAAAGTCCGCAAAGGATATTCATGGTGATATGTCACAGACATTGGGGGATCAATGTTCTTCATATTCCACAGTTAAGAACTGGGTTGCCAAATTTAAAACGGGCCACTTCAGCACCAATGATGAGGAACGTTCTGGACGACCGAGAGTAGTTGTTCTTCCGAAGATCATCGATGCTGTGCACAACCTCTTTCTTTAGAATCAACGAATATCAGCTAAAGCAATAGCAGACATCATGAACGTGTTTGTGTCATTATTCATGAACATTTGGACATGAGGAAGCTATCTGCAAAGTGGGTCCTCAATTATTTGATAACAGATCAGAGAAGCATGTGAGTGAAAAGTGTTTTCAAACTGATAAAAGTTTCCTGGATCGACTGGTAACTATGGATGAGACCTGGATTTATTTGTATGACCCTGAAAACAAGGAGTAGTCAAAAAAGAGGAGGCACAGTGGTTCTCCTCATCCAAAGAAGTTCAGGGTGCAAAAATCAGCCACTAAAGTGATGGCGTCTGTGTTCTGGGATAAGGAGGGTGTGCTGCTAGTGGACTACCTTCGAAAGGGTTCCACCATCAATGCAAGGTATTACATTAAACTTTTGGACCAATTGAAGGCAGCTCTGTAGGCCAAAAGGCGTGGCAAGCTGTCCAAAGAAATCTTGTTTCTGCAAGATAATGCCTCCGCTCACACTGCACAAGCGAACATGGCAAAACTGCCAGAGCTGGGCTTCAATGGTGAAAGAGGGGATCAGGGCACTACTCAGCAACAAACATATCCATAAGGTAAAGTCTTAAGCATATAGGCATGAATCAGTGCTGCTCTGGGGTGCACATGTTCGAGGAGACAAGGTATGATCCAATGTAGGAAGGAACGGCACTCACCAGGTCTTTGCTGTGCAGGGTACGGTTTATTTCAAATGTGGAGGTTACATGTGCGGAAAGGGCTGGTGGGGAGGGAGAGCACGCTGGACACGTCAGACGACGGCCGTTTCACACTTACACAGTGCTTCAGCTGGTCTGAGTAGGTATGACATCATGTCCGTTTTATCCACATACCACTGGCTGATGTCAAAATAATTAAAATATGTTAAAAACAATATATATACCCTGACCCTGACTGATGCAATATCCTGTTAGGGAGTGCTGGGCCTTTAAGAGGAGGTCAGTGACCGCGCGTGCACCCTAATGCGCATGCGCGACGCCCGGGTGCCGGAGGCCAGAGCAGGGAGCGGTGCCAAGGAGGACATGTGGCTGGAGGCAGGGGACCCGGGGAGCGGAGCGGTGAGTGAGGAACGACGTCGGGACCCGGGGAGAGTGACAGTACACCCCCCAGGCCTTTTCCCTGCAACCGGGACATGAAGGCACGAATCAGAGGAGTACCCACGTTCTCCCGGGGTTCCCAGGACCTATCCTTGGGCCCAGTCGACCAGGAAGTACTGCCGTCCCCTGACGGTCTTCATGGCCACGATATCTCTTACCGCATAGATGTCATCATCGGCTATGGGAGGAGGAGGACTGGCATCAGAGGAGAAGGGACCGAGGACAACAGGTTTCAGCAAGGACACATGGAAGGAGTTGGGTATCTGCATGGAGGGCGGAAGCTGCAACTTGTAGGATACCTCGTTGATCTTCCTGAGGACCTTGAAGGGACCGATGTACCGTGGACCCAGCTTGTACGATGGAATCGTGAGTCGGACGTACTTGGAGGCAAGCCAGACCAAGTCCCCAGGAGAGAAGCGAGGAGGATCAAGACGTCTCTTGTCCGCATGTTTCTTCATTCGTGCAGCAGCATGTCCCAGGGAGGTCTTGACTGAGGCCCATATAGCGGAGAAGTCTCTGGATAGGGCATCTGCTGCAGGTACATCGGAAGCTGAAGAGGCAGGTAACGGCACAGAAGGCTGGACACCATAGACAACATGGAAGGGAGAACTGGAGGTGGATTCGCTTACCTGGTGGTTATGAGAGAATTCAGCCCAAGGAAGGAGCGTGGACCAGTTGTCCTGGTGGGCGTTGTCGTAGTGACGAAGGAAGGTGGTCATGATCTGGTTGACTCGTTCCACTTGTCCGTATGACTGAGGGTGGTAGGCAGAGGAAAAGTCCAGAGACACCCCCAGGTGTTCACAGAGAGCCCTCCAGAAGCGTGAGGTGAATTGGGTTCCTCTGTTGGACACAATATGGGCAGGAAAGCAGTGCAGCCGGAAGACATGCTGTATTAAGGCGTTCGCGAGCTCTTGAGCAGAGGGCAATCCGGCCATAGGAACAAAATGAGCCATTTTCGAGAACCGGTCCACCACGACCCAGAAGACCGTATGACCGGAGGACAAGGGCAAGTCCGTGACAAAGTCCATGGCTATGTGTTGCCATGGAATGGAAGGAGTCGGCAGAGGGAGAAGAGGACCAAAGGGCAGGTGCTTAGGCGTCTTGTTCTGGGCACAGGAGGAACATGCAGAGACGAAGGCGTCGACATCCGTACGAAGAGACGGCCACCAATAGTGACGGGCGATGGCGCCCCAGGTTTTCTTCTGGCCGGCGTGTCCGGCCACTTTCGAGGAGTGTCCCCATTGGAGGACCTTGAGTCGGTCAGTCTCCGTGATGTAAGGAGGGATCTGTGCCAGAGAGACGGGAGCCACCGGGATGACCTTGCTAGGACAGATGATGGGCTGGTTTGGCTCCTCCTCTTGGTCTACCGGAACGAAGGACCGAGACAGGGCATCCGCCAGCACGTTCTTGTCCGCGGGCCGGTGGTGTAACTGAAAGTCAAACCTGGCAAAGAAGAGAGACCAACGTGCTTGGCGCGGATTCAGCCTTTGAGCAGAGCGTATATACTCCAGGTTTTTGTGGTCAGTATAGATGATCACCGGGTAAACCGCTCCCTCCAAGAGATATCGCCATTTCTCCAACGCCATCTTAACAGCCAGGAGCTCTCGATCACCAATGGTATAATTGCGTTCTGGGGCTGAGAAGATCTTGGAGAAGAAGCCAGGTGACCATCATCCCGGTGGCGGACTTCTGCATAAGTATGGCCCCTGCCCCTGCGGAGGAGGCGTCAACCTCCAGGGTGAATTGGCGGTTCAACTCAGGTCAGTGAAGGACGGGAGAAGAAGCAAAGGACCGCTTCAGAGAGCAGAAGGCGGCTTCGGCCTCGGGTGTCCAAACCTTCGGATTAGCCCCCTTCTTGGTCAGGGCGGAGAGCGGAGCAGTTAGGGTCGAGAAGTGAGGGACGAACTGGTGATAGTAGTTAGCAAAGCTGAGGAAACGTTGGATGGCTTTTAGTCCCGAAGGAGGAGGCCAGTCGAGGATAGCAGAGACCTTCCCGGGATCCATCTGCAGACCGGTGTCCGATATCACATAGCCCAAAAAGGGAAGGGATGATTGTTCGAACACATACTTCTCGTGTTTGGCGTATAAGCGATTCTTCCTCAGCCTCTGTAGCACGGTCTGCACATGCTCTCTGTGGGTCCGTAGGACTGGAGAGTAGATTAAGATGTCGTCCAGGTACACGACTACACAGACGTAGAGGAGGTCCCTGAACACGTCGTTCACCAGCTCCTGGAAGACTGCCGGGGCATTGTAAAGACCGAAGGGCATCACGCAATATTCATAGTGCCCGTCCCGGGTGTTGAAGGTGGTCTTCCACTCATCCCCTGAGCGTATGCGAACCAGGTTGAAGGCCCCACGGAGATCCAATTTGGTGAATATACGGGCCCCCCGGAGCCGATCGAAGAGTTCAGGGATGAGAGGCAGGGGGTATTTGTTTTTCACTGTGATCTGGTTCAGTCCCCAGTAATCGATACAGGGCCGTAAGTCGCCTTCTTTTTTCTTGACGAAGAAGAAGCCCGCACCAGCCGGGGACGAGGACCTTTGAATAAACCCCCGTGCCAGGTTCTCGGTGATGTAATCAGACATGGCCCGGGTCTCAGCAGGGGACAAAGGGTATATCCGTCCCCGAGGGGGTGTGGTTCCCGGCAGAAGGTCAATGGCACAGTCGTAGGGTCGATGTGGAGGCAATACCTGCGACTCCTTTTTATTGAACACATCTGCGAAGGACCAATAGGCTGGAGGAAGGCCAGGTAAGGAGTCCGGGGCCGGAGGACGACGGACGGGCTGGACTGACTGGAGGCAGTTCTCATGACAAGACGGGCCCCAGCGGATGATTTCTCCAGTACGCCAGCTGAGCGTAGGTTCATGTACCCGTAACCAGGGTAAACCCAGCAGAAGAGGATGAGACATGCGTGGCAGAACATAGAAGGCGATTTCTTCTGTGTGTAGCGCACCGATACGCAGTTTCACAGGTTTGGTGATGAACAGGACGGTGTCAGAAAGGGGTTCCCCATCCACAGAGGCTATCACAAGGGGTGTCTGCAGCGGGGTGACAGGTACCTGGTACTTGTCCACTGTGGCCTGGTGGATGAAGTTACCCGCTGCCCCGGAGTCGAGATACACCTCTGCCGTGAAGCGGGTTTCTCCTGTTGTCACCTGTACAGTCCATGTCACTGGGTCAGAGAGCTTCCCAGTACCTAGAGTGGCCTCTCCTACCAACCCTAGGCTTTGGAGTTTCCCGGTTTCTCTGGGCAGGCACGCACCTGGTGTGCGCCGTCTCCACAATAGAAGCAGAGGCCCTTGGCGGCTCGTTCCGCTCGACGCTGCTCGGAGGACCATATCCGGTCCACTTGCATGGGCTCATGTATGGAAGAGCCAGAGAGCACGGATGAGGAGAGGATAGGCTTCTGTGACGAAGCGGAGTGCCTTACAGGGCGCCGCTCGCGGGACATTTCTTTAAACCTTTCTTGAAAGCGAAGGTCTATCCGGGTTGCGAGGGTGATCAGGGCGTCCAAGGTGGAGGGGACGTCTCGGCCGGCCAGCTCGTCCTTGACACGACCGGTAAGCCCCTCCCAGAAGGAGGCAGTCAAGGCTTCATTGTTCCACCCTAGCTTAGAGGCTAGGGTGAGGAACCGGATAGCATACTGTCCCACTGTCAAAGTCCCTTGTCGTAGTCTGAGTAACGAGGAAGCCGACACGGAGGTGCATCCGGGTTCATCAAAGGTGGTACGGAAGGTATGTAGGAAGTCTCGGATGTTGTTGGTTACGGGATCTTCCTTCTCTCCCAAGGGATTCATCCACGCCAGTGCCTCACCCTCCAGGTGGGACATTACAAAGGCCACTTTGGCCTGGTCACAAGCAAAGAGGTGCGGCAGCAGCTTGAAGTGAAGCGAACACTGGTTCACGAACCCCCGGCAGGTCTTGGGATCCCCGGCGTACCGGGGCGGGGAAGCCAGTCGGAGTTTTGAGACCCCGGGGGGGCTTTTACGGGGTTCGTGGGCGTGGCCGGGGTTGACAGGGATGTGGCGGTTGTCTGCAGCGTGTTTAGGCGGGTATCCACTGATGTCATGAAAGCCAGCATATGAGATTGTGTTTCACGTTGGCGGACCAGTTCCTGCTGCATTCCGGCCAACTGGGGAGCTAGTGCTTCGGCGGGATCCATGGCCTGTTCTATCTGTTAGGTCCGGGAGATGGTGGATCCTCTGGGCCGTGTACCGGACTCCCCCAGTGAGGCAACCTGGAGCTAACCCCTATACAGGGACTGTCCAGCCACCCCACCAGAGGGCCTAGGTACACGGTAGCCGGAGTTACAGCGGGACCGGGATAGCGTCCCTCAGGGAATGGGTAGAACGGAGCCTTTGGAGCCACAGAGTTCTTGGAGACAATTACGGGAGTCCGGTATGGGTGCCAGTTAGGAAGCTCAGGCGGGTTCCGGGTTAGCTGGATGTGACGGGGAGGCAGCCAGGTGAAGACAGGGATCACAGACGGGCACAGGCAGACGTAACGGTGGTGGGATTCCCCGCTGACGGACATCGGAACACCTCTTGGCAATCCCGGATTCAGGAGCCGGTTACGGAGGCAGAGCAGGTTCTATGGAAGAGACAATATTAACACAGGCAAAGCACATGGGGACCTGGACTCCTAGCTTGCAAAACTCGTAGAACAGGCGACGCCCTCCAGGCAGGAAGCTCCTAATATACCTGACCCTTACTCATGCAATATCCTGTTAGGGAGTCCTGGGCCTTTAAGAGGAGGTCAGTGACCGCGCGCGCGCCCTAATGCGCATGCGCAACGCCCGGGTGCCAGAGGCCAGAGCAGGGAGCGGTGCTGAGGAGGACGTGTGGCTGGAGGCAGGGGACCCGTGGACCGAAGCGGTGAGTGAGGAACGACGTCGGGACCCGGGGAGCGTGACATATGTGTAGCACTCTGATTATTCCAGAAAACAGGGAAGCCAGTGGAGTAGTAGAAAAACACATTTACTTGTTGTAGGTTTACAGTGGTACATCCAGATGAATGATGCTTGCACACAGGCTCAATTTCTAGCTAGCAATCATAGTTACTTACCGGGGTAGTCACACATGTGTATATATCAGATGCAATGATTCCTTAGTTTCTCTTTCTGTTGGTATGCATAGTCCTAGCCACACAATTATTTGCAGCTGGGGCTCTGCGTTCTCATATATAAACAGGAGCTATGGCTTCTCCCTTACCTTCACTCTCAGCTTCTCCAGATCAAATCCCACAAAAAGAAAATGTCCCCTCTGATTCCCTGCTAAGCCCAAAGACACGGTCACGTGGTTCTACTGGGTAACCTGTATGCCATATATTGAAAGAAGACCTGCTTCATTAACCCTTAACAACCTCCTTATAGCAAAACATAACAGGTACATGACTTTGTGTATATATAAACCACTTCTATGTGCTGAATTCTCATGTGCAATATCGGAAAAGGGAAATGTTAACAAAGTGCAAACATAATAGGATAGTTGTCAGATCTGCTACATCTTAAAGGCACATAGACAACAATTTAGGGGCATTGCATGGGCGGGGTCATAAAGAACTCCACATTCAAAGAACTGGTAGAACTGCAGCAAATAAAACAAAGATTTTATTTAAAAAATACAACACGCAAATCAATAAGTGATACATCCCTGAAATTAGGAACTTGGTCCCTACATCATGCTGCTCTAGGATGGGGTAGCAAAAACCTGGTGCTAAATTCCCTTCAATTGTGAATTAAAAATGAAAAAAAAAGAGTTTAAATTTGGGAACACATTATGGATAGAAAATATACTCCGGTCATGTTAAATTGAAGTATAGAGAAAGAGACATGAACATTTTTTGCATTTCTTAAAAAATGTGTGACCACTGATATAACATCCAATATCTCCCTAAGAATATTATGTTATGAGTTATGACATTTTGACTTTTTACTGGAAGGAGTAAAATTTGTTGATCATGATGTACACATGTATATTCGGCATGTTACTTACCATTGCCTTTAGAAAGGAGGAATGCGTGAAATATAATATTAAAAGGTTAGTGGACAATTTGGGATTATAACAAGGTTAAAAATATCTGTTATAGAGATTACTCACCAGGTCACTAACTAGAGGTATGGGTTTTCTTTTCCGAATATCTGGCATACTATCAATGATAATGAGACCACCGGCCGGCCTATAAACATATGAAATATGTGATAAGTAATAGTGACTGATAGTACCCAGGATGTCTAGAGTGAGGCTTAGGAGACAACACATTAATAACATAAGGAGACAACCTTCGGCCAGATAGAATAGTAGAAAAATTACCTGGAATAAATCAGTTACAACAAAAAATAAAGTATACAATTATTTTACACACAAGAAATATCTCATGGTGGCTAAAACTGCTCTGTCTCAAGCTATCTAAAGGTCTTTGCAACCTTATTTTTGAAAAACATACTAATAACATTGGTTACAGAATAATTTCTAAACTACTGAAAGTTCCAGTGAGCACTGTTGGCGGCATAATCCAGAAGTGGAAAGAACATCATTTCACCATAAACTAGTCATGGCTAGGTGCTCCACACAAGATTTCAGACTGAGGAGTGAAAAGAATTATCAGAAGAGTTGTCCAAGAGCCAAACAATAAAGTATACAATTATTTTATGGCATTGATAATAAAGAAGGAGAAAAGCTATAGAAAACTATAATCACATTTTATACATTCAGTTCGCCTTAATACGTAAAATGTGTGAGAGCGGCAGAAGACAGAGCTTGAGATGGAGGTGTAAGACGCACCGTGAAGGAGAGCGTGTATGTAATACTATGCATCTGTATTTTGTCTGGGTCATATTTAATATATGTTTGCTCATAATTTACAATCTGGTTTGTTCTTTGTTGCGGAGCCCTGTCTTAGGTTTGTACCACAAATCTGGAGTCTTTATATATTTTGGGGACCACTCTGGTGTCTACATTTTCTTTTTAGGGGTTTAGAACAACCAACATACACGGAATAGAAGTCCGTGCCATAATAGGTACAGTTAGGTCCAGAAATATTTGAACAGTGACACAATTTTCGCGAGTTGGGCTCTGCATGCCACCACATTGGATTTGAAATGAAACCTCTACAACAGAATTCAAGTGCAGATTGTAACGTTTAATTTGAAGGTTTGAACAAAAATATCTGATAGAAATTGTAGGAATTGTACACATTTCTTTACAAACACTCCACATTTTAGGAGGTCAAAAGTAATTGGACAAATAAACCAAACCCAAACAAAATATTTTTATTTTCAATATTTTGTTGCGAATCCTTTGGAGGCAATCACTGCCTTAAGTCTGGAACCCATGGACATCACCAAACGCTGGGTTTCCTCCTTCTTAATGCTTTGCCAGGCCTTTACAGCCGCAGCCTTCAGGTCTTGCTTGTTTGTGGGTCTTTCCGTCTTAAGTCTGGATTTGAGCAAGTGAAATGCATGCTCAATTGGGTTAAGATCTGGTGATTGACTTGGCCATTGCAGAATGTTCCACTTTTTTGCACTCATGAACTCCTGGGTAGCTTTGGCTGTATGCTTGGGGTCATTGTCCATCTCTACTATGAAGCGCCGTCCGATCAACTTTGCGGCATTTGGCTGAATCTGGGCTGAAAGTATATCCCTGTACACTTCAGAATTCATCCGGCTACTCTTGTCTGCTGTTATGTCATCAATAAACACAAGTGACCCAGTGCCATTGAAAGCCATGCATGCCCATGCCATCACGTTGCCTCCACCATGTTTTACAGAGGATGTGGTGTGCCTTGGATCATGTGCCGTTCCCTTTCTTCTCCAAACTTTTTTCTTCCCACCATTCTGATACAGGTTGATCTTTGTCTCATCTGTCCATAGAATACTTTTCCAGAACTGAGCTGGCTTCATGAGGTATTTTTCAGCAAATTTAACTCTGGCCTGTCTATTTTTGGAATTGATGAATGGTTTGCATCTAGATGTGAACCCTTTGTATTTACTTTCATGGAGTCTTCTCTTTACTGTTGACTTAGAGACAGATACACCTACTTCACTGAGAGTGTTCTGGACTTCAGTTGATGTTGTGAACGGGTTCTTCTTCACCAAAGAAAGTATGCGGCGATCATCCACCACTGTTGTCATCCGTGGACGCCCAGGCCTTTTTGAGTTCCCAAGCTCACCAGTCAATTCCTTTTTTCTCAGAATGTACCCGACTGTTGATTTTGCTACTCCAAGCATGTCTGCTATCTCTCTGATGGAGTTTTTCTTTTTTTTCAGCCTCAGGATGTTCTGCTTCACCTCAATTGAGAGTTCCTTAGACCGCATGTTGTCTGGTCACAGCAACAGCTTCCAAATGCAAAACCACACACCTGTAATCAACCCCAGACCTTTTAACTACTTCATTGATTACAGGTTAACGAGGGAGACACCTTCAGAGTTAATTGCAGCCCTTAGAGTCCCTTGTCCAATTACTTTTGGTCCCTTGAAGAAGAGAAGGCTATGCATTACAGAGCTATGATTCCTAAACCCTTTCTCCGATTTGGAAGTGAAAACTCTCATATTGCAGCTGGGAGTGTGCACTTTCAGCCCATATTATATATATAATTGTATTTCTGAACATGTTTTTGTAAACAGCTAAAATAACAAAACTTGTGTCACTGTCCAAATATTTCTGGCCCTGACTGTACATGGAGAGAGCCATATACAGATATATTTCAAATATAGGAAAAAGAGACTGTACACAAGGCTTAGAAAAATTATACAATTTTATTCAATATAAAGCATACAAAAAAGTGTAAAAGATTAAAATAGGATTTATGATGAGAGGACCAGCAGGTGGCGTACTCACACCACAGCTCAGTAATCGGAGTCTATGAGGATTGAAATGACTGTACTAAAACACCATACTGAGATGCCTGCAAAACACTGCTCATATGATTGCATGTACAAGGCTGCCTTACGGCATGCATTGAAGACCAATGGTCATACAAGAAAAGGCTAAGCAGTGTCAGAAGGAAAAACAATAGGTGCACGTAAATGTGTTAAAGGGCTCAGCAGACCAGATGTAAAGTCATTACCTGAGTTGTGGGATGAGGATCCAAAGAACCCGACCTAGGTTTCGATCTTAATGCCTTCTTCCGGGGGAGAGCGTGTATGTAATACTATGCATCTGTATTTTGTCTGGGTCATATTTAATATATGTTTGTTCATAATTTACAATCTGGTTTGTTCTTTGTTGCGGAGCCCTGTCTTAGGTTTGTACCACAAATCTGGAGTCTTTATATATTTTGGGGACCATTCTGGTGTCTACATTTTCTTTTTAGGTCTGTATGTATTATTGGTTTTGGACTGAAGCATGCATTTATTCTGAATCCTGTATACATAGAGGGGCTGTGTCTCGGTTCTGTTATATTTTGTGATCTGGTACACAGCAGGTGAAATAAGTATTCATGACCCCAGCTGAAATCTATCACTAATTAGAAAGCAATATGTCACTTAGTGAAAAATAATATCAGCTGGTTCAACTGATGGCCTGTAAAAAGGTGTCTCAATATCAAAGTGCCACACAAGAAATATCTCATGGTGGCTAAAACTGCTCTGTCTCAAGCTATCTAAAGGTCTTTGCAACCTTATTTTTGCAAAACAAACTAATAACATTGGTTACAGAAGAATTTCTAAACTACTGAAAGTTCCAGTGAGCACTGTGGGGAGCATAATCCAGAAGTGGAAAGAACATCATTTCACCATAAACTAGTCATGACCTGGTGCTCCACACAAGATTTCAGACTGAGGAAAACTGAAAAGAATTATCAGAAGAGTTGTCCAAGAGCCAGGGACCACCTGTGGAGACTTACGGAAAGACCTTGAATCAGCAGGTAAAATTGTTTCAAAAAAAGAATAATAACCTCAACCTCCAAGGCTTGTATGCACGCTCATCACGCAAGACTCAATTTTTGAATAAAAAGCATGTTCAAGTGAGTTTAAAGTTTGCTTAACAACATTTAGACAAGCATGTGAAATACTGGGAGAATATGGTATGGACAGATAAGACCAAAATTCATCTTTAGATGCTATAATACATGCCAGATGGCACTGGCAAACTTCATGTAATTGAAAGATGAAAGGAGAAATGTACAGAGACATACTTGAGAAAAATCTGCTGCCATCTACCAGGATAATGAAGATGAAACAAGAGTGGACATTTCCCAAACACACATCCAAGGATACTCTCAATTGGTTTCAGAGACAGAAAATAAACCTGCTAAAATGGCCTAGCCGATCACCTGACCTGAAGCCAACAGAAAATTTATGAAAGGAACTAAAGCTCAGAGTTCATACTGTAGAAGGAGTTAGTGTGGAAGAATGTACCAAATTCACCTCTGAGCAATGCATAAGATTACTTTCACCATACAGGAGATGTCTTGAAGCTGTCATCACTAAGGCTATATGCGCACGCTGTAGTTTTTGTCGCGTTTTTGATGCAGTTTTTTTGTCAGGCCTTTCTCACTTTTGACTTCCCAGCAAAGTCTATGAGAAGTCAGATTTGCTGTGCGCACGTTGCAGTTTATTTGCCAGAACTTTTTTTGAAAAAAGTTTGTGACAAAGAAGCAGTATGTTCATTTTTTCTTGCGTTTTTGTCAACATTTGTCACCCATTGAAACCAATGAGGTAATGAAAAACGCATGACAAAATGCATAAGCAGGGGAACACGTCTGGCACTGCAGGATCTGAGTCCCTGGTGGTGTAGTGTGTTACTGATGGTAGCCGTTGTTATAGTGGTCCCAGCTTTATGCAGGTCATTCACTAGGCCCCCGTGTGGTTCTGGAATTTTTGCTCACCGTTCTTGGGATCATTTTGACCCCATGGGGTAAGATCTTGCGTGAAGCCCCAGATTGAGGGAGATTATCAGTGGTCTTCTATGTCTTCCATTTTCTTATTATTACTCCCACAGTTGAATTAATCACACCAAGCTGCTTGCCTATTGCATATTCAGTCTTCCCAGCCTGGTGCAGGGATACAATTTTTTTTCTGGTGTCCTTTGACAGCTCTTTGGTCTTCATGATAGTGGAGTTTGGAGTGTGACTGAGGTTGTTCTAGCTGTCTTTTAACTTATAACAAGTTCAAACAGGTGCCATTAGTACAGGTAATGAGTGGAGGACAGAGGAGCCTCTTAAAGAAGCTACAGGTCTATGAAAGCCAGAAATCTTGCATGTTTTTAGATGACTAAATACTTATTTTCCACCATAATTTGCAAAACAAATCTTGCCAAATCAGACAAGGTAATTTTCTAGATTTGTTTCCTCATTTTGTCTCTCATAGTTGTGGTCTACCTATGATGTCAATTACAGGCCTCTGTCACCTTTTTAAGTGGGAGAACTTGCACAATTGGTGGCTGACTAAATACTCTTTTCCCCATTGTATTCTGAAGTATGTTAGAAGTGGACATTTGTTTTGTGATCTGTATTTCTTCCTATCTGGATCAAGCGTTTATTTTGGAGTCTGGTCTTAGGTCTAGTATCCTATTCACTATAGTGCCGCAGATAGAGCAACCTTTCCAAAATGGGGTCATAAAGGGGCTCTGCAAATAGTGCCACAAACTATTCCAAGAAAATCTGCACTCAAAAAGTCAAATAATTAGTAGTTTCTGATCACAATTGAGGTATTAACGTACCGAAATTGTGTTGCTAGTTTTGTGTTTTATTTTCTCTCCTGTGAATAAGAAAAACTTAGAGCTAAAGCAGCCTTTCTCCTCTCCTCCCATGCCATGCCGCATGACCAAACAGTAGTTTAGAGTCACATGTCGTGTACTGTCGCGTGAGCTAAAAATTTTGTATCAAATTATGAGGTCCATTTTCTCATGTTGCCTCTTAAGAAAATTTAAAATTGGAGTTAATGCAACAGTTGAGTAGAAAAAATATTTGTTTTAATTTTCAGAGCCCAACGTTATAAAATTCTGTTAATCACCAGGAGATTCAAAATAATTTGGGGTTAAATTTAAATTTGGGATTAAAGTTAAAGTTGAGAAGGAAAAGTTTATTTTTTTAATTATCACAGCTCAAAGTTGAACAATTCAATTAATCACCTGGAGACTCAAACTGCTCATTACACTTCTAGAAGAATTCCTGCAGAGGAGCAGTTTCAAAATGGAGTCACTTCTAGAGAATTTCTGTTGTTTTTACAAGGCATATCAAATGACACATATCGTCTGCAATCTATTCCAGAAATGGCATTCCAAAAGTCAAATAGTTCTCTCTGGCTTCCAAGCCCTGGTGTGTGCTCAAACAGAAGTTTCTAACCACATATGGCATATCAGTGTACTCAAAGAAGCTGTACAACAAATGTTTGCATCCATTTTCTCCTGTTATCCCATTTGAAAACATTTGGGGCTATGGAAAAATTTTAGTAAAAAAATGTAAATGTTTTACTTCCACCTAAACATCAATTCAATAGTGGATGTGTCCATGAAATAATAATACTATGGAGTAGCAAAGTAGTCAGGGACATGACGTATGTAAATGGTTACGCATATGTTAAACAATTTGCATGAAATCACAATATTAGGTAATTCTAATTTGTGTGTATATGAAATATACGTGTGCTTGCTTAAGGGCTCATTTACAAATCAGTGATTTTTCTTGTATGCTAAAAAAAACGGGTTTCATCAGTGCTTTTACTCAGAGTTTAGTCAGCGTCAGTTTTTACCATCAGAGTTTAGTCAAAGTTTTATCTGTTTTTCTCAAATGAAAAAAAATGGTTGAGATTTCTCAAGCTTTTTCTATCAAACAGTCCATCAAAAAAGTGCTGATCAATTTTTTTCACAGATCCATAGACTTACAGTGTTGAGTTTGACACAACACTCAGATCAATATCAGACAAGTCTCAATGCTTTTGTGTGGACCATTTGGTGTAAGGGAAAACTTGCACGTGGACTAGCCCATAGACTATCATAGGTATGTGCGCTATCCATAAAATCCACAGATAGAACTCGCTCAAGAAAAACTAATGTTAATAGCAGTAAGATTTTCTGTATAAGTGTTGCTAATCATCTGAAGAAGTGAGTAAACTCAACTACGGATACTTGACTCAGAAATATTCAAATTAACCTCTTTTCTGACAGTGACAACCAAAGATTAGATTATCTTACTGAAACTGTCAACTGAACATAAGGCGTTTGATACTGTGCCATATAACAGTGCTATAGTGAAGCTCCAGAAGCAGGGACTATGGGAAACTATAAGCAGATGAGTAAGGAATTGGCTAAAAGGTAGGAAACAAAGGGTAGTCTTAAATGGTACATTCTCTAAATGGGCTATAGTCAGCAGTGGAGTACCGCAGGGATCTGTGCTAGGATCAATTCTTTTTAATCTCTTGATTAATGATCTTGTGGATGGGATTGAGAGTAAAGTGTCAGACTTTGCTGACAACACCAAACTATGTAGGATATTAAAAACTGCCCTTGATGGTACACTGTTACAAAACGATCTGGATAAGAGGTCGGAATGGGCAGATACTTGGCAAATGAGATGTAATGTCCATAAATGAAAAGTAATGCACCTAAGAAGGAGTAATTCTATTGCTGTATATACATTTAATGAAACTACAGAACAGGAGAAACACTTGGGTATTATAGTTACAAGTAAGCTGAGCAGCAGTACTCAATGTCAAGCAGCAGCTGCAAAAGCAAACAAGATTTTAGGGTGTATAAAAGGAGAGATTAGATCCCGTGAGCTTAACGTATTGTTACCCCTCTAGAAATCACTTATAAGGACACATCTGGAATATGGGATCCAGTTTTGGATTACACATTTTAAAAAGGACATTCAGACTTTACTATCACTTCAAAGGCACACAACTAGATTATTACAAGGAATGGAAGGCCTTCCATATGATGAGAGGGTGGAAAAGTTAGGTTTGTTTAAATTAGAAAAAAGTCACTCCGGGGAGCCATCCAGCTAGTGTGAGGGCAACCAATCATAGACGCCGGCAGTCTGACTGCAACCAATCACAGACGCTGTCACAGAGGGGCGGGGGAAGTAGTGAATATTCATAAGCTTTAATGAGTGGATCCAAAAGCAGTATGACAGCTGCTCTGAGACTCGGTAAGTATAATTGTTCTGCTTTAATCCCCATTTTGTTTCCTCTTGTCTTATGTTTTTTATTCTTATTCGGGTGTCCAAACCCGGACAGTAATACGGAATTCCCTGAGAAGTCCTTGTTCGGGGTCCATGCATGGACGCTAGGTGTCCGGTACCTACCCTGAACTTTACAGTTAAGGTTCGCCCATCACTACTTTTGACAACAAATTTGACTTGTTTCATTGCAAAAACTATAGTTTGAGGCCACATCTACAAAGAATTTCTGCTATACAAAGTAAGTGCACGTTCAATCTTTTTAACATTTATTAAGTGCTTTTTCAAGCAGGATACTGAATCCACCAACCTGAAAAAGACGTTGTGTGCTTATATCCTTAGTAGGAGCGTATGGTAAAAAAAAATTCCCTTAGCAAACCACTAGTCTAGGGGTCTCATTTCAGTTCCATTAGGTCTGCAAAGCTAAAAAAAATTATAGAAAAAAAGTATAGAAAAAAAACTTCAGAAAAAGTGAAAAAAGCATATATATTTTAAGCCAAATGGTCACCGATCTAAATTAAGATTGGTGATCTGAATTGTGGGCAGACACTGTAATGCAGTCTCATTATTGCTTTGTAAAGGTGGTCTAAGTGGTTGATCTGATAAGCTGAAAATAATCATACAGTATAGTACATATTTGAAGTTAGGACGTTAGTTAGAAAACCTGAATTAAACCCAAAACAGATAAACTTCAATCGCCAAATTTTTCACATAATTTTAGAAAAACACTAGAACAGTTAGAAGATAGAATTGAGAGATAAAATAGGATGACACATACCCATCTTTGAACCACAGAGACTTTGACATTTCACCACTACCTTCACCTCTGGCCTAAAAGAATAACATGAGCAAAAATAAATATGTGAGCTTAAGACAATTTTTTGCAATTAGGAAATACTTTTAGTTGTTTACAGTTCCATATTCTACAATGTTTAGCATAAATTATGTTAGTTTACATCTGGTCTTGGCCCAGTAAATTGTCATCTCCTATTAAAATTCTTGAGAACAATGCAGAGTAGTTTGCATGTAGACTACACTGGGGCATACAAAGACTCCACACTACGAAGAAATTGTCTCCCGTTTTTACAGAAATATTCTAGCAATGATTCTAATGTAAGAAATAATTTAAATGCACAGGTATTGTCACATGGCGTTTGCTCTAGACTCGCCGAGTGTCATGGCGACATCAGATGCTGTTTAGACTACTGACTCTGACACTCCTCAGTATACTGTCTCTGGTGCCTCTTAGTTGTACAGGCAGGCTCGAGCGTTGACCAGCTGTGTGCTCTTTGGTGATCGAATTTGCAGGAGTTAATTTCTCCAAGCCTGCTGGTTAACTTTTGGATTACATGTTGCGGGAGACCTATCACAAGTATGTGACGCCCTGGCAAAACCAGGTAGTCACAAAAGTGTACATCCTCCTTGTTACCACCAGAAACCAACATTCAGGTACAACACACAGCCATTAAACCCTAGCCACCCCCTCATGATAATAAGGACACACCAGTGGATAGGATCAGGAGTATGGGAACGCCCATCTAGGGGTCCTGAGGTGTCAGAGGCGGAAACACAGTAGATCTGAGTTGAGTTCAAGTTGAAGTGGAAGTCAAGTGCAGACTGTGCAGTGTAGTCAGGGGTAGGAGCCCTTGAACTACCCGGCTAGGTGGCAGACAGTGAACAGGCGACGGAGATCCGGTCGCGGGAAACCTTAAGTGGACCAGGGCAGGGTTGTAGCCCGCTGGTGCTGACAGCGGGAATCCGATCTGGAGGCCGTGCACAATCGGGGTGCCTGGACCCTAGGGCAAGGAAGGTTGCAAGCCCTTTTACAATTAACCAGCCGGGGACAAGGTTCCAGACTTTGTCCCGTTAACTGCCCAGATATAGCGAAACGGAAGCCCAACACGGGAGATTGGGTGTCCGTCAGAACCCACTGAGATCCCAAGGGTCAGCTTTCATGGGCCACAGCTCCCAAATACACACAGAACCAGGAGTGGACTTCTCCATTCCATGCGAAGTCATCCAAAAGGAAAGACAAACACAGAGTGCAGGAGGAAGGGACACCTGTTCATTAACCTGGGTGCGGGACCCGAATACACCCTCCAAAGGCAGCCAGCCACTGGCAACTTGGTTTACTACTGGACTTGTGTACAATTACTGAACTGTGAGTACAGCCATCACTCCCGTGTTCAGACCGCGGGCCCCAGGACTACACCTCCCCTACCCGTGCAGGGGATCCCATCTTGCTGCCCCGCTCCATCAGCCCCGGGCGCCCCATCACCAGGCAGCGGCGGTGCCACCATCCCTCACCACAACCCACAGGTGGTGTAACAGACACAACACCTCCCTTGTAAATATCCCCTTTCCGACGGTTGAGAGAACGAGCGGCCGTGAGAGCCCGGGTCCAGTCACCACTAGAGCCGCAGCAGTGAACCCGGCTCTGAGCAGGCCCCCGAGAGAAGTGGCAGTGGCACAAACACCATGACCCCGACGATAAATCGTTAGCAATGTCGCAGCGTGTAAAGTACCCCTTCAACTTCGCAGTCCTAAAGGACCGGACCATTAAGGCTTTACAAACCCCGGAAGCTAGTGACTCTGCACCATTGCCCTGGCCGGATGATACTTCTCACTTATTGGTGAAACCTCCTCTATTAGCCCTGTCAGCACCCGCAGTACCACCAGCACTTCCTGGAGCTCCCGATGATCTGTCATCCCAAGTTCAGCAGCTGAGCAAGGACGTCGCCAGGATCCTCGAGGCCCTGCAGTTCCAGCCAAAGACCAAGCCGGCGGAGAAGATCCAGCTCGCCGACAGCTCTGAAGACGTCCCCTGGATGCAGAGAAGGAGGAACAACCGGTATGGACAGCCTGTTTGTTACAGATGCAACAAGACTGACCACTACACCCGCCGGTGTCCTTTAAACGAGCAACCCCTGAGGCCAAGGGCCAATCCTCAGGAATAGATCCACAAGGCCCACCTGATTGGCGTGAGTGGTATGTCGGAGGCCGCCCCATCATCTCCCTTACCGTAGATGGGATCCCGACGTTCACGCTCCTATACACTGGCTCGCACGTAACGACTATACTATATATACTGTATAAGCGTTACTGGTCTGTTGACGATTTCACCCCACCAGACTCTGGCCTTACTATCACTGCGGCCAATGGACTCCTCATGACCCAAGTTGGGTTCAAGGAGGAGACTCTCAAGGTGGGGCGAGTGGAGCTAGAGCATCAAGGACTTATTGTGGTGCAGAATGACCCTAGTGATCGTAACCCGAAAATGGTCTTAGGAGCTAATCTTATTGAAAATTGCATGGGGGAAGTATTGCATTTATTGCAACAGCTGTCTGCCATGGCAGGAGTGGGCCAGCAGAGGGCTCTGCAACGTGAAATTCGGGCCCTCCTGCACGGCAACAGGTGAATCTGTCCGGTGGAGAGATTGGTGGTGTGCGAGTGATGGATGTGGCGCCTCTAGTAGTGCCTCCGCGAAGTGAGATGATGATTTGGTGTAGGGCAGCAGTAGGTACCCGTGGACAGGATTATCAGGCGGTGGTGGAGCCCCTGCCTTCAGAACACTGGCCCACAGTTTTGGCAGCCAGAGGGGCAATTGATGTCCGAAAGGGGAGCGTGCCCGTGAGAGTGATGAATTATGGAGAAGAGGAGGATAAGCTACCCAGATATGCCACTATCGCTAAGCTACTGTAGATGCACATGCCATTCAAACAATTGCACCCCCCAGCATTACACCTCAACCAGCCAGTGACAGTTCATCAAGTCAGCCGGAGGAATGGTGTCGAGAACTACACGTAGGCACTGACTCCACACCTTCACATCACAAAGAAGGGGTTTACAGGGTAGTGCAAGAGTACGAGCAAGTCTTCAGTAAACACCCGTTAGACTTTGGGAGGATTAAAGGGGTCCAGCATTACATTCCCACAGGTGCACACCCACCCATCAAAGAGAGATATAGGCCAATACCGCCTGCACATTACCAGTATGCTAAGGACATGTTGAGGAACATGAGGGAGGCAGGGGTTTTCCGTGATAGTGGTAGCCCCTGGGCAGCTCCATTGGTCTTGGTCAAGAAAAAGGATGGCACCATGAGGATGTGTGTGGATTACCGGAAAATTAATCAGATCACCCATAAGGATGCATACTGTTACGGTTGCTGCGAGCACTGGAGACTAAGTCCAGATTTCTTGCTACTGCACATGTGCGAGCACTGGAGACTAAGTCCAGATTTCTTGCTACTGCACATGTGCGAGCGCTGGAGACTAAGTCCAGATTTCTTGCTACTGCACATGTGCGAGCGCTGGAGACTAAGTCCAGATTTCTTGCTACTGCACATGTGCGAGCGCCGGAGACTAAGTCCAATCTTGGAGCCATTGCACATGTGCGGGTGACATCATCGCTGACACGAGGTCACATGTCTCTGACACCTTCTATGCCGATTGGTCGCTGGTCATGTGCTTGTGACGTCTTGCTCGGTGATAGGCCAGCATGACGTCACTCCTGTCGTTCTGGCAGCGGATTGGCTCTGGTGTCCTCCATCTTGGATGAGGCACAGAGTCTATATAAGACCCTGACACACGCCGCATGGTGCTCAGTCCTCTTGGTTCATGCATATGAGTAGACGCTCTGTGCGCGTTCCTCTAGGCATTCCTCTGTCTATGCTAGGTGAGCGCTACCGGCAGGGTAGCGTTCTTATACCTTACAGCTTCGGCTGCTGTCCGTATCCTTACCTCTTAGGGGAGCGGACATAGGCAGGTGCCTGAGGCACATGGTCTGGCTGGGCCTTGTGATTCTACTCGTAGGTGGACGTTGCCGTTAGGGTAACGTTCCTTATACTGCGTCTGGCAGTTGTTCGTATCCTCGCACACTAGGGGAGCGAACAGAGGTAGGAGCTTTGTGCGGCTTACGCTGCTGTTCGTCTCTTTTGCACCACTAGAAGAGCGGACCTAGGCAGGTGCCATATCTAGTGGTTCGTGTCCTCGCACACTAGTGGAGCGAACGCAGGTAGGAGCTTTGTGCGGCTTAAGCTGCTGTTCGTCTCTTTTGCACCACTAGAAGAGCGGACCTAGGTAGGTGCCATTTCGCACACATTGCCTTTGTCTCTGTGATTATTAACAGAGATCATTCCACACACCCTCCAAGTAAGGGAGGAATTGCTTTACTTACTTATTATATCCTTCTGTGAGTTAACAGAGGTATTGCACTCTGCCATAGTCTGCAGCAAAGTCTTTGCACGGTGGACCCTGACTGTCTGATACTCCTTTCAGTTATTATCAGACAGCCCCCCGTAACATTAGGACTGAGCCAAGGGTCTGGCAGTTATGGCAGAATATCAGCAGTTACACCGTTACATACAAGTACTTGAGTCACGGCTCAAGAGTATAGAGGATAAACCTCAGACCATGGTGACATCTGCACATGATCCTCGACTTGCTCTGCCAAACAGATATTCTGGCGATGCCAGATCATGTCGTGGTTTCATTAGTCAGTGTCAGATACACCTAGAGGTCAACTCTTCTCGCTTCTCTACGGAGAGGTCCAGAGTAGGCTTTATCATCTCCTTACTTCAGGACAAAGCCTTAGAATGGGCGACTCCCCTATGGGAGCGCTCTGATGTGGTTACTCTGAGACATCAAGACTTTCTTGATGCTCTTAAGGCGGTATTCATGGGTCCGCAGGTTACCCATGATGCGGCCCTGAGACTGTTAGATCTATCTCAGGGTTCGTTATCCACTAGTTCTTATGGCATTGCTTTTAGAACTCTGGTGGCAGAACTAGATTGGCCAGAGAAGGTGTTGATTCCTATCTTCTGGAGAGGGTTGGCAGGCTATGTCAAGGATGCCCTTGCTACTCGTGAGGTCCCTGCTTCTCTGGAGGACTTGATCACAGTAGCAACGAGGATCGATGTACGCCATAAGGAACGTAGACTCGAGGTCTCTTCCTCACGCCCTAAGCATCGGGCTATTCCAGTTGTTGAGGGTCCACTACCATCTTCCTCAGCATCTGAAACATCTCCCACTCCTATGGAGTTAGGTCATACGTCCTCCAGACTACGCAAGTCTGGTCCTCCTATATGTTACGTATGTCGTCAGGCTGGGCACTATGCCAACAAGTGTCCTAGTCGTCAGGGAAACTCCCTGGCCTAGTAACCATTAGAGGGGGGTTACTAGAGACGTCTTCTGCACCCTCTAAGTGTTGTATCCCAGGTCAGCTCTCGTTATCTGAGAATACATGGCCTATTATGGCTTTTGTGGATTCCGGAGCTGACGGGATTTTTGTGTCCTCAGGATTTGTAAAGGGACACAATATTCCCTCTATCATGTTAGAGGCGCCTATTCCTGTCCGTGTTGTTAATGGAACTATGTTGTCTGACTCCATTACATTGAGGACAGTTCCCTTGCGCCTTTCCCTGTCTCAGGGTCACATAGAGGAGATTTCTTTTCTTGTTTTGCCTGAGGGTATAGACGATGTCCTTCTGGGTCTTCCATGGCTTCGGACTCATGCTCCTCACATTGACTGGGAGTCTGACAGCATTATTAGTTGGGGTTCGAAATGTCAGTCCCGATGTCTTCCCTTACCACCTAAGGTCGTTGCGGTTGCATCAACTGATCTCTCTCCCATACCTACACCCTATTTGGATTTCGCTGACGTGTTCTCCAAACAGGGTGCTGAGGTTCTTCCACCCCATAGGCCGTATGACTGTGCCATAGACCTTATCCCAGGTTCGGTTCCACCTAAAGGCAGGGTTTACCCCCTGTCGATACCTGAGTCGGAGGCCATGTCGACCTATATAAGAGAGAGTTTAGAGAAGGGGTTCATTCGTAAGTCTGTCTCTCCCGCGGGAGCTGGGTTTTTCTTTGTTCGGAAGAGAGAGGGTGATTTGCGTCCCTGCATAGATTACAGGGGTCTCAACGCAATCACAATAAAGAACAAATACCCATTACCTTTAATTTCGGAGCTCTTTGACAGACTGAGAGGAGCTCAAGTTTTTACGAAGTTGGATCTGCGGGGTGCGTATAACTTGGTACGAATTCGAAAGGGTGACGAATGGAAGACCGCTTTTAACACCCGAGACGGTCACTATGAATACCTCGTCATGCCTTTTGGGTTATGTAATGCACCCGCAGTATTTCAGGACTTCGTAAACGATGTGTTCAGGGATTTACTGTTATCCTCAGTAGTGGTGTATCTGGACGACATCCTGATTTTTTCTCCTGATCTGGAGACTCATCGTCAGGATGTCGTTCGTGTCCTTTCCCGTTTAAGGGAGCACTCATTGTTTGCTAAACTCGAGAAATGTGTATTCGAGCAGTCCTCATTGCCTTTTTTGGGTTACATTATCTCACAAGAGGGTCTGGCTATGGATCCTGCGAAGCTCTCTGCTGTCCTGCAATGGTCCGAACCTCATTCCTTGAAGGCGGTGCAACGCTTCTTAGGATTCATAAATTATTACAGGCAGTTCATACCCCATTTTTCTACTTTGGTGGCCCCTTTGGTGGCCTTGACTAAGAAAGGTGCTAATCCCAAAGCCTGGTCTACTGAGACATCTCAGGCTTTTGAGGCAGTAAAAAGACACTTTTCAACTGCTCCCGTTCTTCAAAGACCCGATGAGAATAAGCCCTTCCTCTTAGAGGTTGATGCCTCTTCAGTGGGTGCTGGTGCGGTCTTGTATCAAAAGAACGGTGCAGGTAGAAAAAGGCCGTGTTTCTTCTTTGCTAAAACCTTTTCACCGGCAGAGAGAAACTATACCATTGGGGATAGGGAACTGCTCGCCTTGAGATTAGCCTTGGAAGAGTGGCGTCACTTGCTGGAAGGAGCGAAACATCCTTTCCAGGTCTATACAGACCATAAGAATCTGACGTACTTACAAACCGCTCAGCGTCTGAATCCTCGCCAAGCCCGCTGGTCCTTGTTTTTCTCCCGCTTTCACTTCTCCATCAACTATCTGTCTGGGAGTAAGAATAACAAGGCAGACGCCCTGTCTCGCTCTATGCTTTCTACCCAGGAAGAGATTGACGAACCTCGTCTTATCCTTCCCTCCAGGGTTTTTCATACGCTCTCCCCTGTGACGTTAGACCAAATCCCACCGGGCAAGACCTTTGTTCCACCTGATCGACAGAATGATATACTGTCGTGGGCCCACACCTCAAAGGTGGGTGGGCATTTTGGTATTAGGCGGACACGAGAGTTACTGGAGAGGTGGTATTGGTGGCCACACTTAGCCAGCCACGTCAAGAGATATGTCGGTTCCTGCTACTCGTGTGCTCGCAACCGTCCATTACGGCAGAGACCGGCTGGGCTCTTGCATCCTTTACCAGTGCCAGATAGACCATGGGAGGTGGTAGGCATGGACTTTGTGGGTGATCTTCCATGTTCACAGGGACATAGATTTGTGTGGGTCATTACGGACCATTTCTCCCGGATGGTTCATCTCGTACCGTTATCGAGAATCCCATCTTCCAGGGTACTAGCCAAACTATTCCTCAAGCATGTCTTTAGGCTTCACGGGATGCCAGATCGTATCATTTGTGATAGAGGCCCGCAATTTACTTCCCGTTTCTGGCGAGATCTTTGTAGCCTTCTGCAAATTGAGTTGAATCTCTCTTCGGCATACCATCCGGAGACTAATGGTTTGGTTGAACGTACCAATCAATCTATGATTATATACCTTCGACACTTTGTTGCTGAGAACCACGATAACTGGTCCTCCCTCCTACCCTGGGCAGAATTTGCCCTTAACAATTCGCTGGCTGAGGCCACTGGGCAGACACCGTTCGTACTCAATAATGGGCAACACCATAGGGTACCAGTACCGTTTCCCGCTGCTGCACCTCCTCCTCTTGTGGCCGACTGGGCAACTAATGCCAGAGAGGTTTGGGATCGGACTCAAGAGTCGATCCAAGCAGCTAAGGACCGTATGAAGACGGTGTCCGATCGGTTTCGTCGCCCGGCTCCTGTCTTTTCTCCAGGGGACTTTGTGTGGCTCTCTGCAAAACACGTGAGACTTAGAGTGAGCTCTGTCAAATTTGCTCCTCGCTTCCTGGGTCCTTATGAGGTTCTTCGACAGGTAAATCCTGTAGTCTATCAATTGAAGTTACCTGTCCATCTTAGGATTCATGACAAATTCCATGTCTCACTGCTAAAGCCGGCTATTTTACCTCACGCTCGTGAAGTGCACTCTCCTGCCTCTGATTCCTCTCGCTCTAGCTATGAGGTACGAGCCATAGTTGGTTCTAAGATGGTTAGAGGGCGCAGGTTCTTCTTGATAGATTGGGAGGGCTATGGTCCGGAACATCGCTCTTGGGAGCCTGAGGAGGCTGTCCATGCTCCCGACTTAGTTGCCGATTACCTGCGTCGCCGGGAGGGGGGCCCTTGAGGGGGAGGTACTGTTACGGTTGCTGCGAGCACTGGAGACTAAGTCCAGATTTCTTGCTACTGCACATGTGCGAGCACTGGAGACTAAGTCCAGATTTCTTGCTACTGCACATGTGCGAGCGCTGGAGACTAAGTCCAGATTTCTTGCTACTGCACATGTGCGAGCGCTGGAGACTAAGTCCAGATTTCTTGCTACTGCACATGTGCGAGCGCCGGAGACTAAGTCCAATCTTGGAGCCATTGCACATGTGCGGGTGACATCATCGCTGACACGAGGTCACATGTCTCTGACACCTTCTATGCCGATTGGTCGCTGGTCATGTGCTTGTGACGTCTTGCTCGGTGATAGGCCAGCATGACGTCACTCCTGTCGTTCTGGCAGCGGATTGGCTCTGGTGTCCTCCATCTTGGATGAGGCACAGAGTCTATATAAGACCCTGACACACGCCGCATGGTGCTCAGTCCTCTTGGTTCATGCATATGAGTAGACGCTCTGTGCGCGTTCCTCTAGGCATTCCTCTGTCTATGCTAGGTGAGCGCTACCGGCAGGGTAGCGTTCTTATACCTTACAGCTTCGGCTGCTGTCCGTATCCTTACCTCTTAGGGGAGCGGACATAGGCAGGTGCCTGAGGCACATGGTCTGGCTGGGCCTTGTGATTCTACTCGTAGGTGGACGTTGCCGTTAGGGTAACGTTCCTTATACTGCGTCTGGCAGTTGTTCGTATCCTCGCACACTAGGGGAGCGAACAGAGGTAGGAGCTTTGTGCGGCTTACGCTGCTGTTCGTCTCTTTTGCACCACTAGAAGAGCGGACCTAGGCAGGTGCCATATCTAGTGGTTCGTGTCCTCGCACACTAGTGGAGCGAACGCAGGTAGGAGCTTTGTGCGGCTTAAGCTGCTGTTCGTCTCTTTTGCACCACTAGAAGAGCGGACCTAGGTAGGTGCCATTTCGCACACATTGCCTTTGTCTCTGTGATTATTAACAGAGATCATTCCACACACCCTCCAAGTAAGGGAGGAATTGCTTTACTTACTTATTATATCCTTCTGTGAGTTAACAGAGGTATTGCACTCTGCCATAGTCACCAGCAAAGTCTTTGCACGGTGGACCCTGACTGTCTGATACTCCTTTCAGTTATTATCAGACAGCCCCCCGTAACACATACCCTCTTCCCTGTATTGAGGAATCGCTGGCTGCATTGAGAACGGCGAATTACTTCTCTACTCTTGATCTTACTAGTGGCTACTGACAGGTGTCTGTTGCAGAGGAAGACCATGAGAAGACCGCCTTCGCCACCCCGATGGGCCTCTGCGAGTTCAAGAACATGCCCTTTGGGTTGTGCAATGCGCCAGGAACCTTCCAGAGATTGATGGAGTGCTGCTTAGGACATCGCAACTTTGAAACGGTCCTGCTATACTTGGATGACGTCATTGTTTATTCGAAGACGTATGAAGAACATTTGGAACATCTTGCTGAAGTCTTTGAAGCCCTCTCCAAGTACAGGATGAAGTTGAAACCATCTAAGTGCCACTTGCTAAAGCCCAAGGTCCAGCATCTCGGCCATGTGGTAAGCGCAGAAGGTGTGGCTCCGGATCCGGAGAAGATAACTGCCATCCAGAGCTGACTAACCCCCACGACCATCAAAGAGGTCCGGCAATTCCTGGGCCTGATGGGCTATTACCACTGCTTCGTCAAGAGTTACACTAAGATTGCAGCCCCTATGCAAGATCTCGTTGTTGGACAAACCAAACATGGTAAAATTCCCAGTTCTCCATTTGCCTGGGGCAAGGAGCAAGAAGATTCCTTCCAGCAAATGAAGTTGGCCCTGACCGGAGAAGAGATTTTGGCGTACCCCGATACGGCCTCCCGTTCATACTCTATACGGATGCCAGTAATGTGGGATTGTGAGCTGTCCTGTCCCAGATGCAGAATGGCAAGGAGAAGGTAATAGCTTACGCGAGCCGGAAGCTGCGCCCCACAGAAAGGAACCCTGAGAATTACAGTTCTTTCAAGTTGGAGTTCCTGGCACTGGGCGTTGACAGAAAGATTTAAGCATTATCTGGCTTCTGCAAAGTTCACTGCGTATACGGACAACAATCCTTTGACCCATCTGGACACAGAGACTTAGAGCCTTGGAACAGTGTTGGGTAGCCCAGTTGGCGAACTATGATTTCACCATAAAGTACAGAGCCGGCCAGAAGAATACCAACGCTGATGTGTTGTCCAGAATGCCACACCTGCCTGATGGTGGGGTGGATGAAGATGAGTTAGAAAAAATTGAGCTGCCTGCCTTCCATCCGGTTTGGAGAAAACGAGACCCCACAGCAGTCAGCAGGATAGAGTGTTCAATCCACTACCCTACCATGGTTGGCAGGAAGCCCAAGATAAAGATCCTGCAGTCCGACTGATCAAGATGTTGATTTCCCAGGCTGATTCCAGGATGGAGCCTACTGCACCGGCAGAGGCACAGAGGCTTTGGAAAGAGAGGGGCGGCTATACTTGCAGAGAGGCAGGTTGTGCAATGAACTGATTAACCCCAAGACGCACGAGCGGATATGCCAAATTGTAGTACCTCAGGCGTACGTACCGGTGGTCCTAGAGGCCTATCATGATGGAGCTGGACACTTCGGCTGGAAGAAATTGGAGATGTTGCTGCAAGAACGCTTCTGTGGGAATCCATCAAAGCATGGTGTCGGGATTGTGGTCCCTGTGTGTTAATAAGAAAGGATGGTACCAGTCAGAGGGCCCCGTTGCAGCCGATCATCACAAACCAGCCGTTGGAACTCATCGCTCTGGACCACGTGAAGCTCACAAGTAGGAGCGGGTATACGTATGCTCTCACAATAGTGGACCACTACTCAAGATTTATGGTCGTGGTACCCGTCAAGGTTCTAACAGCTCGCACGGCAGCGAGGGTTTTCAAGGTGCATTTCTGCCGGCCGCATGGCTACCCAGAGAAGGTACTTACAGATCAAGGCCCTGCCTTTGAAGCCAAGATATTCAAGGAGTTCTGCAGACTATACGGATGCAAGAAGATCCGTACCACACCATACCATGCCCAAACCAACGGGATTTGTGAGACGATGAACCACTTGGTTATCAACCTGCTTAAGACTCTACCCCTTAAAGAGCGGAACCTGTGGCCTGAGAGACTGCCCGATCTAGTGGATATGTATAACAATATACCTGTCAGTTCTACTAAATGTACACCTGCGTATCTTATGAGGGCAAGGCTTGGAAGATTGCTGGTGGACCTGGACATGGATATCGAGGTGCCTGAGACCATCTCGCCAACTACAGACTGGAATGCCAAACGTCAGATGCAGTACAGACAAATACAGGAATATGTGGAAAGGAACTTGATTTGGAGCAGGGAAAAACAAGAGCAGCACTTTAACAAACAGGTGAAAGCTGCCCCCTTTGCACCAGGAGATGTGGTGCTGAAGAGGAAAAGAAGACTGTATAAATTGGACGACCAGTGGGAGAGAGCCCCCTATGTTATCCAACCCACTGATTTGGGTAATCAGAAAACCTACCTTGTCAGCCAAGACCAAGGTAAGACAACAGCCACTGTTTCCAGGGATCACTTGAAGAAGTGTCCGGAGCCCCTGAAGATTGTGGAAGAGGTTCCCACTCCAGCTCCGGGCGTGAAAGGAAGAGAAGAGGTGATCCACACCATTATGGGTGATTTTCTAGCTGATTGGCCTATGCAGAATGGAGCAGTGATTGTTCACGTTATAATGTTCCCACAACCAGTGGCAGATGTAGAACCAGAGAGGTCTATTGGCACTACACCAGCACATACACCCAGGGATGCACCTGCACCTATATCATGCCCCCGTAGGTCCCTACCTACTTTACCCGTCACTAGGAGTGAGGAACCCGTAGATCACTCTACCCCACCGAACCTAGGAGAAAATGTAGGGTTAAGGAGGTCCACACGCCCTAACCTAGGTCAGCCACCGCTCAGATATAGGGAGTAAGTGGTGCCTGTGTGTTCTTGTATATAGCCATGTATATATATAAGTAAATGCTAATTAACCGTGTACTTTCCCTGATTTGCCTGAAAGATAAGGAGTAGGTAGCGGATTCCGGCTACCTTTCTACAGTTTGAAGTTTACCGTCTTTATTAAAGTTAAAATGAACCATGGCTTTAGGACTGGCAAAGCTGCCCCAAAAACTTTCTTGGGTCTTGTAAATAACCTCCATCTACCTTCTTGTTACCTCACCAACAGGACTGCAACGCCTCTGGAGAGGTTGGTTGGAGGAAGGGCCTGCGGAGAAGTCGGCCGAGGCCCAGTCACTAACAAAACCGGTGGCTAACCTCCAGGCGGGCGAGGGACTCTTACCCGGACATTGCGGACGCCCCCAGGAACCCGGGATGGTGTGCACTTGAGATTAGCGGTGGCACCGAGGTGGGTTCAAGTGTTTTGGGTGGCGGGTGAAAGCGGGAGAAGGAGATGTATGTTTTGTTTATTGCAACGTTCAAGTAATGTGCCTCCCGTATGGGAAGAAAGTTTTATAATGTTTTTATATATTCTTGTTACCTTTTTCTACTTTCAGTTGCTGCAAAAATAAACGTCAGTGGCCGGACAGCCCGCGGACGGGCTGTCTTCAACCAAGGGGGAGTGTGATGCCCTGGCAAAACCAGGTAGTCACAAAAGTGTACATCCTCCTTGTTACTACCAGGTACAACACACAGCCATTAAACCCTAACTACCCCCTCATGATAATAAGGACACACCAGTGGGTGGGATCAGGCAGATGAGAAATCCCACCTAGGGGTCCTGAGGTGTCAGAGGCGGGAACACAGTAGATCTGAGTTGAGTTCAAGTTGAAGTGGAAGTCAAGTGCAGACTGTGCAGTGTAGTCAGGGGTAGGAGCCCTTGAATTACCCGGCTAGGTGGCAGACAGTGAACAGGCAACGGAGATCCGGTCGCGGGAAACCTTAAGTGGACCGGGGCAGGGTTGTAGCCCGCCGGTGCCGACAGCGGGAATCCGGTCCGAAGGCCGTGCACAGTCGGGGTGCCTGGACCCTAGGGCGAGGAAGGTTTCAAGCCCCTCTCCAATTAACCAGCCGGGGACAAGGTTCCAGACTTTGTCCCGTTAACTGCCCCGATAGAGCGAAATGGAAGCCCAACGCGGGGGATTGGATGCCCGTCAGAACCCAAGGGTCAGCTTTCACGGGCCACAGCTTCCAAATACACACAGAACCGGGAGTGGACTTCTCCTTTCCATGCAAAGTCGACCAAAAGGAAAGACAAACACAGAGTGCAGGAGGAAGGGACACCTGTTCGTTAACCTGGGTGCGGGACCCGAATACACCCTCCAAAGGCAGCCGGCCACTGGCAACTTGGTTTACTTCTGGACTTGTGTGCAATTACTGAACTATAGTACACCATTGACCCCCGGTCCAATCCGGTGCGCCACCTCCAGCAGCCATCACTCCTGTGTTCAGACCGCAGGCCCTGGAAGTACACCTCTCCTACCCGTGGAGGGGATCCTACCTTGCTGCCCCGCTCCATCAGCCCCGAGCGCCCCATCACCAGACAGCGGTGGTGCCACCATCCTTCCCCGTAACCCACGGGTGGCGTCACAGCCACAACACCTCCCTTGTAAATATCCCTTTCCGAAGGTTGTGAAGATGGGCGGCCGTGCGAGCCCGGGTCCGGTCACTACTCGAGCCACAGCAGCGAACCCGGATACGACAGGCCCCCCCGAGAGAAGCGGCAGCGGCCCCCGCCCACAACAAGTACTTTCCGCCCTTTTAAGATGGAGGAATATGTCTTCCTGTGCTGTTTATAGCCTTCTGCTAAACTGGTCCGTGTGCTGTTGTTTTCCAGTCTGGTTATTTACTGCGTGTTGCTCAATGTGCAGTGGAATTCCTCCTGTCATCTGGTTATTTTCTCCCTGCTTTAGTTTTCCTCCTTATCACTTGTCTGATTACTCTGTGTGAGCATATTGTTAGAGTTTTGGTTTCCTCTGTTTGTGTATCACTGTTGGTGCTTACATTCTCCTGTCCCAGCCATCCCCCTGGGGAAGGGAGAGGGTTATAGATCAGGGCTGGTCAAGAGCAGGGCTAGGAAGGCAGCCCAGACGTCATCACCATCAGACCTATCTTTGGGATCAGGGACAGCTAGCGCCCCCCTAGCTTGAGTGCCAGTTTAGGAGCTCTGGTTCCCTGTTATCCGCTGCCACCCTGTGACAGGTATGGTCTATATTATGGCTACATAAACACAGTTGAAAATGTACACAATCTTCTTTAATGCATTAACTAGATAAAGTAGTTTTGGTATGATTGTTCCCAACCAACACACGAAGGGTAAGAAAGGTCTCTCCTGTGTCAAAATCCAATGTAGAAGTAGATCTGACTACTATATCCTGGAATTAGTGCTGAACGCTAGTGATGAGCGAGTATGCTTGTTACTACTCGGTACTCGCACGAGTATCACTGTACTCGGGCTACTCGGCGGGGACCGAGTAATCTCGCGATACTCGTGCTGTACTCGTGGTCTTCATCCCTGCATGTTGGCGCTCTTTTGAGAGCCAGCCCTCATGCAGGGATTGGCTGGCAGACCACTGCAATGCCACAGCCCTGTTAGTTGTGGAATTGCAGTGATTGGCCGGCCCGCACAGCGTGACCGAGCCTTTATACCGGCGGGCGCGCTGTGCTCTGCTCACAGCCATCCAGACAGTCAGTGCAGGGAGAGGGTTGCTGCTTCAGGGAAAGGTTTGCGGCCCTTTATAGTTAGTTCCGGAGCAGGGCTGCAAACAGTGTGACCAGAAGTCCTTCTCAGGACTATTCTAGTTGTATACAGGCAGGCAGGGTATAGCCAGGTCGGAGTACAGTAGCAGAGTCCTTCTCAGGACTATTGTTGCTATATACAGGCAGGGTATAGCCAGGTCGGAATACAGGCTAGTGACCAGAAGAGTCCTTGTCAGGACTATTGTAGCAGTATACAGGCAGGCAGGCAGGCAGGGTATATAGCCATTCCTAGTGGTGACCGTATACCAGCCTTCATCATATCTGGGGCTGGTGTACACAGTCTAAAACAGTCCAGATAGTGTCAGACTTCTCAGTAATTGTCGCTCCTAAAAACCTGTTAGGTTCTTAGTGCGTCCGTGCTTGCATTTAAAAACCGCACGTGTGTGCCTGTCGGTGGCAGCGTACAGGTGCACTTGTGTGCGTTTTTCACAAACTATTATATAACGCACAAGTCTAGTGAATAATACACGTCAGTCAGCAGTGTCTGATAGTGTCAGACTTCTCAGTAATTGTCACTCCTAAAAACCTGTTAGGTTCTTAGTGCGTCCGTTCTTGCATTTAAAAACCGCATGTGTGTGCCTGTCGGTGGCAGCGTACAGGTGCACTTGTGTGCGTTTTTCACAAACTATTATATAACGCACAAGTCTAGTGAATAATACACGTCAGTCAGCAGTGGCTGATAGTGTCAGACTTCTCAGTAATTGTCGCTCCTAAAAACCTGTTAGGTTCTTATTGCGTCCGTGCTTGCATTTAAAAACCGCACGTGTGTGCCTGTCGGTGGCAACGTACAGGTGCACGTTTTTCACAAACTATTATATAACGCACAAGTGTAGTGTATAATACACGTCAGTCAGCAGTGTCTGATAGTGTCAGACTTCTCAGTAATTGTCGCTCCTAAAAACCTGTTAGGTTCTTATTGCGTCCCTGCTTGCATTTAAAAACCGCACGTGTGTGCCTGTCGGTGGCAGCGTACAGGTGCACTTGTGTGCGTTTTTCACAAACTATTATATAACGCACAAGTGTAGTGTATAATACACGTCAGTCAGCAGTGTCTGATAGTGTCAGACTTCTCAGTAATTGTCGCTCCTAAAAACCTGTTAGGTTCTTATTGCGTCCGTGCTTGCATTTAAAAACCGCACGTGTGTGCCTGTCGGTGGCAGCGTACAGGTGCACGTTTTGCACAAACTATTATATAACGCACAAGTCTAGTGAATAATACACGTCAGTCAGCAGTGTCTGATAGTGTCAGACTTCTCAGTAATTGTCGCTCCTAAAAACCTGTTAGGTTCTTATTGCGTCCGTGCTTGCATTTAAAAACCGCACGTGTGTGCCTGTCGGTGGCAGCGTACAGGTGCACTTGTGTGCGTTTTTCACAAACTATTATATAACGCACAAGTCTAGTGAATAATACACGTCAGTCAGCAGTGTCTGATAGTGTCAGACTTCTCAGTAATTGTCGCTCCTAAAAACCTGTTAGGTTCTTATTGCGTCCGTGCTTGCATTTAAAAACCGCACGTGTGTGCCTGTCGGTGGCAGCGTCAGGCTCCATATTGTCCCTGGATAGAGATGTGCATGAGGGCCTCAAAACATTGTTCCCATTGCAAAGGAGCGGGTCTCCTGTCGTTGTAATGCCCATTCTGAAAGAATGGGCTAAAAAATTTACCACTGGGGGTATACCTGAAACAACGGCCTAACTATTGTAACGGTCATCATGATGGCGAATGAGGAGAAGGAGGAGCAGTCCAGCGATTAGCCAAAGTCCAGAAGTGTGTTACCATGGGTGAGTGGAGGTACATGGCAAATTCCCGTTACAAACTTTAAATTCCGCTGTCATTTGCTGGTGGTGTGGTGAAGTCTGGCCCAATCCAACCCTTGTTCATCTTGATCAGAGTCAGCCTGTCAGCATTTACAGTTGACAGGCGGGTGCGTTTATCTGTAATGATTCCACCTGCGGCACTAAAAACACGCTCTGACAAAACGCTAGCGACAGGGCAGGCCAGGACTTCCAAGGCGTAGAGAGCCAATTCATGCCACGTGTCCAGCTTGGATACCCATTAATTGTAAGGCACAGAGGAATGTCGGAGTACAGTTGTTTGATCTGCAAGGTACTCCTTGAGCATCTGGGCAAACTTAGGATTTCTTGTGGCACTACCCCGCACCTCAGGGGCTGTGGTATGTGAGGGGCTGAGAAAACTGTCCCACATCTTAAAGACTGTTCCCCTACCTCTGGCGGATTGGACTTGTGCCCCTCTCGGCTGTACGCCTTGGTTGTCCACTGAATCCTGACCTATGCCGCTAGCGTTTTGTGAGGGGAATGCTTTGCCTACTTCTGTGACTATGGCCTTCTGGAACTGCTGCATTTTGCCTGACCTCTCCGCCTCGGGAATAAGAGACATAAAGTTCTCCTTTTAGCGTGGGTCTAACAGTGTTACCAACCAGTAATGATTGTCGGCCAAGATGTTCTTAACGCGAGGGTCACGAGACAGGCAGCTTACCATAAAGTCAGCCATGTGTGCCAGACTCTTAACAGCCATCACTTCAGTATCCTGACCAACACGATGACTGAACATGCTGTCCTCCTCCTCCTCCTCCTCCTCCTCATCATCTACCCTGTCCTCTGGCCAGCCACGCTGAACCGAGGATATGACTGCATGTCATATCCTCAATTTGGCCAGAGAGTTGCTCCATGTCTTCATCCTCCTCCTCGTCATAGTCCTCCACTGCACGTTGTGATGAGACGAGGCTGGGCTGTGTGTTATCACCCACACCCACTACTGTTTCTTGCTCAAACTCATCGCGCTCCGCCTGCAATGCATCATGGTTGTTTTTTGAGCAGAGACCATTTTAGAAGGCAGAGAAGCGGTATGGTGACGCTAATAATGTCTCATCGCCGCTCACCATCTTGGTGGAGTCCTCAAAGTTTTGGCGGATGGTACATAGGTCAGACATCCATCTCCACTCCTCAGGTGTTATGTGTGGAGTTTGACCCATTTCCCGACGGCTTAGGTGATGCAGGTACTCAACAACTGCCCTCTTCTGCTCACATACAGTTAGGTCCAGAAATATTTGGACAGTGACACAATTTTCGCGAGTTGGGCTCTGCATGTCACCACATTGGATTTGAAATGAAACCTCTACAACAGAATTCAAGTGTAGATTGTAACGTTTAATTTGAAGGTTTAAACAAAAATATCTGATAGAAATTGTAGGAATTGTACACATTTCTTTACAAACACTCCACATTTTAGGAGGTCAAAAGTAATTGGACAAATAAACCAAACCCAAACAAAATATTTTTATTTTCAATATTTTGTTGCGAATCCTTTGGAGGCAATCACTGCCTTAAGTCTGGAACCCATGGACATCACCAAATGCTGGGTTTCCTCCTTCTTAATGCTTTGCCAGCCCTTTACAGCCGCAGCCTTCAGGTCTTGCTTGTTTGTGGGTCTTTCCGTCTTAAGTCTGGATTTGAGCAAGTGAAATGCATGCTCAATTGGGTTAAGATCTGGTGATTGACTTGGCCATTGCAGAATGTTCCACTTTTTTGCACTCATGAACTCCTGGGTAGCTTTGGCTGTATGCTTGGGGTCATTGTCCATCTGTACTATGAAGCGCCGTCCGATCAACTTTGCGGCATTTGGCTGAATCTGGGCTGAAAGTATATCCCTGTACACTTCAGAATTCATCCGGCTACTCTTGTCTGCTGTTATGTCATCAATAAACACAAGTGACCCAGTGCCATTGAAAGCCATGCATGCCCATGCCATCACGTTGCCTCCACCATGTTTTACAGAGGATGTGGTGTGCCTTGGATCATGTGCCGTTCCCTTTCTTCTCCAAACTTTTTTCTTCCCATCATTCTGGTACAGGTTGATCTTTGTCTCATCTGTCCATAGAATACTTTTCCAGAACTGAGCTGGCTTCATGAGGTGTTTTTCATCAAATTTAACTCTGGCCTGTCTATTTTTGGAATTGATGAATGGTTTGCATCTAGATGTGAACCCTTTGTATTTACTTTCATGGAGTCTTCTCTTTACTGTTGACTTAGAGACAGATACACCTACTTCACTGAGAGTGTTCTGGTCTTCAGTTGATGTTGTGAACGGGTTCTTCTTCACCAAAGAAAGTATGCGGCGATCATCCACCACTGTTGTCATCCGTGGATGCCCAGGCCTTTTTGAGTTCCCAAGCTCACCAGTCAATTCCTTTTTTCTCAGACTGTACCCGACTGTTGATTTTGCTACTCCAAGCATGTCTGCTATCTCTCTGATGGATTTTTTCTTTTTTTTCAGCCTCAGGATGTTCTGCTTCACCTCAATTGAGAGTTCCTTAGACCGCATGTTGTCTGGTCACAGCAACAGCTTCCAAATGCAAAACCACACACCTGTAATCAACCCCAGACCTTTTAACTACTTCATTGATTACAGGTTAATGAGGGAGATGCCTTCAGAGTTAATTGCAGCCCTTAGAGTCCCTTGTCCAATTACTTTTGGTCCCTTGAAAAAGAGGAGGCTATGCATTACAGAGCTATGATTCCTAAACCCTTTCTCCGATTTGGATGTGAAAACTCTCATATTGCAGCTGGGAGTGTGCACTTTCAGCCCATATTATATATATAATTGTATTTCTGAACATGTTTTTGTAAACAGCTAAAATAACAAAACTTGTGTCACTGTCCAAATATTTCTGGCCCTGACTGTATCCTGACCAACATGTGCAGAGTTGAATTCCAACGCGTGGGGACATCACACACCAGTCTGTGAGCCGGAAGATGCAAATGGCGCTGAAAGCCGGCAAGGCCGGCTGAAGCAGTAGGTGACTTTCGAAAATGTGCAGACAGGCGGCGAACGTTTACCAGCAGATCAGACAGCTCTGGGTATGACTTTAGAAACCGCTGAACCACGAGGTTGAGCACATGGGCCACGCATGGAACATGTGTCAGCTGGCCTCGCCTCAAAGCCGCCACCAGGTTCCGGCCATTGTCACACACAACCTTTCCTGGCTTTAGGTTCAGAGGTGTGAGCCAGTGATCTGCCTGCTGTTTCAGAGCTGTCCACACCTCTTCTGCATTGTGGGGTTTGTCACCTATGCAGATTAGCTTCAGCACAGCCTGTTGCCGCTTTGCCGAGGCAGTGCTGCAGTGCTTCTGTGTCGCCCTGGACAAGCCAGGGGCCACAGAGCACATCACTTACACACCCCACACTCCCTGCAGGCATATCATAGTCAACACACAAAATCCTTGTTGCCTTCCCCAGGGGCTGTTGTCCACACCAGGGGGTGGAGCCAGGCGGTTGGTCTCCACCCACCAAGGAGGAGGGAAAACACAGGCAGTGAGAGTTAAGCTAAGGAAGTGGAAGGAGGAAAGTAGTTGAGAGGAGAAAAGTGACAGCAAAGAGCCTGAAGTTGGACCGGGTGTGTGGCCCGGACAGGACAGCAAGGTTGGCAGGATGTGGTGACTGTCTGCAGTGGAGGCCGATTGGAGTCTGCCGTAAGGACCGTGGACGGGTGGTGACCCGGCCGTACCGGACCGGTATACAAAGAGAAGCCAGCACCATTGGCAGGGGCCTTTCGGATCCCGGCAAGGCTTGGTGTCGCCGTAAATTTGCCAAATCCGTTAGTGAAGGGGACCTCAGGGTTTCCAAACAGCCAAGTCCCGATAGAAGGCAACCGTCCAACCGTGAAGGGGAGACACCGCCACCGCCAAGGGCAACCGTCTCCCAGGGCCAGCGCCTGTGGGCAAAAGGGGCTCCTCCGGCCCATATCCAGGTCGGGGAGCGGGTTACCGGTGGGAAACCATCACTACCAACACTGAACTTAGGTGCAGGGAGAGACAGTCATCACTAACCTGCAGGGAGGAACAACCGCAGACGTCCGAGGGACCCGTCCATCCAGCCACTTGTTTTACCATGAACTGTGTCATCATCATTGGGCTGAGTGAGTACCTCCGTGCCATGCGGCACAGCGCTGCCCCTGCGACCCTGCACCTCATCAGGCCCCGCAACCCGCCTGTCATCCATCTCTACCCCATCACCGGGCCCTGAGACAACCAACCCCCCTACCCACGGAGGGGAGAAATAACAACAAAGCTGCTCCCTGTCACAGGCTCCCGGGATCCCCGTCCAGAGCAGCGGTGGTGTCCACACAATCACCACAACCGTGGGTGGCGTCACGGACAATATCCCCAAAACCCAAACGACCCCTTTTCACTCACGGGTGATGAGCGCCGCTCGAGTCCCCGGGATCCGGCCATCGCTCGAGCCACCGAGCAGCAGCAGCCGTAGAGCAGCGGCAGCCGGACCCGAGCAGTGGGAGAGCGCAGCGTCCCCTCCTCCGCCCGCGACACTTCCAGCTTGGGACTGGTGTGGAGGGTAAAGTGGATGAGGATGCGCAGGAGGAGGAGGAGGCTGAGGAGCATGACATTCCGGAGCTGTAGAGTGTGGGTGAAACCCTGACTGAGGTAGGGCCTGCTAAACTTGGTGTGTGAAGGACGTGTTCCGTCCCTCGCTCAGACTGGGTCCCAGCTTCCACAATATTAACCCAGTGTGACGTCAACGAGATGTAGCGGCCTTGCCCACATGCACTTGTCCACGTGTCTGTGGTTAGGTGGACTTTGGCTGAAACAGCGTTGTTCAGGGCACGTGTGATGTTTTGTGACACGTGGTTATGCAATGCGGGGACGGCACACCGGGAGAAATAGTGGTGGCTGGGGACCGAGTAACGTGGGACAGCTGCCACCATCAGGTCGCGGAATGCTTCTGTCTCAACCAGCCTAAAAGGCAACATTTCCAGCGCAAGCAGTCGCGAAATGTTAGCATTTAGAAGTGTGGCATGTGGGGCGTTGGCAGTGTATTTGCGCCTGTGTTCAAAGGTTTGCTGAATGGATAACTGAACGCTGCGCTGGGACAAGGACGTGCTTGATGATGGTGTTATTTCTGCGTGGGCAACTGCAGGTGCAGGGCCGGAGGAGGCTTGTTCGCGGGCAGCATGGACAGGGGATTGGCTCGCATGCACAACAAGAGAAGACGTAGCAGTGACATCAGCAAGCACTGCTCCTCGACTCTGTTGTACATCCCACAAAGTTGAGTGCTTGGCTGACATGTGCCTGATCATGCTGGTGGTGGTCAGGCTGCTAGTTTTGGTACCCCTGCTGATGCTTGCACGGCAGGTGTTGCAAATGGCCTTTTTAGAATCATCTGGAGCCAACTTAAAAAACTGCCAGACTCGGGAAGACCTAACATTTGTACAGGCACCTTGTGTCGTGTTGTTCCGGGGAACAGTTGCCTGACGTCTGCCTGGGGCCACCACCCTGCTTCTTACTGCCTGTTGGGATGCTACGCCTCCCTCCCCCTGTGCACTGCTGTCCTCGCTCTGCATATCCTCCTGCCAGGTTGGGTCAGTTACTGGATCATCCACCACGTCGTCTTCCTCTTCCGCACCCTGCTCCTCCTGACTTCCTGACAATTGTGTCTCATCATCGTCCACCCCTTGTTGAGACACGTTGCCAACTTCGTGAGAATGTGGCTGCTCAAATATTTGGGCATCTGTACATACAATCTCGTCATGGCCCACTTCAACAGGAGCTGGCGAGAGGCCAGAATGTGTGAATGGAAACGTGAACGAACAGCTCTTCCGAGTGTCCAAGTGTGGGATCAGTAATGTCCGTGGACGTGTATTCGGCCTGGTGGTAGGAAGGAGGATCAGGTTCTGAAATGTGCGGTGCAGTATCACGGCTACTGACGCTTGACCGTGTGGAAGACAGAGTGTTTGTGGTGGTGCCAATCTGACTGGAAGCATTATCCGCTATCCAACTAACAACCTGTTGACACTGGTCTTGGTTCAAGAGCGGTGTACTGCTGCGGTCCCCAAGAATTTGGGACAGGACGTGCGAGCGAGTAGATGTGGCCCTTTGTTGTGGCGAAATTAGAGCTTGCACACGACCTCGGTCTCTGCCTGCACCACCATCACGTCCACTTCCTTGTTCGTTGACAACGCCCTTGCGCATTTTGCAATGCTGTGCTGATGTGTATTCACTAGACTTGTGCGTTATATCCAAGTTTTTGCAAAACGCACACAAGTGCAGCGGAAAGCTGCCACCAACAGGCACACACGTGCGGTTTTTAAATGCAAGCACGGAGGCACTAAGAACCTAACAGGTCTCTATCCAGGGACAACGTGGAGCCTCCCAATTTTTGGCTGCCCTGCCAAAGGGCTATACTACAATAGACCCACTTCCTTACAATGGGCACTTCAGGTTTACAGGCCATCATGCACGTCTCTATCCAGGGACAACGTGGAGCCTCCCAATTTTTGGCTGCCCTGCCTAAGGGCTATACTACAATAGACCCACTTCCTTACAATGGGCACTTCAGGTTTACAGGCCCTCATGCACGTCTCTATCCAGGGACAACGTGGAGCCTCCCAATTTTTGGCTGCCCTGCCAAAGGGCTATACTACAATAGACCCACTTCCTTACAATGGGCACTTCAGGTTTACAGGCCATCATGCACGTCTCTATCCAGGGACAACGTGGAGCCTCCCAATTTTTGGCTGCCCTGCCTAAGGGCTATACTACAATAGACCCACTTCCTTACAATGGGTACTTCAGGTTTACAGGCCCTCATGCACGTCTGTATGCAGGGGCATTGGTGAACCTCACAATTTTGGACTGCCCTGGCAAAGGAAAATACTACAAAGACTCACTTCCTCAAAATGGGCACATTAGACTCAGAGGCCTTTATGTACGTCTCTTCTCAGGGACATCGGAGTGCCACACAATGTTTTACGTAAAATCTTTCATGTATTAATCTCAAAAAGTAACATACATTAGCTCTATCTCACTATTGGGTATGTGCCCTTAACATTTCCGCCATGAAAATTCATTTTGGTGTCATTTTTGAAGGTTTTCTGGTGAGTCCGTAAAAATGGCGTAAAACGCGGACAAAATTGTTCACAGCTGTGACTTTTGAGTGATAAATGCTTCAAGGGATCTTCCCCATGCTGTTGCCATGTCATTTGAGCACTCTTCTGAGACTTTTGTGCCATTTTTAGGGTTTCTACATGCTGCCGGGGGTCATTTCACAAAAATACTCGGGTCTCCCATAGGATAACATTGGGCTCGGTGCTCGGGCCGAGTACACGAGTATCTTGGGATGCTCGGCCCGAGCCTCGAGCACCCGAGCTTTTTAGTACTCGCTCATCACTACTGAACGCTGATGCAGCTAAGCTCTGTGGCAGAGCAGGGAGAATAGTCTACACTCTGTATGCCATAGATCACTTTAGGCCCACAGTACTGCAGATCCAGGGTGGAGCGGTGTGATTATGTCACCGTGTCGGACTCCCCAGGACCTGCCGCTGTCTGCTGGACTCGTCGGGCTAAAGTGAGTATATGATGTTTATTTTTTTATGTTAATATTGTGTGAGGGTCATTATCTGTGGGGCCTACTAATGAGTGCCTCACACATAGTGGAGGCTACTAAGGGGGCCCCTACACATAGTGGGGGCTACAAAAGTAGCCATCACACATAATGAGGGCTACTAAGGTGGCCCGCATACATACTGAGGACTACTAAGGAGGCCATCATACAGCATGGGGGCTGCTAAGTGGGAGCTCAGACATCATGGGGCTGCTAAGGGGGCCCTCACACATAGTGGGGGCTACAAAGGTAGCCATCACACATAATGAGGGCTACTAAGGTGGCCCGCATACATACTGAGGACTACTAAGGAGGCCATCATACAGCATGGGGGCTGCTAAGTGGGAGCTCAGACATCATGGGGCTGCTAAGGGGGCCCTCACACATAGTGGGAGTTACTAAAGGAGTCTTCGTAGATAGTGGGGGCTACTAAGGGGGCCCTACCATAGCGGCGGTTATTAAAGGGGCCAATATACATATTGGGAACTACTAATGGGGCCATCATACAGAGTGAGATCTTAGGGGGGCCATTATACTATATTGACTGCTTTGTAGGCCATTACATAGTTTGGGGACTACTGTGGGAGACCATTAAACAGTGCATACAGTGAGGGGGCCATTATACAGTATGAGGGCTAATGAGCCATTGTACAGTGTAGCGGCTACTAAAAGGATTTACATTATACATTAATTGGAGGCTACTGTGGCATCATTATACAGTGTGAGGGCTACTGTGAGGCCCATCATGCAGTTAGGGGACTTCTGTGGTTGAAACATACAATTTTAGGGACAGTATACTGTGCATAGGGGAACTAGTGACATTATATAGTTTGGGGGCTACTGTGGTGGCCATCATACTGGTGGGGTCTAGTAAGGGGCCATTGTACGATGTAGGGGCTACTAATGGGTCATTATACAGTCTGAAGTTCTACTGTGGGACCATCATACAGTGTGGGGGCTACTGTGGGGCCCATCATACAGTATGAGGACTATTATGGGGAATCATACCGTTTTGTGGACATTATACTGTGTATAGAGGAGCTGTAGGGCCATAATACATTGAAGAGGGGAGCTGTGGGAACATCATACTGTGTATAGGGATCTATAGGGACATCATACTGTGTAGAGGGAAGCTGTGGAGACATCATACTGTGCAGAGGAGATCTGTGGCTCTATCATGTCGTGTATAAGGGAGCTATGGAGACATCATGCAATGTAAAAGGGAGCTGTGGGGACATTATACTGAGTGTAGGGAAGCTGTGGGGATATCATAATGTGTATAGGGGAGCTGTGGGCCCATTATACTATGTATACAGAGCCCTGTCGGAACATCATACTGTGTTTAGAGGAGCTTTGAGGATAAACATAATGTGTATAGAGGAGATGTGGGGACATCATATTGTGTATAGGGGAGTTGTACAGGGAAATCCTTATGGGACATTATTAAATGTTAAGTGGGCACTTAGCCTATTGTTTAACATGTTAACACAGTTAACATGGTTGAAAAAAATATCCAAAAAACTGACCCGCACATCCAACTAATGTGAACAGGTGCTAGACGAAAAAAACATAGTAACTATAAAATGCATACAGCTGCACACTGAAAAGCCAAAAATGTACAAGGGAAAATATGGCACTGCATTACTGCAAAAGAGAGATATTTAGTTTATGTATTAGCCAATGCATGTCAGCCCGGTCACCAATGGCAAGGTAATCTCTGTAATCCGGGAACCTAACTTAAATGCCACTATCTAGGTTAAAAACATCCGTGTCTGGACAAAATGCCACTATTTGGACTACACACCTCCATGTATAAGCGGCTAGGCTCCTGCTATAATGCTTATGAACACAGCCAGATCTTAGGGCGGAGTGCTCAGTCAGAAAGAGACTCACTATAAATATCCAAAAAACTAACCTGCACATCCAACTAATGTGAACAGGTGCTAGCCGAAAAAGCATAGTAACTATAAAATACATACAGCTGCACACTGAAAAAGCCAAAAATGTACAAGGGAAAATATGGCACTGTATTTCAGAGATATACCTTGCCGTTGGTTTCCAAGCTTACATGCATGTATTGAGGTAGACTAAGGGCGGCTTTGCACACTACGACATCGCAGGTGCGATGTCGGTGGGGTCAAATCGAAAGTGACGCACATCCGGCGTCACTTGCGATGTCGTAGAGTGTAAATCCTAGATGATACGATGAACGAGCGCAAAAGCGTCGTTATCGTTTCATCGGTGCAGGCTCCGACATTTCAATAATGCCGGTGCAGCGACAGGTACGATGTTGTTCCTCGTTCCTGTGGCAGCACACATCGCTGTGTATGAAGCCGCAGGAGCGAGGAACACCTCCTTACCTGCCACCAGCGGCTATACGGAAGGAAGGAGGTGGGCGGGATGTTTACATCCTGCTCATCTCCGCCCCTCCGCCACCATTGGCCGCCTGCCGTGTGACGCCGCTGTGACGCCGCACGACCCGCCCCCTTAGGAAGGAGGCGGGTCGCCGGCCAGAGCGATGGTCGCAGGGCAGGTGAGTGCATGTGAAGCTGGCGTAGCGATAATTATCGCTACGCCAGCTATCACAAGATATCGTACCTGCGACAGGGGCGGGGACTATCGCGTGCGACATCGCAGCATCGGCTTGCGATGTCGCAACGTGCAAAGCCCGCCTTACTTTCATGTACCTTGATATTATTCACAAATTAGATGTTGGGGTGGAAATGCATATATTACCAAACACCCTTTTTTACCCAGAGTTTGTTTTTACAGTTTAAGCCAAAGGAAATTAAATTATGGACACTTGTGTCGCCCTGGGCAAGCCAGGGGACACAGGTCACAACACCACCACACCCCACACTCCAGGTAGGCACATCACAGCTAACCACAAATCCTTGTTGCCTTCCTCCAGAGGTTGATGATGCACACCAGGGGGTGGGCCAGGCGGTTGGCTCCGCCCACCGAGGAGCTCACAACACTGGAGGCAGGAAGTTCCAGGAGATTAGCCCAGGCAGGGCAAGTGTGAGGAGCTAAAGTAAACAACTAAGTGAAAGTGAAGGAAGGAAAGTAGTAAAGGAGGAAAGCAAGTAAAGTAACAGAAGAGGAAGACAGCCTGAAGGGTCCAGCTTTGTGAGGGCCAGAACAGCAAGGTCAGCAACGGCGGTGACTGTCTGGAGGGGGACCGTTTGGAAGTTCCTGGAAGGACCCCGTTGGCTGTGTGCCCGGTGGTCTGGAGCAGTGTTCCGAAGGACAGTCAGCACCAGGGCAGGGGCCTCTCGGACCCCGGCAAGGCTAGGAGTCGCCAGATTTGCCAAATCCGTCAGTGACGGGGACGCAGATCCACCAACAACCAAGTCCCGATTGAAGGCAACAGCCCAACCCGTATTGGAGAGACACCGCCACCGCCACGGCACAAGTTTCTCAGGGCCAGCGCCTGCGGGCAAAGTGTAGAGCTCCTCCGGCCCAGATTGCAGCCGGGGAGCGGGTAACCGGAGGGAATCCACCGCTACCATCAGTCAACATAGGTGCAAGGAAGAGAGACATCACCGTCACCTACCGGGAGTGCAGGTGCAACAGTCTGTGGGACCGTCCTACCAGCCGTTGGTTTACCGTACAAACTGTGTCCGTGTGTCAGGCTGAGTGAGTACCATAGTGCCGCAAGGCACAGCGCTGCCCCCGCGTCCCTGCGCCCTCCAGGCCCTACACTTCACATCTCATCACCGGGCCCCGGGATCACCAACCCCTACCCACGGAGGGGCAACACAACACCTGGCTGCTCCGCATCACCATCCCCGGGACCCCCACACTGAGCAGCGGTGGTGCAATCACCACAACCGTGGGTGGCGTCACGAACTATAACAATCCCCACACCCAACAACACCCCCCTTTCACTCACGGGCGAGGAGTGTCGCTCGAGAAACCCCGGGATCCGGCCCACCGCTCGAGCCACCACTGAACAGCTGCTGGACCCGAGCAGAAGGGGTGAGCGCGGTGTGCTGACACCCTCCTCCCCGCCCGCGACAACTTGGCGTCACGAACAGGATCTTACCGCTCTGCCGTCAGGTAGAGGTGCGCCTTGTTACCGCCGGAGGTATCCGGCAGAAAAATTTCAGAAGCCGCCATCTTTGGCGCGAAAAGTTCCCGCTCGAGCGTCTTCTCGAGCAGTAGAGGCGCGAAGGCCAAAACCCCGCCCCGAGAGAGGAGGGGCCGAAAAGAGCTAAGGGGGACGCGATGGCGGCTGAACGCATGTAGCTGCGGCTATAAAAGCAGGGACGCCAGGACCTTGCGAGAAGACCGTTCCTGGAAGCAAACAGTGAAGACACCATGTGGATGCCGTCCCGCGACACCGTACCCCCCGCGCCTGGAACCGCGGCGTGGGTGGAGATCCGGACCGCGCAGCTCTACCAACGGCTGCAGGTCAAGATGCAGCTCCTCATGGAGGAGTGGGAGGCCGACATGGCGGACGTTGTAGCCACCGTGCGGAGACGCGAGGAGGAGGCGGAGAAAGGGAGGGTGAGTGACCCACGTCCCGATGCCCTTGCAGGGCCGGTCATCGCGGCTGTGGGGCCCGGTCCAAGCCCTCTCCCCCCGTTGCCTCCCTCGCCACCCGTCTCGGAGGCCGTGACCCCGCCACTAGGCCCGCTACCACCGCAACCGGTAGCGATACCCAGCCCGTCCGCCCCAGCGGACCGACCTGTAGCCGGAGCCCGTAGCAAACCGGAGGCATTACCTTGGAAGGCCCCGAAGATTGTGCCAGAGACAGTCCCCGAGCAGTTTCCCGAGCCGGAGCCGACGACCCGCTCCGAGCCGAAGGCCCGGCTGCGGAAAGCCCCTGTGCCCATCCCCCACACCTCGGCTGAGGTGGCGCCGGGTTGTTGCTGCAAGGCAGCGCCCAAGGCCATGACACCGCGGGATACGCTACCCACCTTCCTGACAGTGGGTAACGTGCTGGATGTCCCGCGGGGCTCAACCCGTGCGCCGGAGCAGGTAGCAGCGCCATACTGGGACAGGGAGCCGACAAAGCTGGGCCTGGAGATCGGGGAGAGGGAGAGAAGGAAAGCCGAGCTGGTGGCCCGAGCCATTCGGGAAAAAGAAAACCTGCGGCAAGCGACCTTCCGTGTCCGGGGCCCGTTCTACGAGGGGCAGGTGAGGCGATTTGATATCCGCCGGGGCTACGGGTTCATATACGAACCGGGCCTGGAGGCCGAGGTGTTTGTGGCCCGGCGGGACGTGAACGCCCATCTGCCCGAGGAGCATCCTGGCCGCAATCTTCTACCGGGGGACATGGTGCGTTACACCCGGCACTGCGGAGAGAGGGGGTGGTTCGCCCTGGATGTAAAGCTGAAGGGCAGCCCGGAGAGCAAAGTGAGCTCTGCATCCCCTCCCTCGGATGAAGCAGCAAAGGGACCGGAGTAGGGCAGCGGATGCCCGTTGCACCGTCCCCGTTGGGACCATCACTGAAGTTGTTGTTTGTTTGAAAAAGTTTAGAAAGTTTGAAATGATAAGAAGAAAATGATTATACCGAGTTTTTCACCTGATTTGCTTTGTTGATTTGCAACCGGCTGGAGCCGGCACCGTTGTCCCCGTGGGGACCGTTTAAAGTTTGGCATGGGAACTATCCATGGACAAGCCCGTGAACTTGCAGGGCACCACAAACGTTAAGTGGCTTGTAAATATGTTGGTTACCGTTACCATTTCCGCAATGCCGCCTCCGGAGAGGCAGGTTGGAGGGAGGGCCCTGAGCAGAGCAGGCCAGGGCCCAGCCACCAAAGGAACCGGTGGCCACCCTCTGGAGGGGAAGGACAGATCCCGCTCGGGTAACTTGTGCTGGACAGTGGGTCAAGGGGTGCTGCCTGGGTTTTAGGGGCAGCATCAGGGCCAGGTTGCTTGGGTGGGAGAGAGCGGAAACCGTGACCGTATACCATTGCAACGTTTAAGTAAATGTGCCTCCCGTCTTGGGAAGAGTTATTAAAAATGTTATTTATGTTTTGCTTAACCCTGTTATCCCCTTTTTACAGAAAAATAAAACCGGTGTTGGACGGCAGCCCGCGGACGGTCTGCATTTTGCTAAGGGGGAATGTGTCGCCCTGGGCAAGCCAGGGGACACAGGTCACAACACCACCACACCCCACACTCCAGGTAGGCACATCACAGCTAACCACAAATCCTTGTTGCCTTCCTCCAGAGGTTGATGATGCACACCAGGGGGTGGGCCAGGCGGTTGGCTCCGCCCACCGAGGAGCTCACAACACTGGAGGCAGGAAGTTCCAGGAGATTAGCCCAGGCAGGGCAAGTGTGAGGAGCTAAAGTAAACAACTAAGTGAAAGTGAAGGAAGGAAAGTAGTAAAGGAGGAAAGCAAGTAAAGTAACAGAAGAGGAAGACAGCCTGAAGGGTCCAGCTTTGTGAGGGCCAGAACAGCAAGGTCAGCAACGGCGGTGACTGTCTGGAGGGGGACCGTTTGGAAGTTCCTGGAAGGACCCCGTTGGCTGTGTGCCCGGTGGTCTGGAGCAGTGTTCCGAAGGACAGTCAGCACCAGGGCAGGGGCCTCTCGGACCCCGGCAAGGCTAGGAGTCGCCAGATTTGCCAAATCCGTCAGTGACGGGGACGCAGATCCCCCAACAACCAAGTCCCGATTGAAGGCAACAGCCCAACCCGTATTGGAGAGACACCGCCACCGCCACGGCACAAGTTTCTCAGGGCCAGCGCCTGCGGGCAAAGTGTAGAGCTCCTCCGGCCCAGATTGCAGCCGGGGAGCGGGTAACCGGAGGGAATCCACCGCTACCATCAGTCAACATAGGTGCAAGGAAGAGAGACATCACCGTCACCTACCGGGAGTGCAGGTGCAACCGTCTGTGGGACCGTCCTACCAGCCGTTGGTTTAACGTACAAACTGTGTCCGTGTGTCAGGCTGAGTGAGTACCATAGTGCCGCAAGGCACAGCGCTGCCCCCGCGTCCCTGCGCCCTCCAGGCCCTACAATTCACATCTCATCACCGGGCCCCGGGATCACCAACCCCTACCCACGGAGGGGCAACACAACACCTGGCTGCTCCGCATCATCATCCCCGGGACCCCCACACTGAGCAGCGGTGGTGCAATCACCACAACCGTGGGTGGCGTCACGAACTATAACAATCCCCACACCCAACAACACCCCCCTTTCACTCACGGGCGAGGAGTGTCGCTCGAGAAACCCCGGGATCCGGCCCACCGCTCGAGCCACCACTGAGCAGCTGCCGGACCCGAGCAGAAGGGGTGAGCGCGGTGTGCTGACACCCTCCTCCCCGCCCGTGACACACTTGTACTAATTTAACTAAGTTATATGCAAACAGTGACGTTTCCAACAAGCTGGGCATTTTTTAGAAATTACCAGATCCAATAAATCATTGCTCCTTGTTAGATTTTCCAGAAAATAGAAAACAGCTAAAAAATGATCCTTTAACAAGATAAGGACATTTTTCCCCATTGCACTTTAAGCAAAACCATGACCTCTATCCAAGTAGTAAAAGTATCCCATTGTCGCCCTGTACAGCCTCATTTATTTGATTATGCAATTGGGCCAATTTTTTTTATTGGTATTTCCCCCCTTTGTAATACCAATATCAAGATTTTAACATCCTCATAGCCTTCACATCTCCTCCTCCACAGGGGTAGGGACAGCATCTCTTTGCACACCTAGATAGGTTACCGTAAACAATCAATTACCTTCTTCTCCGATCCCCCCAAGATTTGAACCATGCCCTAGATGTTTGGAGGCAGAACCTCATGCTATGAGCCACAGGCCACAATGAGTGAAATGTGAGAATTTGGTAATCTTGAGGTGTAATGCAGCTAGTGAAACCAGAAGCAGATTATACTGGCACATAGACATAGAAATACACTGCTGTGTCCAGATGTATGTATTTTACAAGTGAAGAAAAAGAAACAGATTTTTTTTGTTCCTATAACATTACTAAAAAAATAAATAAAAAAAAATGCAAAAATGTCATATTTTTTTCATTGTGGGTATTCCTGGGACTTGAATCCACAACTTCTACAATGGCAAGCAATAGCTAAAGCCATGATCCACAGCCTGCACTGACAGCACAGGGAGAATTTTGTATATTTGATGCTGTGACCACACAGGCCGATTATACTGGTACACAGAGATACATCTGTACATATCAGTGCATTTATGCGCCCCTGTATTCTAGAGGAGAATAAAAGAAAGATTTGTTTTCTTAATTGAAAATGACTAATAATGACATTTTGAATTCATTTTTTTATAATAAACATCACAAATCAGCAAATAACATGGACATATTTTTGTCCCTGCAATCGTAACAACACAGCGATCAGATTATTATTAATGGGGATCGGTAAATGGAGTAAAAAACATGGAGTGATTATTTTTCCTTATTAAATCCATAAAACAATGTAAGAAAAATGAGGCTGTGTGCACATGTAGTGTAAATGCTGCACATTTTCTCCAGGTGTCCGAACCACATGGCGTAATAACAATGTTCGCTGATTATTGTGTGTTTGCTGTGTTTCTTTTATGCGTTTTGCCCCTTATTTGATGCGTTTTTGGTGCAGATGTATATCTGCGTTATAAATGCTTTTTTAGTAATACAGAAAAGCTATGATTCTGTGCTTAAAAATGCAATTACCGTACTTTATTTACCTGCCTTTTTTCAGGGTCCACACAGACATTTATCAAGAAAAGGAGATTTCATTAAATCACATTTGCTCTGCTTGGACATTTAGTCCGTGTTCACATGTAGTGTAATGCTGCAATTTTCTGCTGTTTTTATTGCACAGAAATTCTGCTGTGAATAAGTGTCCAAGAGCAAAGCGGATGAGATGTCATGAAAATTGCATCTACTGTGCGTCTAAAGACGCCACTGAACTCTGCAGTTTTGGTACTTGTTCTCTAGATGGAGCCTAAAAAATAATTGTACAAAACCGCAGGTACTTTTTTTAAGAGCAGAATCAAAGTTTTTCTGTACTATAAAAATGCAGATTCATATCATCATTTCATCAAACACATCAAATACGGGGGAAAAAATGAATTAAAAAAATGCAATAATCAAAGAAGATTGTTATTGTATAATTTGGTGCAGACAGCGGCAGAAAACAAAACATAGGATTTATGCAACGTGTGAACACGGCCTTATAGGCACAAAAAGGCACATGTCGTATAGCAAAGCTTACATAATGATGAGAAAGTTCTGGCGGCTACAAGTATGAATAAATCAACAAGAACTGGAGATGAGCATGACACATAGATGACATTACGCCAGCCCTGGTTAATCAAAAGCCACACCAGGGATACCGGAGATTCGCAGGTCTCCCATCCAGCCTCCAAGTACCACTGTCCTGGACACTGAAACGGAGTCCCATGAATCGTTCTGCTCATCGCTAGTCCCAACTGTCCTGGATTTGGGCCTACGTCCCGCAGTCCCGGGTGTCTTTTGCATGTCCTTTACTGACATCTCCTCCTGCCAGGGTAGAGAGAAATGGCAATTGGGTGTGGCTTGGCGGTGTGGTGTGGTCAAAATGTGTGTCTTCCTATTTTTCACCTCAGCTACACTAAAGCCCTAGTTGGTTAATGACTTCAAGCTATTTATTCTACCCTGTGGGAGGGGGTGAAATCTGGGGGACAGTGTGCAGGTAGGAGCACTGAACTCTTGAGAAGATCAGAAAAGTGGGCTAAATAGTCTACTGATCACCCCACTCATTGGGGGTTAATATCAAGATGATGTTATTTCTGTTTCACTCCAATAGAGGAAATAAAATATGAAAGTACAATAAAAAAAAACCAAAAAGAAATGCAAAATCAGAAAGGTTGGGCACCAAGCGAAAAGAGGTTAGTTCAATATCTGTCAAAAAGTACCAGTTTTTAAGAAGAGAATACACTATAGCCTTAGGGTCATCCTCCCTGGGGCACCACTACAGACCTATTGTCTTTTGTGTCCCAATAAGAACGAGAGAGTTATACTTGCCAAACGTACATCCAAAAAAGGCCTTAGACTCATTTAAATATAGGTCATGTTCACATTTAAGGTTAATATTCATTACTCTCTGTTCTTTATTTTCAAAGAAAGTACACATGTTTTCCTAAAATGTCATCTACATTGAGTAGCCTGAACTGGTGACGATATCCCTTTGTGACTGTAATATTGTTGAAACATGATTGCAAATATACTAGATATATCTAGAGATACTATAAATCACTCACTACTCACCTACCTGTGATGGATATCTTTGGACACTGCCAATGAGACAGAATGATGTTTAAGATGAGTTTGTAAACAGGGAAAGGGCGAACAGAACGAGCCATTCTGAATGGAAAAAAAATCACAAAATGACATAAAAAATAAAATAAACAAAACAGAAAATGACAGACAGGGCAAAAGAAAAGTTGATGGGATTTATATGGTGCAATGTTGAATGTTTACATGTTGAATGTTGAAAATCTGAGATTTTTCTAGATACCCTTGAAACCTGTTTAGAAAGCTTAAGTTACCTTGTTTAAGCATTAATACTTTATGATCATTTCTTGAACATTGTAGGGCTTGGTGTCTGTCACACGTACCTCTTGGAGCTGCATCTGCACCTTGTTGTATGCCCTAAGCCAATTTGATTTAGCCCTCGACATGCCAGGAGTCTCATCCCTGTAACTAAATAAAATGAGACACATCTACATGCTGTATATAACAGATAAATACAAAGATGTTATAACAATAAAAATCCACATTTGACTTTTAGGATCGCTACTTCCAATAGGTGGCGCTGCGCTAGAGTTTGTCTCCTTTACTGGAGAGACAATTTGAATAACAATACAAAGCCGATTGGCAGAATTCACTATTCCATGTACCATAGGATGTTATGAAAACTAACATTTTGATTCATCTTTCTAACAGCAAGATAGGTATAAACCTTTAAGTCACATTGTTACCTTTACTTGTGTATTCACTTTGTGTATCTAGTAATATTTTATGAAAAATGTCTTCCACACCTAGAAAAATTAGGTATTGGTCCGGATGTAACATCAAGTAGGTGGCAGTGCTTTAAAGGGGTTGTGGACTACTTAGTCAACCCCTTCTCAATCACTATATTTTCCTCATGTAAAATAATGCCTGCCTATATTTACCTCTGGTGTGGCGCCAATCTAGTAATGTTAGCATCAGGTCTCCTGGGGCTCGCATAACACTCACACTTCCTTTGGATAAACTTGATACCCAAAAGTGAAAGCTACTGCCCTTCTCTGAGTATCATCAGATGTCAGTTTTGGCTGAAGGAGAGGATAGTGAATAGGATGAAGGACTTGTGTGAAATAACAAAGTCATGTGAGCCCCGGGAGGGATGGCACCAACAACCTGAAATGGCGCCTGCATCGGGGGTGAGTATAGACTATTATTTTAAAGGGGAGAAATGTAATAATTGAGAAGGGGTTGCCTGAGTAGTGGACAACTCCTTTAACTACAGTTGGTCAAAATGATGCCAAATATAAATGCAAACAGAAAGTAGAGAGCATCTGTCATAGTCCTATTTGTTCAACTACAATCATCAGGGTCCCATGATCTGAGTCCATAGCTCCTGCCACCTACGTTAGCAATCTAAATAAGCACCAAAGATATATTACACAGTTCAAAAATGGGGAAATATTAACTGGAGTTAATAGCTCCTCGTGTCTGCCCTTTTGTAATATACCGCCAGTGCAGTGCACTGTGGACTTGGACCCTAATGACATCATCACAGGTTCTTCTGCACTTCTGTGTTGCTGTCTGCTTATGATTGGTCAGTGTCCCACAGGAAGCAGAAGTACACACCTCCAGTGAAAACTGCATGACAACACCCACTTGGACTTATCTAAAGTTAACTCATTAGATGCCACATATTTAACTGCTAATATCTCTACGATGGAGAGGAGGAATAAAAAAAGTAACTACACTTTTTATTTCGTTCTGCAGTCACAATTACATGGTGTGTCCATATTTTTAAAAATGATATCAAATATGGCCTGAATGGATATAACTGATAGTTCCTGATACTTAAGGGGGCTTTACACGCAGCGACATTGCTAACGAGATGTCGTTGGGGTCACGGAATTCGTGACGCACATCCGGCCTCGTTAGCGACGTCGTTGCGTGTGAAATGTATGAACTACCGCTAACGATCAAAATTACTCATCTAATCATTAATCGTTGACACGTCATTCTAATCCCAAATATCGTTGCTGTTGCAGGACGCAGGTTGTTCGTCGTTTCTGAGGCAGCACAGATCGCTACGTGTGACACCCCAGGAATGAGGAACAACACTGTACCTGTGTCCTCCGGCAACAAGGTGGGTGTCACTTTCTTTCGGCTGCTCTCCGCCCCTCCACTTCTATTGGACCACAGCCGCGTGACGCCGCATGAACCGCCCCCTTAGAAAGGAGGCGGTTCGTCGGCCACAGCGACGTTGCTAGGCAGGTAAGTCCGTGTGATGGGTCCTAGCGATGTTGTGCGCCACGGGCAGCGATTTGCCTGTGACGCACAACCGACGTGGGTGGGTGCTTTCACCAGCGACATCGCTAGCGATGTCGCTGCGTGTAAAGCAGCCTTTAGTCTATGCAGCTGCACTAGGGATATTGCAAAGGGAACATTATAGAACATTTCTGTTGGTATATAACGCTAGTCAAGTACTTAGTTATTTACTACCTTTACCTTTCTGGTATTGGCTCTTGGGTTTCTGGTGGAGCTGGTACTGCCTCAGCCTCTGGAGGAACCTCTGGGGAAATATCCTTCTCCTTTGGGATCTCTGGAGGTGTCTTTTCTTTAACCTCTCCAGACAGATACAAGGAGTCTTCTAATTCAAATCTCATTTTACTATCTTCATCTTCTTCATCCTGAAGCTCATCTTCATAAATTTCTCTATCGGAGAGCTGGCCTCTGCTATCAGGGTAGCCCCCTTCATCATCATCTTCATCGCTGTAGCCTTCAGGACATTCTTCTCCCTCCCAATTTGGAGAATCTTTTCGGTAACTGACCGAACTGTGACAAGAGTGATATGAGTCTCTGTCCCTCTCCTCTTCTATTTCTGAGCCCTGCAAACTGTCATTCTCTGGATCAAAATCATCACTGAGCTGAGTGGAATCCCGACTGAGTTCTCCTGATGAGGCATATCGACTGCTTCCAGTGGGGCTAGAAAAAATGACAAAATGGGGGAAGAAGGATGAAAGCAAAAAAGTAAACTGACTGCAGCATCTCTTGCCTCTGTCACTACGGTATCACAGACAAACAATAAACCACGTATTCCACTTGCCAAAATCTAAATCATCGATCCACTGATTTTTTTGTATTTTAGAGTTTTTGCTCATATAAATATGATAAATTCAAAATGAATGTACAAATGACAGTGTAATAATTCATGAGATTTCTTTGTAACATAAATATAAGTCCACTTCTTATATGTTTTTGCATATGTTGTCTTTTTAATTATGCATTTGTTACATATTTAAGTCTATTCCTGGAATAGCACTGAAATGATTAACTAATAAGTGCCTGAAGATCCATTCATATGGAAATCCATGTAGACATTGAGGTCCACATTTATTAAATATTTCACAATACACACTGCATTTATCTTTACAATTCTTAGGCTATCAGATATTGTGTTCACTTTGAAAATCTGTGACAAAATGGCTGTATACGACTTTATAAAAGTTTAACTCCATGTCTGCCATCTAGCCTGACATCTCCTCAGTGTCCCTCCTGCTGCTGAGATCTCACACTGCTCAGCACAAGCTGCAGCTGTCACTAATGCAGGGTGCAGCTGAAACACAGCTGGACTCATGAGCTATTTCATTCTATAGGTGGACAGTGACTCATAAATGTTAATTGTGATAGCTGGATTTTGCTGACATGTCATTTCAGAGTAAATACACCAGTCATCAGGACTAAATTATCTATTAAATAATGTATACAAATGCCTAGAAAGCTGAGCATTGTTATCACAAATTGGCTTGCAAGTCTAAAGTGAACCTAACAGATGAACTATGGGAAGCCTGAATCAGGCACTGGCTCTGTTTTGGCCAGGTATGTTTTACTCTGAAATGCCATGCAGTAAAGGAAAAACATCTCAGCTCACTATACACTGAGCAGTGACTGAAACCACACTGTCATCAACCCTATGACTGGAAGTTGAACACTGCTGGGAGCAATAATGTTCATTTACTCCCGGCAGCGTGGATTTTTGCGATGTAACCTGAGGACAGCATGCTGTGGAGGTTAAAACACTGTATTTAGTGATGTGTCACTTATCTTGCGGTGTCTTGTTGTTTACTTACAATGGAGGTTTTATCACCAGGTGACTCTGAGCCTACTACATGGACCACGCCCCCTCCTGGGATAAGCAGCTCTCTGTCAATAAACAATGTACATAGAGAACTGGGTGTGTGAAGGCTTTGCTATCTGAGCTCTGCTATATTTAAAAACTGATTGTGTGAGAACCACTGCACCCAGTAAACTAAGTGATACATGGTTGGAATCAGAATCTCTGCCTACATTATGCTGCTCTCAGAAAAGGGCCAGTTCAAGGGACTCCAAGGTGATTTCTAATATCCTTTATAATATACTAGAAGGTGGCCCGATTCTACGCATCGGGTATTCTAGAATTTACGTATTGTGTAGTTCATGTATGATTTTTGTTATATATATATATATATATATATATATATATATATATATATATATAGAGATGTTGTTGTGTGTAGTTACCAAGTGTTTGTGTAGGCGCTGTACATGTTCTGGGTGTTGTCTGGGTGTGACGGGGGGTGAGAGCGGTGTTGTATGTGTGTTGCGTGTGTTGCGTTGTTTGTGGAGCGCTGTGTGTCTGTAGCGTTGTGTGTGTGTTGCGCGGTTTGTGTGTGTGTGGTGTGTTTTGGGGGGAGGTATGTTTTGTGCAATGTGTGTGTTGTGCGGTATGTGCGTATATTTGTGTGTGCCGCGGTGTTTGTGTGTTGGGTGTTGTGTGTGTGCAGCGTTGTCTGTGTGTGTGGGTGTCTCTGTAGGGCAGTTGTTTGTGGTTCCTAGTGTGTGTGTGTGTGTGTGGTGTGTTGTGCAGTGCGCGCGTGTGTGTGTGTGTGTGTGTGTGTGCATCAGCCTCTCTTCTCTCAGCCTACCTCTCCCAGCCTCCCTCCTCCCAGCTTCCCTCAGCATCAGCCTCCCTCTCCCAGCCTCCCCAAGCATCAGCCTCCACCAGCATCAGCCTCTCTCCTTCCAGCCTCCCCCAGCATCAGCCTCCGCCAGCATCAGCCTCTCTCCTTCCAGCCTCCTCCAGCATCAGCCTCCCCCTCTCCCAGCCTTCCCCAGGATCAGCTCTCTCCTCCAAGCCTCCGTCCTCCCAGCCTTCCTCAGCATCAGCTTTCCCCTCCCAGCCTCCCTCAGCATCAGCCTTCCCCAGGATCAGCCTCTCTCCTCCCAGCCTCCTTCCTCCCAGCCTCCCTCAGCATCAGCCTTCCGCTCCCAGTCTCCCCCAGCATCAGCCTCCCCAAGCATCAGCCTCCACCAGCATCAGCCTCTTTCCTTCCAGCCTCCCCCAGCATCAGCCTCTCTCCTTCCAGCCTCCATCAGCATCAGCCTCCCGTTCCCAGCCTTCCCCAGGATCAGCCTCTCTCCTCCCAGCCTCCTTCCTCCCAGCCTCCCTCAGCATCAGCCTTCCCCTCCCAGTCTCCCCCAGCATCAGCCTCCCCAAGCATCAGCCTCCACCAGCATTAGCCTCTCTCCTTCCAGCCTCCCCCAGCATCAGCCTCCCCAAGCATCAGCCTCCACCAGCATCAGCCTCCCTCGTCCCAGCCTCCCCCAGCATCAGCCTCCCCCTCCCAGCCTCCCCCAGCATCAGCCTCTCTCCTCCCAGCCTTCCCCATGATCAGCCTCTCTGCTCCCAGCCTCCTCCAGCACGCCGTGCTCCTCTGCCGACACTCACACACCCGATCGCATCCACTCACACACACCCGATCGCATCCACTCACACACACCCGATCGCATCCACTCACACACACCCGATCGCATCCACTCACACACACCCGATCGCATCCACTCACACACACAGACACTGACGATATCGCACATACGCGCTGATACTCACAACATCCGTAGATATCACATGCCTCTGGCCATGTGATCCTCCGTCAGGTCCTGGAAGCTCACAGCACAGTATCGAGGCCGAGAAGCAAGCGATATCGCCGGATGCTGTGAGTGTGTGGATGCGATGTGTGTGTGAGGTGTGTGTGAGGTGTGTGTGAGGTGTGTGTGAGGTGTGTGTGAGGTGTGTGTGAGGTGTTTTTGAGAGTGAGTGCGATCTGATGTGTGTGTGTATGCGTGTGTGTGTGCTGTTATGTTTGTGCGTGTGGAAGTGCCGCCGCTGCAGGACCTTGATTTACTGGTAACTATGCAAGCATGGTTACCAGCGCAACACTTCCCCCGCTCGCACGGGAGCCAACACCAGCATACGGCGGCGGCGTACGCTGATGTGGGCTCCCGTTGGTGAGGGGGGAAAGGGGGGGGGAGTACAGTACTCACCTGGGATTCGTGGCTCCGTGACCGTGTCAGTTCGGGCAATGCGGGGGGGGGGGGCGAGAGCTAACGTCTATTGCGTGAGGGGGGCGGGGCGTGGCGTGGGCGAGTTGCCAATGCCTGCAGGGTGCCGGGGCGAGAGGCCAATCTGTGGGGGGGGGCAGAGCCTGGGCGAGCGGCTGGCCAATCCGTGTGGGGGCGCAGCCGGGGCGAGAGGCCAATCCGTGTGGGGGGGCGGGGCCATGGCGAACCAAGCGGCCAATCAGCTTTGTGTCACCGTAAGGACATGTCACCGTGACACAATTTTGGAGCATGACAGACAGACAGACAGAATAAGGCAATTATATATATAGATGGTAAGGACTACATTATTCTTTGTATGACACACTGTAGCTACCACAGAACTGTGGATCCTCTTTCTGCAGAAATGTGTAGAAGGTGTAATAATAATAATAATAATAATAATAGCAAATAGCTCCAATTAGAAATGTAGTATAGTTCTCCTGATTAGCTATGTCTCTTACCTCATGTGCAGGGCATTGCAGTAGCTTAAGTACCCATGGTTACAATTAACTATCTGTTACTATATGTGTGATCGTAACCATGGAGATCTGTTGTTTAATTTCTTTGCCTGTGTGAATTGGATCAGTTGTTACCGATACCTGGTGAGAAATTCATGCCAATACCATCTTTAGAAATGGCTTATATTTCTTCAATATATCTACAGACTGTCGTTTAAGAATTTTTTCCTCTTGTGTAAGTTATTGACATTTTCGTGCTCCTTCGGTGATATTTAATAAAAACAGACTATTTTCAGTTGTAGTGTATCTTTAAAAGTTCTGTGTCCCAGCTACAAAGCAATATAATGTATACTGCAGATGCTACTGACCTTGGTGTGGTTAAAATTGAGAAAAACCAGCTCACCCACAATAGAGACCACAGAATGCCTGATCGGTGCACAGATAGAGAAACAGGATCCCTCTGCAGCGGAACGTAGTATTTGAAAGATTCAAGCATCCAGATCAAATAAATTTTCTTTAAAAAATAGTTTTCCTTTATTCCAAATTTAGTTAAAAGCAATAATATCCTTCATCATGATGAAGAACGCATCACATAGGCGTGTTACATTGGACGCGTTTCAGACAAAAAAACCTGTCCTTAATCTGAGACAACACATAATACATCTGAACACTTAGGCTAGGTTCACACACTGCGTTTTTTTGACGCTGCGTTTTTGTGCGTTTTTTTGCGGCAAAAAACGCACAAAAACGCACCCGCGTAAAAAAAAAACGCGGCAAAAAACGCACGTGTTTTGCCGCGATTTGGTGCGTTTTTTTGCTGCGTTTTGCTGCGTTTTTGCACACTGCGTCTTTATGCGTTTTTTATCAGTGAACAAAAAAAAAAGGTCTGATGTCATTTCTTTCTTCAATGTGTTCTTCATTCTCCACTAGTGTATGCAGAAGAGCAGACAGCTGCAGAACTACAAGGCTCAGCATATTCCATCCAATAGTGTATGCAGGAGAGCAGACAGCAGCTGCAGAACTACAAGGCTCAGCATGCTCCATCCAGGACTGTATGCTTGAGGGAGAGTCAGGGGCATCAGACCTACAAGGCTCAGCATCCTCCATCCAATAGTGTATGCAGGAGAGCAGACAGCAGCTGTCGAACTACAAGGCTCAGCATCCTCCATCCAATAGTGTATGCAGGAGAGCAGACAGCAGCTATGGACCTACAAGGCTCAGCATCCTCCTTCCAGGACTGTATGCAGGATTTCTTTGCCCCCCCCCCAAACAAAAAAAATGACGTGGGCTTCGCCATATTTTTGTATGCTAGCCGGGTACAGCAGGCAGGTACGGGCTGCCCCCAACCCCCAGCTGCCTATTTGTACCCGGCTGGGAACCAAAAATATAGGGAAGCCCTTTTTTTTTAAATTATTTCATGAATTTCATGAAATAATTTAAAAAAAAAAAAATGACGTGAGCTTCGCCCAATTTTTGAGTCCAGCCGGGTACAACTAGGCAGCTGGGGATTGGAATCCACAATGCAGGGTGCCCATGCTTTCTGGGCACCCCCGCTGTGAATTGCAGTCCCGCAGCCACCCCAGAAAATGGCGCTTTCATAGAAGCGCCATCTTCTGGCGCTGTATCCAACTCTTCCAGCTGCCCTGATGCCGGGTGGCTCGCTGGGTAATAATGGGGTTAGGGATAGGTGTATAGCTGGCCCTAAGCCCGAAATTCATGGTGTCACGCCAATATTAGACATGGCCACCATGAATTTCTAGTAAAGATAAAAAAAAACACAACACACAGAAAAATATTTTTATTAGAAATAAAACACAACACAATTAGTGACTCCATCTTTATTGAAATAAAGAACCCCCCCTCCGCAGTAATCCTGGGTCAAGGGTCCCGCGCCGTCCAATCCGGATCCAATATCATCTGATCGGTTTGCTGGAAGGCAAAGCGATCAGATGATGTGTCAGGTTCTAGGGGCTGAAGCACATCACACAGCAGCTGATTGTATAAAAGCCGATTATACAATCAGCTGATGCATCGGTGCAAAAAAAAAAAAATACTCACTTATGTGCTGATTACCGGCAGCTCCTGGAGCGATGGGGCGGGAGTTTGATCCTGTCCGATCGCTGCAGCAGCTGCCGGTAATCAGGGATGAAGTCTCCTGACGCATCCGCTGATAGCTTAAACCAGCCGGGCTCTGGCGTCAGCACGAGACTTACGATCAGCTGATGCGTCAGGTGACTGCATCAGGTGATCCATCGCCAGGTCCTGCATACTGCAGGCATACGTACCCGGGGAGACTGCACACACCCGGAGCGGCGGTACCGGTAGGAGGATCTGGGAGCGGGCATGGCACCGGGAGTCTGCAGACAGGTGAGTATAACTTTTTTTTTTCTACTGTTCACTTTTGATTTCGCAGCTGCCTCCACCTCCCGCCCACACATGGCGCCGCACGGCAGCATACATGCACAGGATGGGAGGTGGAGGCAGCGGTGACGGTACCGGGAGGATTCACGCTTCTGTATTTACTGACAGAAGGAATCCTCTTCCTGTACATGTGACTTTACTACCCACCTCCTGCGTTTATAGCTGCGTTTTTGGTCTTAGAAACGCACGAAAACGCACCAAAACGCAGCTATTTGCGTTTCTCATTGCGTCTTTCAACATCCCATTGCACTCAATGGATGAAAAGCGCAGTGAAAAACGCGGGAATAAAAGATGCTGCGTTTTTGTGGCACCACAAAAACGCAGCTGAAAAAAAACGCTGTGTGCAGACAGCAAAAATGAAAACTCATAGACTTTGCTGGGGAAGCAAAGTCATACAGTTTTCAGAGCAAAAACGCCGCGAAAAACGCACTGTGTGAACTTACCCTTACTCTTAAAAGGAACCACAGGAAGCTGTGAAACAATCAAGGCTAAACAAGGCCACCTGCTACAACAGGTAGTAGATCACAATAACATTTACAAAACATTCAAAATTTCATTTCTTATGATCATACCTGTAGGTATTCTGCTTTTCAAAATCAACATCCATTTCGCCTCTCGGCGTAATAATAAATCATTTAAATCTCCTCCTCTCATTGTATGAATTTTCTCTATCGCATTCAAATTTCCCACATGTATGTGCAAGAAATGACGGGAGGCAGCAGACAAACTGCGTGTGGTGGTGTGATCAATGTCATATACGTGCTCCGATATATATGTATGTATATGACATTGATCACACCACCACACGCAGTTTGTCTGCTGCCTCCCGTCATTTCTTGCACATACATGTGGGAAATTTGAATCATTTTAAGGTGAATGCGATAGAGAAAATTCATACAATGAGAGGAGGAGAGTTAAACGATTTATTATTACGCCGAGAGGCGAAATGGATGTTGATTTTGAAAAGCAGAATACCAACAGGTATGATAATAAGAAATGAAATTTTGAATGTTTTGTAAATGTTATTGTGATCTACTACCTGTTGTAGCAGGTGGCCTTGTTTAACCTTGATTGTTTCACAGCTTCCTGTGGTTCCTTTTAAGAGTAAGGCTATGTGCCCACGGTGCGGAAAATGCGCGGATTTTGTCGCGGATTTCTCGCGGAAAAGCCGCAGATTTTCCAGAAATCTGCAGCTCAGCTACTTCTCAGCCATTTTTATGGCATTTGGGAAATGCTGTGCCTACGCTGCGGATTTTTCCGCAGCGGAAATCATGCGGATTTTCGTGCAGAAAAATCTGCAGCATGTCAATTATTGTTGCGGATTTCTCCGCAGGGTCCCATATACTTACCTGCCTTGATAGACACCCGAGTCACTTTCTCCGTCCGGTGTACAGCAGCGCGTTGGATCCAGCCAGGTACAGGAAGGAAGAGGTGGGCGGGGCCTGCATGAGCTCCGGTCATGTGACAGCCAGAGCTAGTTCAGGCCCGCCCACCTCCAGCACAGTGCACCAGACCAGACGCTGACAGTGCCCCGGCCGCCGGAAAGCGAGGTGCTGCATGATGGAGGTAAGTATGAGCACCCCGATCACTGCAGCACTTTTTCTGCATTGAGGATGCAGTGCCGAAGCCATGGTACTGTATCCTCAATGCAGAATGTCCGCACTATATCCGCACGACATTCCACTGTATATCCGCAGCATTGAAACAGAGAAAATTCTGTTGCGGATTTCTGGGAGCACCTGCGGAATGTCTTGCGGATATAACCGCAGGACACTGTCCCCGTGGGCACATAGCCTAAGTGTTCAGATGCATTATGTGTTGTCTCAGATTCAGGACAGGTTTTTTTGCCCGAAACACGTCCAATGTAACACGCCTATGTGATGCGTTCTTCATCATGATGAAGGATATTATTGCTTTTAACTAAATTTGGAATAAAGGAAAACTATTTTTTAAAGAAAATTTATTTGATCTGGATGCTGGAATCTTTCAAATACTATGACCTTGGTGTGGTGTATGGGAATAAACCTTAGATCAGCGCTAGATACTTATCTATATACATAGAGTGCCTCAAAAAAGTATTCACACCCTGTGTACTTTTCCGTTACACCCACAAAATTAAATGTACTTTATTGGAACGTTATGTGATATGCCAACACTAAGGAGCAAATACTTATGTAGTGTAAATGAAATGTCATTTTTTAAACATACAAAATATAAATCTGAAAACTGTGACGCACATTTGTGCATTTGTATTAAGTCACCCTCTCCCTCCCCCCCACCAACTCAATACTTTGTAGGACCACCTTTCGCTGCAAGGCTTTTGGGGTCTCTACAAGGTTTGCATATCTGCAAGGTGTGCATGTATGTGTATTGTATGTGTAGATGACTACGTTCTGTTCCTGTATCTATGTAGTAAGTTCAGTTCTGTTCCTGTATCTATGTAGTAAGTTCAGTTCTGTTCCCGTATCTATGAACTAGCCACAATTATCTTGAAAAGCCTTTTAATTCTGCTGCTTTAATGTAGTGGCCAGTGATAAGCAGACTAAAGGTGGGCTACTGCAACTCATGGGCCACTGCTTTGGTATGTTTGTATACCATGTGTGTACATGTACGTGTGTGTGTGTGTGTGTGTGTGTGTGTGTGTTTGTGTACATGTCTGCACATGAGAGCATGTCTACATACATGTGTGCATGTCTGTGTAATATATGTATGCATGTCTGCGTATTATATGTGCGCATGTCTGTATATTGTATGATTGCATGTCTTCATATGTGTGTGGATGTCTGCATATTGTATAAGTGATAGCCCACATATGAGCACACAAGTCTGCATATAGTATGTGTGCATATCTGCATGTGTGTGCATGTCTGTGTACCGTGTGTGCACATATCTGCCTACTGTGTGCGTGCATGTGCATGTCTGCATATTATGTGTGCATGTCTGCGTACCGTGTGTGCATGATTGCCTACCGTACGTGTGCATATCTGCATACTATATACTGTATGTGCATGTCTGTGTACTGTATGTGTGCATGTCTGTATATTGTATGTGTCCAGAAAGTAGAAAAAGTGGCTCCAGAGAAGGGTAATTAAAACTTTTTCTTTTATTTAAATTTCACATATAAAAATACAGATACTAAAACACATGGGGGGAAGTAGAGCAAAAAACACATAGTATGCAGACACATCTGCAGGTTTTCCTCACTATCTGACATGAAATCAGAATAAACCTTTACAGTTTTAGGTCAATTAGAAACCAAAATTATTTCTATTTGCCAATTGCCAGAATAATGAGAGAGAATGAGAGGCATTTTTATTACTTTCTACAAAGTCACAAGTTTACATACACTTCATTAGTATTTGGTGCCATTGTCCTTAAAGTGTATGACTTGAGGGAAACATTTTAGATATCAAACATTTTGGATATCCTTCCACAAGATTCTCTTAATAGCTGGTAGGGCCCATTTCTCCTGACAGAACTGGTGTAACTGAGCCATGTTTGTAGGTCTCCTTTCTTGCATTTGCTTTTTCAGCTTTGCCCACAAATTTTCACTAGGACTGAGATCAAGGCTTTGTGATGACCACTCCAAAACATTGACTTGCTTATCCTTCTGTCACTTTGTAACCAGTTTGGCAGTATACTTCAGGTTAGTGTTCATTTCAAAGACCCATTTCCACCCTAGCTTTAGGTTCCTGGCTGAAGTCTTGAGATGTTGCTTCAGTATTGCCACATCATTTTCTTTCCTCATTATGCCATCTATTTTGTGAAGTCCACCAGTCCATCTTGCAGCAAAACAACCCCACAACATGATGCTGTCTCGCCCGTGTTTCACAGTTGATATGTTGTTCTTAGGCTTCAAAGCTTCTCCCTTTTTCCTCCAAACATAATGATGGTCAAACACTTCAATTTTAGTTTTGTCAGACCACAGGACATGTCTCCAATAATCGAAGTCTTTGTTCCTGTGCGCATTGGCAAATATTACACTGGCTTTTTTATGTATATTTTGGAGTAATGGCTTTTTCCTGGCAGAGTGGCCTCTCAGGCCATGTTAATACAGTACTCTTTTCACAGTGGAAAATGACACAATCTTACCAGATTACATCAGCATCTTGACAAGGTCTTCTGCTTTTGTTCTTTGGTTGATATGCACATGCCTGACTAAAGCACATTCATCTCTGGTATACAGAACCTATCTCCGTCCTGAGCGGTATGATGGCTGGACATTCACATCTTGTTTGTACTTGCATATAATTGTTTGTACAGATGAACGAGGCAACTTCAGGTATTTGGAAATTGCACCTAACTATGAACCAAACTTGTGCAAGTTCACAATTCTCTTTTTGAGATCTTCGCTGATACTACACAAAGAAGCAGTGTGTTTCAAGTGTGCATAAAAATACATCCACAGGTGTGTCTCTAACTCAAATGTTGCCAATAAACCAGAAGCTTCCAAAAACATAACATCATCATATGGGCTGTCCTATATTGTTTAATGGCATAGTAGTCTTATGCCTGCTTTACACGCTTCAATAAATCTTTCAATCCGTCGTTGGGGTCAAGTTGTAAGTGACGCACATCCGGCATCATTTGTGACGTATTTGCGTGTGACACCTACGTGCGATCAAGATTGAACGCAAATACGGTGATCGCATACACGTCGTTTATTCCTCATACATTGGACGTTTTGTTGTACGAACCTAGTCAATTGAAACGTGTGACATCCCTCATACGATTTTGATGTCTGAGGCTATGTGCGCAGGTTTGCGCTCTGCACCGCAGCTTAAAAAAGGTCCGCTTCAGAGCGCAGCTGAAAAGCTGCGTTCTGAAGCACCTCACAATGTTTGTCATTCACTAATCTCTGTCAGTCGGTCACGATCTCTGTCCCTCTCTCTCTGTCCATGTCAGTCTGTCCCTCTTACCCCCTCTCTCATACTCACCGATCACCGGTGCGGCTCTGCACGGCATTCACACTGCTCCGGCGGCTTTTACTATTTTGAAAAAGCCGGCCGCCCATTAAACAATCTCGTATTCCCTGCTTTCCCCGCCCACCGGCGCCTATGATTGGCTGCAGTGAGACACGCCCCCACGCTGAGTCACAGGTGTCTCACTGCACCCAATCACAGCAGCCGGTGGGCGTGTCTATACTGTGCAGTGAAATAAATAATTAAATAATTAAAAAAAACGGCGTGCGGTCTCCCCCAATTTTAATACCAGCCAGATAAAGCCATACGGCTGAAGGCTGGTATTATCAGGATGGGGAGCTCCACGTTATGGGGAGCCTCCCAGCCTAACAATATCAGCCAGCAGCCGCCCAGAATTGCCGCATACATTAGATGCGACAGTTCTGGGACTGTACCCGGCTCTTCCCGATTTGCCCTGGTGCGTTGGCAATCGGGGTAATAAGGAGTTAATGGCAGTGCATAGCTGCCAATAACTTCTAGATTAATCATGTCAGGCGTCTGCCCGAGATACCTTCCATGATTAATCTGTAAGTGACAGTAAATAAACACACACACACCCGAAAAAATCCTTTATTAGAAATAAAAAACACAAACATATACCCTGGCTCACCACTTTAATAAGCCCGAAAAAGCCCTCCATGTGTGGCGTAATTCACGAACCTCCAGCGTCGCATCCAGCTCTGCTGCATGAAGGTGACAGGAGCTGCTGAAGACACCGCCGCTCCTGTCAGCTCCACGCAGCTAATGAAGGGAATAGCGCGATCAGCTGAGCTGTCACTGAGGTTACCCGCTGTCACTGGATCCAGCGGTGGCCGCGGGTCACCTCAGTGACAGCTCAGCTGATCGCGCGGCTGTCTTCAGTTGCTGCGTGGAGGTGACAGGAGCGGCGGTGTCTTCTGCAGCTCCGGTCACCTTCATGCAGCAGAGCTGGAAGCGACGCTGGACCATCCTGGATTACGCCGGACATGAAGGGCTTTTTCGGGCTTATTAAAGTGGTGAACCAGGGTATATGTTTGTGTTTTTTCTTTCTAATAAAGGATTTTTTCGGGTGTGTGTGTTTATTTACTGTCACTTACAGATTAATCATGGAAGGTATCTCGGGGAGACGTCTGACATGATTAATCTAGGATTTAGTGGCAGCTATGGGCTGCCATTAACTCCTTATTACCCTAATTTGCCAACGCACCAGGGAAAATCGGGAAGAGCCGGGTACAGTCCCAGAACTGTCGCATCTAATGTATGCGGCAATTCTGGGCGGTTGCTGGCTGATATTGTTAGGCTGGGGGGCTCCCCATAACGTGGAGCTCCCCATCCTGAGAATACCAGCCTTCAGCCGTATGGCTTTATCTTGCTGGTTTTAAAATTGGGGAGGACCGCACGCCGTTTTTTTAAATTATTTAATTATTTATTTCACTGCACAGTATAGACATGCCCACCGGCTGCTGTGATTGGGTGCAGTGAGACACCTGTCACTCAGCGTGGGGGCGTGTCTCACTGCAACCAATCATAGGCGCCGGTGGGCGGGGAAAGCAGGGAATACGAGATTGTTTAATGAGCGGCCGGCTTTTTCAAAATAGTAAAAGCTGCCGGAGCAGTGTGAATGCCGTGCAGCGCCGCGCCGGTGATCGGGGATCGGTGAGTATATGAGAGAGGGCTGCTCAATTCAGTTACTCATGAGTTTAGCGGTCACCGACACAGACAGAGCCGCAGCATGACAATGAAGTCGGGTGAAGTTAACCCGAGTTCATTCTGATCATGCGGCTCTTTCTGTGTCTGCTGTCATCTGCCATTCAGCTCTGCTACATGGCTGTCTGTGTCTGCTGTTAGCGGCCATGTAGCAGAGCTGAATGGCAGATGACATAGTAAAAACGCATGCCTACATATTACACACGTTTGGCAAGTCAATAAATAAAAAAAAAAAAGGTGCCCAATGCATACGTCACAGAACACATGATCTAAAGGATCGCACACAAAATTGATCAATTTAACATAGACTACTAACGCACGTGTGACAGCAAATGAACGACCTACGTGCAATCTCATTTAATCGCATATGCGACTTGGGCGTGTCACATCGCATACGAGATCGCACACCTAATTGTAAGGTGTAAAGCTGGCTTTAGTGTATGTAAACTTTTGACTTTACAGAAAGTAATAAAAATGCCTTAAAATATTCTCTATCTCATTATATTTGCATTTGGCAAATGTACATTATTTTTGTAATACTAGTTGACCTAAAAAGGGAAAGTTTTATTCTGATTTCATGTCAGATAGTGAGAAAAACATGCATATGTGTATTTTTTTGATAGTATATGTAAACTTCTAGTTTCAACTGTATGTCCAATGTCGTGAACAAAATCTTATAAAGTCGGAAGCTAAACTTACAGCCTATCGGACAAAAGAAGACAGACGTCGCCCATATTTCAACCAAAAGGAAGAAATTGTATACTGCAGTGAAATCCCAGGATTTCCTAAGAATTATCCTTCAAATTTGACTAATGGAATATCGACCAGAAGACTGGCAGCTTTTATAGACAGCTCCATGAGAAGCTTGAAATGTGTTTCCTTGCACAATGGTAACTGTTATGTGTCTTTTCCCATTGCTCATTCAACTAAACTTAAAGAAGAATATGAAAATGTAAAAATCGTATTACAGAAAATCTCTCATGAACATCAGTGGTCAATTTGTGTTGTTCTGAAGATGGTGAAAGTCTTGCTTGTATGTCAAGCCAGATACATAAAATACCAATGCTTCATGTGCCTCTCGGATAGTAGGGGGCAAGGCAAGATCATTGGACAAAAGTCATGGCCTACAAGAGAAGAAATGCTGCAAATATCATCAACAAGTCACTGGTGGAAAAGGACAAAATCATTCTCCAACCACTTCATATTAAGCTAGGATTACTGAAGCAATTTGTTAGGGCATTGGACAAATCGGGTACTTGCATACATTTGCACATTTGTACATTGCGTACACTGGGGTACATTTATAGATCATTCCCTAAACTGAGCTTGGAAAAACTGAAAGATGGAATCTTTTATGGTCCTCATCTTCGTAAATTCATCAGAGATACCAATTTTAACACATGCATGAACGACACTGAGGCTTCGGCCTGGAAGACTTTTGTCTTCATTGTGAAGAACTACTTGAGTAATCACAGTAATTATGAAGAATTGGTGCCAGATTTGCTTGCTAACTTCAGAAATTTGGGAGTTAATATGAGCATAAAGGTGCACTATCTCCATAGCCATTTAAACAGATTTCCAGTTAACCATAGAGAAACAATGCGAAAGGTTCCACCAGGATATGAAGGTGATGGAGGAAAGATATGGGTCATAGACATGATGGCAGACTATTGTTGGAGTCTCCAATGTGATTGTCATGATAACACACATAAAAGTAAATCGCATAACAGTTTTCTGAAGCATTGACATTAATATCAATACCTAATTAATATTGTATTGATTAATCGAATCATATATAACATTTTTCTGTCACTGTTAGATTTTTTAATTTCTTATTGTTTGTATCATTTTAGACTGTTTACTTACTTGTAACAAAAATAATATTATTCCTTAAATTCTGAATGCTTTCAACCGTGTTGCATTAATTAATGAATTCATTATTCAATATTTCAGATACTAGAGCCAATCTGGCAAAACGGAAGTGTGACGGGGTATGCGACAGAGCAGTGAGAGACGCCAGGCCAATGAACAATCCAAGAAGATTTAATGAGACAGGGAGCATAAAACATCCAATAATAAAATGGTTCTTTAGAGTCCACACAAAGGAAAAAGATCCAGGGAAATCCGACGCCAAGGAAAATGCAACAACAGTCCTTAGATGTGTTCCTTAAATCCGATAGCGTGGCTGAGACAACACAATCCCATGTGGCCACTTGCTCTCCAGTCTGCAACAGTCCATACACATTCTCTATGATCCAGCCTCAGCCATAGGTCCTCATCCTTCTCCAGCCGATATCCAACTAACTGAACTAACATGTTCTTCTCTCCTGAGATCAGCCCCTGGTGGGCACACCTCCCCCTGGCCATTTGATGCATGAATGGACTTTAGACTGCTGGCTCTGTTCTGTTTACCAAGTTGTAGATTGGAGAAGTCCCATGCTGAGAAGAACAATATGTATATGCAACCCCCACCAAATCAATGACAATAGCTACTGCTGAAGCCTGATTGCAATATGATACAGGCTGGGGAAAGGTATGGTCACTTACATCCCAAGACATAGTACTACAGCAAATACAGAGAGAAGGTAAAATACATCACATGGCATCTTATACAAAAAATATGGGATGGAGAAAACTACATACATCATGACAATTCCTTCCCCTCCCAACCTGTGTACATACTAGGGACCTCTACAGGTCGCTGGTTAAGTACACGCAGGCATGGCTGACAGGACTCAAGGCTCCTCTTGCCTGGACAGTCCATCTGCATTTTGGGTGTTGGCTCCAGGTTCTTTAGTGTATGGTGAAGATGTAGGGTTGAATGTTCGGGTCCAGTTTATATCCTCCTTCACTTAAACTCTGCTTCCTGCACCCACAAATCGGCATTGTATATCTCCCACATCATTGCCTAGGAGTATGTCTGCAGGAAGGCCGCTCATCACACCGATTATGCATTGTTTTGCCCCAAAGCCATAATCCAGGGTCACACTAGCTCTTGGAATGTATCTTTGAGTACCTCCTGCCAATTCAATGGCAATTCCTGGTCCCTGTTGAATTGCTTCTGGTTGAATTACTCGGGGATCTGCGATGGTGAGAAAAGCCCCAGTGTCACGAAAGCCAACAACTTTTTGGCCATCCAGCACAACCTCCTGTAGATGTTTATGCTGAAGATCAGAAGAACGGGCGGCTGTGGCTCGCACCCCATAGACTCCTGGTAGGGAAGTCAACATATCAGAGTCACTTGGCAAATCATCAGGGCCTGAATCCAGCTCTTCTCCTGCTGAGGGTGTCTGTAGATAATGGACAGGCAAAGGTGGTCTGCAGCTGTTCTGCCTTTGAACACCTGGACAGTGAGCTTGCAGATGCCCAGGATGCCCACAACCATAACATCTGCGCTGCGTCTCACTCCTTCCAGTTTGCCTTCTGGAGAAGTAGGTAGGAGACCTTGGTGACTGATAGGGAGGTGCAGGTGCTGGAGGTGGTTGTCGATTTGGAGGATGACTCCACGGGATAGATGGGCATGTGGCCCGCAGATGCCCGGGATGCCCACAGCTATAACATCTTCGCTCTTCTACTTTCTCTCCTCGTCGCATTCCAGAAAATGTGGTCGAAGCAACTGGAGGCACATACACACGGGTATCCACATGAGGTGGTGATCTAGGAGGTTGAGGAACATATGGCACTAAAGGACAAGGAACCTCTGGAGTTGAGGTGCTGGTCATTTTTGCTCCCTCTGCTAGCAGCTTCTTCCACTGAGGCTTGATAGTGAGCACCTCATCAGCTAGAGCAGCAGCTTGTTCCACTGTCTCTGGTCTCCTCTCACGCACCCATTCCCGGATCTCAGTAGGGCACTTGGCATAAAACTGTTCTTTTAGGATGACCTGGAGGAAGGTCTGCCAAGTTAAGGCCCCCTCTCCCTCCAGCCAGCGATGGCATACTTGTTTCAGTCTGTGGGCATACATTTTGAAACACACTTCCCCATCACAGGCTAACGTACGGAACTGAGTCCTGTAAGTGTCTGGCGTTACAGCATAATGTTCTAGAATAGTCTGTTTAATATCCGCATACTCACAGTTCCACCGAGGGTCCATAGCTCTATAGGCTGCAGCAGCTCCACCCTCTAAGAGCCCAACCAGATGCCGGACGCGCTCCCTTTCTGGGACTTCCATTACTCGACACTGATGCTCAAAGTCCTGGAAGAAGCCCTCAATGTCACCAGCAGCCTCATTAAACTGCTTGAAGTCTTTGCGGGACACCCTGGGAAGTTCCCTCATGATGGGTGCTGGGGTTACAGTCTGTCTGGAACCTCTTGCGGCTTCCACAGCGAGCTGCTTATCCAGCAATGCCATCTCCTCCATCCTGCGCTCCTTCTCTTTAGCTCCACGCATGACCTCCATCTTATATTCTATGGTGGTCTTCTCTCCCAGCAAGGCCATCTCCTCCTCGTACCACACAACCCATTGACTTTTTTGGGTATTCACCTCCGGCTCCCGTCTTTGCTCCCTTTGCTGTGGAAATTGTTCCTCGGTGCCATCTTGCAGGCAAGCGTTTTCCAATGCCTCAATTAGTTGCTCCTTAGAGAGTCCTTTGTAGCCGACACCTAATTCACGGGCCTTTGTTTGTAGGCTCACCACAGTCCAGTTCCTGTATCCTGACATTCTGGTTTCAGACGTTGATTGGCCTCCATTTCTTCTGCTCTGATCCTGCCGCTGCCACCAGTTTGTGACGGGGTATGCGACAGAGCAGTGAGAGACGCCAGGCCAATGAACAATCCAAGAAGATTTAATGAGACAGGGAGCATAAAACATCCAATAATAAAATGGTTCTTTAGAGTCCACACAAAGGAAAAAGATCCAGGGAAATCCGACGCCAAGGAAAATGCAACAACAGTCCTTAGATGTGTTCCTTAAATCCGATAGCGTGGCTGAGACAACACAATCCCATGTGGCCACTTGATCTCCAGTCTGCAACAGTCCATACACATTCTCTATGATCCAGCCTCAGCCATAGGTCCTCATCCTTCTCCAGCCGATATCCAACTAACTGAACTAACATGTTCTTCTCTCCTGAGATCAGCCCCTGGTGGGCACACCTCCCCCTGGCCATTTGATGCATGAATGGACTTTAGACTGCTGGCTCTGTTCTGTTTACCAAGTTGTAGATTGGAGAAGTCCCATGCTGAGAAGAACAATATGTATATGCAACCCCCACCAAATCAATGACAATAGCTACTGCTGAAGCCTGATTGCAATATGATACAGGCTGGGGAAAGGTATGGTCACTTACATCCCAAGACATAGTACTACAGCAAATACAGAGAGAAGGTAAAATACATCACATGGCATCTTATACAAAAAATATGGGATGGAGAAAACTACATACATCATGACAATTCCTTCCCCTCCCAACCTGTGTACATACTAGGGACCTCTACAGGTCGCTGGTTAAGTACACGCAGGCATGGCTGACAGGACTCAAGGCTCCTCTTGCCTGGACAGTCCATCTGCATTTTGGGTGTTGGCTCCAGGTTCTTTAGTGTATGGTGAAGATGTAGGGTTGAATGTTCGGGTCCAGTTTATATCCTCCTTCACTTAAACTCTGCTTCCTGCACCCACAAATCGGCATTGTATATCTCCCACATCATTGCCTAGGAGTATGTCTGCAGGAAGGCCGCTCATCACACCGATTATGCATTGTTTTGCCCCAAAGCCATAATCCAGGGTCACACTAGCTCTTGGAATGTATCTTTGAGTACCTCCTGCCAATTCAATGGCAATTCCTGGTCCCTGTTGAATTGCTTCTGGTTGAATTACTCGGGGATCTGCGATGGTGAGAAAAGCCCCAGTGTCACGAAAGCCAACAACTTTTTGGCCATCCAGCACAACCTCCTGTAGATGTTTATGCTGAAGATCAGAAGAACGGGCGGCTGTGGCTCGCACCCCATAGACTCCTGGTAGGGAAGTCAACATATCAGAGTCACTTGGCAAATCATCAGGGCCTGAATCCAGCTCTTCTCCTGCTGAGGGTGTCTGTAGATAATGGACAGGCAAAGGTGGTCTGCAGCTGTTCTGCCTTTGAACACCTGGACAGTGAGCTTGCAGATGCCCAGGATGCCCACAACCATAACATCTGCGCTGCGTCTCACTCCTTCCAGTTTGCCTTCTGGAGAAGTAGGTAGGAGACCTTGGTGACTGATAGGGAGGTGCAGGTGCTGGAGGTGGTTGTCGATTTGGAGGATGACTCCACGGGATAGATGGGCATGTGGCCCGCAGATGCCCGGGATGCCCACAGCTATAACATCTTCGCTCTTCTACTTTCTCTCCTCGTCGCATTCCAGAAAATGTGGTCGAAGCAACTGGAGGCACATACACACGGGTATCCACATGAGGTGGTGATCTAGGAGGTTGAGGAACATATGGCACTGAAGGACAAGGAACCTCTGGAGTTGAGGTGCTGGTCATTTTTGCTCCCTCTGCTAGCAGCTTCTTCCACTGAGGCTTGATAGTGAGCACCTCATCAGCTAGAGCAGCAGCTTGTTCCACTGTCTCTGGTCTCCTCTCACGCACCCATTCCCGGATCTCAGTAGGGCACTTGGCATAAAACTGTTCTTTTAGGATGACCTGGAGGAAGGTCTGCCAAGTTAAGGCCCCCTCTCCCTCCAGCCAGCGATGGCATACTTGTTTCAGTCTGTGGGCATACATTTTGAAACACACTTCCCCATCACAGGCTAACGTACGGAACTGAGTCCTGTAAGTGTCTGGCGTTACAGCATAATGTTCTAGAATAGTCTGTTTAATATCCGCATACTCACAGTTCCACCGAGGGTCCATAGCTCTATAGGCTGCAGCAGCTCCACCCTCTAAGAGCCCAACCAGATGCCGGACGCGCTCCCTTTCTGGGACTTCCATTACTCGACACTGATGCTCAAAGTCCTGGAAGAAGCCCTCAATGTCACCAGCAGCCTCATTAAACTGCTTGAAGTCTTTGCGGGACACCCTGGGAAGTTCCCTCATGATGGGTGCTGGGGTTACAGTCTGTCTGGAACCTCTTGCGGCTTCCACAGCGAGCTGCTTATCCAGCAATGCCATCTCCTCCATCCTGCGCTCCTTCTCTTTAGCTCCACGCATGACCTCCATCTTATATTCTATGGTGGTCTTCTCTCCCAGCAAGGCCATCTCCTCCTCGTACCACACAACCCATTGACTTTTTTGGGTATTCACCTCCGGCTCCCGTCTTTGCTCCCTTTGCTGTGGAAATTGTTCCTCGGTGCCATCTTGCAGGCAAGCGTTTTCCAATGCCTCAATTAGTTGCTCCTTAGAGAGTCCTTTGTAGCCGACACCTAATTCACGGGCCTTTGTTTGTAGGCTCACCACAGTCCAGTTCCTGTATCCTGACATTCTGGTTTCAGACGTTGATTGGCCTCCATTTCTTCTGCTCTGATCCTGCCGCTGCCACCAGTTTGTGACGGGGTATGCGACAGAGCAGTGAGAGACGCCAGGCCAATGAACAATCCAAGAAGATTTAATGAGACAGGGAGCATAAAACATCCAATAATAAAATGGTTCTTTAGAGTCCACACAAAGGAAAAAGATCCAGGGAAATCCGACGCCAAGGAAAATGCAACAACAGTCCTTAGATGTGTTCCTTAAATCCGATAGCGTGGCTGAGACAACACAATCCCATGTGGCCACTTGATCTCCAGTCTGCAACAGTCCATACACATTCTCTATGATCCAGCCTCAGCCATAGGTCCTCATCCTTCTCCAGCCGATATCCAACTAACTGAACTAACATGTTCTTCTCTCCTGGGATCAGCCCCTTAGGTGGGCACACCTCCTCCTGGCCATTTGATGCATGAATGGACTTTAGACTGCTGGCTCTGTTCTGTTTACCAAGTTGTAGATTGGAGAAGTCCCATGCTGAGAAGAACAATATATATATATGCAACCCCCACCAAATCAATGACAATAGCTACTGCTGAAGCCTGATTGCAATATGATACAGGCTGGGGAAAGGTATGGTCACTTACATCCCAAGACATAGTACTACAGCAAATACAGAGAGAAGGTGAAATACATCACATGGCATCTTATACAAAAATATGGGATGGAGAAAACTACATACATCATGACAGGAAGTAACATTCTTAATCAGCACCATAGATGTAATCTAAAACCGTGCAGACATCGTTGGCACCAACACTGTGAAATATTACATTTTATAGTACTGGGTTTATGATTTGCTTAGTGATAAGTGGTAGTTGGATATTTAACCTGATGTTGATTTATTATTTTCAGACAACCTAATGTTGTTTTTAAGTAAAAACATCTGTGATGATTCATTTCTAAATGGTTCTTTTTAGCAGTTGGAGCTTTATATTATTTTTTTATACAGAACATTGACTTTAAAGTATAGTATAGTGGTGGTCGTAGGTAGCCTTTTTGACCTGGTGACAGGTCACCTTTAAACCTAATCTAATAAAAAGTATTTGCTCACAACCAACATAGCTTTGCATTTGCAGCCATAAGTAGACTGTTTAGTTTCAGATAGAATGAGTGGTTCGAAGGCTGACGATATTTCAATCTAAACCCTTATCTATTTATTGCCCAATCGAAAGGCAATAGCAGCGCACCCTATTAGTGCACAACCTTAGAGTATCTGGCAACGAGCAGATCCAGCGCTGCCCCCACAATACCATCACGTGCGAGAGCGGTGCTGATCTCTGAACTCCGCAGGGTACTGTGAGTGCACTGACAGTGCATGTTCCTCTGTTATGTTGGCTCTACTGATCTGAGCTGGCAAAAGAGCAGACATAATCACTGTGCAGATCACACAGCGCATAGCAAGCAGGGAAGGACAGAGCAGGGACAGCAGAGCCAGTGTAGCCCTTAAAACGAGCCTCACTGATGACACTTTGTTTCAGTGAGGGGGCAGAGGCTGTGACAGTGACTGCAGCCTCTGCCCCCTGCTTTGATAAAGCTTTGTGTGTGTATCACATCATGCACTAGGATTCTGAAACAAAGCATCATCAGACAGGAAGTAGGGGAAAAAAATCAATAGTAGATCACCTAGTAAGGGAAGGGTAGGAAACTATTAATACAGCCATATTAGAAATTAGTTTAGATTTGGGCAATAAATTGTAGAGTGGCGTGGGCAAGTGATTGACTGCGGACACCCCATTGATACGTTCCACTGCAGGTCCTCCATGTGTTCCACCGCAGGTCGTCGTTCTCCACTGTACTGCATCCCAGGTTCCCCTGCCGGCCAGAAGCAGTAGGTATCACTGGATATGGTGAGCGGGTGTGATGTGATGTGTGATTGTTTGTGCGATCTAATGTGTGTGTGTGTGTGTTTGCGGACTGATGGGGTGATTATGTGCGCGATCTGATGTGTGTGGGTGTGCTATCTGATGTGTGTGGGTGTGCGATCTGATGTGTGTGGGTGTGCAATCTGATTGTGTGGGTGTGCGATCTGATGTGTGTGGGTGTGCATTCCACTGCAGGTCCTTGATGCATTTCATTGCAGGTCCTCCCGATCGGCATCTGGTGAGTATTATTGGTGGTCTTCTCTCTTCTTTCTTCTCTCTTTTGGGGGGTATCTGCTTTCTATTATGAAGTGTCCTGCAGGAATCTTTAACTTTTTTATCTGCATGGACACTTCATCATTGAACCGCGACTACAGCTTAGTTTCGAGGTACGGCTGAAAATTCCTGCCAGTGCTTATTTTCAGGGAAACACCACAGTATCTATCTATCTATCTATCTATCTATCCATTAATCCATCCATTTATCATCTACATATCTATCCATGTATCTATCTATCTATCTATCTATCTATCTATCTATCTATCCATGTATCTATCCATCTATCCATCTATCCATCTATCCATCTATCCATCCATCCATCCATCCATCCATCTATCTACCTACCTATCTACCTATCTACCTACCTATCTTTCCATCTATCCATCGATCTATCTATCTATCTATCTATCTGTCTATCTATCAATCATATTTGCACATCTTTAACATTTAAAAGTCAGTAATTCTATTAAATGTACTTAATTCTGGTATGTTTCACACAGATGACACACGATGTCACATGGATGTCATCCATGTGTGGTAGATGTTTTTCACGGACTCATAGACTTCTAATGACCCTTTCCATCCCCGCTGATAGTAAAAAAAAATGACATATCTCCTTAGGGATCACAAGCACACACAGTTTATGTGAAAATATGGAGTTGTGAAGATCCCCATAGATTATTCTTAGTATATGTGTGAATGAGTCTCCACTACATGTGAAAATAGATGCCACACATACTGGAAACAGGGACTTGTGAAGGAGGCCTAAGACAGGGGGATGAGTAACTTACATTTAAAGCACTACTCCACCAGCGGTGCAATGAAAAAATGCTGGAGTGGTGCTTTAAAAGTATAATACATTACAATTCTAAAGCCAAAATGAAACAGCGCAGTTGGTAGCCTAAAAATCCTACTATGTGCGTGGTATAAGGAATTCTGATGTTCTATACTCTTTTCAGATATAACTGCAGATACCATAGAAGTGTGGTGTAAACTTACATTACTGTTTTAAAAGCTATGTACACCCTTACATCTGATTTTGTATTGTTTCAGTAAATCAAAATATTAAAGTAAGTATTGAAGTAATTTTGCACTATTGATTAAATATGCCCTATGTGTTGACAGCTGTAATGTAGCCCCACAAGTCTCCATGGTTACAGACTACAAACAAGCCCTGTGTAGTCTGATCCCGCAGTCATACAGTATTTTCTTCCATCAGCTCCCTCTTCTTATCAGCCTACTGAATTTAGGTTATAAAAAAGTAAAACAAAGATGGAAGGTATTAGGAAATCTGGATTACACTATACAATGTTGTATTATGTAACTATGGAAAAACATTGATATTTTATTCCACATCAATTTTGTGCAAAAAATATGTCACTCTTTTTAAGTTAATGCTACACTTGCCAATTTTAAAAGTGGATTTGGTTAGTTATGTAAATAAGGATTTAGTTAGATTTACAAAAAGAGTCACCAAGTCACACCATTAATGGAGATAGCATAAAAACTGAAGTAACATTTCTAGACAGAAGTGTTATATACCAAGATATGCCAAACGTATCAAACTGTGCATTACATTGATAAATGTGGAGCAAATAACAGCAATGAAGCCACAAACAAAAGTGACTTTAAAAAGTCTCCACATGATAAACCCTCTGTATTTTTAATCAACACTATTTCAAATTTGCTTATTTTAGATCAACTGAAGCAATAGAAAAATTGATTTCAAAGGTGTACATCCCCTTTTAATTTTATATTACTTAAAGGGAAAATTTCAGCAGGTTTTTGCTATGTAATCTGTGAGCACCAAAGTGTAGGAACAGAGACCCTGATTCCAGTGATTTGTCACTTATTGGACTGTGTTTTATCAGTAGGAGCTTATCACTACATGACCACTTGTCTCGTGCATGCTAGTCTAACCATGCTCACACCACTGATTAGCAGCTTTCTGTCACTATACATTTTACAGAAAGCTGTGGTGTGAAAGGGGTTATACATAGCCAAACAATGGAGGTCTGCAGCAGATAATACTGCTGCAACCAGTAAATTAAGTAATAAGTCGTTGGAATCAGGGTCTCTGTCCTTCCTTTTAATATGTGTTCATATGCCATACATCCAGAATTTACCATAATGTTTTCAATTAAGATTTTGCAGCAAAGTAAAAACCATGTGGATCATACATTAAAGCCCTGCAACAGGAAGCCACACCCTGAAGCGCGCATGCAGACAGACTTACAGATGCACACCCCACGACAGGCCGAGTATACTTTCAATTTATTATAGCTGATAGACTGAATTGTTCAAAATCTAGAAAGGAAAGAACTGACAGAGTCAATGTAGTGTACATAGTGTTAAAATGTGGATTGTGCAGGTACTTGAGTATTGTCAGTGAAACCATAACTGACCAGAACTGTTGTTCATTGCTTTTGGGTGGATGTGGCCAAAGGCCCTTACATACGGGAAGTTTGTCACCCATAAAACACGAGTACATCTAAGCACATAGCCATAGAGGGGACTTAGCTCTTATAAAAGTCACACCTTTACTATAAAGTCTGGACCACTAATATGCAAAAAATGCTTTTTATTAGTTTATGTGAATTAGGGTTACTAAGTTTACTTTTCATTTTTTCAGAAAATCATGGACAGACACATTGGAAAACCATCATAAATCATTAGGATTATCATTGATACACGTCTGAAGCCCAGAATTCTGATATGAAGACATCACTTGCATTCACCATCAAGTTAGAAATCACAGTCAAAATAATCTGTTTACAGTCAAAATAATAAGTTTCTTCAGCTTCAAAAAATCATGGACACTTTAACAAAAATTCGAACAGGGAAAAAAGGGCCCTATTTTTATGGACTGTCCTGGAAATTCTAGAATGTTGGCAATCCTTGGTATTCCACCTCGCTCTCTGGTGATTAGCATTGCTGGCTTGCACGGAGAGCATTTCCTGGAGGAATCTTCTCCCTGTTTTTCTGGCAGAAAAAGAGCCAGAGATGTTTCAGAAAAATCTGGTGCCTGCTCTCATTCACTGTCAGTTACTAGATTGGAGTGTGTCTGCACACAGCTGCACACTGCAGCAGAGAGGAGAGAGCTCACAGACACTGCAAGTGACAGCAGAGAGCTAGTGTACATGTGGCGCCCCAAAGGCTCAGTCACCACAGGGAATTGCATCTGTTTAAGTTGTAATTCTCTCCTGGTTGAGAAGAGGTTAATCACTGGTTTCTGCCACTCACACAGAACATCTAGAATGAGTCACCACATACAGGAAGCCAGACTGCAGGTGGGCACCATAGCAATGGGTAATTCCCCAGCACTGCTGAGTCATTCCAGAGGGTGGGGGCCACTCTCAGTGAGTGAGTAGAAAGAGACAGTTTCATTTTAGTCACAGAACAGTCTGAGACAGCAAAGAAGCAACAGGTCCTCTGGGAAGACTTGTAGTACCACGGCTACTATAGAGAGTCAGGCACCACTGAGTACTGCACCCATGCTGGGTCAGTACAACACAGGTAATCCCAGAGGCTGACTAGGGTGTGGACATATGGAACACTAGTAACCAGAGCATACACACAGCTAGAGGGGACCCCTGAGCAGACTCAGGGAGGGGGCGTGGCCCTCGCCTCCCAGCTAGTGGTGGGTGGTGTCACTGGGAACAAGAGAGTTGCGCAGAGGCAGCCAAAGGAGAAGGAAGTGGAGGAGTCGCGTCTGGAGGGCAGAGTAGTGGAGCAGGGCCATTCCAGACACTGCACCGTTCGTGGCTGCTGGCGGGGGAGAAGGGCTACTGTTCAGTGCTGCCTGAAATCCACCTAGTGCAGCGGTGGCTGAGTAAGGGGACTGTCAGTAAACCCAGCCCGCACGGGGAGACAGGTCCCCAAAGCAGGGGCCCATTCAGTTGGCCTGCCAAACCTGCTGGTGAGGTCACTTTATGCACCTCACCAACCTACACCGAGTCCGCAGCCACAGCAGCAACGAGGGGCCCATAAGTGACAGACGGCAAGCAGCCAGAATTACTTGGTCCACGCTGCCCGCAAACGGGCCAGAAAGGGGAGAACGGCGTATGTGACTTCCCTGGGTGATCCCAGCAAGACTTCAAGTTGGGGTCACCTCCAAATAAGAAGGGCTAGGAAGGCGAGTCAGCAGTCACCCCTACATCAGCCGAAGGGATATCTGGCTCCACCTGGTCCACCATAGCATTGCCCGGGTTAACTCACCCCTTCCACCTGAAAGTGAGTAAAAACCCTGAAAGACATTGCTGTTTTGTGTGTGAGTTTTTCTGCGACCTGTGGTACTACACACTTACACCGGGCCCCGAGGCCAGCCTCACTCTCGGGAGGCTACAACATCTGACTGCATCTAACATCAGCCCCAGGGCCCAGGCGTTCCCTAATCTGCAGTGGCGGTCACCCCCCTGACGCAAATACCGAGAGTGGCGTCACGAATCCCCCATTGAAGTTAACCTACCTGTGACCAGAAGATTTCCAAGCCCATGGAGACCCTGCGGCGACCTGCACCAGAAGGTAATACGGGGCTCCACAAGTGCTTCACAGAACTTCTATAGCTATGACCGGCCAGACTGAAAGAGGGCGAGAGACAGAGGCGACGGATGGAGATGGTGAGACACAGGAGACATGGCAGCTGGGGCGGAGCTTAACCACTTCCACAGTGCCAGTGCAGTCGGGGTGCAGAATCCTTGGTTGGGGAAACCTTCATGGACTTTAGAAAATCTGCTGGGGTTGGGGATTTCATGTCCCATTGCCCACCACCCACTTTCCAGGAGCACAGTGACTTATAGGATCCGAGGTCAGGTTTACAGCCAGGCCCCACAGCGAGGACCTGCGTCACCTGCATACGGGACAGGACACTTAACACAGACAGCCGAGTCCCCAAGTTTCTTCAGGCCATGGGGAGCTGCGAGTCAGTGCAAGGAGGAAGGTCTCAAACATTTCCACAGACACCAGTGATTGCCTCCGATTCACCCGGGATCGGCTGGAGTCCATCCATGGCGGCGGAAAGTGGCACCTCCGGGGAGCTTTAAGAACTGTGAGAAAACGGAACTTTGAACTGCAGCCCCCTGTGTCGTCCTTGTCATTGCCGGCACCATCAGCCATCCTCATCGGCCTCATCCTCCCTGGGGTTCGCTCTACCTGTGGGGAGATGGACTATCTGTGCTGCTTTAACATCAGCCTTGAAGGAAAACAACATCTCGCAGCAGCGTCTAATTCTTGGCCGCGCAGCACGGGTGGCGCTGCAAAGCATCCCCCATTCCCATCCAACACCGCTCCTGGGAGAGGAAAAGTCGCAGGAGGGGTCGGCGGCCAAAACCCCAGTCACCACTGCACCGGTGACGCCTTCCAGGGACCCTTTACCCTCCTTCCATCCCCCTCTACACCGGACACTCACTTGTTTGTCCTTTAGGCTGGAAACACACCTATGCGAGTAAAATCGGTCCGAGTTGGCTGAAAAAAACTCCGGTGATTTTAGTTCACGTTAGGTCAGTGTGCAATGCAAGTGCGTTCCTTTTTTTTAATTATTTCAAGGATAGCAGAGCGTGTGTAATGCGTGTTTGATGCGTATGAGATCCGTTTTTACTATGTCATCTGCCATTCAGCTCTGCTACATGGCCGCTGACAGCAGACACAGACAGCCATGTAGCAGAGCTGAATGGCAGATGACAGCAGACACAGAAAGAGCCGCACGATCAGAATGAACTCGGGTGAACTTCACCCGACTTCATTGTCATGCCGCGGCTCTGTCTGTGTCGCGTCCTGATTAGCGGTCACTCGTGAAGGACTCACCGGTGACGGCTAATCTCCTGAGTGACTGAATTGAGCAGCGCGATTAGTGCTGCTGTCACTCAGGTTACCCGCGGCCAGCTGTATTCTCCCCCCTTGACCGCAACTCACCTGTGACTTCATCGCTGTCACTCGGGTGACTTGCTGTCACTGTTGGAGGATCCAGCGGTGGCCGCGAGTAACCTGACTGACATCATCAGCTGATCGCGATACTCACCTCAGTTGCTGCGTGGAGCTGACAGGAGCGGCGGTGTCTTATGCTGCTCCTGTCACCTTCATGTAGCAGAGCTGGAAGCGACGCGGGACCTCCGTGGATTACATCGGACATGGATGGGTTTTTTGGGTACTTAATAAAGTGGTGAACGATGGTCTTTGTTATTGTTTATTCTTTCAAATAAAGGATTTTTTTACTGTGTGTGTTTATTAACTTTAATTTACAGGTTAATCATTGGGGGTGTCTCATAGACACCTGCAATGATTAATCTAAGATTTAGTGGTAGCTATGGGCTGCCATTAACTCCTTATTACCCTGATTGCCAACGCACCAGGGCAAATCAGGAAGAGCCGGGTATAGTCACAGAACAGTCGCATCTAATAGATGCGGCCATTCTGGGCGGCTGCTGGCTGATATTGTTAGGCTGGGGGGCTCCCCATAACGTGGAGCTCCCCATCCTGAGAATACCAGCCTTCAGCCGTATGGCTTTATCTGGCTGGTATTAAAATTGGGGGGGACTACACGCCGGTTTTTTTATTTATTTATTTTGTTTTTTTAATGCACAGCATAGACACGCCCACCGGCTGCTGTGATTGGTTGCAGTGAGACTGCTGTCACTCATCGTGGGGGCGTGTCTGACTGCAACCAATCATAGGCGCCGGTGGGCGTGGAAAACAGGGAATACGAGATTGAATAATGAGCGGCCAGCTTTTTCAAAAGAGGAGAAGACGCCGGAGCAGTGTGAACGCCGTGCAGCGCCACGACGGTGATCGGGGATCGGTGAGTATGAGAGGGGGGCAGAGGGATAGACCGACATGGACAGAGAGAGAGGGACAGAGATAGTGACCGACCGACAGACCGACCGACAGACCGATCGACAGAGAGAGAATAGAGACTGAGAGGGAGAGACCGACTGACAGAGAATAGAGATTGACAGACACTGTTGTGACACATCACTCATTTTCAGTGTTTTAGGAAACATGCGAGAAATGTGTTTAGAAAATCGGATGTCACTAGGATGGTGTGAGTGCCGTCCCGTGGCATGCGATTATTTACACGCTCCCATAGACTTGCATTGGAGAGACTCGCCGAGAAACTCACAAAAAAGCAGCATGCTGCGATTTTTTTCTCAGCTCGATTTGGACTGAGAAAAAAAGCGCAAATGCGAGCTGAATCATTGGCTAACATGTGTCCGATTCCAATGCGAGTTTTTCTCGCATTGCTCTACTGCGAGAAACTCGCAAGTGAGAAGCCGGCCTTACATATAGCCGACACGGAGCAGGGTCAGGCTAGTCACAGCAATCCCACAAAACCACTGGCCCGGTGACGAGTAAACCATGAGGCCCCGTGGGGCGCTACATACACATTGCAGGAGGAGAGCTGTGCACAAACAGCAGCAGAGAGGCGAGAGCTGTGCACACACTTCAGCAGAGAGGAAAGAGCTCATACACACTGCAGGAGAGAGGAGAGAGCTGTGAACACACTGCAGCAGAGAAAAGAGAGCTGTGCACACACACTGCAGGAGAGAGGAGAGAACTCACACACACTGCAGGAAACAGGAAAGAGCTGTGTGTACACACTGCAGCAGAGAGGAGAAAGCTGTGCACACACTGCAGGAGACAAGCAAAGAGATATGTGTACACACTGCAGCAGTGAGGAGAGAGCTGGCACACGCTGCATCAGAGAGAAGAGAGCTGTGAACACACTGCGGCAGAGAGGAGAGAGCTGTGCACACACTGAAGCAGACAGGCGAGAGCTGTGCACACACTGCAGCAGAGAGGAAAGAGCTCATGCACACTGCAGGAGAGAAATGAGATCTGTGAACACATTGCAGCAGAGAAAAGAGAGCTGTGCACTCACACTGCAGGAGAGAGGCGAGAACTCACACACACTGTAGGAGAGAGGAGAGAACTCACACACACTGCAGGAGACAGGAAAGAGCTGTGTGTATACACTGCAGCAGAGAAGTGAGAGATGTACACACACACTGCAGCAGAGAGGAGAGAGCTCACACAGTGCAGGAGACAGGAAAGAGCTGTGTGTACACACTGCAGCGTTAAAGAGAGAGTTGTGTGTACAAAATGCAGCAGAGAGGAGAAAGCTGTGCACACACTGCAGCAGAGAGGAGAGAACTCACACACACTGCAGGAGACAGGAAAGAGCTGTGTGTATGTGATGCCCCTGAACTAGTCATGGTGTCACAGGGTTCTGCACGTCTTTCTTGTCTTGTGCAGGACTCACTCAACCCCTCATGGTTCTGGGATCCTAAGGCCTAAGCCACACGGCGAGAAAAACAGTGCGAGTGGAGTGCGATAAAACATCGCATTCCCCTCGGACCAATTCTAGCCTGTGTGTCAGCACACATGAGCGATTATTTTCTCAGCCCTAATCGGACCGAGAAAACAATCACAGCATGCTGCGATTGTAAGCCGAGACTCTTTCTCTCGCACCCATTCAAGTGAATGGGGCGAGAGAAAAATCGCACTGCACTCGCGGTACACCGGTGTACCGCTAGTGCAGTGCGAGAATGGCAATAGCCGGCTACGCAGGAGAGAGGGAGATAAATCCCTCCCTCCTTTCCTGAGTGCCGGCCTGCCCCCCGCAGATGAGGTCTGCTCACACGAATGGACCTCAGTTGCAAGGACACACGCATGACACTCGGCTCTGCTGTACTGCCAGCACGAGCCGAGTGTCATGCAAGTGGATCGCAGTAGTGCCCGTGTGGCCCCAGCCTATCTTTTGGTATTGCTCCATCAGCATGCAAATCCTAGTCACACCTCACACCACACCCTGTCAGGCACACCAGTGGGTGGTCTAGCTGGAACAGGGCCACCCGCCTAGGGGTCAGACAGACTAGTGGGAGGGGAGAGTTAGTTGAGTGGTAGCCCTCAGAGAGTGAGGAGCAAGGGGGAGTTGGTGCTCCCTGGGAGACGTTGGCTAGGTTGCAGACGGTGGTCTGGGACCAAAGGAGTCAGGGACCCGGTCGCAGGGTATTGGAGAAAGGTGCCAAGCTTAGTTTTGGGGAACGGTTGGCACCGGAGTACCTAGTAACCGAATTGGTATGGAGCACGGCGGGGTACTGGACCCTAGATCAGGAAGTAGCTTCACGCAACCTGATAATTAACCTGTAAAGGATAGTATCTTTATGAACTTTCCCCAAGAGATCAGAGATCGAAGACATCAACACAACGAGGGGGATAGGGCTTTCCAGCTTATGCGGCCCACTGAAATCCCAAGTGTCAGCCATCGAGAACACAGCTTCCCTATTTAACAGTGGGGAGCGGGACCCTGACAGATTCAAGCATAGGGGTCACTCAGAACATCTAAAATACAGTGCATGGAAGGCAAGGTACAGACCATCAGCAATACCAAAGGGAGCGGACTCCCGGTCGGGCTCCCCTGAAGTGGCAGCGGCACCCAGAGACTTGGTTTACCTTTGTGTCAGAGTCTGCTTTGCGGTCACATCACTACCAACACTGCCTGAGTGAGTACGCTGTCCTCCCCTGCTTCCAATCTGCACAACACTCCCCTACACCTCCATTCGTCCAGAGTCCCGGAGCCTCCCTTACCTGTGAAGGGAATGTTATCTGGCTGCCCCACTCCATGTCCCCCGGGTACTCCCATCGGCAGCGGCAGTACTCCCCTTACTGCGAACCACGGGTGGCGTCACAAACTCTTATCCCCTGTAAATACCTCCTTATCATTTGAAGTGGCCGCGACCCCCCGGGTCCGGAGACCCTCAAGCCACAGCAGACCCCGGATCCGAGTGGCTCGACCGCTGCAGGGGCGGCACATGTGCACACTGCAGCATAAGGGCTGCTTCTCACTTGCGAGTTTCTCGCAGTAGAGCAATGCGAGAAAAACTCGCATTGAAATCGGACACATGTTAGTCAATGATTCAGCTCTCATCTGCGATTTTTTTCTCAGTCCAAATCGGACCGAGAAAAAAATCGCAGCATGCTGCTTTTTTGCGAGTTTCTCGCACCATTTGTCCCAATGATTTCCTATGGAAGGGGATTAAAAGTAGCATCACACACGCGCACCACCGTTCACATTTGCGAGTGTGGCAGTAACTTCGCACATTAGATGAATGTGACAGCACATTCCCATAGGTTGATTAAATGACACATGTGTTATAGCTTTTATCTAATTAAGATGTTGCATGAAACTAGCATCGCAATCGCGACACACACGCGAGCAAAAAGCATCGCACTTGCGTTGCACTCGCACCTAACGTGAACTAAAATCAGCCGAGTATTTTTCAGCCCAGTCGGACCGATTTTACTCGCATAGATGTGTTTCCACCCTTAAAGAGAGAGCTGTGCACACACTGCAGCAGAAAGGAGAGAGCTGTGCACACACTGCAGCAGAGACGAGAGAGCTGTGCACACACTTCAGCAGAGATGAGAGAGCTGTGCACACACTGCAGCAGAGAGGAGAGAGCTCACACACTCTGCAGTAGAGAGGACAGAGCTGTGTGCACACACACTGCAGCAGAAAGGTGAGAGCTGTGCACACACACTGCAGCAGAGAGGAGAGAGCTCACACACGGCAGGTGACAAGAAAGCTGTGTGCACACACTGCAGTAGAGAGGAGAAAACACACACTGAAGGAGACAGGAAAGAGTTGTGCACACACACTGCAGCCGAGAGGAGAGAGCTGTGTGCACACACACTGCAGCAGAGAGGAGAGAGCTGTGTGCACACACACTGCAGCAGACAAGAGAGAGCTGTGTGCACACACACTGCAACAGACAGGAGAGAGCTGTGTGCACACACACTGCAGCAGACAGGAGAGAGCAGAGCTGTGTGCACACACTGCAATAGAGAGGAGAGAGCTGTGTGCACACACACTGCAGCAGAGAGGAGAGAGCTGTGTGCACACACACACTGCAGCAGAGAGGAGAGAGCTGTGTGCACACACACTGCAGCAGAGAGGAGAGAGCTGGGTGCACACACTGCAGCAGAGAGGAGAGAGCTGTGTGCACACACTGCAGCAGAGAGGAGAGAGCTGTGTGCACATACTGCAGCAGACAGGAAAGAGCTGTGTGCACACACACTGAAGCAGAGAGGAGAGAGCTGTGAGCACATGTGGCGCCCTGGACTAGCCAGGTTGTCACAGGTACTACAACACACCCCCCCACCCTGAGACAGGCACATCAGCCAGACACAAAATCCTTGTTACCTCCCTCCAGGGGCTGATGTCCACACAAGGTGGGGTGGAGCCAGGCGGTTGGCCCCACCCACCGAGGAGTTCACAGTCCTGGAGGCGGGAAAGGGAAGGCAGATCAGTGAGGAGTGAATGAGAAGTGAGGAGTAAACTGACTGTGTCCGGGTGTGTGGCCCGGGCACCAAAAGCAAGGTTGGCAGACGGTGGTGGCCGTCTGCAGGAGAGGCAGATCAACGCGGAACCGTAGGACCGGGAACGGGCAGTGGCCCGCCGGTACCGAACCGGGGAGCGAAGTGAAGCCAGCACACACGGGCAGGGCCTACGGACCCCGACCAGGCTTGGAGTCGCCGTTAGAGGTCAAATCCATCAGTGACTGGAACCCCAGGGGTTTCCTAACAGCCAAGACCCGATTGAAGGCAACCGTCCAACCAGCAAGAGGAAATACAGCTACCGCCACAGCTAGAGTTCCAAGGGCCAGAGCCTGCGGGCAAAAGGGCTCCTCCGGCACATATATACGCTGGGGAGCGGGCTACCGGTGGGAATCCATCGGGACCAAACATACACAAAAGTGCAGGGAAAGGCAGCCACCACTAACCGTCCAGGAGAAGCCACAGCAGCCGGCTGCGGGACCCGTCCATCCAGCCGTTTGGTTTACCAGAGACTTTGCGTACATTTGTGGCTGAGTGAGTACAACCGTGCCGTCCGGCACCGCGCAGCGCAGTCCAGGCGACTCTGCCCCTGCAACCCTGCCTCCCCGTCATCTCACCGGGCCCCGGGACCACCAACCCCTACCCACGGAGGGGGAAAACAACATCCCAGCTGCTCCCTGCCATCGCTTCCGGGATCCCCGTTACCAGCAGCGGTGGTGCCCAACCTCACCACAACCCGTGGGTGGCATCAAACCAAACTACCCCCTTTCACTCACGGGCAAGGAGCGCCGCTCGAGTCCCAGGATCCGGCCCACCGCTCGAGCCACCGAGCAGCCATCGCAGCAGCGCCGGACCCGAGCGTTAGTGAGCGCAGCGCAGCGGTGTCTCTCCCGCCCGCGACACACACACACTGCAGCAGAGAAGAGAGAGCTGGGTGCACACACACTGCAGCAGACAGGAGAGAGCTGTGTGCACACACACTGCAGCAGACAGGAGAGAGCTGTGTGCACACACACTGCAGCAGAGAAGAAAGAGCTGTGTGCACACACTGCAGCAGAGAGGAGAGAGCTGTGCGCACACACTGCAGGAGAGAGGAGAGAGCTGAGAGCTGTGCACACACCCTGCAGAGAAGCTCTCCAACAGTAATAGGCACCAGCTTTCTCTTGAGACAGCGCTGGCAATGTGAATTCCAACACTGTATCATCAGAAAGGCAGACATTAGATATCTGTTGCGACATTTCAGGATCTGGGGAAGCCAGCAATGTCAATCTTCAGAGAGGGCGGAAGAAATATCCAAATTCAGGAGCAGAATGGTGCACTTACTGCTCAGCCAAGGTGGAAGAACAGTGCACTAAGAACCATAATTAGCATATGGCGATAAAGAGTATTTTCACACAATGCAGGCCCAGACTTATACTGTGCAGGAATGATGTTTATAGGGGGCTACTACTTATATGACTGTGTGTTTAGTTTAAATGATATTTTTAGGTGACAAACTCACTTTAACTGCAATCTTTTTGAGCTATAAATGCACAATTATTTATTTTATATTTTGTAATAAATTGTTAATTGATGTAAAATATTTCTTAAAAGGGCCAGTACTTTATGCATTATATATTAATGCAGATTTGCTGTTTTCATACACAGTGAACTCAATAAATTATATGTCCGTGGTAGCAAATGAAGTAATACATTTCTATAAACTACTGATTTAGTGAGGTTCATTATGTTGTAAGCAGGGGTTGTATGACGGTACACACCAAACCTGCAGATCCGCAGTACAGAGACCATGCAGGCTGCCTATGGCTCTGACTGTAGCAGTGTATGGAGCATCGCTTCCAAGAAAACTTCAGTAATATGGCATCCAGTGGAGCATCACAATTTTTTTAAAGTGGGAAACTAAGGGTTCGTGCGCACACTGCGTCCTGACCAGTGCAGAAAAAAGTGCACCCGCTGGCAGACTTGACACTGCGTTTTGACAAAAAGAATGCATCCAAAACACATACATTTTGCATTGATTTTACATGCGTTTTGGATGCTTTTTTGTCAGTGTGGTCCCCCGGCAATTCAGCTCTGCTACATGCCCGCTGACTGTAGACACAGACAGAGCCGGGCGATGAGAATGAACTCGGATGAACTTCACCCGACTTCATTGTCATGCCGCGGCTCTGTCTGTGTGTCGCGTCCTGATTAGCGGTCACCCGTGAAGTGACCGCAAATCCCCTGAGTGACTGAAGTGAGCAGCGCGATCAGCGGTGCTGTCACTCAGGTTACCCGCGGCCACAGCTGGAGTCCTCAACCTGAGAGCGCTGGCTGCGGGTGACGTCATCATCACTGATCGCACGGCTCACTTCAGTTGCTGCGTGGAGCTGACAGAGAGAGGTTGTGGTCTATGGCCGCTTGCTGTCAGCTTTATGTAGCAGAGCTGAAAGCGTTGTGGGACCTCAGGTGGATTACGTCGGACCTGGAGGGGTATTTGGGGATTAATAAAGTGGTGAAAGAGGGTGTTTTTTTGTCTTTTATTCCAAATAAAGGATTTTTTGGATGTGTGTGTTTATTTTCTTTAATTAACAGGTTAATCATGGAAGGTATCTTGGGGAGACGCCTGCCATGATTAACCTAGGACTTAGTGGCAGCTATGGGCTGCTGCCATTAACTCCTTATTACCCCGATTGCCACCGCACCAGGGCAATTCGGGATGAGCCGGGTAGAGTCCCGGGACTGTTGCATCTAATGGATGCGGCAATTCCGGACGGCTGCTGGCTGATATTGTTAGGCTGGGGGACTTCCCATAACGTGGAGTTCCCCATCCTGAGAATACCAGCCTTGAACCGTGTGGCTTTATCTTGGCTGGTATCCAAATTGGGGGGGACCGTACATTGTTTTTTTTTATTATTTATTTATTTATTTTACTGCAAGATATAGACACGCCCACCGGCGGCTGTGATTGGTTGCAGTGAGACAGCTGTCACTCAGCGTGGACGCGTGTCTGACTGCAACCAATCATAGGTGCTGGTGAGCGGGAGAAACAGGGAATACGAGATGTAATAATGAGCGGCCGGCATTTTCAAAAGAGGAGAAGCCGCCAGAGCAGTGTGAACGCCGTGCAGCGCCGCGCTTGTGATCGGGGATCGGTGAGTATGAGAGAGGGAGAGACCGACATGGACAGAGAGAGAGACCGAAAGACCTTCGTTTGTTATGTCAAATAAACATGCGGATCGCAACAAAAATGCAGTGCAAACACACTGCTTAGCATTTTGGTAGCGTTTTTCAACAACTCATTGATTTCAATGGGTGTAGAACGCTGCCAAAACAGACAAAAGAAGTGACATGCTGCTTTTTTAAACACAGAGATTTTGTCAAATTTTTGACTTTCAAAAGGCTGTGTTCAAAAAACCATTGTGCGCACGGATTTTGCATGATTCTCATAGACTTTGCTGGGGAACCAGAACGCATCCATTTTGACAATGTGACGCTGCAGCTTAAAACGCTGCGGAAATGCAAAAAAAACCCTGCAACGTGCGCACGAGCCCTAAGGGGTAAATGTGAGCTGCCACAGACAAAGAAGGGCATTTTTGGAAAAAGGAAAAGTACTACTGCCTGGTGATGTGTCTCAGTACACTGAAGATTCTTCAGGCAATAATATGGGGAATGCTGAGGTCACTTGATCCAGAATCAGTTAAGTATATATACATTCACCAAATCTGCCTGTTTGAAAGGACAGATCTATTTGCTGGTAGATTTAATAAGAAATAATTGCTCACAGCATTCGTAGCCATTTGTGGAAGGTATAGTTTTAGATGATGTGACAGATTACTCCGTCGCATGAATTCTGTTTCTCTTTTCATAGAAAGGAACAGAGAAAAGGGATTCGAAGATGCATGTATGGACAAAGCCCGATGTATTTCTTTGTTTTAAATGAATTAAATAATTAGTTGATTAAATAAATAAAACTCCCAACCATTAATTTGTTTAATGTAATACGTTGTTTATATTAAACTGAATTTGTCAGCAGGTTTTTGCTACCTTATCTGAAAGCAGTATAATGTAGGAAAAGAGACCGTGAATCTACCGTTATATCACTTAGATTACTGAGTGCAGCCGTTATGATACAATAAGAGTTTTTAGATGTAGCATTGTGCAGAGCTGAGAAAAGTAAGCTCACCCACTCCCCTGCCCTGCTTAGCAGCTTTGTGTGTACATTGTATATTGGCAGAAAGCTGCTAATCAGTGGTGGGGGCGAGGATGGACCAGGATGCAGGGCAGCTTGTCTGGCAATGTTAATCTCTTGTGATAAAACACTTATTATATTGAAACAACAGCACCCAGCGTAATAAGTGACAGATCCCTGACTCATGTGTCTCATGCTGTCCTAAGATTGCATAGCAAAAGCTTGATGACAAATTTCCTTTAGGCCTAAAACACACTTCCGCAAAAAAAACGTACGTGTCTCACAGTCAGTTTTTCGGGTCTGTGTTCCGTTTTTTACGGGCGTTTCTCCGGTACGTATGGCATCCGTGTGTTGGCGTATGTGAGCCGTGTGTGTGTGTGTGTAATGTCCGTATTGATATAAAATACGTACGTGTGCTGCCCGTGTGCTGTCCGTTTTTAAAGGCCCGCATTCTTACCCAATTAAACGTTGTTAATCATTCATCATGAGATCCTGGTGTTTTTGTTTGCCATCAATTGACCTGATAGATTGGTAACAAGTGTTTCAAAGTTTGTGATGAAAATCGGACACGATACGTGCTGAACACGGACATACTCCGTGTGCGGTCCGTGCAGGCACGGACCCATAGACTAAAGCGGGTCCGTGCCTGCGTGCTGCCGGCAAAAAACGGGCATGTCGTCAGTATAGAAAAGCGCACACACGTACTTACCACACGGACACACGTTACGTGGGATTTTACGTGTGTGTGCCATCTACCATAGAATAACATGGGTCTCCGTGTGTACGTGTCTCCGGTACGTGCAAATACGTACCGCACACGTACAAAAAAAACGGATGTGTGTTGCGGGTCTTAATGAAAGTTTCATCAGGAAGGACACCATAAGGCACTTATCTTATGAAAACAAGCCAACATTAGTATAGTATTGTTGCTGGCTGCTGACTGGTCAAGGAAAACTATAAAGTCAAATCTTAGGGACTTTAAATAAATTAAGTGCTTAGGGTACGGCCACATAGTACTGATCTGTCAGTAAAAAGACCCTACAATGCCACTTACTAGTCTTTCTAGACTGTTTGTCTTTTTTTTTTGCTTTTGTTATCTTTTAGCTTTCGTAAACTTTTAAACTTTTGTAAACTTTTTTTTTCGCAGCTTTTTCTGGTGCTAGAATCCCTAGATTTTGGTAACTTTTCTGAAAATTCTGGTTAAAAAGAATGTGTCAGTTGATGCATGCTGCCGGAATCACGGACAACGCGAATCAGACACCGGCTACTTTACTGCATGTAAGTTTTACTCTGAAATGCTTTGACATTTCATAGAAAACATACTTTAAATAGCCATATGGGATGACTAGATCAAGAGGCGAGTCCCCAGAGCTTCTCCCCGCCCTGCCCCCCTACACTGGCAGGTATCTATGTGTGTGTAGCGGAAGAGACCTATCATTAGAGGAGTAGATGTGAGAAGATGATGCTCGGGAGCTGTCTCCAACTAATCACTTGCTCTAATGAAGCCTCAATCACTGCTGTATGAAAGTTTTATCCAATGTAAAAAGGTTTAAGAGCAAGTTAGCCCAGAGGGTGGACTCTTCTACTTTCTGGATTTCCATCAAAACCTGTATGTGTGTCTAATGAAAAGTTTCCTTTTCTTATGTAAGTGAATTATCAACACAGAAAGGAGCTAAAAGACTAAATTGAAATTTCCTATACAGATTACGGCCTGTCTTGGCATGTGCATAGGACGAGCACGTGACTCTGCAGCACTCACACTGCAACATCTCGGGACTGACCCACCTATCGGACAGGTCTAGTGACTGCCGACTCTCCAGAGAATGCTGCCGACTGGTGAGGCGGCTTGACCCAGAGACAGACTCCACATCACTGCGGCCGTTTGTGGCAGAGTCTGCACTATCGTAACGCCTGCCATCCAGGGAGAGAGGAGACAGGTCAGAGGGGGTCAAACACACCCCTCCATCCTGCCATCCATCAGTTATTAATGTATAATGATGTTTAGCAATATTACGTAACATGGCAATTAGAACGCCGTCAAATTATGGTAAGCAACTGGTTGGTATTTGTACCTGATTGGTCGATGATCAGAGAAATCCATTTCATAACTGTGTACGGAATCAGTGTATGATCCATGGGAACTGTACTGATGTCGCACCGGGTACTGATGTACAGAGGCGTTTGGCTGGCATGTGGAATAGTATGCTGGAGGGATACTATTGCTAGTCTCACTTCGATAATCACTATCACGATCATCCACAGCACTATCAGGATCCTCATTGTCTGGAATCAATTAAGAAAATAATCGCATTATTAGAAGAACAGAAATAGGCATATTATACCATAAAAATTAACATTACTCTTCCTAGGAGCTGCTGACTTTTAGTTATACAGGGGTGCCGCTGTAGCTACAGTCACTGCTCACAGCACACCCCTTCACTTGGACTGATTTCCAGTTCTGCAGTACCTCATGCCATGGAGTTCTTACAGCCGCCATTCACAATTCTGTGAGTGATGACTGTACCCACTACAACACGCCTGATCGACTGAAAGCTGGCGGCTACTGGAAAGACAAGAGTTCATCTTCTCCCGGTAGCAACATTTTCATCACTGCAGCCGGGCACCTTTCTAACACTATTAACCTGCAAATTGACTACATATTCTTATTAACGTTATTCAGGATCCTTTTAATTGTCAGCTCAATATTTTACTAGGGAAAACGGCCGTGATATTTGCTTTCCATTCATTTTAATGATACTTACTTTTAGAAACATTACAATCCCCTTGCAGTAAATACATATCTAGATTTTACGAGGGGCTGCTGATAAGTCTTTGGCTTTACCCAGAAAGAAACGAGATAGGAAGATGAAAATTTACATTTATTCCACATACTCTCCACTGATGTCAACACACTTCAAGCCTAGCAAAAAGAAGGATTTCGGTTGTGCCTCAAACCAGGCATCCGTAGCAGCCATGGCATCAGAAATGGTGTGAAATTCGGTACTCTTGAGGTATTTCTTCAGGTTTGGAAACAGATGATAGTCGGAGGGAGCTAGATCTGGTGAATAAGGTGGGTGGTCAACTAGCTGAAAGCCCAGCTCTGCCAGTTTTGCCGTGGTCACTTGTGCAGTGTGAGCAGGGGTGTTGTCTTGCTGGAACAAGATTCCTTTGGACAGCTTGCTGCGCCTTTTGGCCTTCAGGGCTGCCTTCAATTGGTCCAAAAGTTCATTGTAATACCTTGGATTGATGGTGGAACCCTTTTGAAGGTAGTCCACTAGAAACACGCTCTCCTTATCTCAGACCACAGACGCCATCGCTTTAGTGGCTGATTTTTGCACCCTGAACTTCTTTGGCTGAGGAGAACCACTGTGCCGCCACTCTTTTGACTGCTCCTTGTTTTCAGGGTCATATAAATAAATCCAGGTCTCATCCATAGTGACCACTCGATCCTGGAAGTTCTTATCAGTCCGGAAACGCTGACAAATGGACCGGAAGGTTTTCACTTGCATGCTTCTCTGATCTGTTGTCAAACATTTGGGGACCCACTTTGCAGATCTTTTCCTCATGTCCAAATGTTCATGGATAATGACACAAAAACGTTCACGGGAAATCCCCATGATGTCTGCTATTGCTTTAGCTGAAATTCGTGGATTCTCCAGTATGAGGTTGTGAACAGCATCCACGATCTCCAAAACAACAACAACTCTCAGTCGTCCAGGAAGTTTCTTATCATTGGTGCTGAAGTGGCTCGTTTTAAATTTGGCAACCAAGTTCATAACTGTGGAATATGAAGGGCATTGATCCACCAATGTCTGCGACATATTACCCTGAATATCCTTCATGGATTTTCCTTGCAGAAACAAGAATTTTATCCCTCCTCTTCTCTAAGTTGCTGTGAATATTGCATTAGACTCTGCCATTTTGTTTTCCCGCGTGCGTAGAACACTGTTGCCATAAGCAACAAACACAAAATTTTGAAAACATATATTAGACACATAAGGCTTTCATGTGATGTAATATTCGTTACCATAGAAACAAAAAAAGATCACAAGGCCAAAGACTTATCAGCAGCTCCTCGTACTTTCAGGTTATTTTGTTCTCGTTTGGATAGAAATTACTAATAGAATAAAAAAAACATGCTTGAAAAGCACATACTCTGCTATAAATAGTGTAAATGAATGCCCTGGCACTGACAAACCACCCACATTCACGAGCTCTTTTGTTAGCAATTTCAGGTATGGTACGTGTTATCATCAACTCTTGCTGGCTTCAGTAGTGAATGTTAAACTATGTGGGGTGTTAAATGCAGAGCCTTAAGACATGACTCATATTATGTGAAAGAAAGAAAAAAATAAGCAGAGAAAATAGTGTCAGGAGTTTATCATTTGGGCAAAGGATTTTCAACATAGATGAATAAAGGGTTTAGATCGTCACCAGAAGCTAGCAATGAGTATTTGGTAAGTTTTTGATGTTGCAAACTTTCTGCAGCATTTCTGCATCTATTAGGTAAGTTAGGTCACTTGGCATTTTTATTCTGTTGAGTGACTTTTTGTCTGTATGTTTTTATTGTGTTTTTCACGCTGTGGTTTTTGTCTCTTTTAGGCATGTCATGCTTTACATAAAGCTGCTCAGTATTTGATATCTCCTGTTATTTGAGTTCATTAGATTACATGCGTTTTTTTACTTATGCATTTTCCACATATAATGCAATTCTATGGAGAAAATCAGTACATAAAACATCAGTGTACCCGCAAGAGAGATTGACTTATTGAGAATTTCAAACATGCACCGCGGATCAGATTAAGCTGCCTAGAAAAAGCATAGTGGTCATGAGATTTCTATAAATCCCATCCACATCCACTTTACTGGAGCTGTAAGACTCAAAAACAGGATCAAAAACTTACCAAAACCTCATCATAGGAACTTAATCCTAAAAAAACATGGAGCAATAGATCCTAATCCTCTTGCACACTCTGCTATAATTGTGCCTTATCTCATTCTTGGGGAAGCTGGACTTTTTTGTACAAGGGCTATTAGAGCGTTTACAAACAGCCACTGGGAGTGAAATGTTAAAAATAACATATGGAAATGTATGCATCTATAGCATTCTGTCCATTAAACAACGGCTCTATAGTTTGGAGGTAACTTTGTCATACGTGGCTGTGACTGCATATTCTACATGTCAGTAGAAGCTGGAGACATCAGTCAGTTCTGTTGTCCAGGTTCATGACCCCCTGCCATGCACTACATGGCACATAAGGCCCCTTTACACACTGAAACTTTCTAGCGATCCCAACCTGGCCGGGATCGCTACAAAGTCTCTGGTGAGTCGCTGGTGAGCTGTCAAACAGGCAGACCTGGCCAACGACGCAACAGCGATCCGGACCTGCAGAACGACCTAGCTAGTCATTGGTGACGTTGTAAAGCAGCTTTTTGAAAGGGAAGTCGCTAACGAAGTCGCTGTAAAGTCCCCTTTACACACTGAAACTTTGCTGCACAGCGGGAAACAAAGGACCAAAGAATGGTCCTGAACAATTTGTAGCGATCACAACTTCACAGCAGGGGCCAGGTCGCTGAAGTGTTTCACACACTGCAATGTCGCTGGGGAGGTCGCTATTACGTCACAAAACCGGTGACGTTACAGCGATGTCGTTTGCGATGTTGCAGTGTGTAAAGCCACCTTTACTCTGACAAAGATGAAAGTGACACTCCAAGACAGAAAATCATCCAGTTTATTTTCCCCTCTATTTCTTTCCATGGTCCTTGGGCCGATTTCTCACCCCATTGTTTGCTAATGATTCATTTCCAATAGTGAAAGAAATAGGACCAAGGGACCCAGAGCAACCACATGAGCTGCCTCTTTGGTTTGTACACCCTCGCTACAAAGTAGTAAAGCGGATTGGAAATGTTAGCACGGTAAGTTCTAGTTAGAAGTTAACATTAGTATTTTCCGTCATGAGACATGCAATTGCTTCAAAGTGGATTTATTCACAATAGTAAAGGCAACATGACAAGACGATTTTAATACTGAAGCTAATAATAAGGCTGTAAAGATCCCAGTCCGACCACAAAAATGATATCTGTTTAGTAGTAATTTGAAGTGTCAGGCATGAGAAATCAAGCTATAACGCCACATTTCAATTATCCAGGAAGGGCATTGGGGGCATGTCACTGTTGAGAAATCAAGCTTTGAAGCCACATTTAACCCCTTCATGACTGGCCGATTTTGCGCTTTCTGTTTTTTTTTTCCCCCTTTCTTCTTCCGAGAGGCGTAACTTTTTTTATTTTTCAGTCAATATGGCCGTGGGAAATATCGTTTTTGTAGAACAAGATGTACTTATAAATGAAACCATGAGTTTTACCATATGGTGTACTGGAAAACGGCAAAAAAAATTCCAAATGCGGAAACATTGCAAAGAAAGTGCGATTGCACTATTGTTTTTGAGATATTTTATTCACTGTGCTTACTATATGGTAAAAGTGACATGCCTCAGGTCAGTGCGAGTTCGTAGACACCAAACATGTATAGGTTTATTTTTATCTAAGGCGTTTAAAAAAATCAGAATCTGTCCGAAAAAAGTGGCGTACGTTTTGTGCCACTTTCCACGACCCGTAGCATTCTCATTTTTCGGGATCTATGGCTCAGTGACAGCTTATTTTTTGTGTCTCGGGCTGACGCTTTTAAAGGTAACATTTTTGTGCAGATGCTACATTTTGATCGCTTGTTATTGCATTTTGCGCAAAAATTGTGGTGACCAAAAAAACCATAAAATTGGCGTTTGGAATTTTTTTGCTGTTATGCTGTTTATCAATCAGATTAATTGATTTTATATTTTCATAGATCGGGCATTTCTGAACGTGGTGATTCCATATGTGTGTGTATTTTTCATTTTTTTTTAACCCTTAATTTTCAATGGGAGGAAAGAGGGGTGATTTGAACTTCAAGTTTTTTTTATTTTTTTTAATTTTTTAAAACTTTTTTTCTTATTTTACTTGGTCCCCTTGGGGATTTCAACAATCAGCAGTCTGATCACTCATTCTTTTCTTCCGATAAGAGCAGCACCACTCAGACCGGGAGAAATTATCATCTCTTGTAACAAGCAGCACTCAGATGGTTCTTACAGAACCTGAGTCATGTGAGCACAGGAGTCATCACATGACCCTGTACTACCATGACAACCACCAGATTCACGTGATCACGTTACGTGACTTCCAGTATTGGCCTGTGAGTACGGATCTACCGCTATCGCCGTTAATATGGTGCTGTCACATCTTGACTGCGCCATTTAAGTGGTTAAAAAGCACTGGCGGATAGCAATTCCACTTTTGCCTAGCAGGCACACGTCAGCTGTATAAATCGGCTGAGATGTGCGCTGATCGCCACAGGCTGCTTGCAGCAGCCTGAGGGGATTAACACTATGACCGCTAGGACATAATATTACTGCCTGCAGTTGTTAAGGGGTTAAATTATCCAGGAAGGTCATTGGGGGCGTGTCACTGTTGAGAAATCAAAGTTTTGAACCCCATTAAAATTAGTCAGGGAGGTCATTGGGGGTGTGTCAATGTTGAGAAATCAAGCTTTTAAGCCACATTGATATTAGCCATATTATCCAGGAAGGGCATTGGGGCATGTCAATGATGAGAAATCAAGCTTTGAAGCCACAGTGATATTAGCCATATTATCCAATAAGGGCATTGGGGCATGTCAATGTTGAGAATCAAGCTTTGATGCCACATTTAAGCTATCAAGGAGGGGCATTAGAAGCGTGTCAATGTTGAGAATTCAAGCTTTGAAGAAACATGTCAATCAGCCAGGAAGTCAGTGTGGGGCGTATTGATGCATTTTGAATGCACTGACCCAATGCACTTCCTGGATAATTTGCATGTAGCTTCAGAGCTTGATTTCTCAGGCCTTCGACACTGGATTACTGCAAAACAGATATCATTTTTGTTGTTGTACTAGGATATATACAGCCATACCACTAGTTTCATTAATAAAGTCGTCCAGAGAGATACCCTTTAAGATAAACAAAGAAGAATGACTGATACAAGCAAGAAGCTTACAGTGTATGTACACACTATGTTCATACTAATCAGAATAAAATACAAATATACTGCATGCACTGTAGGCTGGTTCACATCTGCACCAATACACCATGCGCTATTTTAGCACCATGGAGTCATATAACTAATGCACTGTGGCATCACTTATGCCATCCACTCCCCATAGATGTTAATGTTGAAATATTGAAATGGGGATGTACATTATTTTAACAGGAAAGAATAGCACAGCATGCAGAGTACACTAATTCTTGTTATACTTACTGTGCTGCTCTCCCCAGCCAAAGTAATTCCAGTTACCTGAATAAAATAATGAATTTATCAGATAAATAGTCTTCAGCAAATGCAGAATATCAGTTTTCAATGACTGAAATGGAAATAAATAATTGATCTTTTGATCTCACCTTTCCACATATATGGGTATCAAACGCACTAGGGGGTTCTGTATTATTCAGGGAGCGTTGCATTTTGTGCTCAATGATATTGTAGGATATCCTGAGAATGCATCCATCTAATGTAACAAATCAGATCTATATTTTTGGGACCAGATTATACTGATCCCAATTATTGCTGGTAGGAGTGTGAGAAGATTCAGAAAACCAGTTATAGAACAGATGATTGTGCTGAAAGGAGACTCCAATCCATTAAAGTAATGGTGTGTCAGTGTGATAAGCTATATCTTTCTGATCACAATCCAGTTGTGATTCATTGCTGTGTCCCCGCACTCATTTTCCATGCACAGTAATCCCCCGGTTTCCTTCTGTGCAGAAATCTTGTTTGAGGTCTAAAACACACTTCCGCATAAAAAACATCCGTGTGACACGGTCCGTTTTTCGGATCCGTGTTCCGTTTTTTTGGGGCGTTTCTCCGGTACGTATGGCATACGTGCAATGGCGTATGCGAGCCGTGTGTACGTGTAAAATGTCCGAGTTTGTGTGTAAAATGCCCGTGTATGTGTACGTGGAATGTCCGTGTGGAATGTCCGTTTGTGTGTTGCACAATGTCGTTGATACATGTCGGCTGACAGCAGACAGAGTTGCGCGATGAGAATGAACTCGGGTGAACTTCACCCGACTTCATTGTCATGCCGCGGCTCTGTCTGTGTGCCGCGTACTGATAAGCGGTCACCTGTGAAGGATTCACTAGTGACCGCTAATCCCCCGAGTGACTGAAGTGAGCAGCCCCCTCTCATACTCACCGCTCCCCGATCACCAGCGCTGCGAGGAACAGCTGTGCAGAGAATACGCGGCAACAATTACTTTGAATATGCCGGCCGCCCATTAAACAATCTCGTATTCCCTGCTTTCCCCACCCACAGGCGCCTGTGATTGGTTGCAGTCAGACACGCCCCCCACACTGAATGACAGCTGTCTCACTGCAACCAATCACAGCTGCCGGTGGGCGTGTCTATAATGTGCAGTAAAATAAATAAATAAATAATTTAAAAAAACGTCGTGCGGTCCCCCCCAATTTTAATACCAGCCAGATAAAGCCATACGGCTGAAGGCTGGTATTCTCAGGATGGGGAGCCCCACGTTATGGGGAGCCCCCCAGCCTAACAATATCAGTCAGCAGCCGCCCAGAATTGCCGCATACATTATATGCGACAGTTCTGGGACTGTACCCGGCTCTTCCCGATTTGCCCTGGTGCGTTGGCAAATCGGGGTAATAAGGAGTTTTTGGCAGCCCATAGCTGCCAATAAGTCCTAGATTAATCATGTCAGGCGTCTCCCCAAGATACCTTCCATGATTAATCTGTAAATTACAGTAAATAAACACACACACACCTGAAAAAATCCTTTATTAGAAATAAAAAACACTAACAAATTCCCTCATCATCACCAATTTAATAAGCCCGAAAAAGCCCTCCATGTCCGGCGTACTCCAGGATGGTCCAGCGTCGCATCCAGCTCTGCTGCATGAAGGTGACCGGAGCTGCAGAAGACACCGCCACTCCTGTGAGCTCCACGCAGCTAATGAAGGGAATAGCGCGATCAGCTGAGCTGTCACTGAGGTTACTCGCGGCAAATGCTGAATACAGCTGATCGCGCTATTCCCTTCATTAGCTGTGTGGAGCTGACTGGAGCGGCGGTCATGGAGGGCTTTTTCGGGCTTATTAAATTGGTGATAATGAGGGAATTTGTTAGTGTTTTTTATTTCTAATAAAGGATTGTTCGGGTGTGTGTGTTTATTTACTGTAATTTACAGATTAATCATGGAAGGAATCTCGGGGAGATGCCTGACATGATTAATCTAGGACTTATTGGCAGCTATGGGCTGCCAAAAACTCCTTATTACCCTGATTTGCCAACGCACCAGGGCAAATCAGGAAGAGCCGGGTACAGTCCCAGAACTGTCGCATATAATGTATGCAGCAATTCTGTGCGGCTGCTGACTGATATTGTTATGCTGGGGGGCTTCCCATAACGTGGGGCTCCCCATCCTGAGAATACTAGCCTTCAGCCGGATGGCTTTATCTGGCTGGTATTAAAATTGGGGGGGACCGCACGACGTTTTTTTTAATTATTTATTTATTTATTTTACTGCACATTATAGACACGCCCACCGGCTGCTGTGATTGGTTGCAGTGAGACAGCTGTCACTCAGCGTGGGGTGCGTGTCTGACTGCAACCAATCACAGGCGCCTGTGGGTGGGGAAAGCAGGGAATACAAGATTGATTAATGAGCGGCCGGCATATTCAAAGTAATTGTTGCCGCGCATTCTCTGCACAGCTGTTCCTCGCCATGCTGGTGATCGGGGAGCGGTATGAGCCGGGGGAAGAAAAAAAACGAGCGCCAATGTAAGTATGACTGAGAACAGCAGAAAAAAAGGTAAGTATACTGAATTTAATTTAAAAAAAACAAAAAATAAGATCGCTAGTGTAAAAACGCACACGCACGAAACGTGCTGAACACGGACATACTCCGTGTACGGTACGTGCAGGCATGGACCCATAGACTAAAGCGGGTCCGTGCCTGCGTGTTGCCGGCCAAAAACGGACATGTTGTCCGAGTAGAAAAGCGCACACACGTACTTATCACACAGACACACGTTCCGTGTGATTTTACGTGTGTGCCATCTACCATAGAATAACATGGGTCTCCGTGTGTACGTGTCTCCAGTACTTGCAAATACGTACCGCACACGTACAAATTAAACGGATGTGTGTTGCGGGTCTAAGTGAATGGAGTGGGCTGCAGTTAGTTGGGACCAGCACTGTGCAGGTAACACTTTAAGGGGGATTACCATTATTTTACCCACATTCCTAGGAGCATTAAGAATGCAAGAGGTCAAACTCCGATGTAATATACTGATGCCACCTTATAATGTGGAAATATCCCTTGCTGGAGGCTGTATGGAGGAGAATAACAATTTTCAGACATTTGTAGGGAAATCTTAGTCGGTTGAATTGATCCCTCATTCAGGACCATTACCTAAAGGGGCTCAGTTTTTTTTTTTTTGCTCCCCCATCTGAGAGTAGCATGATATAGAGACAGAGACCTTGATTCCTGCGATGTGTTACTTACTGTTTAATCAGCAGTAGATTGTCATTAGAGGACCAATTAGCGTGCTGCCAGGTAGTTCAGCATATTCATGACCTCTGTATTACCCCACCCCCACCACTGATTGTCAGATTTCTGTGTACACTCCACTGTACATAGGCAGAAAGTTGCCAATCAGTGGTGTGGGCGAGTTCATAGTGCTCCACATTCAAATAACTGCTGTATATTGCACCGCTGGGGTCCTAGGTTGAAATCCCACCAAGTACACCATCTGCAAGGAGTTTGTATGTTCTCCCCGTGTTTGCGTGGGTTTCCTCCGGGTACTCTGGTTTCCTCCCACACTCTAAAGACATACAGATAGGGGCTCTAGATTGTGAGCCCCAATGGGGACAGTGTTGCTGATGTATGTAAAGCGCTGTGGAATCAATAGCGCTATATAAATGAATAAACATAATTATTATTATTATTATTTTTATTATTATCTGCAGCAGAGAAAACAGTAATTTTATCAAAATGACAGCAAACAGCTCAGTAAGTAACACATCGTTGGAATCGGGGTCCTTGTCTCTACCTTATGCTGCTCTCAGATGGGGGAGACAAAATCTGGTGACAGATCCCCTTTAACTATCTATTGTACAGTTGCAGAATGGTGTAAATTGTGAATGATCTGTCCTTTTGATAGAGATAGAGACAATAATAATTATGGTAATAAAAATTTTGCTTTCCAGAAATGTCAATGCAATCAAATAAGAAATGTTAGAGGGATAATCCTATCTTATAAAATGATGTCATATCCTAGCGATTACTCTATGAGCAGTTGGATCTAGCCTCTGAGGCTGACCAGATTCCTGAAAGTTTAGGGTGTAGAGCTTCAGCCTCCTCTAAGCTTTCCTTGCACAGTGGTGATCCACCTTGCAGCCAGACCCCATTAACTTGAATGAAGCTGTGTTGCCTTTCTTCTGTAAAGTGAGCAACTGGAGCGATAATATGCAAGAAAAAAAAAGTTGAAATGGACGCAACACTACACCAATGCTGTGTTCTCCTAATTCTTAGGGCTCGTTGAGGGCCTAGAGATGAAACCCATATTTATCATTAAAGTAATAGCTCATACTTGCAATATACTGTCACTGTATATGACGAGAATAGAAACATTCTTGCAAGAAATCATCACTAGTGATGAGCGAGTACTAAAAAGCTCGGGTGCTCGAAGCTCGGGCCGAGCCTCCCAAGATACTCGTGTACTCGGGCCGAGCAACGAGCCCAATGTTATCCTATGGGAGACCCGAGTATTTTTGTGAAATGACCCCCCGGCAGCATGGAGAAACCCTAAAAATGGCACAAAAGTCTCAGAAGAGTGCTCAAATGACATGGCAACAGCATGGGGAAGACCCCTTGAAGCATTTATCACTGAAAAGTCACAGCTGTGAACAATTTTGTCCGCGTTTTACGCCATTTTTACGGACTCACCAGAAAACCTTCCAAAATGACCCCAAAATGATTTTTCATGGCGGAAATGTTAAGGGCACATACCAAATAGTGAGATAGAGCTGGTGTATGTTACTTTTTGAGATTAATACATGAAAGATTTTACGTGAAAACATTGTGTGGCACTCCGATGTCCCTGAGAAGAGACGTACATGAAGGCCTCTTGAGTCTAATGTGCCCATTTTGAGGAAGTGAGTCTTTGTAGTATTTTCCTTTGCCAGGGCAGTCCAAAATTGTGAGGTTCACCAATGCCCCTGCATACAGACGTGCATGAGGGCCTGTAAACCTGAAGTGCCCATTGTAAGGAAGTGGGTCTATTTCAGTATAGCCCTTTGCCAGGGCAGCCAAAAATTGGGAGGCTCCACATTGTCCCTGGATAGAGACGTGCATGATGGCCTGTAAACCTGAAGTGCCCATTGTAAGGAAGTGGGTCTATTTCAGTATAGCCCTTTGCCAGGGCAGCCAAAAATTGGGAGGCTCCACATTGTCCCTGGATAGAGACGTGCATGAGGGCCTGTAAACCTGAAGTGCCCATTGTAATGAAGTGGGTCTATTTCAGTATAGCCCTTTGCCAGGGCAGCCAAAAATTGGGAGGCTCCACATTGTCCCTGGATAGAGACGTGCATGATGGCCTGTAAACCTGAAGTGCCCATTGTAAGGAAGTGGGTCTATTTCAGTATAGCACTTTGCCAGGGCAGCCAAAAATTGGGAGGCTCCACATTGTCCCTGGATAGAGACGTGCATGATGGCCTGTAAACCTGAAGTGCCCATTGTAAGGAAGTGGGTCTATTTCAGTATAGCCCTTTGCCAGGGCAGCCAAAAATTGGGAGGCTCCACATTGTCCCTGGATAGAGACGTGCATGATGGCCTGTAAACCTGAAGTGCCCATTGTAAGGAAGTGGGTCTATTTCAGTATAGCCCTTTGCCAGGGCAGCCAAAAATTGGGAGGCTCCACATTGTCCCTGGATAGAGACGTGCATGATGGCCTGTAAACCTGAAGTGCCCATTGTAAGGAAGTGGGTCTATTTCAGTATAGCCCTTTGCCAGGGCAGCCAAAAATTGGGAGGCTCCACATTGTCCCTGGATAGAGACGTGCATGATGGCCTGTAAACCTGAAGTGCCCATTGTAAGGAAGTGGGTCTATTTCAGTATAGCCCTTTGCCAGGGCAGCCAAAAATTGGGAGGCTCCACATTGTCCCTGGATAGAGACGTGCATGAGGGCCTCAAAACATTAAGTGTCCATTTTAAGGAAGTGGGTGTATTATAGTATAGCCCTTAGGCAGGGCAGCCAAAAATTGGGAGGCTCCACGTTGTCCCTGGGTAGAGACGTGCATGAGGGCCTCAAAACATTGTTCCCATTGCAAAGGAGCGGGTCTCCTGTCGTTGTAATGTCCATTCTGCAAAGAATGGGCGAAATAATTTACCACTGGGGGTATACCTGAAACAAAGGCCTAAGTATTGCAATTTGTAACGGTCATCATCATGGTGGCGCATGAGGAGAAGGAGGAGCAGTCCAGCGATTATCCAAAGTCCAGAAGTGTGTACCCATGGGTGAGTGGAGGTATATGGCAAACTTTAAATTCCGCTCTCATTTGCTGGTGGTGTGGTGAAGTCTGTCCCAATCCAACCCTTGTTCATCTTGATCAGAGTCAGCCTGTCAGCATTTTCAGTTGACAGGCGGGTGCGTTTATCTGTAATGATTCCACCTGCGGCACTAAAAACACGCTCTGACAAAACGCTAGCAGCAGGGCAGGCCAGGACTTCCAAGGCGTAGAGAGCCAATTCATGCCACGTGTCCAGCTTGGATACCCAATAATTGTAAGGCACAGAGGAATGTCGGAGTACAGTTGTTCGATCTGCAAGGTACTCCTTCAGCATCTGGGCAAACTTAGGATTTCTTGTGGCACTACCCCGCACCTCAGGGGCTGTGGTACGTGAGGGGCTGAGAAAACTGTCCCACATCTTAAAGACTGTTCCCCTACCTCTGGCGGATTGGACTTGTGCCTCTCTCGGCTGTACGCCTCGGTTGTCCACTGATTCCTGACCTATGCCGCTAGCGTTTTGTGAGGGGAATGCTTTGCCTACTTCCGTGAGTATGGCCTTCCGGAACTGCTGCATTTTGGTTGACCTCTCCTCCACGGGAATAAGAGACAAAAAGTTCTCCTTGTAGCGTGGGTCTAACAGTGTTACCAACCAGTAATGATTGTCGGCCAAGATGTTCTTAACGCGAGGGTCACGAGACAGGCAGCTTACCATAAAGTCAGCCATGTGCGCCAGACTCTTAACAGCCAGGACTTCAGTAGCCTGACCAACAAGATGACTGAACATGCTGTCCTCCTCCTCCTCCTCCTCCTCCTCCTCCTCATCTACCCTGTCCTCTGGCCAGCCACGCTGAACCGAGGATATGACTGGTGTGCATGTCATATCCTCAATTTGGCCGGAGAGTTGCTCCATGTCTTCATCCTCCTCCTCGTCATAGTCCTCCACTGCACGTTGTGATGAGACGAGGCTGGGCTGTGTGTTATCACCCACACCCACTACTGTTTCTTGCTGCAACTCATCGCGCTCCGCCTGCAATGCATCATGTTTGTTTTTCAGCAGAGACCGTTTTAGAAGGCAGAGTAGCGGTATGGTGACGCTAATAATGGCGTCATCACCACTCACCATCTTGGTGGAGTCCTCAAAGTTTTGGAGGATGGTACATAGGTCTGACATCCATCTCCACTCCTCAGGTGTTATGTGTGGAGTTTGACCCATTTCCCGACGGCTTAGGTGATGCAGGTACTCAACAACTGCCCTCTTCTGCTCACATATCCTGACCAACATGTGCAGAGTTGAATTCCAACGCGTGGGGACATCACACACCAGTCTGTGAGCCGGAAGATGCAAACGGCGCTGAAAGCCGGCAAGGCCGGCTGAAGCAGTAGGTGACTTTCGAAAATGTGCAGACAGGCGGCGAACTTTTACCAGCAGGTCAGACAGCTCTGGGTATGACTTTATAAACCGCTGAACCACGAGGTTGAGCACATGGGCCACGCATGGAACATGTGTCAGCTGGCCTCGCCTCAAAGCCGCCACCAGGTTCCGGCCATTGTCACACACGACCTTTCCTGGCTTTAGGTTCAGAGGTGTGAGCCAGTGATCTGCCTGCTGTTTCAGAGCTGTCCACAGCTCTTCTGCATTGTGGGGTTTGTCACCTATGCAGATTAGCTTCAGCACAGCCTGTTGCCGCTTCGCCGAGGCAGTGCTGCAGTGCTTCCAGCTTGTGACTGGTGTGGAGGGCACAGTGGATGAGGATGCGCAGGAGGAGGTAGGGCCTGCAAACCTTGGTGTGGGAAGGACGTGTTCCGTCCCTCGCTCAGACTGGGTCCCAGCTTCCACAATATTAACCCAGTGTGCCGTCAACGAGATGTAGCGGCCTTGCCCACAAGCACTTGTCCAAGTGTCTGTGGTTAGGTGGACCTTGGGTGAAACAGCGTTGTTCAGGGCACGTGTGATGTTTTGTGACACGTGGTTATGCAACGCGGGGACGGCACACCGGGAGAAATAGTGGCGGCTGGGGACCGAGTAACGTGGGACAGCTGTCGCCATCAGGTCACGGAATGCTTCTGTCTCCACCAGCCTAAAAGGCAACATTTCCAGCGCAAGCAGTTGCGAAATGTTAGCATTTAGAACTGTGGCATGTGGGGTGTTGGCAGTGTATTTGCGCCTGCGTTCAAAGGTTTGCTGAATGGATAACTGAACGCTGCGCTGGGACAAGGACGTGCTTGATGATGGTGTTCTTTCTGCGTAGGCAACTGCAGGTGCAGGAGTGGAGGAGGCTTGTTCGCAGGCAGCATGGACAGAGGATTGGCTCGCATGCACAACCAGCGAAGACGTAGCAGTGACATCAGCAAGCACTGCTCCTCGACTCTGTTGTACTTCCCACAAAGTCGGGTGCTTGGCTGACATGTGCCTGATCATGCTGGTGGTGGTCAGGCTGCTAGTTTTGGTACCCTTGCTGATGCTTGCACGGCAGGTGTTGCAAATGGCCTTTTTTGAATCATCTGGATCCAACTTAAAAAACTGCCAGACTCGGGAAGACCTAACATTTGTACAGGCACCTTGTGTCGTCGTGTTGTTCCGGGGAACGGTTGCCTGACTTCTGCCTGGGGCCACCACCCTGCTTCTTACTGCCTGTTGTGATGCTACGCCTCCCTCCCCCTGTGCACTGCTGTCCTCGCTCTGCATATCCTCCTGCCAGGTTGGGTCAGTTACTGGATCATCCACCACGTCGTCTTCCTCTTCCGCACCCTGCTCCTCCTCCTGACTTCCTGACAATTGTGTCTCATCATCGTCCACCACTTGTTGGGACACGTTGCCAACTTCGTGAGAACGTGGCTGCTCAAATATTTGGCTATCTGTACAGACGATCTCCTCATGACCCACTTCAATATGAGCTGGCGAGAGGCCAGAATGTGTGAATGGAAACGTGAACAGCTCTTCCGAGTGTCCAAGTGTGGGATCATTAATGTCCGAGGAGGACGTGTACTCAGCCTGGTGGTAGGAAGGAGGATCAGGTTCAGAAATGTGCGGTGCAGTATCACGGCTACTGACACTTGACTGTGTGGAAGACAGAGTGTTTGTGGTGGTGCCAATCTGACTGGAAGCATTATCTGCTATCCAACTAACAACCTGTTGACACTGGTCTTGGTTCAAGAGCGGTGTACTGCTGCGGTCCCCAAGAATTTGGGACAGGACGTGCGAGCGACTAGATGTGGCCCTTTGTTGTGGCGAAATTAGAGCTTGCCCACGACCTCGGCCTCTGCCTGCACCACCATCACGTCCACTTCCTTGTTCCTTGCCAATGCCCTTGCGCATTTTGCAATGCTGTGCACTGCTGACGTGTATATTCACTACTTGTGCGTTATATCAAAGTTTCTGGAAATTGCACACAAGTGCACCTGTACGCTGCCACCAACAGGCACACACGTGCGGTTTTAAAAACCAAGCACGGACGCAATAAGAACCTAACAGGTTTTTTTGGGGAGCGACAATTACAGACAAGTCAGACACTATCTGGACTGTTTTACACTGTGTACACCAGCCCCAGATATGATGAAGGCTGGTATACGGTCACCACTACCCTGCCTGCCTGCCTGCCTGTATACTGGTACAATAGTCCTGACAAGGACTCTTTTGGTCACTAGCCTGTATTCAGACCTGGCTATACCCTGCCTGTATATAGCAACAATAGTCCTGAGAAGGACTCTGCTATTGTACTCCGACCTGGCTATACCCTGCCTGCCTGTATACAACTAGAATAGTCCTGAGAAGGACTTTTGGTCACACTGTTTGCAGCCCTGCAACTGAAAAAGCTATAAAGGGCCGCAAAGCTTTCCCTGAATCAGCGACACTCTCCCTGCACTGACAGTCTGGATGGCTGTGAGCAGAGCACAGCGCGCCGGCCGATATAAAGGCTCGGTCACGCTGTGCAGGCCGGCCAATCACTGCAATTCCACAACTAACAGGGCTGTGGCATTGCAGTGGTCTGCCAGCCAATCCCTGCATGAGGGCTGGTTCTCAAAAGAGCGCCAACATGCAGAAATGAAGACCACGAGTACAGCACGAGTATCGCGAGATTACTCGGTCCCCGCCGAGCAGCCCGAGTACAGCGATACTCGTGCGAGTACCGAGTAGTGACAAGCATGCTCGCTCATCACTAATCATCACCAAAATGTAAACAAAAAAATGTTGTCCTTTTGTACATCATGGAAAGGTTGAAAAGTTACACTTACAGCACTGAGAACCATGGACAGGCAGCGGATTCTCTTCCTCTTCTCGAAACACATACTGAAGGTGAGAAAGATACTGTAAATGCTACTTATCAGAAGCTATAATGACTGCCTAGCTCTATATTTACTCTTTTACTGGTATATTTGATTAATGTTAATGGATAGTCATAGCTCCAAGAATTAGTATACAGCAAATAACAGTTTTTTATTGGTCTGCATTAACTATTTGCACCACTTACATCGTCCTGATCCCGCATGGCATTCAGCTGCTCAAGTTTTTTAGCCCAGTAACGAGCCTCCTCTTCAGGAATATCTAAAAGGAAATAATAGGTTTCTTTTAATACACAATTTTAAATTATTGCCTTTTCAGTCTTGCATTAGTCCATATTACCAGTGCAAAAGCTATATTTATTACATTATAACACATTTTCTGATGTTTTCTTAATGTTGAAAAATGATACATTTCTTAGCAGAACAAAACTCCACAGCAACTTCTGCCAATTTTATTTCTTAGGTAACAAAAATCCCTGTTTTAAAATCGTGTGTCTCATGAAAAAGCCAACGCTTTGCATCAGCATAAGAATCCCACCCACAGTGAAGCATGGTGGAGACAGTATTGTTCTTTGGGGCTGTTTTTCAGCAGCTGGAAGTTGGGCTTTCGTCAAGCTGGAGGAAGTTATCAACTTCTTCAATATCAGTCAAATTTTGCAACAAAAACTTCAGACCTCTACTAAAAAACTGAAGATGAAGAGCAATTTCATCTTTCAGTACGACAATGACCTTAAGCATACTTCCAAATGAACAAAGATCAAAGTTTCTAAATGACTCAAACAGAGACTAGACATGAAATCAAATGGCGCTGTAAACAGGAGATGCTCTTGCAATCTAAAAGACTTGGAGTACTGCTGCAAGGAAGAGTGGGTAAAGACTGCCAGTTCTAAATTGTCCATGCTGATAGACTCCAACCCCAAAAGACTGAATGCTAACATAAATTTAAAATATTAACAAAGTATTGGTTCAAGAGTGCGCACATTTATACAAGCACATTATTTTAGAACTCCACCTAAAAAGATTAAATGCTTTCAGTTATTTTTTTGTACTCTCCAACAAAAGGGAATCTGTCACGAGGTTTTTGCTTCTAAATTTGAGTTTAACATAATGTAGGGGCGGAGACCCTGATTCCAGCAATGTGTCACTTACTGAGCTGCTCATTGTAGTTTTGATAAAGCCACTGTTTTATCTAATGCATATCTAGCAGGTCAGTAAATGTTGAGTTCTGTTTAACCCCACCCATACCACTGAATGGCTGCTTTCTGTGCACACTGTGCATAAGCTGCCAATTAGTGGTGGGGATGGGCTTATACAGAGCTCATGAATATGGAGGACTACAAGGCAGCAGGTGTACTAGTCCTCTAAAGCAAATTAATTTATAAAATGAAAAAACAATGAATTTATAGAACAAAATTCAACAAATAGCCTAGTAAATGACACACCACTGGAATCAGGGTCTTTGTCTCTACATCATGCTGCTCTCAGATTAGGTGGCAAAATCCTGCAGACAAATTCCCTTTAAATCTCATTGGCTAGCTCATTATTTCATTTGCGCCTATTTTGTCTAGTTTGTGGTGTTTTTCACCTGTTGTTGAATTTCGCCTTATACTTCTTTTGACTTGCGACTTTTTAAACGTCTGTATTATATGTGTGTTCCTTCTATGTGTTCACTATTGTGTGCAGGGCTTGAGGATCTCAAATCTTTTTAAAAAGCTGCACATTTTTTGCACAAATGTACTCAAGTTACCCCTGAAGAAATATTATGTATGTCTGAAACTTTGGGCAAATTTCTCAGCATTTTAGATGTGTTAAAATGCCACAAAAAGGTTAGCTAAAAATACAGAGCATTTTTTTTTATTTCGATCTAAATTCACATGTACTGTTTTTACCAGTACTACAAAAATGAAAAGTGATGCAAATAATACATTGTGCCCTTTAAATCAACAATTATGTGGACACCTAACCTAATAATTCTCAAAATTCTGTTCAGCCACACACATTGTAAACATAAAATCAATCACAACGCCATGAAACATCAGTAATAGCATGTGCCATGAGCTAGTTAGCTCACAACATTTCTGTTCTGCCAGATTGGCCTGAATCAGTTGTAGTGACATTACTAAATGGAGGTGTCTAAGGCTGAGGCCACACAGGGATTTGTGCGAGTCCTCGCATGACACTCGGCTCACAATTGCAGCACAGCGTGAGCTGAGTGTCATGCAAGTGTCATGCGACTGTGGTCCGATCGTGCAATCAGATCACATCTGCGGAGGGGAGGGCCGGCATTGCGGAGTGGAGGGCTGGCACTGCGGAGAGGAGGGCCAGTGCTGTGGAGAGGTGGGCCAGCGCTGTGGAGGGGAGGGATTTATCTCCTTATCTCCTCCGTTGCTGGCTGATGCGAGAATCGCACTGCACTCACAGTGTAAAGGTCCAGTCACACTAAACAACTTACCAGCGATCCCAACAACAATAGGGATCGCTGGTAAGTTGCTAGGAGGTTGCTGGTGAGATGTCACACTGCGACGCTCCAGCGATCCCACCAGCAACCTGACCTGGCAGGGATCGCTGGAGCGTCGCTACACGAGTTGCTGTTGAGCTCACCAGCAACCAGTGACCAGCCCCCAGCGCCGCGTGGAAGATGCTGCGCTTAGTAACTAAGGTAAATATCGGGTAACCAACCCGATATTTACCTTGGTTACCAGCGCACGCAGCTACACGTGCAGAGAGCAGGGAGCAGCGCACACTGAGCGCTGGCTCCCTGCTCTCCTAGTTACAGCACACATCGGGTTAATTACCCGATGTGTGCTGCAGCTAAATGTGTACAGAGCAGGGAGCAGCGCACACCGGGTGCAGCTGCACAGGGTACATATATAGGGTATAGAGTACAGGGTGCAGCTGCACAGAGCAGGGAGCAGCGCACACCGCTTAGCGCTGGCTCCTTGCTCTCCTAGTTACAGCACACATCGGGTTAATTACCCGATGTGTACTGCAGCTAAATGTGCACAGAGCAGGGAGCAGCGCACAATGCTTAGCGCTGGTTCCCTGCTCTCCTAGCTACAGCACACATCGGGTTAATTAACCCGATGTGTCCTGCAGCTACATGTGCACAGAGCAGGAGCCGGCACTGACAGTGAGAGCGGCGGAGGCTGGTAACAAAGGTAAATATCGGGTAACCAAGGACAGGGCTTCTTGGTTACCCGATGTTTACCGTGGTTACCAGCCTCCGCAGAAGCCGGCTCCTGCTGCCTGCACATTTAGTTGTTGCTGTCTCGCTGTCACACACAGCGATCTGTGCTTCACAGCGGGACAGCAACAACTAAAAAATGGCCCAGGACATTCAGCAACAACCAGCGACCTCACAGCAGGGGCCAGGTTGTTGCTGGATGTCACACACAGCGACATCACTAGCAACATCGCTGCTACGTCACAAAAGTTGTTCGTTAGCAGCGATGTTGCTAGCGATGTTGCTAGCAATGTTGCTTAGTGTGACGGGGCCTTAATGCAAGTGCAATGCAATGTTTCTCTCACCCCCATAGACATGAATGGGTGCGAGTGAAACAGGATCGCATTCCACCCACAGCATGCTGCGACTGTTTCCTTGGTCCGATTAGGGCTGTGAAAACAATCATGGGTGCTAACACATAGGCTAATATTGGTCCAAGTGGAATGTGATTTTTTAACGCACTCCACTCGCATTACTCGCCGTGTGTGCTGACCTAAGAGTAACAACAGCACAGCCACAAAAGTGGGAGACCATTAGCAGAGTCCTGAAATGCTTAATCATCTTATCAATTGTGTCAGGAGTTTTATAAAAATGCTTTTCCTTTGAAAAAAACTGTACAAAAGCCTAATACGATACGTCTAGTAAGTTTCAAGTAGAGTGGTGTAAAGTATGTGGAGTGATGACACATACTCCACTTTTATGAGAAGATTTCTACTTCATGGGATCCCTGGGGATCATTTACAGTATCTCCATTGAAATTGTAGAGAAATTTACAATTCCACAATGTTCTTTACTCTCTGTTATGGCAGAGAAACAAGTCATGATCAGTCAGTATTAGAGTATGTGCCCACAATCAGGACTCACTGTGTCCTGGACGCAGCAGGTCCTGACTTGCGGGGTCACAAGTCTCTTCCGCAGGAGAACGCAGGAGATCACAGCTGCTTGTACCCACAATCAAGGTTCAGTGCGCTGCGGTCTCTTGGTTGTGTTCTCCCTTCGGAGGACGCAGGCAATTCCCCAGAACACAATTGTTGACCAAAAGTTTGGACACACCTTCCCATTCAATGAGTTTTCTTTATTTTCATGACTCTGAAAATTGTAGATTCACATTGAAGGCATCAAAACTATGAATTAAAAAAATGTGGAATGAAATACTTAAAAAAGTGTGAAACAACTGAAAATATGTCTTATATTCTAGGTTCTTCAAAGTAGCCAACTTTTGCTTTCATTACTACTTTCCACACTCTTGGCATTCTCTTGATGAGCTTCAAGAGGTAGTCACCGGAAATGGTCTTCCAACAGTCTTGAAGGAGTTCCCAGAGATGCATAGCACTTGTTGGCCCTTTTGCCTTCACTCTGCGGTCCAGCTCACCCCAAACCACCTCGATTGGGTTCAGGTCTGGTGACTGTGGAGACCAGGTTATCTGGCGTAGCACCCCATCACTCTCCTTCTTAGTCAAATAACCCTTACACAGCCTAGAGATGTGTTTGGGGTCATTGTCCTGTTTAAAAATAAATGATGGTCCAACTAAACGCAAACCGGATGGAATAGCACGCCACTGCAAGATGCTGTGGTAGACATGCTGGTTCTGTATGCCTTCAATTTTGAATAAATCGCCAACAGTATCACCAGCAAAGCGCCCCCACACCATCACACCTCCTCCTCCATGCTTCACGGTGGGAACCAGGCATGTAGAGTCCAACCGTTCACCTTTTCTACAAAGACACGGTGGTTGGATCCAAAGATCTCAAATTTGGACTCATCAGACCAAAGCACAGATTTCCACTGGTCTAATGTCCATTCCTTGTGTTCTTTAGCCCAAACAAGTCTCTTCTGCTTGTTGTCTGTCCTTAGCAGTGGTTTCCTAGCAGTTATTTTACCATGAAGGCCTGCTGCACAAAGTCTCCTCTTAACAGCTGTTCTAGAGATGAGAAGGTGTGTCCAAACTTTTGGTCGTACTGTATCTCCCCTCTAGTTTTACTAGTGTTCATCTTACAATATGTATGTGTGAATATGTGCTCTGTTTATACATGTGTGTGCTGTGTGTATACACATATGTGTGTGTAATATAGAGTGTTTGTGTCACAGTGTTTGTGGTATCCACATTTATAAATACCGGTAGCAGAGATCAGAGTTCATAGGTGTAAATATGTCGGCAACCACAGAATGAACAAGCAAAATTATGTTCATTCAATGAATAATTAGATTGCTTATGCAGGAACAAAAATCATTATTTTTCAGGAGCACATCGCCCGTTGTAAACTGCAGATGTGCTGGAGATAACATGATTATTTATGGATACAGAATAATCTATTAGTGGTTGTCTTGTGCCCATTGTTCTTCGTCTCAAGAATGAGATCAAAACTTCCAGACTTGGCGCGCGCAGCCATGGAGATGAAAGGCTCAGGGAAATATTGAATAAAATGTATTTAAAGCTAAGCATTTCGGAGTTGAATTTGCCCCTTAATCAGGTGTAGAACAGCCTGTGACCTAAACACGGGTCACATAATGATGTAATAAATGCAAATCATATATTACACATGAAACATACAAGTACATGATTAAAATACAGTAGTGCAGAACCTTAGGGGATCTCATCTATATATATAATTGCCTTATTCTGTCTGTCTGTCTGTCTGTCTTGCTCCAAAATTGTGTCCTTACGGTGACACAAAGCTGATTGGCCGCTGGGCTCGCCATGGCCCCACCCCCCCGCACGGATTGGCCGCTCGCCTCGCCTCGGCTCCTCCCCCCGCACGGATTGGCCGCTTGCCTCGCCTCGGGTCCGCCCCCGCACGGATTGGCCGCTCGCCCAGGCTCCGCCCCCCACACGGAATGGCTTCTCGCCCCAAGGTGAGCGCATCAAGGTCCTGCAGCGGCGGAACACACACACACGCACACACATAAGAACAGACACACAGACTCACACACTTTCACTCACACTCAGACTCACACACTTTCACACACACTCAGACTCACACACTTTCACACACACTCAGACTCACACACTTTCACACACACTCAGACTCACACACTTTCACACACACTCAGACTCATACTTTCACACACACTCAGACTCACACACTTTCACACACACACTCAGACTCACACACTTTCACACACACTCAGACTCACACTTTTACACACACTTAGACTCACACACTTTCACACACACTCAGACTCACACACTTTCTCACACACTCAGACTCACACACTCAGACTCTCACACTCAGACTCTCACACTCAGACTCACACTCACAATCACACTCAGACTCACACTCAGACTCACACTCCACTCACACGCACACTCACACGCAAACTCACACACAGACTCACACGCACACTCACACGCACACTCACACTCAGACTCACACGCACACTCACACACACACTCAGACTCACACTCAGACTCACACGCACACTCACACGCACACTCACACGCACACTCACACGCACACTCAGACTCACACTCAGACTCACACTCACACTCACTCACACGCACACTCACACGCACACTCACACTCAGACTCACACGCACACTCAGACTCACACTCAGACTCACACGCACACTCACACGCACACTCACACGCACACTCAGACTCACACTCAGACTCACACTCAGACTCACACTCAGACTCACACGCACACTCACACGCATACTCAGACTCACACTCACACTCACATGCACACTCACACGCACACTCACACGCACACGCACACTCAGACTCAGACTCAGACTCACACTCAGACTCACACACACACACACACTCAGACTCAGACTCACACTCAGACTCACACTCAGACTCAGACTCAGACTCAGACTCACACGCACACGCACTCACACGCACACTCACACACACACACTCACACACACACTCACACTCAGACTCACACGCACACTCACACGCACACTCACACGCACACTCACACTCACACGCACACTCACACTCACACGCACACACACTCACACTCAGACTCACACTCAGACTCACACTCAGACTCACACGCACACTCACACGCACACACACACGCACACGCACACTCACACGCACACTCACACTCACACACACACTCACACACACTCACACGCACACTCACATGCACACTCACACGCACACTCACACGCACACTCACACTCACACGCACACTCACACGCACACGCACACTCACACTCACACGCACACTCACACGCACACTCACACTCACACGCACACTCACACGCACTCACACGCACACTCACACGCACACTCAGACTCAGACTCACACTCAGACTCACACTCAGACTCACACTCAGACTCACACGCACACACACACACACTCACACTCACACTCAGACTCACACTCAGACTCACACTCAGACTCACACGCACACACACACACACTCACACTCAGACTCACACTCAGACTCACACGCACACTCACACTCACACTCAGACTCACACTCCGACTCACACGCACACTCACACTGAGACTCACACGCACACTCACACTCAGACTCACACTCAGACTCACACGCACACGCACACTCACACGCACACTCACACGCACACTCAGACTCAGACTCACACTCAGACTCACACTCAGACTCACACGCACACTCAGACTCACACTCAGACTCACACGCACACTCACACGCACTCACACGCACTCACACGCACACTCACACGCACACTCACATGCACACTCATACGCACACTCACACGCAGACTCACACTCAGACTCACACGCACACTCACACTTTCACACTCACATCAGATCGCATCCACGTCCTGCAGCGGCGGAACACACACACCTCACACACAGACTCACACGCACACTCACACTCAGACTCACACGCACACTCAGACTCACACGCACACTCAGACTCAGACTCACACGCACACTCAGACTCAAATGCACACTCACACTCAGACTCACACTCAGACTCACACTCAGACTCACACTCAGACTCACACGCACACTCACACTCAGACTCACACGCACACTCACACGCACACTCAGACTCAGACTCACACGCACACTCACACGCACACTCAGACTCAGACTCACACGCACACTCAGACTCACACGCACACTCAGGCCCACACGCAGACTCACACGCACACTCACACTCAGACTCAGACTCACACTCAGACTCACACGCACACTCACATGCACACTCACACGCACACTCATACGCACACTCACACGCAGACTCACACTCAGACTCACACGCACACGCACACTCACACTTTCACACTCACATCAGATCGCATCCACGTCCTGCAGCGGCGGAACACACACACCTCACACACACATCAGATCGCATCCACGTCCTGCAGCGGCGGAACACACACCTCACACACACATCAGATCGCATCCACGTCCTGCAGCGGCGGAACACACACACCTCACACACATAAGAACAGACACACACACACACATCAGATCACACTCACTCTCACACACACCTCACACACACATCAAATCGCATCCACATACTCACAACATCCCGTGATATCGCTTGCTTCTCAGCGGCGATACTGTGCAGTGATCTTCCAGGACCTGCCGGAGGATCACATGGCCGGAAGCATGTGGTATCTCCGGATGTTGTGAGTGTGTCAGCGCGTATGTGCGATATCGTCAGTGTGTGTATGCGATCGGATGTGTGTGAGTGTGTGTGTGTGAGTGTATGTGATCGGATGTGTGTGAGTGTGTGTGAGTGTATCCGATCGGATGTGTGTGAGTGTGTGTGTGTGTGTGAGTGTATGCGATCGGATCTGTGAGTGTCGGCAGAGGAGCACGGCGTGCAGCACAGCTGCTGGGACCGCCCACCGGTGGACACAGGGAGAAGTGGGGTGTGTGTGTGAGTGTATGCGATCAGATGTGTGCGTGTTTACTGTCTGATGTGTGACTGTGGAGCACGATGGGGGGTGCACAGCATGGGGGATGGAGCATGATGGGGAGTGCGCAGCATGGGTGATGGAGCACGTTTGGGAGTGCGCAGCATGGGGGATGGAGCACGATGGGGAGTGCGCAGCATGGGGGATGGAGCACGATGGGGAGTGCGCAGCATGGGGGATGGAGCACAATGGGGAGTGCGCAGCATGGGGTATGGCGCACGATGGGGTGTGCGCAGCATGGGGGATGGAGCACAATGGGGGGTGCGCAGCATGGGGGATGGAGCACGATGGGGAGTGCGCAGCATGGGGGATGGAGCACAATGGGGAGTGCGCAGCATGGGGGATGGAGCACGATGGGGAGTGCACAGCATGGGGGATGGAGCACGTTTGGGAGTGCGCAGCATGGGGGATGGAGCACGATGGGGAATGCGCAGCATGGGGGATGGAGCACGATGGGGAATGTGCAGCAAGGAGGATGGAGAACAATGGGGAGTGGGGATGGAGCACGATGGGGGGTGCGCGGCATGGGGGATGGAGCATGATGGGGGGTGCGCAGCATGGGGGATGGAGCACGATGGGGGGTGGACCACGATGGGGGGTGCACACCTCCCCCCAAAACACACACACACACTGCCACACACGCACTGCACAACACACCACACACACACTGGGAACCACAAACACCGCCCTACACAGACACCCACACACACAGACAACGCCGCAGACACACAACACCCAACACACAAACACCGCGGCATACACAAATATACGCACATACCGCACAACACACACATTGCACAAAACATACCTCCCCCCAAAACACACACACACACACAAACCGCGCAACACACATACACAACGATACAGACACACAGCGCTCCACAAATAACGACACACAACGCAACACACAAACAACACCGCTCTCACCCCCCGCTACACCCAGACAACACCCAGAACATGTACAGCCCCTACACAAACACTTGGTAACTACACACAACAACATATATATATATATATATATATATAACAAAAATCATACATTAACTACACAATACGTAAATTCTAGAATACCCGATGCGTAGAATCGGGCCACCTTCTAGTATATTAATAAAAACATTGATTGCTATGTTGTTAATAGATGTTATTATACTGCAATATTCTAGAATTGACCCTTTGTTGACATGTCACATAGGTCATATTGCAATTAATAAATTGGGCTATGTGGTCTTTCTACTACTACTATGTGACTGCAACCTTCAATATGTGGGGAAGACCATAAAATCCATTCAATCTGTCTATAATAGGATGAATAAACATAAATACAACATACAATTAAGTTATTAATCAATCTAACAAGACATAATTGAACATCGAAAAGGTCCAAGAAAATTTAAAATTGATATTCATAGAACAAATACAGGGTTATAGCCCAAATTGCTTTAAAAAATTGGTTAATAGAGAATCTTGTTGGATCTTCAAACTAGCAACCTTAACACCAGATGGTTTAAATGAATGTATTGAGAACACCAATTACACAAAGGTTAATATGGAGATTCCCTTTAGACAGCAGTTGAAATTGACCCCTGAAATGGACTTGTCAATGAATGGTCACTGTTTATTTATGAGATTCCGTAGGGTTGTGCAATATTGCATTGTAATCATGTGTTTGTATGTTTCATGTGTATTCTATGACTTACCTTTATTAAGTCATCATTTGACCCCCTATAAAAGGTCACAGTAAATATCCTGCTGTTGTAAACCTGATGAAGAGGTTAGAATGACTCCGAAACGCGTAGTTCTGAATAACTTTAATGCTATATTTCCCTGGGATGTTCAGCTCCCTGGTAGCGCTCACCAAGTTGGTAATTTTTTCTGTTGTTTCTCAGTCTTCAATTCTGGTGCTCACAGGCTCTGGAATCAGCGGACCTAGCTACAGCCGATGGAGGTTTCTACCCTTATCAGTGTTGTGCCTTCTATGCAAGAGATTAGGTGAGTTTAAAAGCTCACATTCACTGCCACACCAGCTGCTTGATCTGCATTAGGATCGGCTTCTCTCCCTCTTTCTTACATCATTCTTCATCAGACTGTATAAAGTGGCTAATAAAAAAGAGCAGAACAACTTGAATATTGTGGATTGTGTTCATTTAACAGCCTGGACTCAGCCCATGTAAATGAAACCTGTTTCTCTGTGATGGTGCAATATGTTAGCATTTAGGGCCTCACTTTGAACTTTTTCCCAGAGCCCCACTTTGTCTAAACCCTGGTGCAGAAAAGACTGTCAATCAATGTGCTGGGAAGTGATTATTGCTGTGCACACTGTATAGGAAATGTTATCTCCACCAGATCACTATACCTCCCCGATGACTGGAATTGAGCAGTTGAAAGGAGAATATAATGCATTTTCTACCAGTAGCTGCTCTCCAGTAAGGTACCCAGGCATGGCTTTAACACTATTTACCTGGATATTACAGGGAAATAGCATTTTTACTGGTGACAGGTCACCTTTAAAATAAGAATAAGAACACCTACATTATTATTGGCTGGTTCTAATGTATCACAGATTTAATATAAGTTAACAAGAACAGCAAGAATTCATTACCTAATGGAAGTTCAAATCGGGTGTCAAGCAGAATGCGGTGGAAGGTCGGGTCTTTGGTTCCACATATTTCATTATCTGTCATTATAACTTGCGAGTCAAGAGTCAACCATTCCCCTGGGCCTTCCTGCAGGCAATTGCAATATAACATTTAAGACAAGGTGTATGGAAAATGAAAATAAAAGACTTATGTAACAGATCATGTGACCCAGACAACCATGACCCTCTGTTAAATGAAGACAACATAAAATCGACATGCTCCGTCTGCAATCCTGAGAGCATTAACACGTTATTCAACCAAAGGGAGAAAGCTTTCAAGATATCACTGATTGGAAGTCACACAAATGTGATTTCATGATCTGCTTGAAGAGACGAATTGTGTGGAATTTAACAATTGATTTTCCACGGTCAGAAAAAAAACTTTAACTACTTTTGGACAACCCCTTGACTTTACATGTTTGGGCAGTCCACACGTTACCCTGCACTGACATTCTAAAATGTCAATGCAGTGTATGCAGCTTTCATGGGATCATGCAGATGTGGGGATATGGAGAAAGCTGCCATAGCCAGACTGCCCGCAGAGAAGATAACTTCTTGTCTAAAGCTGGGGTCACACATAGCGACACAGCAGCGGTCACAACGGGCGACCTGACCTTATTAGGATCGCTGCTGCGTCGTTACACGGTCGCTGGTGAGCTGTCAAACAGGCAGATCTCACCAGCGACCAGTGACCAGCCCCTAGCCAGCAGCGACGCGTGGAAGCAATGCTGCGCTTGGTAACTAAGGTAAATATCGGGTAACCAAGGAAAGCACTTCTCTTGGTTACCCGATATTTACCTTAGTTACTAGCGTCCGCCGCTCTCACGCTGCCAGTGCCGACTCCCTGTTCCCTGCACACGTAGCTGGAGTACACATCGATCTTAACTTCTCGATCTTTGTATACACAGGGCTTATATATACAAATTAGGATTCTCTAACAGTGCTTCTTCCTTTGAATCCAGCCTGTGGAAGTAGCGTGCAGGAGCTGCTGCGTCTTAGGAGACCCAGTCATCTTTGCTATGTAGCCAAGAGGCTAAATTTCCCCAGTATCAGGGCCGAATGTACCAACCCCAGTGACAGTAAAAACCAGCAATAAAAAGTACAGTTAGGTCCAGAAATATTTGGACAGTGACACAATTTTCGCGAGTTGGGCTCTGTATGCCACCACATTGGATTTGAAATGAAACCTCTACAACAGAATTCAAGTGCAGATTGTAACATTTAATTTGAAGGTTTGAACAAAAATATCTGATAGAAATTGTAGGAATTGTACACATTTCTTTACAAACACTCCACATTTTAGGAGGTCAAAAGTAATTGGACAAATAAACCAAACCCAAACAAAATATTTTTATTTTCAATATTTTGTTGCGAATCATTTGGAGGCAATCACTGCCTTAAGTCTGGAACCCATGGACATCACCAAACGCTGGGTTTCCTCCTTCTTAATGCTTTGCCAGGCCTTTACAGCCGCAGCCTTCAGGTCTTGCTTGTTTGTGGGTCTTTCCGTCTTAAGTCTGGATTTGAGCAAGTGAAATGCATGCTCAATTGGGTTAAGATCTGGTGATTGACTTGGCCATTGCAGAATGTTCCACTTTTTTGCACTCATGAACTCCTGGGTAGCTTTGGCTGTATGCTTGGGGTCATTGTCCATCTGTACTATGAAGCGCCGTCCGATCAACTTTGCGGCATTTGGCTGAATCTGGGCTGAAAGTATATCCCTGTACACTTCAGAATTCATCCGGCTACTCTTGTCTGCTGTTATGTCATTAATAAACACAAGTGACCCAGTGCCATTGAAAGCCATGCATGCCCATGCCATCACGTTGCCTGCACCATGTTTTACAGAGGATGTGGTGTGGCTTGGATCATGTGCCATTCCCTTTCTTCTCCAAACTTTTTTCTTCCCATCATTCTGGTACAGGTTGATCTTTGTCTCATCTGTCCATAGAATACTTTTCCAGAACTGAGCTGGCTTCATGAGGTGTTTTTCAGCAAATTTAACTCTGGCCTGTCTATTTTTGGAATTGATGAATGGTTTGCATCTAGATGTGAACCCTTTGTATTTACTTTCATGGAGTCTTCTCTTTACTGTTGACTTAGAGATAGATACACCTACTTCACTGAGAGTGTTCTGGACTTCAGTTGATGTTGTGAACGGGTTCTTCTTCACCAAAGAAAGTATGCGGCGATCATCCACCACTGTTGTCATCCGTGGACGCCCAGGCCTTTTTGAGTTCCCAAGCTCACCAGTCAATTCCTTTTTTCTCAGAATGTACCCGACTGTTGATTTTGCTACTCCAAGCATGTCTGCTATCTCTCTGATGGATTTTTTCTTTTTTTTCAGCCTCAGGATGTTCTGCTTCACCTCAATTGAGAGTTCCTTAGACCGCATGTTGTCTGGTCACAGCAACAGCTTCCAAATGCAAAACCACACACCTGTAATCAACCCCAGACCTTTTAACTACTTCATTGAATACAGGTTAACGAGGGAGACGCCTTCAGAGTTAATTGCAGCCCTTAGAGTCCCTTGTCCAATTACTTTTGGTCCCTTGAAAAAGAGGAGGCTATGCATTACAGAGCTATGATTCCTAAACCCTTTCTCCGATTTGGATGTGAAAACTCTCATATTGCAGCTGGGAGTGTGCACTTTCAGCCCATATTATATATATAATTGTATTTCTAAACATGTTTTTGTAAACAGCTAAAATAACAAAACTTGTGTCACTGTCCAAATATTTCTGGCCCTGACTGTATGTAATAATATGTTAAACTGACCCTCAAAGATCTTTTTAGACCTCATGGGCACAGTGTGTGATATAAATAAAAAGATAAAGCAAAAATACCATAAAAAAAAGCATAAATAAATAAAACATAAAAAAACAGCAAAAAGGAATATAAAAATGACATAAATATTAAGACCCATAAAAAAAGATACAAGTTATTTGAATATCTGAATGAGACAAGGTGTTAGAGCTGTTAAATGAGCATGCACGATAAAAATCTGAAAATGTGCCTGGTCAGTAACAGGGAAAATGCCCCTGTCCTGAATTGGTTCAGAGTCTAGAAGGCAGGCTAAGCCTTTATTTTTTGGCTTGTTTTATGTCTGAGTTTTTCCTATGGCTGTACTGAACCAAACTTACAGCACCATAGAGCTTCATGGAGCTTAAAGTTTAGGGTACAGTACTACTGGAAAGGAGTGATTGCATTAAGGCCAACCAAAACTTGCCTAATGATTGACTCTATTGACCTCTGCACAATTACCTTCTGTCACATACCTCATTAGACTGTCTAATGGTTCTTAGTGGGATCCATACAGTCCCCACCATGGTATCCCAAATTAGTCCTTTGTTCCAGACTTCTACTGTTAGGCCAAGGTCCAGCCGGTTAATCTCACTAAGGACAGATATAGCCTCAGGTTAAGACTTAAACATTTTTTTTTATAGATAATTTTTCTCTATTTTATACTCACAACATGAAGTCTTGTTCCCAGCAGGGAAGGTTCCCTCTTACTGCGATTGTTGTGCTTTTCACATTTTGTACTTTTAGTGTTACATAGGCATTGAACTTTTCTGTCGAAATATAAACATGTATTAGTTTTAAGGTACACAATTAATGTACACATTTCAGTATGAGTTCTCCTGGCAGTACTTGGATAAAGCTGTGTTACAGTCCCTAGTACAGGGATAGAGGTAATCAGGAGGATTTCGATTCTTTTATTTCCCATATCAACAGAGTACACAAAGGTCAGACTCCCATTGGTAATAATATTGTATAATGACAATCCATAACATCTAGAGGTGGGAAGGAATACTCCTATAAAGGGAACCTCGGAAGTTTTTCATTGTACTTATTTATAGACATACTTAGAAGTTCCTCCAGAGTCCCTGTAATAAAATAATTAAAAAAAAATCTTTCTGGGCATGCCATGTGGCTGAGATTCTGGTAACATACAGTATGTAAATCAAAAATTCAGATTTATTTCACATTATTAAAAAAAAATAAGTTATTAATATAGGGTGTTGCAATATAATGGGATTCTGTTCTCTAAATGCTGATCTCTGTATAACCCTGCCCATACCACTGATTGGCAGCTTTCTGTGTCAGCTCTCAGACTTCCCCTTTCTCCACACTGTTCTCTGTCCCTCTATATGTCCTCCCATGCAGATATAGGTGAAATATATGAAATTGTCTATGAATAAAACTGTCTTTGCTGTCAATAGAAGCTATAGAGAGGCTTTTATTTTATATCATGCTCTGGAAATAAAAATAAAAACTTTGCTGTATATACATCATCGGACAATAGATTTATGTCACTAATCTATCACGGCAACCATTAGATAGGAGCAAGAGAATGATGATACTACTAAACAATCATGGGATATATATTCTAGATTAGAGGACCCATATCAAAAGGAAAGAATAAAATCAAAATGTCAGACAACCTGAACATGGCATAAACACAGGTGTACACAAGAGCTTCTACATCATTCTTTAATGGGGTTGTGGTTATTCTCGGATGACTCCGTGGTTGTTGAATGTATTAGGGGGGACCAGGGGGATGAGGAATATAGAAGGGTGGTGTCGAATTTTGTGGATTGGTGTCATGGTAACTATCTACAACTAAATGTTAAGAAAACCCATCACTATTGCTGGTCAGGAGGTAGAGCAGGTGGAGAGTTACAAAGATTTGGGGGTCCACCTGGATAGTAAACTGGACTGGAGATGCCACTCAGAGATGGTCTACAAGAAGGGGATGAGCAGATTGTATTTCCTAAGGAAACTGAGGTCTTTTAATGTGTGCAGCAAAATGTTAGAAATGTTCTTTTGAGGAGGTAGTGGAGAGAAGAACTCCAAAAAAGTGTTTGGCGATTATGAATAATAATGCACATCCATTATATGAGCTATTCATGAGACAGTAGAGCACCTTCAGTAACCGGCTAATCCTTCTGAGGTGTAAGAAGGAAAAATAAAGGAAATCATTTGTGCCAACTGCTATGGGAATGTACAACAATAACATTAGTGTTACATCATCAAGGTGAATGTCTACTTTATTTCTTCTACTTTCAGTTCACCCGCTGCTGTGTAAGTCCTAATCTAATGTATAATGTACTTCTGTCAACTACTGTCTTGTCAATTATGTAATTCATGTTATGATTTAAGTTGTGCTGCTGTGATACCATAATTTCCCACGGGATCAATAAAGTGTATCGTATCGTATCGTACTACTAGGACAACCTCTTCTCATTACTCATGCTTGCCTCCATAAAAATAAAAAGCATATACTCACCTCTGCTACCGGAGCCTTTCCAATGGTGTTGGCATTCGCTCACGTGAGGTTGTTACATCAAGCGGGCCATGCGCCCAATCAGTACCTCCATCCCTCTCCCTGCCTTCCTTATAACGTTTAATACATATGAAGTCACAGTGGCAGCTGCTCCCTCCCTTTAAGTTAATGTTTTATATATTGAAGACAATGAGAGGGAAGGAGGAGGTGATTGGGAGCAGGGCCCGCGTAACGTAACCATCTCAAGTGAGCTCCAGGAAAGGAATGCTGATACCGCTGGAAAGGCTCTGGCAGCGGAGGTGAGTATAAGTCTTTTATTGTAGCCTTTGAAAACATGGGGAATGAGAATGGGTTATCCTAGTTTTGGACAATCCCATTAATAATAGTGTATTCTGTACTGGATAGGTAAAAAAAATACCTGGAGTGCTCCTTTGAAGGGGTTGTCTACTATCAGACAACCTCAGCACAACCAATTCAGGATCCCAGTTAAAATAAAAAGAGTGCACACTCACCTCCTGCAGAAGTGCCTTCCACTTTGATGGAAAATTGATGAGCTGCAGCCAAAGAGTGGCCACTTATTGGCTGCAGCCTGCATGTAACACAATAAATTACGTCAAAGCCAGGAATATTGCTGGAATGGTGCCGCAGCAGGAGGTGAGTTGTCACAGTTTTTTTCTTTTAACTTTGGTCCTGAGATGGTTAAGCCAAGGCTGTCCAGTAATGGACAAACCCCTTTAATAAAATAACACACCCCTAATAAAAAAATGTTTTCTGCTTTGGATTTTTTGCTGAAACATGCCATATCATTTCAGCTGATGTGTGAAGGCAGTAAATTTATTATGCAAACATTTAACAATAGCATTATGTAATTCCTGTGGTATTAAAGGGAATTTGTCATCAAGTTTTTGCTATGTAATCAGAAGACAGCATGAGCTAGGGGCTGAGGCACAGATTTTAGGGATGTGTCACATAGGCTGTGTGCTGTTGTTCCCATACAATGAAAGTGTAACATCTGGCAGGTTTGTGGCTCCACTGCACAATGGGACCCAGGCTTACCCTGGAGGAGCATAACTAAGCTACTCCAGGACAGGTTCTGTGCCTGCAACAATTAACCGGAGAATCAGGGTGCAGGAGATGTAAGACAGAACCCAGAGAGACAGGTAGACTTGACAAGGACAGGACAAACTGCACAAGGACAAGTCAGGACAAACAAAAGGCAAGCCAGGAGAGGTCAGGACAAAAGGGAGGCTAGTCTGGGTAAAACAGGAGAGAAAATACAGAGACTAAATGAGCTGACCAAACAGACAGGGCCCAACAGGCAAACAAAGACAAGACATACTACAGACCAGGTGGACAGACAAGGCAAACAGACAGAACTTGCAAGCAGGCGGACAGACAAAGCAAACAAAACAAACAGACAGAAAAGGTAAAAAATCAGAAATAAGTACTTAAAAGACCAAACTGACAAAACTGACAGAGATCTCAAGCTAACAGGACCAGAGTATACTAAGAGCTTGCTAATAAGAGCTAGCTAAAGGTCAGACAGAGCATACTGGCACACAGGAACTAAAGCTTGTAAAAGTTCAAACTCCTGTGTGAAGGGAGGGACTGACTGGAATAGCAGGGAAAATACACTGGCAGGGGAAAAATACACTGCAAGACACAGAATACAAATTCCTGCAGCGTCTAGCCATACCCACTAAAGCCAGGAGAAGACTCAGCAGCAACAGGCAAATGCAGCAGAGCTAGGAGAGCTCAGCTAGCTAACCACGCACAGGGCGACGTCCGCTGGGAATACAATGGCGGAAACCACCAGTGCGGGTCCAAAGTGTGACAGAAGGTTTAATCACCAAGAAACTAACACTATCTGGACTATGGGGCTTGTGATACCTGGTCCAACCATGCCCTTTTCTCTAATAAGCAGCTCACTTTCAATAGACAATTTACAGAGAAAGCTGTGGTGTGGGTGGTGTAAGCTTTCTGAGCCCTGCTATATCTAAAAACTCTGATTGTGTAACAACTGCTGCACCCAGAAAACTAAGTAATACATTGTTGGAATCAGGGTAGCAAAACCTTTTGACAGATTCCCTTTAAATGGTGTTCTTACTTTGTACAAAACATCCAGAATATTCCTTACCTTGTGGCCCATCAAACTTAGCCTTCTTCACTATAAAAAGAGAAAATGCAAATCAGATATGATATGCTAATAAAATAAAAAGAAAAATATCATATTATTACAAATATAGCATAATATTTTAAAGGGAACGTATCATGATTCATGCAGTATGGTTAAGAGACCACCATGACTCATAAGACAAATTCCCTGTAAACGGTTTCCATTAGTTACAGAGTATACCCACTATCTTTCTAGAATACTTAAATAGTATAATATACACTGCGTGCAGACTTATTAGGCAAATGAGTATTTTGATCACGATACTTTTTATACATGTTGTCCTACTCCAAGCTGTATAGGCTTGAGAGCCAACTACCAATTAAGTAAATCAGGTGATGTGCATCTCTGTAATAAGGAGGGGTTTGGTGTAATGACATCAACACCCTATATAAGGGGTGCATACTTATTAGGCAACTTCGTTTCCTTTGGCAAAATGGGTCAGAAGAGAGATTTGACGGGCTCTGAAAAGTCCAAAATTGTGAGATGTCTTGCAGAGGGATGTAGCAGTCTTGAAATTGCCAAACCTTTGAAGCGTGATCACCGAACAATCAAGTGTTTCATGGCAAATAGCCAATAGGGTCACAAGAAGCGTGTTGGGCAAAAAAGACGCAAAATAACTGCCCATGAATTGAGGAAAATTAAGCGTGAAGCTGCCAAGATGCCACTTGCCACCAGTTTGGCCATATTTCAGAGCTGCAACGTTACTGGAGTACCAAAAGCACAAGGTGTGCCATACTCAGGGACATGGCCAAGGTAAGGAAGGCTGAAAAACGACCACCTTTGAACAAGAAACATAAGATCAAACTTCAAGACTGGGCCAAGAAATATCTTAAGAATGATTTTTCAAAGGTTTTATGGACTGATAAAAAGAGAGTGACTCTTGCTTGGCCAGATGGATGGGCCAGAGGCTGATCAGTAAAGGGCAGAGAGCTCCACTCCGACTCAGATGCTAGCAAGGGGGAGGTGGGGTACTGGTATGGGCTGGTATTATCAAAGATGAACTTGTGGAACCTTTTCGGGTTGAGTGGAGTGAAGCTCAACTCCCAGTCCTACTGCCAGTTTCTGGAAGACAACTTCTTCAAGCAGTGGTACAGGAAAAAGTCGGTATCGTTCAAGAAAAACATGATTTTCATGCAGGACAATGCTCCATCACATGCATCCAACTACTCCACAGCGTGGCTGGCCAGTAAAGGTCTAAAAGTTGAAAAAATAATGACATTGACCTCTTATTCACCTGATTTGAACCCCATAGAGAACCTGTAGTCCCTCCTAAAATGTACGATCTACAGGGAGGGAAAACAGTACACCTCTCGGAACAGTGTGTGGGAGGTTGTGGTGGCTGCTGCACACAATGTTGATCGTAAACAGATCAAGCAACTGACAGAATCTATGGATGGTAGGCTGTTTAGTGTCATCATAAAGAAAGGTGGCTATATTGGTCACTAATTTTTTGGGGTTTTGTTTTTGCATGTCAGAAATGTTTATTTCTAAATTGTGTGCAGTTATATTGGTTTACCTGGTGAAAATAAACAAGTGAGATGGGAATATTTTTGGTTTTTATTAAGTTGCCTAACAATTCTGCACAGTAATAGTTACCTGCACAAACAGATATCCTCCTAAGATAGCCAAATGTTAAAAAAAAAACCACTCCAACTTCCAAAAATATTAAGCTTTGATATTTATGAGTCTTTTGGGTTGATTGAGAATATAGTTGTTGATCATTAATAAAAAAATCCGCTAAAATACAACTTGCCTAATAAGTCTGCACACGGTGTAGATAGCATTTCATGTCATATCATTACATTTATAATAATAATTTTTCATAAAGAACCAAAAAAAATCTACTTCTTCGGATGACAGTTCATTTAAAAATCAAGTGTGCCCAGTGTCTGAGGATATTTTTCATGGCGAGGTAGATGGGTCAGTCTAGAAACACATTTGCAGGTTTATACAGTGACAGGTGTCCACGGTTTGAGTCAGGTTTTGAGACTTCTGCACAGAAGTCCTACTTCTTCTATTGGGGACAATGCTCCAAGTTTGTCTGTGTGGTCTTCTCTGCCATTCCCTTCCAGCAGTCACAGTTCAGATACGGCCCACCTCGCCATCTGTACTGTTTCCTCATGCCCTGATAGCTGCTATTTTTGGCTGAGTTAAGGCCGCTTTACACGCTACAACATATCTAACGATGTGTCGGCGGGGTCACGTCGTAAGTGACGCACATCCGACATCGTTAGTGGTGTTGTAGCGTGTGATAGCAACGTGCGACTGCGATTGAACGTAAAATCGTTTATCGCATACACGTCGTTCATTCCCTAAAAATTGCACATCGGGTTGTTCAGTGTTCCCGAGGCAGCACACATCGCAGTGTGTGACACCCCGGGAACGATGAACAGATCTTACCTGCATCCCACCGGCAATGCGGAAGGAAAGAGGTGGGTGGGATGTTTACGTCCCGCTCATCTCCACACCTCCGCTTCTATTAGCCGGCTGCCGTGTGACGTCGCTGTGAAGCCGAACGTCCCTCCCACTCCAGGAAGTGGATGTTCGCCGCCCACAGCGAGGTCGTATGGAAGGGTAAGTACGTGTGATAGCTTTTAATCGATTGTGCGACACGGTCAACAAATTGAACGTGCCGCACATACGATGGGGGCGTGTCACATCGCATACGATATCATATGCTTAATTGAAAGGTGTAAAGCAGGCTTTAGTCTCTCACTTAAATGGTGGCCTAGTCTTAAGTCACTAAATCGGTCCTTTATGAATGACCATAATGCCAAACTATTTCTTCAACCGCAGCTGGGTACTTTAATAACACTGAAATGAAGTGCGATTCACATTATACACACCAAATGGACTTATCAGAAAAGATGGATTCTCTACGTAATCTCACATAATTTTGACTGGACAGCATTACTTCTTTATAGCAACTCTCTGCTACATCCAGGTCTCCTTTCTGGACCTATTCTATTACTGGATATCTAGGGCTGGTGCTACACAGCATCTTATGGCCGCGACATGGATTTGTAGGTGTCATTACTACATCATAACACAATTCAAATGAATGAGGTCACATCCTGAACCAACGACGGTACTGCAAACAGAACAAACAAATCAATTAAATCACAAGAAATCCAGCTGGGTACAATTTTTGCAACTTGCTTGTCATGGTCGAACATGCAGAGTCACAATATGGCCACAATCACTTGTATTGGGCTGCAAAGTATCTTTGGCCGTGCAACCTATATTATGGCTAAACTCCCCGTGCAGCAGAAAATTGTGATCTGCATTTATCTTTATCCCCCCAAGCCAATACTTTGTAGGAACACCTTTTGCTGCACTTACTACTGCAAGTCTTTTGGGGTATGTCTCTCCCAGCTTTGCACATCTAGAGACTAAACTTTTTGCCCAATCTTCTTTGCAAAATAGCTCTATCTCTGAAATTGGATGGAGAGCGTCTGTGAACAGTAATTTTCAAGTCTTGCTACAGATTCTTAATGGGATTTAGGTCTGCAGTGAGACAGTGACTTGGCCATTAACAATTATGAATATGCGTTGATCTAAACCATCCATTATAGCTCTGGCAGTATGGTTAGGGGCGTTGTCCTGCTGGAAGGTGAACTTACACTCTAGTCTCAAGTCTGCAGCCGCCTTTAACAGGTTTTCCCCTCCAAGATTGACCTGTATTTAGGTCCATCCATCTTAAAATTAACTATGACAAGGTTCCCTATTCAGAAAAAAATCATCCCTCAGCTTGACTTATGTTGCAACCACCAGGTTTTACAGTGTGGGATGGTGTTTTCAGGATGATGTGTGGTGTTAGATTTTCATCACATATAGCATTTTGCATTTAGCCCAAAAAGTTCTCCTTTGGTCTCATCTGACCAGAGCACCTTCTTCAACCTCGTAGCTGCATGGCTTTTTCAAACTGCAAATGAGACTTTATATAGCTTGCTTTCAAACATAGCTTTCTTCTTCCCAATCTTCTATAAAGGCCAGAGATTTGTGGAGTATACTACTACTTGTCCTGTGGACAGAGTCTCCCATCTGAGCTGCTACTCCAGAGTGACCATGGGTCTCTTGGTTGATTCTCCAATAAGTGTTTTCCTTGCTTGGAATGTCAGTGTAGGTGGGCAGCCATGTCTTGGTAGGGTTTTAGTTGTGGCATACTCATTCCATTTTTGAATCTCCATGAGATGTTCAAAGCTTGGGCTATTTTCTTATAACCTAACCCTGCTTTACTCTTCTCCACAACTTTATCCCTGACCTGTCTGGTGTGTTCCTTGATTTTCATGTTGCTATTTGATCTCTAACACTCTCAAACATATCTGTGAGACCTTCAATGAAGAGCTGTAATTTTACTGAGAATAAATTATACATAGGTGCACTCAATTAACTAATTAGGTGACTTATGGATGCAGTTCATCAACAAAAATTTTGTTTAGTTGTATTAGACAACTGAGGGCTGATTGCAAATGCACGTCACAATTTTCAGATTTATATTTTTTTTATATATTTAAAAAAACATGTATCATTTAATATACATTTCACAAATACTCGCTACTTTGTGTTGGTATATGATATAAAATACCAATAAAATACATTATAATGTTTGTGGGTGTAATGTGAAAAAATGTGGAAAAGTTAATAGGGTATGAATACTTTTTCAAGGCTCTCCATATGTCACAGTCAGTTCTTAATAAGAGATGCCTTACAGAGATAAAGCAAAAACTGTTTCAAATTCCCTAGATGGACTAAAAATAATTAAAAAAAAACACTTTAGTTTGTAAAAAAACTATAAATAAAAAAGTAAAATCTAAACAACATTTGTCCAACTGTAAATAATATCTAAAAAAAAATTGAAAATAGACTTCGCCGTTGATCCAGTTAAAAAAGTTATGTGGATCAGAATATGCCAACTTAAAGCAAAACTTCTTAAACTAAATACAGCACTGTGCAAAAGTTTTAGGCAGGTGTGGAAATTGCTGGAAAGTAAGTGTGCTATCAAAATAGAAGTGTTAATAGTTTGTATTTAGCAATTAACAAAATGCAAAGTGAATGAAAAATGAGAAATTTAAATCAAATGAGTATTTGATGACCATTCTTCGTCTTTAAAACAGGATCAAAGCATCAATTCTTCTAGGTTCGTTTGCACAAAGCTTTTGAAGGAACTCGGGAGGGAAATTGTTCCTAACATCTTAGAGAAATGACCACAGACTTGCTGAGGATGTTAACAAGTCGGTACATTGTTTAGAGACTCCAGTAAGATGTTTGGCCAGGAGGAGGGACATTATTATAGGAAGGGGCCAAGATGGAGGACGTTATTATAGGAGGTGGACCAGGATAGCTGACATTATTACAGGAAGAGGCCCAGTATGGGCGACATTATTATTGGAAGGGGCCCATGATGGGGAATATTATTAAATAAAGGGGTAAAGATGGGGGACATTATTGTAGGAAGGGGCAAGGATGTTGGACATTATTACAGGAAGGAGCCAGAATAGGAAATAGGAAACATAATTATAGGAAGGGGCCTAGGATGGGGTACATTATTACAGAAGGGAGCCAGGATGGGGACATTATTAAATAAAGCGGCCCAGGATGGGGACATAATTACAGGACGGGGCAAGGATATAGGACAGAATTAAATAAAGTTGCCAGAATGGGACATTATTAAATAAAGGGGCCAGGATGGATGAAATTATTTTAGGAAATGGTCCATATATTATGGGGCCCAGGAGGAGGGACAGTATTATATGAAGGGGTTCATGATGGGGTAAATATTATAATAGGTGCCAGGATGGAGAACATTATGCAGGAAGGGGTTCAGGATGCAGGACATTAATACAGGAAGGGGCCGAGAATGGGGTACATTAATACAGGAAGGTGCCCAGGACTGGGGACATTAATACAGAAAGAGAGGAGGGACGGGGGATATAAGAGATGTCGTTGCTGAAAATCGGAGATCCCATCTTGAATAAATATACCAAGGACTGATGGGCATGTGGAGGAATGGATGTTGTACCATGAGGACATTTGGGACATGAATATGCTATCTTGGCTGTGGGGAGCATCCTAGTTTTGGTTCTTGGCTATTTACAATGCCAGCGTGGGCTTTCTCTTGCCCCACATGTATGGGGCAAGGAGCAGGCTCCCCACTATACCTGCTCTGGCTGCATCTTATTCCACCTGTTTATATTGTTAGTATATGCCAATGCATAATAACCATAATATAATCTAGTTTATGGCAATTCGATCTGCTGGTATTACTTAGGTTAACTATATGAGACTTTACCAACTTTCCCTGTGTCTCAGGGTGATATCATATATCCGCGTAACTCCTGTGCCGTCCTAATCCAGATGTCGCTTTAAACCTTTGACTTGTGTATTTTAGCACATATATCTTATGGTATCCTTGGAGATGCCATTATGGGTTGGAATGCGATTTACCACCAATGGGTATCCATGAGTCCTTATGTGCATAATTGGTATAGTAATAATTCGACCGTACACCAAGTAATATAAATATATGCTCTGGCAACATACCATAGTCTATGAGTATCCATGTGGATTCACGTCATACCGTGGTTGGTACGTGTGTATCTGGGCTTAGAATTGTGGCATACTGCTATTTACTATCTGGGGGTGCCTATGTAAGAAACTTTTTCTCGGTCCCCCCCTGATGGTGAGTGATATATATGCCACCGTTCGATATATAATGACTTTCCCTACGCTGGATCTTTTAGATCCGTCTGATATTGGACGATCTGTTTCCTGTAAGAACTATGAAGGGAATTTTGTTACTTACCGTAAATTCCTTTTCTTCTAGCTCTTATTGGGAGACCCAGACGATTGATTGGGGTATAGCTACTGCCCTCTGGAGGCCACACAAAGCACTACATCAAAAGTGCAAGGCCCCTCCCCCTCTGGCTATACCCCCCCCGTGGTATCACGGGTTCTCCAGTTTTAGTGCCAAAGCAAGAAGGAGGAAGCCAATAACTGGTTTAAACAAATTAACTCCGAATAACATCGGAGAACTGAAAAACCGTTCAACATGAACAACATGTGTACCCGCAAACAACAAAAAAACATCCCGAAGGACAACAGGGCGGGTGCTGGGTCTCCCAATAAGAGCTAGAAGAAAAGGAATTTACGGTAAGTAACAAAATTCCCTTCTTCTTCAGCGCTCTATTGGGAGACCCAGACGATTGGGACGTCCAAAAGCTGTCCCTGGGTGGGTAAAGAAATACCTCATGTTAGAGCTGCAAAACAGCCCTCCCCTACGGGGGTGTCACTGCCGCCTGCAGGACTCTTCTACCTAAGCTGGCATCCGCCGAAGCATAGGTATGCACCTGATAATGCTTGGTGAAAGTGTGCAGACTGGACCAGGTAGCTGCCTGGCACACCTGTTGAGCCGAAGCCTGGTGACGAAATGCCCAGGACGCACCCACGGCTCTGGTTGAGTGGGCTTTTAGCCCTGAAGGAACCGGAAGCCCCGCAGAACGGTAGGCCTCTAGAATTGGTTCTTTGATCCATCGAGCCAGGGTGGCTTTAGAAGCCTGCAACCCCTTGCGCGGACCAGCGACAAGGACAAAAAGTGCATCGGCACGGCGCATGGGCGCCGTTCGGGAAATGTAGATTCTGAGTGCTCTCACCAGATCTAGCAAACGTAAGTCCTTTTCATACCGGTGAACCGGATGAGGACAAAAAGAAGGCAAGGATATATCCTGATTAAGATGAAAAGAGGATACGACCTTAGGGAGAAACTCCGGAATAGGGCGCAGCACTACCTTGTCCTGGTGGAACACCAGGAAGGGAGCCTTGGATGACAGAGCTGCCAGCTCAGACACTCGCCGAAGCGATGTGATCGCAACAAGAAACGCCACTTTCTGTGACAGCCGAGAAAAGGAAACTTCCTTCAGAGGCTCGAAGGGCGGCTTCTGGAGAGCAACTAGTACCCTGTTCAGATCCCATGGATCTAACGGCCGCTTGTACGGGGGCACAATATGACAGACCCCCTGCAGGAACGTGCGCACCTTAGAAAGACGTGCTAGACGCTTCTGAAAAAACACGGATAATGCCGAAACTTGCCCTTTAAGGGAGCTGAGCGACAAGCCCTTTTCTAACCCCGATTGCAGGAAGGAAAGAAACTTGGGCAATGCAAATGGCCAGGGAGACACTCCCTGAGCAGAGCACCAGGACAAGAAAATCTTCCACGTTCTGTGGTAGATCTTAGCCGAATTCGACTTTCTAGCTTGTCTCATTGTGGCAACGACTCCCTGAGATAATCCTGCAGATGCTAGGATCCAGGACTCAATGGCCACACAGTCAGGTTCAGGGCCGCAGAATTCTGATGGAAAAACGGCCCTTGGGACAGTAAGTCTGGTCGGTCTGGCAGTGACCACGGTCGACCGATCGTGAGATGCCACAGATCCGGATACCACGACCTCCTCGGCCAGTCTGGAGCGACGAGTATGATGCGGCTGCACTCGGATCTGATCTTGCGTAGCACTCTGGGCAAGAGCGCCAGAGGCGGAAACACGTATGGGAGCTGAAACTGCGACCAATCTTGAACCAAGGCGTCTGCCGCCAGAGCTCTTTGATCGCGCGACCTCGCCATGAATGCCGGGACCTTGTTGTTGTGCCGGGATGCCATTAGGTCGACGTCCGGCACTCCCCAGCGGCGACAGATTTCCTGAAACACGTCCGGGTGAAGGGACCATTCCCCCGCGTCCATGCCCTGGCGACTGAGGAAGTCTGCTTCCCAGTTTTCTACGCCTGGGATGTGAACCGCGGATATGGTGGATGCTCTGTCCTCCACCCACATTAGAATGCGCCGGACTTCTTGGAAGGCTTGCCGACTGCGCGTCCCTCCTTGGTGGTTGATGTATGCCACCGCTGTGGAGTTGTCCGATTGGATTCGGATCTGCTTTCCTTCCAGCCACTGTTGGAAGGCCAGTAGAGCAAGATACACTGCTCTGATCTCCAGAACATTGATCTGAAGGGTGGACTCCTGCGGAGTCCACGTCCCCTGAGCCCTGTGGTGGAGAAATACTGCTCCCCACCCTGACAGACTCGCATCTGTCGTGACTACTGCCCAGGATGGGGGCAGGAAGGATCTTCCCTGAGACAATGAGGTGGGAAGGAGCCACCATTGTAGGGAGTCCTTGGCCGTCTGGGAAAGCGAGACTTTCCTGTCCAGGGACGTTGACTTCCCGTCCCATTGGCGGAGAATGTCCCATTGAAGTGGGCGCAGATGAAACTGCGCAAAGGGAACTGCTTCCATGGCTGCCACCATCTTCCCTAGGAAATGCATGAGGCGCCGCAAGGGATGCAACTGGCCCTGCAGAAGAGATTGCACCCCTGTCTGTAGTGACCGCTGCTTGTCCAGCGGAAGCTTCACTATCGCTGCTAGAGTATGAAACTCCATGCCAAGATACGTTAGTGATTGAGTCGGTGATAGGATCGACTTTGGAAAGTTGATGATCCATCCGAAAGACTGTAGGGTCTCCAGCGTAGCATTCAGGCTGTGCTGACATGCCTCTTGAGAGGGAGCTTTGACCAATAAATCGTCTAGGTAAGGGATCACCGAGTGTCCCTGAGAGTGCAAGACTGCTACCACCGCCGCCATGACCTTGGTGAAGACCCGTGGGGCTGTCGCCAGACCAAATGGCAGAGCTACGAACTGAAAATGGTCGTCTCCTATCACAAAACGTAGAAAACGTTGATGTTCTGTAGCAATTGGCACGTGGAGATAAGCATCTTTGATGTCTATTGAGGCAAGGAAGTCTCCTCTGGACATTGAGGCAATGACAGAACGCAGGGTTTCCATCCGGAACTTCCTGGCGTGCACATGTTTGTTGAGCCGTTTTAGGTCCAGAACAGGACGGAACGAGCCGTCCCTTTTTTGGAACCACAAAGAGATTGGAGTAAAACCCTTGCCCTTGTTCCTGAGGAGGGACTGGGATCACCACTCCTTCCGCTCTTAGGGAGTCCACCGCCTGCAGCAGAGCATCTGCTCGGTCTGGATGTGGGGAGGTTCTGAAGAACCGAGCTGGAGGACGAGAATTGAACTCGATTCTGTACCCGCGAGACAAAATGTCCGTCACCCACCGGTCTTTGACCTGTGACATCCAAATGCCGGAAAAGCGGGAGAGCCTGCCCCCGACCGGCGATGCGGAGGGAGGGGGCTGGAAGTCATGAGGTAGCCGCTTTGGAAGCGGTACCTCCATTTGCTTTCTTGGGGCGCGTGTGAGCCCGCCACGAATCTGAGTTTCTTTGCGTCCTCTGAGTCCCTTTGGACGAGGTAAATGGTGTCTTGCCCGAACCTCGAAAGGACTGAAACCTCTGCTGCCACTTTTTCTGCTGAGGTTTGGTTGTTCTGGGTTGTGGTAAAGAGGAGTCTTTACCCTTGGACTGCTTAATGATATCAGCCAATGGCTCGCCAAACAGTCTATCTCTAGATAAAGGCAAACTGGTTAAACATTTTTTGGAACCAGCATCTGCTTTCCAGTCCTTTAACCACAAGGCTCTGCGCAAAACTACCGAATTGGCGGACGCCATTGAGAGGTGCGACTGGTAGATTCTAGGACCGCATTGATAGCGTAAGACGCAAACGCCGACATCTGCGTGGTAAGGTGCGCCACTTGCGGCACTGCTGGATGTATGATAGCATCCACTTTTGCTAAGCCAGCTGAAATAGCCTGGAGTGCCCATACGGCTGCGAATGCCGGAGCAAACGACGCGCCGATAGCTTCATAGACAGATTTTAACCAAAGGTCCATCTGTCTGTCATTGGCATCCTTAAGTGAAGCGCCATCCTCCACTGCAACTATGGACCTAGCTGCGAGTTTGGAAATCGGGGGGTCTACCTTTGGACACTGTGTCCAGCGCTTGACCACCTCAGGGGGGAAAGGGAAACGCGTATCTTTAGATCGTTTAGAGAAACGCCTTTCTGGGTGAGCGTCGTGCTTCTGGATTGATTCTCTGAAGTCAGCGTGATCCAACAAAGCACTCAATTTACGCTTGGGATAAAGGAAACGAAACTTCTCCTGCTCCGCAGCCGCCTCTTCTGCTGAAGGGGCTGGGGGAGAAATATCCAACAGCCTATTGATGGCTGAGATAAGGTCGTTTACCATGGCATCCCCATCAGGGGTATCCAGGTTGAGAGGGGTTCCAGGAATGGATTCCTGATCACTCTCATCAGACACATCACAGGGAGACTGATTGCGCTGAGACCCTGAGCAGTGTGATGACGTCGAGGGTCTTTCCCAGCGAGCTCGCTTAGGGTGGCTGGGGCTATCATCTGAGTCATAATCCTCGGCCTGTGAAGCCGGGGACCCCCCTGTGGGCTGGATTAATTCCAAGTGAGGGGGACCTGAGGACAGAGGCCTCGCCGTGCCCAAAGACTGAGCCCCATGCATAGATTGCAAGGTTTCAAGGATTTTTGTCATAGACACAGACATATTATCAGCAAAAACTGCAAAGTCTGTCCCTGTCACCGGGGCAGAACTTACAAGCGTCTCAGCCTGGGTCACTACCTCTCCTGACTCCGGCTGGCGAAGCAGCACCGGGTCGGAGCATTGCACACAATGGGAGCCTGCTGGTAGATTAGCCCCACATGCAGCACACGCAGCACACACAGCCCTGGCCTTGGCAGCCTTGCGTTTTGAGGATGGCATGTTGCTGCTTCCACAGAGTGATCTGGGAGATGCAGCCAGAAGCGACCTCACAGTGCAAGAAATACAATATCTATATATCTGTACAGTACACCGATACACCGTGAGGCACTAGAGGGACCAGCACAGAAAAATCGCTTACCGCCCGCTTAAAAAGCGGGTGTGTGGTCGCCAGATAGCCCCTAGTCCAGGTCTCCCAGAGCCTTGCGTCCTTCCTCCAGCCAGACTGCATGTAATGGCTGCCGGCGTCTGAGAGAGAAGGGGGGCGGGCCCTGGGCGTTCCTGGCTAAGAGCGGGAAGCCTGCTTCCCTCTGTGCCTAGTGTGAGGGCTGGAGCATGTAAATCAGGCTCCAGCCCTCGTCGCTGCTAGCGAACAGCGTCTCTCCCCTACCCTGAATGACAGGGTGGGGGCGGGAACGAATCGGAGCTGCCGGCGTCCTAGGCCCAAAAAGCCGGGGACTCAATTTATAACCGCCGCCGCCGTAAAAGCGCGGACGGCGGATCCCCGGCGCACCACAAGTCACAGCAGCGCCGCCCGGTCCAGAGGGGGTCGGCGCTGCGTTCCCATACACAAAAAATCCCCCAGTAATCTGTAGGGACACTAACTCCAACGTTGCGGTCCCCGGCGCACTACAACACCCAGCCAGCCCGGAGTGTGTCTGTGCCTGCCGGGGACACAGAGTACCTGTATGATGCAGGGCCTGTCCCTGATCGTACTCCTGCTCCGTCTCCATCAGGTTCTAATGGGTCTGTGGATGGAGCCCGGCGTCAGAGCTGAGAGGCCGGCAGGATCCCACTTCCACAGAGCCCTACCAGGGGATGTGGAAGGAAAACAGCATGTCAGGCTCCAGCCCTGTACCAGCAATAGGTACCTCAACCTTACAACACCATCCAGGGGTGAGAAGGGAGCATGCTGGGGACACTATATGTGTCCTCTTTTCTTCCATCCGAAATAGTCAGCAGCTACTGCTGACTAAAATCTGTGGAGCTATGCATGGAATGTCTGACCTCCTTCGCACACAAAGCTAAAACTGGAGAACCCGTGATACCACGGGGGGGGGGTATAGCCAGAGGGGGAGGGGCCTTGCACTTTTGATGTAGTGCTTTGTGTGGCCTCCAGAGGGCAGTAGCTATACCCCAATCAATCGTCTGGGTCTCCCAATAGAGCGCTGAAGAAATAACTTTTTCTGCTGGCACTATTTTGTTTCACTCTATGTGATTCTCCTAACTCCCTTTGGGCCCCTGGACGATATTGTTTATCACCCAGTGATCTACTCCTTGTAAGCACTATATAACCCTGTCTGCTGACACTACCCAGCCCCATGGTTAATGGTGTATTGTATTGTCTAGGGGAGGATACACCATTGTTTATGGACGTGCCTCCTCCTTCCATGTGTATTTTTTGATATAATATATGATGAATTCTTCAAATGGATGTGTCTTCATGTCATTATAGTGTGCGCTCTTTGAATATTCTTCTTTCTAAATTCCAATATAAATCTGTAGGTATTTTTAATATCGCTCTGTCTGCAAAAGGGTTAAACACTCCTCCTTTCATTACCCCTGTGTCTAAATGGCGCATGCGCATAACATAGATGCAGTATTAGCATATTGTGATGCGTTCGCAATTATAACAATAACTCTTAATCTATGAATTTCGCCGCTATACAGCAAGGAGAAGCGCCGCTCCTTGATATATTATGTGTGTATCTGAGCGGTTTTTTTACTCGCGCATGCGCACTAGAGGATAGGGGAGGACGCTCTCCATATCACGTGACCAGGCAAGATGGCGGCCGCCATCGGAATTTTACCTCCAGCATGAAAATCATGCAGCTGCGGGTAAGCACTAATTATACCTCTTTAAATAGGACACACTTGGCCATATCATATTGCCGTCTTTTCCCCTGAGGAAGCCACGAGATACGTGGCGATACGCGTGGGGTGTCCAGGCCAGGAACCCCTTTTTTTGGTCACTCCTCTCATCCATCCCACTAGCTTGGTTGCTATTCATTCATTTTTGGGATAATGGATGTGGGTCCGTTTTCATACTGCTTGTAACCTGGTTGCTGCAATTATTTACCCTATACATCCTTTTGGTGGCTTGTAGCATCTGAGATTCTGGCTACCTATGGTGGTATAATATGGGTACACTGACTAAACAGATAGAATTATTGATCTGATGCCATTTTGCACTATATGGGCGTTCTCTTTAGGATACATCTTCTGTAAAGGTATTGTGGCTATGGAGTTACTGTGTGTTGATAGGGACGTAGTTTATTGCTAGACTCATCCATTTGGATCTACATTATTTCACGTACTTAGTGGATATTCTTTACAGACCTGCAACTCAAGCGTCTCTGTCTCATAACTTATTTAAACAGTATTGTGTTTACTGTACCTTTATAGACTATAATAAGAACCCATATTGTTTAATATATGACTGGAGATCTCCATATCTGCGCAAAGTGCTTCTTTTGACAAACCTACTACATGTTGTCTAACCATACATTATTTAGCACATGTGTTTAATCTCTGGTGTTCTGTATAACAACGTATCATCTGTCAACATATATACCTAACAGTGTATTCTGTTGTGTCTACCCTCTTATGCCGGATACGGGCCCTGTGCAATAGTGATTGGAGTGTCCTTGTTATAATTATATCCACACATCATCATTTAATTGGTTCCTGGCGGACATGTTTGTTATGCCTATGGCTTTTTAAATGTTTTTATTCTGTGTCATTGTGTGTCTCCTAGCATTTTCAGTGTGGAGACCTTTCTGTCTCGTGTTTTGGTTTTCTAAAATTGTAATAAAATTCAATATTGATTGTTTAATACTGTGGTGATCCCGCGTTTGGTATACCCCTTTTCTTTCTTGTTCTTCATAAATTTTGTATACCAGGAGATCCCACTGGGTGGTGCCCTTCCTATCCTTCTTGTAGTCCCTTCAACTGGTTGTTCTGTACAACCTTCTGGAAGGAGGCACACCCTAATTTCTGGGTTGTTTGAATTCGATCTATATATATATATAGATTTTATAGATATTCCCAGTAGAATTTCTGTTGTGCCAGGTATTGTGGTACAATCCATAACCCGAGCTCTGTCTACATGGATTTAGCAGCAAGAGAGATGGCTTGGTCTAACCAATCCTCTGACATATTTGGTACGTCTGAGAGCCCTGGTGCTCTGGGGAGGCCAATTGGCCCCCAGGATGAGAATCAACAACTCATGCAGGACTTAATTAATTTACACAAAAGAGTAGTAAAAGTATGGTGGAACATCAGGACCCTGGAAGAATACAAAAAACTTAAAATTACACCTAGAGGTCTGAGGGTACAAATATTCCCAGCCTGGGAGACGGACTCCCAATTTAGAATCACTTGGGAGCAGGGCTTGCAGACATGTTCATTTATTATTTTGGACATGCTAATTGATCATGACCGTTTATTACTCATACAATTGAAGGAGGAAATTAGTAACAAAGAGCATATTTTACGTCAGCAAGACCTACAAACAGTTGTAACCCCTTTTCAGAACAAACTAAAAGGCATCCTTGACAATTTTGAAAAGGATGTTATTAAAGGGAAGAAAAATAAGTTCCAGAGAGACAAAAATGACTATGCCGAGAATAGAGCGTATAAGTGGTCTCATAAAGGCAACAAGCGTAGACCAGTTGGCAGGGAAATAGATGTCATCCCTGCAGCCTCCGAGCCCTCCTCGAGTGATTTTTTGTCCACCGATACCAGCGATCAGGAAAACGGACCAGGAGGGGTCGCCGGAAAAACAAATGCCAAAAGGAGAAACAGGAGAAACCATCCCTGGCAATCGCCCCCGCAGAGGGAAACAAGGAGCCGGAGACGGAACTGGTAGAAGGTAATGAAAGTGACTTACAAATAGTGAACTTGTCTCAGTATCATTTGTCCGATGTGGAAAGTAAGTTACTGGCTAAGGGGCTCTCGTTTGCACCCATGAACAAAATGGACAAGTTCACTATAATTAAAGATATATATCTCTTTTGCAGACAGCTCACTTTCAAGTACCTTTACAGCCGCCCTGACCTGATGGATTCACTCCCACCGGAAGATCGCCAGGTGTTCAGCGACCTCTTAGATCTACTGGAAGAAGGTGAGAGAGATTCAGGTCAAAAAATACCATTCACACGGCGCCTCCTGTCACAGGCTACACCCTCTCTTGGTCTCTGTCCTGCTGTAGAGATTTTCTTCAACAAGATTTGTAAAGACATCGGGAGGCTCAAACCCGATAACAACAAAGGTAATAATCTCACAGCAGATGAGAGACGTATTCTGTCTAAATTAAGTAACAACCAGGAATTTATCATCAAGGAGGCAGACAAAGGGGGAAATGTAGTTCTGTGGCCAATCGAGATGTATCTAAGAGAGGCTAAGAGACAACTCTCCAACATTGAGTGTTATATGGTACTACCCTCTGATCCCACCTGTGCCTTCAAAAAGAAGCTGGATGGATTGCTCTCTATGGCTCATGAACATGAAATAATCTCCCTGAAGGAAAGGAACTTTCTAACAACTAAGTTCCCAGTTATACCCACCTTCTACATGTTACCAAAAATTCATAAGGGTCGCCCAGAACCTCCGGGCAGACCAATAGTATCAGGGATTGGTGGTTTGTTTGAGAGGCCCTGCATATATTTGGATTTCTATCTCCAACCTTTGGCGCAATCTTCACCATCTTATGTAAGGGACTCTACCCACCTAATTGAACAGCTGACGAAACTTCAAGTCCCTACTAGCTCTCTGTTGGTAACACTTGATGTGGAAGCTTTGTATACCTCCATTGACCATGAGGCAGGATCACGAGCAGTGTCATATTATTTGGACCGTAGAACCACCGGCAATAGAAGACATGATTCTTTTATCCTAGACCTTCTTCACCTGGTACTGGATAAGAATTATTTCGTCTTCGATAGGAAGTATTACCGGCAGACATCTGGGACCGCTATGGGGGCGTGCTGTGCGCCACCCTATGCTAATATCTTTTTAGGGTGGTGGGAGGAGACACAGGTGTACACCTTGGAGCACTATAAAGCCCATGTGATACAGTGGTTCAGATATATAGACGACATCCTGTTCTTCTGGTCCGGATCTTTGAGGGACTGTGAGAATTTTATTGCCATCTTGAACGACAATACCCTCAATATTAGGTTAACTTCCAGTATAGCCATGGAGACAGTTGAGTTCTTGGACCTACGAGTCTCCAAGGGGGTGGGGGGGAATATCATCACTACGCTGTATCGGAAACCAACGGCCACTAACAGCCTTCTACACTATGACAGCTTTCACCCCACTCATGTCAAGAACGGGATACCTAAGGGTCAATTCATGAGGATAAAAAGAAACTGTAGTGACGAGTCTGATTTTGAAACACATGCTTTTGATCTGACCAACAGATTCCGCAAAAGAGGCTATCCAAAACAAGTGGTCTCCGGGGCTCTACAGGCTTGCAGAACAATGACAAGACATACTTTGCTACAACCAAAACCACGAAGTAAGCGAACTACAGTGAGTATTATTACCCCTTTCCATAATCAATGGCAAGATCTATATGGACTCTTACAAGACAATTGGGACATACTACTGAGTGACAAAAAATTAACACCTTTCATTGGAGACAAACCTAATTTGGTAGCAAGACGAGCCCAAAATCTGAGGGGCATCCTTTCAAAGAGCCATTTTTTAAGACCAACTCAGAGTTTGGGAACGGGTATAAGACTTAAGGGTACATTTCCTTGTGGGTCATGTACAGTTTGTCCATACATGTTGGGTAGTGACTCCATCTCCTTATCGATCTTTCCTAGACGAATCACTTGTGGATCGTATTACAACTGTCGCACGAAAAATGCCATCTACATCCTGGTCTGTGATTGCCCAAAAATGTATGTCGGTGAAACTACACAGGAGGTGAGGAGAAGGATACAACAACATTTTTCTAATATCAATACAGCAGAAACTGATCGGAAAAAGGGTAAGCTGCTTACTTCAGTGGCCTCTCACTTTCTTACGCACCATAAAGGGCGTTATACCACAGTTAAAGTACTCATTGTGGACTCAATTAAGCAGAACATTAGAGGTGGGAATGCCACTAGAGAGCTATTGAAAAAAGAATCAAGGTGGATTTATACACTCAATAGTCTAGCTCCACATGGCCTCAATGAGGAGTTACTCTATACGGGCTTTTATAATGTTATTTGATGAATCCCATCACTCTCTTCTAAAGCCGACTTGTCTTTCCTCCATCTAGAAGATCATGAATGGGGAAGGTGAGAAGAGGACAAGAAGAGAACACGGAACAGTGAATCGCAAAGAAGTTTGGAGGACCCCTTCTCTACCTGATAAGAGATGTCGTTGCTGAAAATCGGAGATCCCATCTTGAATAAATATACCAAGGACTGATGGGCATGTGGAGGAATGGATGTTGAACCATGAGGACATTTGGGACATGAATATGCTATCTTGGCTGTGGGGAGCATCCTAGTTTTGGTTCTTGGCTATTTACAATGCCAGCGTGGGCTTTCTCTTGCCCCACATGTATGGGGCAAGGAGCAGGCTCCCCACTATACCTGCTCTGGCTGCATCTTATTCCACCTGTTTATATTGTTAGTATATGCCAATGCATAATAACCATAATATAATCTAGTTTATGGCAATTCGATCTGCTGGTATTACTTAGGTTAACTATATGAGACTTTACCAACTTTCCCTGTGTCTCAGGGTGATATCATATATCCGCGTAACTCCTGTGCCGTCCTAATCCAGATGTCGCTTTAAACCTTTGACTTGTGTATTTTAGCACATATATCTTATGGTATCCTTGGAGATGCCATTATGGGTTGGAATGCGATTTACCACCAATGGGTATCCATGAGTCCTTATGTGCATAATTGGTATAGTAATAATTCGACCGTACACCAAGTAATATAAATATATGCTCTGGCAACATACCATAGTCTATGAGTATCCATGTGGATTCACGTCATACCGTGGTTGGTACGTGTGTATCTGGGCTTAGAATTGTGGCATACTGCTATTTACTATCTGGGGGTGCCTATGTAAGAAACTTTTTCTCGGTCCCCCCCTGATGGTGAGTGATATATATGCCACCGTTCGATATATAATGACTTTCCCTACGCTGGATCTTTTAGATCCGTCTGATATTGGACGATCTGTTTCCTGTAAGAACTATATAACTTTTTCTGCTGGCACTATTTTGTTTCACTCTATGTGATTCTCCTAACTCCCTTTGGGCCCCTGGACGATATTGTTTATCACCCAGTGATCTACTCCTTGTAAGCACTATATAACCCTGTCTGCTGACACTACCCAGCCCCATGGTTAATGGTGTATTGTATTGTCTAGGGGAGGATACACCATTGTTTATGGACGTGCCTCCTCCTTCCATGTGTATTTTTTGATATAATATATGATGAATTCTTCAAATGGATGTGTCTTCATGTCATTATAGTGTGCGCTCTTTGAATATTCTTCTTTCTAAATTCCAATATAAATCTGTAGGTATTTTTAATATCGCTCTGTCTGCAAAAGGGTTAAACACTCCTCCTTTCATTACCCCTGTGTCTAAATGGCGCATGCGCATAACATAGATGCAGTATTAGCATATTGTGATGCGTTCGCAATTATAACAATAACTCTTAATCTATGAATTTCGCCGCTATACAGCAAGGAGAAGCGCCGCTCCTTGATATATTATGTGTGTATCTGAGCGGTTTTTTTACTCGCGCATGCGCACTAGAGGATAGGGGAGGACGCTCTCCATATCACGTGACCAGGCAAGATGGCGGCCGCCATCGGAATTTTACCTCCAGCATGAAAATCATGCAGCTGCGGGTAAGCACTAATTATACCTCTTTAAATAGGACACACTTGGCCATATCATATTGCCGTCTTTTCCCCTGAGGAAGCCACGAGATACGTGGCGATACGCGTGGGGTGTCCAGGCCAGGAACCCCTTTTTTTGGTCACTCCTCTCATCCATCCCACTAGCTTGGTTGCTATTCATTCATTTTTGGGATAATGGATGTGGGTCCGTTTTCATACTGCTTGTAACCTGGTTGCTGCAATTATTTACCCTATACATCCTTTTGGTGGCTTGTAGCATCTGAGATTCTGGCTACCTATGGTGGTATAATATGGGTACACTGACTAAACAGATAGAATTATTGATCTGATGCCATTTTGCACTATATGGGCGTTCTCTTTAGGATACATCTTCTGTAAAGGTATTGTGGCTATGGAGTTACTGTGTGTTGATAGGGACGTAGTTTATTGCTAGACTCATCCATTTGGATCTACATTATTTCACGTACTTAGTGGATATTCTTTACAGACCTGCAACTCAAGCGTCTCTGTCTCATAACTTATTTAAACAGTATTGTGTTTACTGTACCTTTATAGACTATAATAAGAACCCATATTGTTTAATATATGACTGGAGATCTCCATATCTGCGCAAAGTGCTTCTTTTGACAAACCTACTACATGTTGTCTAACCATACATTATTTAGCACATGTGTTTAATCTCTGGTGTTCTGTATAACAACGTATCATCTGTCAACATATATACCTAACAGTGTATTCTGTTGTGTCTACCCTCTTATGCCGGATACGGGCCCTGTGCAATAGTGATTGGAGTGTCCTTGTTATAATTATATCCACACATCATCATTTAATTGGTTCCTGGCGGACATGTTTGTTATGCCTATGGCTTTTTAAATGTTTTTATTCTGTGTCATTGTGTGTCTCCTAGCATTTTCAGTGTGGAGACCTTTCTGTCTCGTGTTTTGGTTTTCTAAAATTGTAATAAAATTCAATATTGATTGTTTAATACTGTGGTGATCCCGCGTTTGGTATACCCCTTTTCTTTCTTGTTATTAATACAGAAAGAGAGGAGGGACGGGGGATATTATTATAGGATAGGGCCATTATTACATTGGGGGCAAACACAACAAGGGTCCATGTATCTGACCAACATAAAGGAGAAGGCCCATGTTCAAATTTTGCACTGGTGCTAATCCGAATCTAGTTACATCAGTGCTAGAGATTTTATAAAAATCATGTACAGGGACACAACAAAAACTGAGCTGATTTCCTTAAGAACCCTTGCGTGCAGCCCATCTGGGAGCTAGGCCTTGTTCTCATAGATTTTATTTAGATTTTATTTAACTTAGCTTGGACCTTATTTTCATTTAGCCAACTGAATATTTTAATGAATGCATTAAGAGGACTGGGATTGACTATGCCAGCCATTCTCTTTCCTGTGCAATATGCAGTAAAAACGTAAAGAACCCATTCAATAATTCTGCCTTTTCTTGATCCTCAGTGACCAACTCCCTGTTACCATTAATTAGTGGATGCACATTGTTTATTTTATATATGTACATTTAAACATTTTCTTGGGATTTGTCTTGCTTTCCTTGGCTATGGCTGTTCATTAAGTATTTTAGCTGACTTGATTAATTTTTTTTATAGATTCTAAGTGTAGTTCTTTGTAGTTCTTTGCCTCAATCTGACCTGTTATATATATATATATATATATATATATATATATACAGTTAGGTCCAGAAATATTTGGACAGTGACACAATTTTCGCGAGTTGGGCTCTGCATGCCACCACATTGGATTTGAAGTGAAACCTCTACAACAGAATTAAAGTGCAGATTGTAACGTTTAATTTGAAGGTTTGAACAAAAATATCTGATAGAAATTGTAGGAATTGTACACATTTCTTTACAAACACTCCACATTTTAGGAGGTCAAAAGTAATTGGACAAATAAACCAAACCCAAACAAAATATTTTTATTTTCAATATTTTGTTGCGAATCCTTTGGAGGCAATCACTGCCTTAAGTCTGGAACCCATGGACATCACCAAATGCTGGGTTTCCTCCTTCTTAATGCTTTGCCAGGCCTTTACAGCCGCAGCCTTCAGGTCTTGCTTGTTTGTGGGTCTTTCCGTCTTAAGTCTGGATTTGAGCAAGTGAAATGCATGCTCAATTGGGTTAAGATCTGGTGATTGACTTGGCCATTGCAGAATGTTCCACTTTTTTGCACTCATGAACTCCTGGGTAGCTTTGGCTGTATGCTTGGGGTTATTGTCCATCTGTACTATGAAGCGCCGTCCGATCAACTTTGCGGCATTTGGCTGAATCTGGGCTGAAAGTATATCCCGGTACACTTCAGAATTCATCCAGCTACTCTTGTCTGCTGTTATGTCATCAATAAACATAAGTGACCCAGTGCCATTGAAAGCCATGCATGCCCATGCCATCACGTTGCCTCCACCATGTTTTACAGAGGATGTGGTGTGCCTTGGATCATGTGCCGTTCCCTTTCTTCTCCAAACTTTTTTCTTCCCATCATTCTGGTACAGGTTGAACTTTGTCTCATCTGTCCATAGAATACTTTTCCAGAACTGAGCTGGCTTCATGAGGTGTTTTTCAGCAAATTTAACTCTGGCCTGTCTATTTTTGGAATTGATGAATGGTTTGCATCTAGATGTGAACCCTTTGTATTTACTTTCATGGAGTCTTCTCTTTACTGTTGACTTAGAGACAGATACACCTACTTCACTGAGAGTGTTCTGGACTTCAGTTGATGTTGTGAACGGGTTCTTCTTCACCAAAGAAAGTATGCGGCGATCATCCACCACTGTTGTCATCCGTGGACGCCCAGGCCTTTTTGAGTTCCCAAGCTCACCAGTCAATTCCTTTTTTCTCAGAATGTACCCGACTGTTGATTTTGCTACTCCAAGCATGTCTGCTATCTCTCTGATGGATTTTTTCTTTTTTTACAGCCTCAGGATGTTCTGCTTCACCTCAATTGAGAGTTCCTTAGACCGCATGTTGTCTGGTCACAGCAACAGCTTCCAAATGCAAAACCACACACCTGTAATCAACCCCAGACCTTTTAACTACTTCATTGATTACAGGTTAACGAGGGAGATGCCTTCAGAGTTAATTGCAGCCCTTAGAGTCCCTTGTCCAATTACTTTTGGTCCCTTGAAAAAGAGGAGGCTATGCATTACAGAGCTATGATTCCTAAACCCTTTCTCCGATTTGGATGTGAAAACTCTCATATTGCAGCTGGGAGTGTGCACTTTCAGCCCATATTAGATATATAATTGTATTTCTGAACATGTTTTTGTAAACAGCTAAAATAACAAAACTTGTGTCACTGTCCAAATATTTCTGGACCTAACTGTATATATATATTTTATATATATATATATATATATACTATTCTAAATGTCCTATTTTCATTAATGGTAGGTGTAAATCATATGGAGTTTAGTTTTTCTTGACATACTTTACCTGTAGAAATTAATTTTCCGGCCTGATTAACCAATACAGATTTAGAGCCGATTTGTATCACTATGTGACAGTAGCTGGTTAAAGTCACTTCTACCTGTGTAAATTGGCCTTTTTAAAATTGCCCTCCCCGCCTGAGTTTGTTTTTCACATTTTAAGCAAAATGAAATGATACTGTATTCACTGTCACCAAGGTCATATAGTGATATTTCCGACAAATTCTACATTGTTAGAAATGACCAGATACGACAGAGAATTGTCTTTTGCTGGGTCTTTCCATAACAGACCCATCATTAAATTTCATCCGTCAATTATTGTGAAACCTTATACTGATATTCATGGACTTCTTTTTTCACAGTTCTCCACCTTCTCATTGTGCAGTTCCACCCCACTGGCTGCTGACTCCACACAGCGACTGCCCGCCGCTAGCTCTAAGGCAGGTGCACTGTACTTGGAGGCTTTGTGGAGGACTCCTGAATACTAAGCAGCTCTCCATGCTTCCTGTCACTGAACATCTGCCATCATACTGAGATGTTCTGCTGCTTCCAAATTTCTCTTTCTGGCATTGCCTTTACCTACCAGTTAGAGATGCACACACACATCTAGCTGCTAATGGGCCTATGTGGCCAGCTAACACAGTTAAATGGTTGCACAATATGATTTCTAGCATGTATGCATTTAATATTAGCATAATGTGCTGCCCAGGGTTATGGGGTACTCGGTCCCGTGCAGTGTATATCTGGGGAATGTCACTATGGTGGCCGTTGCCCGGTTCCGTGCCCTGGGCCCTTTTTGAAAAGGGAAATATTTACAGGGAATTAGAATAGTGTTCACACGTGACGCCACTTGAGGTGTTGCGGCTATGTAGATGGAGCCGCCGCTGCACAATGTCCACTACTGGGGCTGGTATTAATGGCAGCCTGGATGTTAGACCCTCCGCAAGCAGGACCGGGCCCCTGAGGGTAGGTGACATGACAGGTGTCGGAAGAAGGTAGTCCACACAAGGGGTTCAGTGCAACTGGTTCTTTACTCACTTTCTGGTGGTAACTGGTCACCCGTGGCCGGCTGGTTTCATCTTCAGGTCCCCTTTGTCCCAGTGCCAGTTTAGTAATCTGGTACCTTCTTCCCCTGCACCTGTCTCTGGTTGGTGGGTCCCCATGGTGTAGAGCAACTGGGGGTCCTGATCTGGTGGGTTTCCACTGCAGTCCGTATGACGGTAGCGTGAACCCTGTTGGGTTGGAGTCTCTGGTCCTGTCCCCGGTCCTCCCTTTGCTTCTGAGTCTCGGATTTTTAAAGTCAGCGAGCTCCTTGATGGTACCCTCGCTGTGCAGGTGTTATCAGAAACAGCTAGTGGGTGGATATATTCTCATGGAAGAAAAAGACCTAAAATATAACTTAAATACAGTTAGGTCCAGAAATATTTGGACAGTGACACAAGTTTTGTTATTTTAGCTGTTTACAAAAACATGTTCAGAAATACAATTATATATCTAATATGGGCTGAAAGTGCACACTCCCAGCTGCAATATGAGAGTTTTCACATCCAAATCGGAGAAAGGGTTTAGGAATCATAGCTCTGTAATGCATAGCCTCCTCTTTTTCAAGGGACCAAAAGTAATTGGACAAGGGACTCTAAGGGCTGCAATTAACTCTGAAGGCATCTCCCTCGTTAACCTGTAATCAATGAAGTAGTTAAAAGGTCTGGGGTTGATTACAGGTGTGTGGTTTTGCATTTGGAAGCTGTTGCTGTGACCAGACAACATGCGGTCTAAGGAACTCTCAATTGAGGTGAAGCAGAACATCCTGAGGCTGAAAAAAAAGAAAAAATCCATCAGAGAGATAGCAGACATGCTTGGAGTAGCAAAATCAACAGTCGGGTACATTCTGAGAAAAAAGGAATTGACTGGTGAGCTTGGGAACTCAAAAAGGCCTGGGCGTCCACGGATGACAACAGTGGTGGATGATCGCCGCATACTTTCTTTGGTGAAGAAGAACCCGTTCACAACATCAACTGAAGTCCAGAACACTCTCAGTGAAGTAGGTGTATCTGTCTCTAAGTCAACAGTAAAGAGAAGACTCCATGAAAGTAAATACAAAGGGTTCACATCTAGATGCAAACCATTCATCAATTCCAAAAATAGACAGGCCAGAGTTAAATTTGCTGAAAAACACCTCATGAAGCCAGCTCAGTTCTGGAAAAGTATTCTATGGACAGATGAGACAAAGTTCAACCTGTACCAGAATGATGGGAAGAAAAAAGTTTGGAGAAGAAAGGGAACGGCACATGATCCAAGGCACACCACATCCTCTGTAAAACATGGTGGAGGCAACGTGATGGCATGGGCATGCATGGCTTTCAATGGCACTGGGTCACTTATGTTTATTGATGACATAACAGCAGACAAGAGTAGCTGGATGAATTCTGAAGTGTACCGGGATATACTTTCAGCCCAGATTCAGCCAAATGCCGCAAAGTTGATCGGACGGCGCTTCATAGTACAGATGGACAATAACCCCAAGCATACAGCCAAAGCTACCCAGGAGTTCATGAGTGCAAAAAAGTGGAACATTCTGCAATGGCCAAGTCAATCACCAGATCTTAACCCAATTGAGCATGCATTTCACTTGCTCAAATCCAGACTTAAGACGGAAAGACCCACAAACAAGCAAGACCTGAAGGCTGCGGCTGTAAAGGCCTGGCAAAGCATTAAGAAGGAGGAAACCCAGCATTTGGTGATGTCCATGGGTTCCAGACTTAAGGCAGTGATTGCCTCCAAAGGATTCGCAACAAAATATTGAAAATAAAAATATTTTGTTTGGGTTTGGTTTATTTGTCCAATTACTTTTGACCTCCTAAAATGTGGAGTGTTTGTAAAGAAATGTGTACAATTCCTACAATTTCTATCAGATATTTTTGTTCAAACCTTCAAATTAAACGTTACAATCTGCACTTTAATTCTGTTGTAGAGGTTTCACTTCAAATCCAATGTGGTGGCATGCAGAGCCCAACTCGCGAAAATTGTGTCACTGTCCAAATATTTCTGGACCTAACTGTATATTAAAAAATGACCAAGAAAGTCATTACATAAAAACGTGTCCTAAAAACAAAGACACCTAGTCCTCAATAGGGATGATGCGTTCTCTCTGCTAAAGTGCATATCAAGCAGCAGTAAGGCGTGATATGGTATTTATGAAACCACTAGATGGTGACCAATCTTCTCTAGCCTTTCTCTGACTATTTATTGATGCCCAACATCTGAATGCGGTAAGACCTTTCCTTGTCTTTATTTTGGGGGGATCCATATCATTGTCAAGAAGGTGGGATCCCTGTTATCTTACAGAGGTCTTTTACCGGGATCAGGAGTCCCATCACTTTGAACCCGACCACCATACAAAAAAGGCGGATCCTTATGTGGGTGGTACGGGATTTTATATCCTAGTTTTCATTGTTTGGATATTTGGGACGTCTGTTTATATGTGCCGAACACCTATCCCATTTGAGCTTAGTGGCTATTGAGGACTAGGTGTCTTTGATTTTTACTTTTTTGGTCATTTTTTAGTGTAAACACATTAAAAGTTATATTTTAGGTCTTTTTCTTCCATGAAGATATATCCACCCTCTAGCTGTTTCGGATATTCCCTTATAGGGTGTTATCGTTGGTATTTTCTGCTGTTTATTTATTGCAGGTGTTATCAGGCCTGCCTGGAGCTTCTGCCTGACCTAGGGTCCTGTACCCCATTGGTGCATAGTTCCGGGAGTACTCCACTGTACTCCACCGGCAACTACCCTCCTGGGCACCAGGTTACTGTTCACTTCAAGTTAGTGCATCTCCTCTCTTCCTCTGTCACTGTCTTTCTCCGACTGTCCACCATCTGCCCCTCCCACCTTGTAAACTAGTGGACTGGACTTGCTCCACCTCTAGGCAGCCATCCATTGGTCCGACCCTAGCTGTGTACCATTCTATGGGGGATTGTTGGGGAAAAACTGGGATTTTGTGAAGTGTTTGTGTGTGACCGGCACTGGTCTTCCGGGACCCTAGGGGCTAGGCAAGTGAAAACTGGTTACACTTTTATTTTTCATGGAAACATATAAAAACATAGTAGGTCTTCCTACGCTGGGGAGGTTCATCACTTTAACATTGCTTTAACTGGAGTACCCCTCCCTGCACCCACCACCCAAAGGTCCACTATAGGTACTCTGGTGATGCACAACTGGTGCAAGTTTTTTACAATGTAAGAGTTTTTGACTGCTGCCAGTCCTGCAGCCTGGGTCAATTTTTATATCAAAACTCAAAAACTGGTAAACAAGGATGCAGAACCTTGTAGCTCCCTGATGGCTTCAGGGGCGCTACATTCCCCCTTGGTTAATTCCAACACATCCTCAGGCTGCAAGTGAAACTGGTTACACTTTTTATTTGACATGACAACATAAACATAACAGGTCTTCCCGCGCAGGGGAGGTTCAAGCTTTATCGTTGTTTTAACTGGAGTACCCCTCCCTGCACCCACCACCCAAAGGTCCTGGTCCCAGGACCCACTAAGGAGGCAGGTTACCAGTTCCGTTGGTGACCAGGTCTGAACCATCTCTGTCCCGGACCTTTCCTGCACCCGGCCTCTCCTGGTAGCGGTGTCCATTAGGGTCCACTGGTAGGGTGTATTCTGGTGATGCACAACTTGTGCAACTTTTTACAAGGGAAGAGTTTTTGGCTGCTGCCAGTCCTGCAGCCTGGATCAATTTTTATATGAAAGCATGAAAACTGGTAAAATTCTTACTTTCAATTGTCCATTTTCAAAACATTCAAAAAGCAGTTTAAATTGACATTTACATTTTTACATATTTACATTTTATTTTGTACACCTTATTTTCTGTACCTGAGCACAGGTTGACCCGAGTTGCTACAGACAGATCTATGTAACCCTGGTTTGTCAACTTGTCTTTGTAGTGCTCTGGTATGTGGTGTCTGTGTCACTCTAGTTTCTCTAAATGAATTAAGTGTTTGTCTGTCATTTCTCAATCTTCTGGTTTCATTGTTTCTGAGTGTACTATTTGTAGGCTCCTCTGGTGTTACTACAGCAGGTATTTCTTCTGGAGCTGGGATTACTTCTTCTTGAATAACTTCTTCCACTGGTTGTGGGAATGTAATCACTGTGACGATTATGGCTCCATTATATTGAGGCCAGTTTTCAGGAAAGTCTCCAAGTATTGTGTGTATCACCTTTCTTTTGGTTCTTGCACTTCAGGTATACTGGAAATCTCTTCTTAAGGTTTTAGCTGTTCTGGACATTTTTTCAATTGGTCCCTGGACACTGTTGATGTAGTTTTTCCTTGATCTTTGGTAATTACACAAGTATTCTTGTTGTTTGTGTTAGAAGGTAGCACTATGTAGGGTCCTGCTTCCCACTGATCGTCGAGTTTGTTAACTCTTCTCTTTCTTTTCAGTACTATTTCTCCTGGTACTAAAGGATCAGCTTTTGCTTTCGTATTAAAGTCCTTTTCTTGTTTTTCTTGACTCTGGCTCAAGCTCTGTTCAACGCATTCTTGTATCTTTCTTGTATTGCGCTTGACGAGTAGTATTCTACTCACTCTCTGATGAATCCAGCTCTGGCATGACAACTTCCTTCTCTACATCCACTGGTAGTCTTCCAGGTCTCGCTCTCATGAGGTATGCTGGCGTACAGTTTGTTGAACTTACTGGGATGTTATTGTAGATATCCACTAGGTCTGGTAGTTTCTCTGGCCTCATATTTCTTTCCTCTAGTGGGAGAGTCTTCAACAATTCAATGACGAATTGGTTCATTCTTTCACACGTTCCGTTGGTCTGTGCATGATAAGGAGTAGTACGAATTTTCTTGCATCCGTACAGGTTGCAGAACTCATGGAATATCTCCGCTTGAAATACAGGTCCTTGGTCTGTTAATACCTGGTCAGGGTATCCATGTGGTCTGCTGAAATGTGCTTGAAAGGCTTTTGCTGCAGTCTTTGCTGTTAAGTCCTTGACTGAGATGACTACCAAGAACCTGGAGTAATAATCCACTATTATTAGTGCATAGGTGTAGACTGTTTGACTAGGTGTCAATTTCACATGATCCAAGGCTCCAAGCTCCAAGGGCTGTTTGGTAACAATAGGCTGCAGTGGTGCTCTTTGACTGTCGCAATCCTTTCTCTTCAATGCACAGGGGCCACAGTTTCTGCACCAGTTTTCTATGGAGTTCCTCATTCCAATCCAATAGTATCTGTCTCGCAGTAATGCTTCCAACTTATTCCTGCCAAAGTGTCCTGCTCGATCATGGTTCGCTTCTAACACCATCTGGATGTGGCTTCTGGGTATCACCACTTGGCACACTCTTTCATGTGTTTTAGGGTTGGTAACACTTTTGCATAGTTTATCTCGGTGGAGGCATAGCCTGCTTCTCTCTTTCCACAACTGTTGAGCTTCAGGTGGAGCATCAGGTCTCAGGTGTGAAACTGGTTGGGTGATCAGTTCCTTGACCAACTTCACTGCAGGGTCACCATCCTGACTTTCTTTCCAACTATGATGAGGTAACGACTTTAATGCATCCTCTTGATTCTTGTTATAGGCTTGCTGGTACTGGGAGGCACCAGGGCAGTGGAAAGCTGGCAACTCAATCTCTTCCAACTCATCCACATCTTCTCCCTCCTCTGGTAAGTGAGGCATCCTGGATAATGCAGCTGCGTTGGCATTCTTGCGACCAACCCTATATTTGATGGTGAAATCATAGTTTGCTAGTTAAGCCACCCAACGTTGTTCCAGTGCACCCTATTTTGCTGTATTCAGGTGGGTCAGAGGGTTGGTATCTGTGAAAACGGTAAACTTCGCGGCTGCCAGATAGTGTTTGAACCGCTCTGTAAATCAAAAAAGTCAGTGGAGCCTCTATTAGGAGTCTCAACACAGAAACTAGCCAGATATCCCTCCAGGAAGGACCTAGCCAAGGAGTGGCTCTTTTTAGGAAACCACCATAACCACCATATTAACACTAGAACTACTGGACTCGTGACACCTATATAGAAATACATGATGCAAAGTAGTCAAAATGACTACCTCAGTAGTTCTAGTGTTAAGTGGCCCTTTTAGTCAATATCCAACTCTTTGACAAGTTTAAAGATATGACAAAGGAATTACCAAGGCCAGGTATCCATCCACAGACAGCTGTTTCGGGGTATTGCCCCTCATCAGTGTGGAGTAGGATTTGTCCAGGTGGGAGCAATGCCTAGTAGACCAACAAGACAAAACAATCACTGATCTCGGGGAGACCAGCCAGAGAAAACACTGCCAGCAGCCAACAAGGGCGCTCAAGACAGTGAAATCCTAGGTGCATTGCCCCCTGGGAAGTATGCAAATCAAAAAAGTTCGTGGAGTTCTGCATCCGTACAGGTTGCAGAACTCCCGGAATATCTCAGCTTCAAATGCAGGTCCTTGGTCTGTTAATACCTGGTTAGGGTATCCATGTGGTCTGCTGAAATGTGCTTGAAAGGCTTTTGCTGCAGTCTTTGCTGTTAAGTCCTTGACTGGGATGCCCACCAAGAATCTGGAGTAATGATCCACTATTATTAGTGCATAGGTGTAGCCTGTTTGACTAGGTGTCAATTTCACATGATCCAAGGCTCCAAGCTCCAAGGGCTGTTTGGTAACAATAGGCTGCAGTGGCGCTCTTTGACTGTCGCAATCCTTTCTTCTCAATGCACAGGGGCCACAGTTTCTGCACCAGTTTTCTATGGAGTTCCTCATTCCAATCCAATAGTATCTGTCTCGCGGTAATGCTTCCAACTTTTTCCTGCCAAAGTGTCCTGCTCGATCATGTTACACTTCTAAACCATCTGGATGTGGCTTCTGGGTATCACCACTTGGCACACTCTTTCATGAGTTTTAGGGTTGGTAACACTTCTGCATAGTTTACCTCGGTGGAGGCATAGCCTGCTTCTCTCTTTCCACAACTGTTGAGCTTCAGGTGGATCATCAGCTCTCAGCTGTGAAACTGGTTGGGTGATCCGTTCCTTGACCAACTTCACTACAGGGTCACCATCCTGACTTTCTTTCCAGCTATGATGAGGTAACGACTTTAATGCATCCTCTTGATTCTTGTTATAGGCTTGCTGGTACTGGGAGGCACCAGGGCAGTGGAAAGCTGGCAACTCAATCTTTTCCAACTCATCCACATCTTCTCCCTCCTCTAGTAGGTGAGGCATCCTGGATAATGCATCTGCGTTGGCATTCTTGCGACCAACCCTATATTTGATGGTGAAATCATAGTTTGTTAGTCGAGCCAGCCAACGTTGTTTCAGTGCACCCTATTTTGCTGTATTCAGGTGGGTCAGAGGGTTGGTATCCGTGAAAACGGTAAACTTAACACCAGATAGTGTTTGAACCGCTCTATAAATCAAAAAAGTCTGTGGAGCCTCTATTAGGAGTCTCAACACAGAAACTAGCCAGATATCCCTCCGGGAAGGACTACAAGAGCTTCCAATCTAAAAAGACATTTACAACGCTTCCCCCAGACGTTTTTTAAGAATATCTTAAAAACTCAAGAGACTCTTCAAATTTCTTAAAATGGATGCCTGCACATGTCACAGAGTGAACTATTTTGCTTTCAATGTTTGATTGATTTGTGACAACAAAAAAATTGTTACCAAGACACTGGCAGTAAAAGATAGTAAAGCTCATCACACCAGCCAGTTTCTCCAGGCCTTAGTGGAAAAAGCTCTGCAAGATTATGAACTCAGAAAAGAACAGGTTCTTGCTATTGTAATGAACAATGCTTCAAACATGATAAGTACAATTAAACTGATAACTGAGAATAATGAAGGTTGAACAGCAGCTAGAAGAAACCTTCAGATTCAGTATGTTTGAGATGGATCCACAGTCCTGTTCCTGTAACTGCGGAACAAATAGATATTAGTACAGAAGAACAGCAAAATGATCCTTTAGAATTAGATGATCTTGTTGAAGCTGCTTCACATCTCTCTCCTATTTATCACATGCGCGGTCTTGTGCACACACTGCCACCAGCAATAAGAGATAGTCTGCAAGAGGGACATGCAGGAGCTCTGGCTGGGAATGTGAGGGAATTGGTTATTGCTGCCAGAACCCCTAAAATTGATTCCATCTTGAAGAGACGTGCTGGAAAATGGGCAATTGTCAATCAAGCCACTTGGTGGGGCAGAACTTATTTAATGATTGAGCGATTGCTTGAGCTGAAACTCTTTCATATAGACATGGCCAACCCTCAGGTAATATTAAATGAAGGTCAATACACACAGGTAGCTGAACTGAAGGAATTGCTTCATAATCCATTGACAGAGACTAAAAAAATTACAAGTTGAGTATTTAATTTTCATTTAATTTTCATAAAAGAGTGAAAGAGCTTGCTGTTCTGCCTGTCCTAAAGAGGAGGTTTAATCTCAGATGGCATTGCTGATTCAATAAACCAGAGAGAGACACTGCTATTAGAAAATAAAATGCTTCTGTCTATGTGGACCCAAGTCATCGTATATTGCTGGATGATAAACAGCTTACTAAAGGAAAAGAAGCTCTGACAGAAGTAGCAGTTAGGATGAGTGGGCTACAGGACTGCCAAGAGCAAGAGGTCTTAGATTCTGCCAGTGCTACTGCTGCCGTATCTTTAGCCTCATCAGATGAAGAGTTTAATTTTGAAAAGTAATTGGACAACATGGAGCAACAAAGCGATGCCACAGGGAAAAATATTCCACTCCCATAGCAAAGAGATTGACCATATTTCAGCAAAATGTTTCACTTGCTCTCAAAGAAGTAGAACAGTTCAACCGTTCATCAAAACTGGCTGTGCATGAGGCAATGCCTTTATACCCTGAGATTGCTAGAGATGTTGCCCATGTGGTTACTGCTTTGCCACCAACCCAAGTTAGTGGAAAGAGGCTGTTCTCTAGCCTTACCCACTTACTGCGTAAGGCATTGCATATTTACAATTTGTTTATTTTTTTACTTGTATTCCAATAAATATATTTTATGCTCTATCTAAACAGCTTGATTATTGCATCATAATAATGATTAAAAGCCTGATGTTACCATTTTACTACAGTAAATTTATTACAAACATGAGTCATGTATGAGGGAGTCAGAGTCGTGGAGTCGGAGTTGGAATCGGGGAAACTGAGGAGTCAGAGTCGGAGTTGGAGGTTTGGCTTACCGACTCCTCAGCCCTGATTTTAGGTATTTTACAGTGTTTGGTGACTATTTTCCTGAAAGTGGAAAACCTTTCTAAAAAAAATCATAGTAAAAAAAAATAATATAGGAAACATAGTTTGGAAACCATCAGGTGATCAGTCGAAATAAAAAAAATAATATTCCCAGAAAAGAAAACGTTTACAATTTATAGTTTACAGTTTACATGACCTTTACATTTTTCACTGCACCTACACAACTGCTTTCTTGTGCAAAATCCACGTTGATGATCCTGACATGTCCTAATTGTTCCTCATATCCTGACACTTTATTTTATTTAAACTCATTCTGTTCTTATCCCTTTAGAAAACTCTACCTATGTCAGGAATTGTGCTGAATCGAGTGGCACCTCCATGCCATTAATTTTCCATGACTTTACCAGAACTCATTGAGCTATGTCTGTCAGTCTATTAGAGGATGTATGGAGTGGAGGAGTGAAAGCATGACCTTTACTCCATTCTTGAAGACCTGTTCTCAGAATCGATAAGGTTTCCAGTGGTTGAAACCACAGCATTGTCTCCTATAACTTCCTTAATTTAGTAGAATCCCTTTTACTGAAAAGTGTGGCAAGATATTGTATTGGAAAGACTACCAAACCTACCCTCAAGGACTATATTATCCCTGTTAATGACTCCTCCTTTAAAATCGTATCTTTTACCAACAAAAAATATACATATCTTAAAATGTGATCAATGAAAAAGCTTTGCTTCCACCCAGAGTATAACTCTGCATTGCACCCCATGGGATTGCTTTGTAACTAAATCTTGAGTCAAAAGCCTAATACATCTCCTATATGCTCTCTGGAATTTGCTTCTCAAATGATGTTTTCTGTTAACATCTTTTTATATATTCATCTGTTTATCTGTTGACTTTATATACAACTGCATTTAACAGAGCGTTCTCCATAATTTTACATCTAGATTATTCTTACTTTGCTTACTATAAATTTATCTTAATAAAACACAGTTTATGTTATTTAAAAAAAATTCTGAAAACTTTGAAGACATGTAAGTGCCCTTTCTTTAAGGAGGACCTAGCACCCATTGGATAGGATAAAATCCATGTTGTGTACAAAAATGTGCTCATTCTGAAAAACTTACAAAACAAATAAAAGTAGTTCAAAATATACAGTTAGGTCCAGAAATATTTGGGCGACACAGGTTTTTGATATGATATTTCAGCTATTTACCAAAACATAGTCAAGATACAGGTATGTAATCATTATGGGTTTAAAATACAGATTCTTAGGGGTACTTTGCACACTACGATATCGCAGCTGCGATGTCGGTGGGGTAAAATCGAAAGTGACGCACATCCGGCGTCGCTGTCGATATCGTAGTGTGTACATCCTTTATCATACGATTAACGAGCGCAAAAGCGTCGTAAACATATCATCGGTGTAGTGTCCAACATTTCTATAATTTAGCTGCAGCGACAGGTACGATGTTGTTCCTCGTTCCTGCGGCAGTACACATCGCTGTCTGTGAAGCCGCAGGAGCGAGGAACATCTCCTACCTGCGTCCTGCGGCTCACACCGGCTATGCGGAAGGAAGGGGGGGTGGGCGGGATGTTTACGTCCCGCTCATCTCCACCCCTCCGCTTCTAATGGCTGCCTGCCGTGTGACGTCACTGTGACACCGCACGACTCGCCCCCTTAGTAAGGAGGCGGTTCGCCGGCCAAAGCGACATCGCAGGGCAGGTGAGTGCATGTGAAGCTGCCGTAGCGATAATGTTCGCTATGGCAGCAATCACAAGATATCGCTGCTGCGACGGGGGTGGGGACTATCGCGCTCGGCATCGCAAGCATCGACTTGCGATTTTGTAGTGTGCAAAGTACCCCTAAAAGATGCTCTCAATGGAAGAGAAACAGACCATCATTAGGCTGAAAAAAAAAAGAAAACCATCAGTGAGATAGCTGAAATGTTAGGAGTGGCCAAATAAACAGTTTGGTACACCCCCCCCCCCCCCCCCCGAAAAAATAAATAAATAAATAAAAGAACACTTGTGAGCTTGAGAACTCAAAAAGGCCTGCACATCCACGGAAGATAACAGTGATTAATGATCGCAAAATCCTTTCCATGGTGAAGAAAAGCCCCTTCACAACATCCACTCAAGTGAAGAACACTCTCCAGGAAGTAGGTGTTTCAGTGTCTACCATAAAGAGAAGACTTCATTAGAGAAAATACAGAGGGTTCACCACAAGGTGCAAACCATTAATCAGCCTTCAACATATAAAAGTCAGATTAGACTTTGCCAAAAAAAAAAAATATCTAAAGAAGCCATCCCAGTCCTGGAAAAGCATTGTATGGACAGATGAAACCAAGATAAACCTGTACCAGAATGATGGGAAGAAGAAAGTAGGTAGGTGGCTTGGAACTGCTCATGATAGAAAGTAGTACACATCCTCTGTCAGACAAGTGGAGGCAGTGTGATGCTCAGTCATGCATGGCTTCCAATGGCACAGGGTCACTAGTGTTTATTGATGATGTGACTAAAGATACAAGTCCAGCAAAGTTGATTGGATGGTGCTTCACAGTACAGATAGACAATGACTGCAACATACTTCAAAAGCAGCCCGAGAGTTTTTTAAGGCAAAGAAGTGGAATGTTCTGCACTGACTGAGTCAATCACCAGATCTCAACCCCATCAAGCATGTATTTCACATGTTTAAGAGAAAACTTAAGGCAGAAAGACAATCAAACAAGCAACCACTAAAGTCAGCTGCAGTAAAGACCAGCAAAGCATCACAAAGAAGGAAGCCCTGTGTTGGTGACGTTCATGGCTTCCAGACTTCAAGCAGTCATTGCCTGTAAAGGATTCCCTACAAGGTACTAAAAATAAATTTTATTTATTACATAGTTACTTAGGTTGAAAAAAGACCTAAGTCCATCTAGTTCAACCTTCCTCCACCAGTTCTACATTTTGTCACTAAGTCATTTATAACCAACAATGTTATGTGTAGTGAGGAAATCATCCAGCCATTGTGGTAGGGCATTCCACAGTCTGACTGCTCTAACTGTAAAGAACCCTTTCCTATTTAGCTGCCGGAATCGCTTTTCTTCCACTCGAAGTGTATTCCCCCTGGTCCTTAGTATTGCCTTTGGAAGGAATAAGTCATGTGCCAGTCCTTTATATTGACCACACATGTATTTATACATATAAATGAGATCTCCTCTGAGATGTCTTTTTTCTAAGCTAAACAAATCTAACTTTTTCAACCTGTCATCATATGGGAGGCCTTCCATTCCTTGTAGTAGTCTAGTTACCTTCCTTTGAACTAACTCTAACTTCTGAATATCCTTTTTAAAATGTGGAGCCCAAAACTGGATTCCATATTCCAGATGTGGCCTTACAAGTGGTTTATAGAGGGGTAACAATACGTCGGGATCTAATTTCTCTTTTTATACACCCTAAAATCTTGTTTGCTTTAGCAGCTGCTGCTTGACATTGAGTGCTGCTGCTCAGCTTATTTGTAATGAGAATACCCAAGTCCTTCCCCTGTTCTGTAGTCCCAAGTTTACTTCGATTTAATGTAAAGTAAATTTGTCCAATTACTTTTGAGCCCCTCAAATCAAGAGGCTTTAAAGAAAAATAAATATTAGTAGTAAATCCAGCTCACCTTTGCTATTATCAATCCCTTGTTCAGAGCATGGACACAGGCTTCGAAACGGCCTGGTTATTTGATAAGTGAAATAAAGTACCGGTAATCTAGCTCAAATCAACAATTTCTTCTTTACTACTTGAAAAATTCTCGTACATCGTACATCAGGTATTTAATCATGATTAAGGGTGGATACATACATCAAACATGTTGATGCACACGCTACTATAGCGTTCTCTTTGTAAGTACCTGATCTCCCGTGTACAAGAATTTTTTAAGTAGTAAAGAAGAAGTTCATTTGAGCTGGATTACTTTGTTTCACATATAGAAAAATGGTTGCAATTCATAAATATTTCAATGGATATTCTCGTTCAATCCCTTTAATTAAACCTGAATATCTACACTTCAATTGCATCTCAAGGTTTTTCATGTGAAATTAAATATTAAATGTGAAATAGCAATATTAAATGTGAAATAGCAGCATGGAGAGCCCAAATTCCAAAGATTCTGTCAATGTCCAAATATTTCTGGACCTAATCGTATAACACTAGTGATGTGCGAGCGTTCGTGCCACTGCTCAATACTCGATCAAGCATGAAGATGCTTAGGCATTGGGCACTCTCGTTACTTAATCGAGCACCAGCACTACCAGCAATTAGATCGCTTTTCCACAGCGCTCTCCTCTTGCACCCATCGTGGCATCTGGACTGCACTGCGTCCAGCCCGTCCAGCCCTGGTCACTCCCACTGACCTGCAGAAGTCTATTCCTTGTCTGACCTTCCTGACAGTGTACGTTTTGAGGAAGGTTTCTTTTGAAACCAAAACATCACATTGTTGTACATCATTCTTGCCACATTAAAATTTTTGACTCACTTGTGCAAAATTTGAGTGCCGGAATCTATGTGTTGTTCGCTACTTAATCGAGCTGTGCTCGTGACCCTGCCCTGCACGTATTGCGCCTTTTTGACAGCCAATCAACATACGGGATTGCCTGCCATACTCAGTAATGCCATAGCCAGGTTGACTACTGACATTACTGTGATTGGTCGGCTACATCGCATCATCGGGTCTGTATGAGATCCAGTAACGCCACACAATGTACCTGGTAATAGTGTAGAGAGAGGTTCTGCTGGAGAAAGGACAGTGTGTTATAGTGTGACAGTACCTGCTGGTACAACAGTAAACCAACAGTCCTTTTCTGTGCTAATTCTACAATAACATAGCTCTTAGCTGCATTCAGTGTAGGGCAAGCTGCTGGAGAAGGAATAGTGTATTAGAGGCAAGTAGCCAGAGATTCTAGCCTAACAGACTGTGCTGCTGCTACCTAAAAAAAATAAAATCTATTGTATTCCTTCCTAATACTGCTCTTAGCTGCATTTAGTGTAGGGAAAGCTGCTGGAGAACGGATAGTGTATTAGAAGCATGTAGGCAGGAATTCGGCAGGAATTAGGTACAGAATATGTTTTTAACTTTAGTAGGTTAGGGACTGTCTCAGATGGGTACACCGTGACGAGGTGAGACAGCTTCTTACCTTTTTGCAAAAATGTATATACTAAGTACCCTGTTATTAAGCACTTGCAATTTATTTATTTATAGTCAGGGTATTTTTCCTACAATTTTTCTCCTTGGTTTTTTTCTAGTGTAGGGAAAGCTGCTGGGGAAGGGATAGTGTATTAGAAGCATGTAGGCAGGAATTCTAGCCATACAGACCTTGCTGCTACGTAAAAATATATTCTCTAATGATACCGCTCTTAGATGCATTTAGTGTAGGGCAAGCTGCAGGAGAATGGATAGTATATTAGGTGCTTGTAGGCAGGGATTCTAGCCTTATAGACCCTGCTGCTGTAAATATACTCTATTCTCTAATAATACCACTCTTAGCTGCATTTAGTGTACAGGCCGCTTTACACGCTGCGATATCATGACCAATATCGCTAGCGTGCATACCCGCCCTCATCGGTTGTGCATCACGTGCAAATCGCTGCCCGTGGCGCACAACATCGCGCGGACCCGTCACACTACTTACCTGCCTAGCGACGTCGCTGTGATCGGCGAACCGCCTCCTTTCTAAGGGGGCAGTTCGTTCAGCGTCACAGCGACGTCACAGCAGCGTCAACGAACCGCCGACCAATAGAAGCGGAGGGGCGGAGATGAGCAGGACGTAACATCCCGCACACCTCCTTCTTTCCTCATTGCGGGCGGCCGCCGGTAATGTGAGGTTCCTCGTTTCTGCGGTGTCACACATAGCGATGTGTGCTGCCACAGGAGCGACAAACTACTTTGTATACCGAGCAGCAGCGATATTCGAGAATAGGGGGGCATGTCACCGATGATCGATTTTGACCGTTTTTGCGATGATTCAAAATCGCTCATAGACACACAAACATCGCTAAAGCGACCGGATGTGCGTCACAAATTCCGTGACCTCAACAAGATCGTTTGAGCGATGTCGCAGAATGTAAAGCGGCATTAAGGCAAGCTGAGGAAGAAGGGATAGTGTATTAGGGGCAGGGATTCTAGCCTTACAGACCTTGCAGCTGCAACCTAAAACCAAAAGTCCTTTTCAGGCCTACATCTATACTTTTCCTATTAAAGGGGTTATCCGGCTTATTTTGACTTTTTTTTATTATTACCCTATTGGGCTACATTGGGGCAGGTAAGTAGATAGTGAGCACTTACCTGCCCTGCTGTCAGCCCTCTCCCCAGGCTCAGAGCGATCATGTGATCGCTCCTGCCGCGATTTTGCTGCTTCCGGTCATTTCATGTCAACATTGGCAGGACCATGTTGTCATGCAAATCTGTGAACAGCATGTTGCCGCCCTGCTGGGTGGGTACAGTGCGTGAGTCCCCGCCCCCCTTCCTGCACCCTCCCACACATTTCTCCGCACTCGTACTCTCCCCACAACCTCCCGCGGCACAGCTGTGGGACCCGTGACCTGGGAGAGGGGCCTGGCGGCAGCTGCAGCGGTGTCACCGCCAGCAGTGGGCTCCCTGCTCAGGATCGCACATTCAAATGTACCGGCATCACAGATCACAGATGCCGATATATTTGCAAGCACTGATGAGAGGGAGCGCTGCGCTGCTACTTATCACTGTCCTGCTGTCTGTGTCTGACAGTTCAGGACAGCGATGACGTCACTACTGTGCTGATATGTCCAGACCAGACAGCGGACGAACGTGCAGGAGGGGCGGGGACCGAGGAGGGGTAAGTATGTACTCCCTACATGTGTTCCCTAAGGGGGTAGGGGGGTCGGTGCAGAACGATGGTGGGAGGGGTCAGTGCAGAACGATGGTGGGGTGTCGGTACAGAGCGCCATGTGTGTGTGTGTGGGGGGGTGGGTTGCAGAGCCCTATGTGTGTGTGCGGTTCAGAGCCCAATGTGGTGTGGGATGCAGAGCCCTGTGTGTGTGCGGTGCAGAGCCCTATGTGTGTGTGCGGTGCAGAGCCCTATGTGTGTGTGCGGTGCAGAGTCCGATGTGTGTGTGGGGTGCAGAGAGCCCTATGTGTGTGTGGGGTGCAGAGCAATATGTGTGTATTTGGTGCAGAGCCCTATGTGTGTGTGCGGTGCAGAGCCCTATGTGTGTGTGCGGTGCAGAGCCATATGTGTGTGTGGGGTGCAGAGCCATATGTGTGTGTGCGGTGCAGAGCTCTATGTGTGTGTGCGGTGCAGAGCCATATGTGTGTGTGCTGTGCAGAGCCCTGTGTGTGGTGGGCAGAGCCCTGTGTGTGTGCGGTGCAGAGCCCGATGTGTGTGTGTGTGGTGCAAAGTCCGATGTGTGTGTGCTGCAGAGCCATATGTGTGTGTGGTGTGCAGAGCCCTATGTGTGTGTGCGGTGCAGAGTCCGATTTGTGTGTGGTGTGCAGAGTCCGATGTGTGTGTGCGGTGCAGAGCCATATGTGTGTGTCGTGTGCAGAGCCCTATGTGTGTGTCGTGTGCAGAGCCCTATGTGTGTGTGCGGTGCAGAGTCCGATGTGGTGGGGGGTGCAGAGCCATATGTGTGTGTGGTGTGCAGAGCCCTATGTGTGTGTGCGGTGCAGAGTCCGATGTGGTGGGGGGTGCAGAGCCATATGTGTGTGTGGGAAGCAGAGCCATATGTTTGTGTGCGGTGCAGAGCCATATGTGTGTGTGCAGTGCAGAGCCATATGTGTGTGTGGTGTGCAGAGCCCGATGTGGTGGGGGGTGCACAGCCCGATGTGTGTGTGCGGTGCAGAGCCGTATGTATGTGTGCGGTGCTGAGCCCGATAGGTGTGTGCGGTGCAGAGCCGTATGTGTGTGTGCGGTGCAGATCCCTATGTGTGTGTGCGGTGCAGAGTCCGATGTGATGGGGAGTGCAGAGCCCGATGTGGGGCTGTTATTTCCAATGCTGTAGTGATAACAGGTCAGTGCTGGGGCATAATACTGACAGGGAATGTGTGTTTCCATGGGCGGGCAGAGGGCGGGGCTGGCAGGGGGCGGGGCTGGATACTGAGGCCGGGCGGTGCCAGCTCTGACTGAGGTTTAGCACAGGATGTTGTCATGTTTGCTGGAGCTGAATATAAACAAAGAACTGCAGAGAATAGAGGGATAATTCAAGAGGAACAAAAGTTAAAAAATAAAAAATAACAATGTAGGGGTGTTTTATATGACAATACAGCACAGATTAGCTTAACAAAAATTTTTGAGTTTATGTCGTACAACCCCTTTAATAATGCTATTAGCTGCATTCAGTGTAGAGATAGCTGCTGGAGAAGGGATCGTTTTAGATTAGAGGTAGGGCATATTGCTTTACAGTCCTTCTAGAGGTATACTGCCGCTGAAACCTAATTGTGTTAGTTAGGGCATGAGTGATGTTATGGGATATGTGCAGGTGTAAGGCAGGGATGGCATACTGGGAAATATATTGGCAGCTGGGGACCGATTACTGTAGGATGGCTGCCATAATCAGGAGTCCACCAGCCTAAACGGCAACAGTTCCAGGGCAAGCAATCAGTATATGCAAACAAGTCCACATGCAAAGTGTCCTCTTTAATTGTGAGCAGCGAGTGTGAGTAACCACAGAAGTGGGATGATTACGCTGATTATGATGTCATAGCTGCTCACAATATTGGTTGATTTCAAAAAGTTTTGTCAGTTGAGTGAGAGCTGGCTGCTGGCCCTCTAAAAAGTATGAACGAGTGCCGCATGATGACTCTGTGGATATGGTGGATATGGTTTTGGAGGAGGACAATAAAAACAAAAAAAACATGTACTATACAGGATGGTCCAAAAGTAGGTGGACAGTATGTGTAATAGGGTTATGATTTATCAAACATGGTGTAAAGTGAAACTGACTCAGTTGCCCTTAGCAACCAATCAGATTCCATTTTTCATACTTCACAGACTCTTTGGAAAATAAAAGGTGGAATCTGATTGTTGCTAAGTGCAACTGTGCCGCCCCGCAGCAGTCAAACTGTTCGGATCTGGGGTTACTGTGGCTCAAGGGTCTCTGGACCTGGGGGCTTGCGGCCACTCAAATGTAAAGGGAGTATTTTCAGGGGATAAATGTTCGTGACGCCACCTGCGGGTTGCGGTAAGGGGAGTACCGCCGCTGCTGATAGGAGTACCAGGGCTGATGGTGTGGGGCGGCAAGGTGTCAGTCCCTCCGCAGGTAGGGACGGCCCCGGACAGTGGGGGGTATAGTGAGCGGGTTGTTGCTTGGCCTTGGGAAAGCAGGGTGCAGGGGTCGAGTTACTCACTGCAGTAGTCTTGGTGCTGGATTAGGTGGAATAAGCAGACACTCACACAGATGCTAAACCAAAGTCTCTAGGGACCGCAGTTTCTGCGGGGGGAGCCCGTCCAGGTCCCGCTCCCACCGGTGTCACTTGGTAAGTCCGGAGCCCTGCCTCTGTGCACAAATTGATTGAGCTTTGTGGCCCTTCGGCTTGAAGCTTTTGGAGCCCCGCTACCTGTGTGTATGGCAGCTGTGCTCTTGATGGCTGGCACTTGGGATTTTAGTGGCTTGTGTGCTTTGGAGAACCCTATCCCCCGCGTTGTGCTGATGCCTTCAATCTTTGAGCTCTTGGGGAAAGTTCATAAAGAGATTATCCTCCACAGGTTAATTATCAAGGCGCCTGAAGCTCTTCTCTGATCTAGGGTCCTGTGCCCCACCGTGCTCGGTAACGGTCAGTTCTTTTGGGGTCTTGATGCCGACAGTCCTCCTAGACTATGTTGCACCCTCTCCAATGTCACTGGCACTGGTCCCCAACTACTTTGGTCCCGGACCACCGTCTGCGACCCAACCTGTCGCCTCCCTGGGAGCTACAACTCCCTAGCTCCTCATTCTTTGAGGGCTAACTCTCTTCTCTCTGTCTCTCCTCCCACCAGTCTGCCTGACCCCAAGGTGGGCAGCCGTGCTCCAACTTGACCAACCCACTGGTGTGTCTTTACAGGTCATGGTGTAAGGAGTGGTTGGGATTTGTAGTGCGGATGTTAGTGACACCGTTGTTGGGAACCTGGAGCCATGGGGGGTAGGCCCTGCACCCTGGGTGACAGGATGCAGTTCCCTGTAGCACCCTGATGTATTCAGGGGCGCTACACAACTGAGTCAGTTTCACTTTACACCATGTGTGATAAATAATAACCCGCATTACCGTTCTAGTAGTTTAATTCAAATAATGCACCCCTGATCCTAGTGCATCCCTGATCTTAGTTCATCCCTGATCCTAGTACACCCCTGATCCTAGTGCACCTCTGATCCTAGTGCATCTCTGATCCCAGTGGACCCCTGATCCTAGTGCATGTCTGATCCCAGTAGACCCCTGATCCTAGTGCATCCCTGAACCTAGTGCACCCCGATCCTAGTGCATCACTGATCGTAGTGCACCCCGGATCCTAGTGCATCCCTGATCCTAGTGCATCCCTGATCCTAGTGCACCCCTGATCCTAGTGCATCTCTGATCCTAGTACACCCCTGATCCTAGTCCATCCCTGATATTAGTGCATCCCTGATCCTAATGCACCCCTGATCCTAGTGCATCTCTGATTCTAGTGCACCCCTGATCCTAGTCCATCCCTGATACTAGTGCACTCCTGATCCTAGTGCATCCCTGATCCTAGTGCATCCCTGATCCTAGTGCACCCCTGATCCTAGTGCATGCCTGATCCTAGTGCACCCCTGATCCTAGTGTATCCCTGATCTTAGTGCACCCCTGATCCTAGTCCATCTCTGATCTTTTTGCACCCCTGATGCTAGTGCATCCATGATACTGGTGAATCCCTGATACTAGTGCATCCCTGATCCTAGTGCACCCCTTATCCTAGTGCATCACTGATCCTAGTGCATCCCTGATCCTAGTGCACCCCTGATCCTAGTGCATCCCTGGTCCTAGTGCACCCCTGATCCTAGTGCATCTCTGATCTTAGTGCACCCCTGATCCTAGTCCATCCCTGATCCTAGTGCATCCCTGATCCTAGTGCACCCCTGATTCTAGTCCATCCCTGATACTAGTGCACGCCTGATCCTAGTGCACCCCTTATCCTAGTGCATCCCTGATCTTAGTGCACCCCTGATCCTTGTGCACCTCTGATCTTAGTGCACCCCTGATCCTAGTGCATCCATGATACTAGTGAATCCCTCATACTAGTGCATCCGTGATCCTAGTGCATCTCTGATCCTAGTACACCCCTGATCCTAGTCCATCCCTGATACTAGTGCATCCCTGATCCTAATGCACCCCTGATCCTAGTGCATCTCTGATTCTAGTGCACCCCTGATCCTAGTGCATCCCTGATCCTAGTGCACCCCTGATCCTAGTGCATGCCTGATCCTAGTGCACCCCTGATCCTAGTGTATCCCTGATCTTAGTGCACCCCTGATCCTAGTCCATCTCTGATCTTTTTGCACCCCTGATGCTAGTGCATCCATGATACTGGTGAATCCCTGATACTAGTGCATCCCTGATCCTAGTGCACCCCTTATCCTAGTGCATCACTGATCCTAGTGCATCCCTGATCCTAGTGCACCCCTGATCCTAGTGCATCCCTGGTCCTAGTGCACCCCTGATCCTAGTGCATCTCTGATCTTAGTGCACCCCTGATCCTAGTCCATCCCTGATCCTAGTGCATCCCTGATCCTAGTGCACCCCTGATTCTAGTCCATCCCTGATACTAGTGCACGCCTGATCCTAGTGCACCCCTTATCCTAGTGCATCCCTGATCTTAGTGCACCCCTGATCCTTGTGCACCTCTGATCTTAGTGCACCCCTGATCCTAGTGCATCCATGATACTAGTGAATCCCTCATACTAGTGCATCCGTGATCCTAGTGCATCTCTGATCCTAGTACACCCCTGATCCTAGTCCATCCCTGATACTAGTGCATCCCTGATCCTAATGCACCCCTGATCCTAGTGCATCTCTGATTCTAGTGCACCCCTGATCCTAGTCCATCCCTGATACTAGTGCACTCCTGATCCTAGTGCATCCCTGATCCTAGTGCACCCCTAATCCTAGTGCATGCCTGATCCTAGTGCACCCCTGATCCTAGTGTATCCCTGATCTTAGTGCACCCCTGATCCTAGTCCACCTCTGATCTTTTTGCACCCCTGATGCTAGTGCATCCATGATACTGGTGCATCCCTGATCCTAGTGCACCCCTTATCCTAGTGCATCACTGATCCTAGTGCATCCCTGATCCTAGTGCACCCCTGATCCTAGTGCATCCCTGGTCCTAGTGCACCCCTGATCCTAGTGCATCTCTGATCTTAGTGCACCCCTGATCCTAGTCCATCCCTGATCCTAGTGCATCCCTGATCCTAGTGCACCCCTGATTCTAGTCCATCCCTGATACTAGTGCATGCCTGATCCTAGTGCACTCCTTATCCTAGTGCATCCCTGATCTTAGTGCACCCCTGATCCTTGTGCTCCTCTGATCTTAGTGCACCCCTGATCCTAGTGCATCCATGATACTAGTGAATCCCTCATACTAGTGCATCCCTGATCCTAGTGCACCCCTGATCCTAGTGTATCCCTGATCCTAGTGCACTCCTGATCCTAGTGCATCCCTGATCCTAGTGCACTCCTGATCCTAGTGCACCCTCAATCCTAGTGCACCCTCGATCTTGGTGCACCCTTGATCTTAGTGCATCCCTGATCCTAGTGCACCCCTTATCCTAGTGCATCACTGATCCTAGTGCATCCCTGATCCTAGTGCACCCCTGATCCTAGTGCATCCCTGATCCTAGTGCACCCCTGATCCTAGTGCATCACTGATCCTAGTGCATCTCTGATCCTAGTGCACCTCTGATCCTAGTGCATCACTGATCCTAATACATCCCTGATCCGAGTGCATCCCTGATCCTAGTGCATATCTGATCCTAGTGCACCCCTGATCCTAGTGCATCCCTGATTCTAGTGCATCCCTGATCCTAGTGCATCACTGATCCTAGTGCATCCCTGATCCTAGTGCACCCCTGATCCTAGTGGATCCCTGATCCTAGTGCATCACTGATCCCAGTGCATCCCTGATCCTAGTGCACCCCTGATCCTAGTGCATCCCTGATTCTAGTGCATCCCTGATCCTAGTGCATCACTGATCCTAGTGCATCCCTGATCCTAGTGCACCCCTGATCCTAGTGGATCCCTGATCTTAGTGCACCCCTGATCCTAGTCCACCTCTGATCTTTTTGCACCCCTGATGCTAGTGCATCCATGATACTGGTGAATCCCTGATACTAGTGCATCCCTGATCCTAGTGCACCCCTTATCCTAGTGCATCACTGATCCTAGTGCATCCCTGATCCTAGTGCACCCCTGATCCTAGTGCATCCCTGGTCCTAGTGCACCCCTGATCCTAGTGCATCTCTGATCTTAGTGCACCCCTGATCCTAGTCCATCCCTGATCCTAGTGCATCCCTGATCCTAGTGCACCCCTGATCCTAGTGCATCACTGATCCGAGTGCATCCCTGATCCTAGTGTATCCCTGATCCTAGTGCACCCCTGATCCTAGTGCATCCCTGATTCTAGTGCATCCCTGATCCTAGTGCATCACTGATCCTAGTGCATCCCTGATCCTAGTGCACCCCTGATCCTAGTGGATCCCTGATCCTAGTGCATCACTGATCCTAGTGCATCCCTGATCCTAGTGCACCCCTGATCCTAGTGCACCCCTGATCCTAGTGCATCACTGATCCTAGTGCATCCCTGATCCTAGTGCATCCCTGATCCTAGTGCACCCCTGATCCTAGTGCATCACTGATCCTAGTGCACCCCTGATCCTAGTGCATCCCTGATCCTAGTGCATCCCTGATCCTAGTACATCCCTGATCCGAGTGCACCCCTGATCCTAGTGCATCTCTGATCCTAGTGCACCCCTGATCCTAGTGTATCCCTGATCCTAGTACACCCCTGATCCTAGTGCATCCCTGATCCTAGTGCATCCCTGATCCTAGTGCACCCCTGATCCTAGTGCATCCTTGATCCTAGTGCATCTCTGATCCTAGTGCATCCCTGATCCTAGTCCATCCCTGATACTAGTGCACCCCTGATCCTAGTGCATCCCTGATCTTAGTGGATCCCTAATCTTAGTGGATCCCTGATCTTAGTGGAACCCTGATCTTAGTGCACCCCTGATCCTGCACAACACGTGTTTACCAGGATATTTATTGAAGGTCAATGGATGTTTTACTCCTATTAAAACTTCTGTTGACCTTATGCCAAAATACAGTTTTCAAAGTCCCTTTAATTTTTAAGGGGCTAGATGATTGTATTGTGTAAATATGTGTAATGTGTGTGTCCAGTGTATGATATACATGTGTGTAGTGAGTACATGTAAGTCACGTTTCATTATTATGTTTACCTGGGCTTTTCAGTACATTTGTTGCCTTATTGACACCTCTTTAGCACACATTTCCCATTAAATTCTTTTGGCACATTAAGTGGTCCTAATAGTTCACTTTTGATTTAGGAGTAACTTATAGCATGATGTTAGTGCTTTATGACACTACTATTGGGTAAAGTATAGCAGTATCATTTCTGTGTAAGATAGCAATATTGAATGCTCAGTTTGACAATCTTATCTGTCACAACTCACAGCTATTAGGCTTTGTGTACTTGAAATGTTCTAAGGTTTCCAGTATTTTTCATGTCAACAATAGCAATGGCTTTAGTCTATTTAAAAAAAAAAAAAAAGAAAATAGATCTCAGAAGGACAATCAGCGCTGTCAGGAACTGAAAATGGAACTGTCACAGTACTATTATAAATGGGAGCAATGGCGCTTACATGAGCAGAGGTAATATTAGTATTAATTTCCACTGCTTTGTAGCCAAGTAAGATCTTGTTCACACACAACTTGTGCTGGACATAACAGCTCGGATCACAGTTGCATTGATTACTTAATTGCATTTTTTTTTAGTGAATATTCAACTACATTTCAATTCTAGAGGCTCCAAAAGTATTAAAGGGTATGATAACAAGACAGGATAGGAGTAGTGAACCCTGAAGTATGGCTATATAAGAGGGGCAACCATCAATTCCCCTTTCACGGGCTTATGCTTTTGTGATTGTCAAACAGTTATCTAGCAATCACTGCTTTGGACAATTCACTAATCACCTAATTTCAAATAATGAAGTAATAAAAAATTATTTTCCCATAAAGACGTATCAATCTGCTGCTTCGATCTGTTGAAAGAACTTGTTTCATCTATCAAAGCCATGTAGCAGTGGCACACCAGCAATGGCGGGCAGACCCTGCTATGGAGCCTGTGAGTCAGGGGGGCCCGTTGGCCAGGGCCCCCTCCCCCACCCATCATTGCACATTGAAGTGCATCTTAAGATGCAACTTAAGATCAATGATGAACCCACTGTGCCAAGACGTACACAGCTGCAGAACGCTCGCCATAGAGACCAGGACAGCAGGAGACCAGCGAGAGGTGAGTATTTTTATTTTTTATTTAAATCAGTGCGTACAATGGTGGCCATAATAGTATTTGGAGGACTATGGAGTGTATTATACTATATTGAGGACTATCGGATGCATTATACTATATGGAAGACTAAGGGGTGCATTATACTATACGAACGACTTTGGAGTGTGCATTATACTATATAGAGGACTATGGAGGATGCATTATACAATATGGATGACTATGGGGTGTATGATACTATATGGAGACTACGGAAGGCCTATTATATTATATAGAGGACTATGGGGTGCATTATACTGTACAGAGAATTATGAGGGGTGCATTATATGATATGTAAGATTATGAGGAGTGCATTATACTTTATGGAGGACTATGGGGGTGCATTATACTATGTGGAAGACCATGGAAAGTGCATTATACTATATGGAGGACTGTGGGGGGGGGGGGTTCATTATAATATATGGAGGACTATGATGTGTGCATCATACTGTATGGAGTACTATGGGTATGCATTATACTATATGGAAGACCATGGGGAGTGCATTATACTATATGGAGGACTATGGAGTGCCTTATACTATATGGAGGACTATGGAGGACGTATTATATTATATAGAGGATTATGGGGGTGCATTAAACTATATAGAGGGATATGTGGGAGCCATTATACTATGTGGAAAGCTGCGTGGGGGCCATTATAATATTTGGACATCTATGTGGTGGCCATTATAATACTTAGAGGGCTAAGTGGAGGCCATAATACTATTTAGAAGGCTACGTGGGGGCCATTATAATATGCCGGCTATGAGGGAGCCTTTATACTTTATGGAGGGCTATTTAAGGGCCATTATACTGTATGCAAGCAATTATACAGTGCGACGGTTTGTGTGGGATCTTTCATACTGGACAGAGGCAATTATGCAGTTTGGAGGGCTAGTGTGGGTCATTATACAACGCGAAGAGGTGTGGGGGCCATTATACTTCATGTAGGTCCATTATACTGCATGTAAGGCAGTGTGGGGGTCACAGATGGGGATCATACTGTCTTGGGGATCACCATACTTTGCTGTGGTAATTGAGAAGGTACAATAGAACATCATATGGTGCACGTGGAGGGTACTGTGGAGGAATTCACTGTGGTGGTATCATACACTGTGGGACACTTTTGTTGGCATTACACTTTATGCGTGCAATGTAAGGGTTATCTAGGGGCTTCAATAGAAGGAATATTACATTATAAGTGTTGCAAAGTTGTGCGACACAGTTGAAACCAGAAGTTTACATACACTATCTAAAAAGACACATATCTAATATATAAAGTTGAATCTGTCTGTGTGTGTGTGTGTATGTATGTGTGTATGTCCGGGATTGGCATCTGCATCGTCGCAGCTACAGCTACAAACTTTTGCACACTCACACGTCTGGACCCCGAGAGCGTCAAAGACTATGTTGTGAGGCGAAATTTTAACCCCGCGCGTTCCAATTTACCAATCAATTTTGCCCTATCTACATAATGGGGAAAAAGTGAAACGAAAAGTGTATCTGCACCGTCGCATTTACAATCACGAAATTTTGCACAGATGCCTCATGTGACCCAGGGAACGTCGTAGACTATGTTTTGACAGGAAAATTTAACCTCGCGCTTTACAGTTACTCTCCAAAAAACATGCCTTCATTAAAGTAAATGGAGCCTGGAACTACAGGTTATTAGTAGGTAATAAGAAGTCGGTGGATAGACTGATAGAGAGACAGACAGGGAAAGAGACAGAGAGATAGAGACAGACCTGGAAAGAGGCAGACCTGGAAAGAGACAGACCTGGAAAGAGACAGACGGAGCACATTACTTGGACAATTTAGTTAAATCTGTGTGGAATATCTGGGGTGTTGAAATATATGTTGTGAAATGCTTCTATTAGCTTAGTTTTTGCCTTTTAATAATTACATTTCTATCTATTTGTTTTGTGGTTTTTGTGTGCAGAATAAATTTTTGTTAATAGAGTGCTGGCGAAAAGTATTGGCACCCCTGCAATTCTTTCAGATAATACTCAGCTTCTTCTTGAAAATGATTGCAATCACAAATTCTTTGGTATTATTATCTTCATTTAATTTGAAAAATAAAAAAATAAATAAATAAATTTGTCATAAAGCCAAATTGGATATAATTCCACACCAAACATAAAAAGGGGGTGGACAAAAGTATTGGCACTGTTTGAAAAACCATGTGATGCTTCCCTGATTTGTGTAATTAACAGCACCTGTAACTTACCTGTGGCACCTAACAGGTGTTGGCAATAACTAAATCACACTTGTAGCCAGTTGACATGGATTAAAGTTGACTCAACCTCTGTCCTGTGTCCTTGTGTGTACCACATTGAACATGGAGAAAAGAAAGAAGACCAAAGAACTGTCTGTCGACTTGAGAATCCAAATTGTGAGGAAGCATGAGCAATCTCAAGGCTACAAGTCCATCTCCAAAGATCTGAAAGTTCCTGTGTCTACGGTGCGCAGTGTCATCAAGAAGTTTAAAGCCCATGGCACTGTGGCTAACCTCCCTAGATGTGGAAGGAAAAGAAAAATTGACGAGAGATTTCAACGCAAGATTGTGCGGATGGTGGATAAAGAACCTCGACTAACATCCAAACAAGTTCAAGCTACCCTGCAGTCTAAGGGTACAACAGTGTCAACCCGTACTATCCATTGGCGTCTGAATGAAAAGGGACTGTATGGTAGGATACCCAGGAAGACCGCACTTCTTACCCCGAGACATAAAAAAGCCAGGCTGGAGTTTGCCAAAACTTACCTGAGAAAGCCTAAAACGTTTTGGAAGAATGTTCTCTGGTCAGATGAGACAAAAGGGGAGCTTTTTGGGAAAAGCCATCAACATAGAGTTTACAGGAAAAAAAAGAGGCATTCAAAGAAAAGAACACGGCCCCTACAGTCAAACATGGCAGAGGTTCCCTGATGTTTTGGGATTGCTTTGCTGCCTCTGGCACTGGACTGCTTGACCGTGTGCATGGCATTATGAAGTCTGAAGACTACCAACAAATTTTGCAGCATAATGTAGGGCCCAGTGTGAGAAAGCTGGGTCTTCCTCAGAGGTCATGGGTCTTCCAGCAGGACAATGACCCAAAACACACTTCTAAAAGCACTAGAAAATGGTTTGATAGAAAGCACTGGAGACTACTAAAGTCGACAGCAATGAGTCCAGACCTGAATCCCATAGAACACCTGTGGAGAGATCTCAAAATGGCAGTTTGGAGAAGGCCCCTTCACATCTCAGGGACCTGGAGCAGTTTGCCAAAGAAGAATGGTCTAAAATTCCAGCAGAGCATTGTAAGAAACTCATTGATGGTTACCGGAAGCGGTTGTGCGCAATTATTTTGGCTAAAGGTTGTGCAACCAAGTATTAGGCTAAGGGTGCCAATACTTTTGTCTGGCCCATTTTTGGAGTTTTGTGTGAAATGATCAATGATTTGATTTTTGTTTCATTCTCTTTTGTGTTTTTTCATTGCAAGCAAAATAAATGAAGATAATAATACCAAAGAATTTGTGATTGCAATCATTGTCAAGAAGAAACTGAGTATTATCTGACAGAATTGCAGGGGTGCCAATACTTTTGGCCAGCACTGTACATTCTATTTTGTTAACAGCAGTTATTAATCCGGGTGAAGCCGGGTAGTACAGCTAGTTAGTAATAAAAATGCCTTTAAACATTCTCTAATTATTCTGGCATTTGCCAAATATAAATAATATTGATTCCTAATTTAACTAAAACGGGAAAGGTTTATCCTGATTTCATGTCAAATAGTGAGAAAAACCTGCAGATATGTCTGTATAGAGAGTGGATGTAAGTAATTGAATGTTTGGCAAAAAAACAGTGCTATTTGGGCACATAGAAAAAACAGAAAATACTTCTTTTCTTTTTTTTTTTATCTTGTGTGTGTTGGAAATCTTTGACCCTTAACCATTTAAAGTCCATTGATACACATAAAAGTAGTGGCCATTAAGGGAACTTATTCATTCATCACCATTTTGGTGACAAAAATTAAGTAAATAGCGCAACTCAAGGCTGAAAATCCCATGGGTGAAACTGTACATGATAGCTGACACCTGCAGGTATTGGCCCTGATTAGATTTAGAAGCAATTGGGGCTGATTAACTCCTTCAGTACCGCTGTCAATCATGACACCGGTATCTAAGAGAGTTAGAAGACCCCCTTTAGTGCCAATCGTTGCCATGGTACCCTGAGGTCATCAGATGACCCCAGGGTAAAGTGGCTTGTTAGAGCAGGGTCTAACAGGCTATGTCATTGAGCTACTGACAAGTTGTCATGCTAAGTATGGGGAAATACCAAGCAATTGGTGAAAGGTAAGGGAAGGGGATGCCTGTGTCTATTGAAGGGGGCAATGGTGACCCTTGACCAAACTTACTGCTGGGCCCTGAGGTCCCTCACCACCCTAGATAAGTTCCGCACCTATGCACTGAGTCGGATAACTGACCATAGGTATCCCTAGTGCTGGACCCTTAATAAGGAACAGGTGGGATTAGGTTTTTGTCAATCGCACTAAATGCTAAAGGAAAGCACAAGGAGGAAACACGGGGATAAAAGCATGAAACACTTATCCACAGATGACTCAAACAGGAGTTCAGCAAAGCTTCAGCAACAATACTACAGATGAGAGCAAGTCACCTATTTGCAACCAGAGCTAGAATGAACTGAATAATATCACCAGCACCAGTCCAGGGGAGAAGGGAGGATTTAAGCACCAAGAGAGTACTGATGATCAGCAGCTGAGTGGAAGGAGAACTCATGCTGTGTCCAAAAGGGGGAGAGATGAAAATCCAGCAGGAAAGCTACCTATTACAATGAATAATAACAGCAGGAACAACAGAAAGTCAGGGAGCATTTTGAGCAGCCAAATGCTATGATCTTCTATTCCAGAAATCACATTAATGTCTGTCACCCATGACACACACATAACACAAGCCTCATGTACTGCAGTACAATAGAACTGGAATACGTAATAGCAATGATCGAACTAACAAATATTCATGTCCTATACTGGGAAAGCTTGGACTAAGTGAAATGGACAAAAAAAAGTGAAATAAAATATGTAAAAAAAAAAATGCACACAAATCACAAAAACCCAATTTGCCACTAAAAAGCTTCTGTGTTAAAACAAGAAAGTACGCATAATTGGTATTGCCATGTCTGGAACGACCCAAACTATAAAACTGTCATGTTATTTATTCGACATAGCCAATATTATAAAAAAATAATGAAAAAAAATGTCAAAAATGTTGCTTTTTCATCATATCGACACCAAAAAAATTGAAAAAAAGCTATCAGAAAGTTATATGTAAAACAAAATAATGGTTTAAATGAAAACGGAAATCCATCTTGCAAAAACAAGCCCTAATATGGCTCATTTGGCAAAAAATAGTTAAGTGATAACTCTCTGAAAATGATGATATAAAGACAAATTAGGTTTTATAAATAATTGTTTTTAGTGTCTAAAAGTGGCAAAGCATAAAAAAGATATGTCTGGTATCGCTGTAATCGTACTGACCTGAAGAATAAAGTGGTCTTATCACTTTTACCACATTGTGAGCAGCGCAAAAAATTAAATAAAAACAATAAGTGAATTCCTGTTTTTTATTAATTCTGTGTCTGAAAAATGTGAATAAAAAGGCATAAATAATGTATATTACAAATGGTACCAAAGCTCTGCTCAGTTCACCAAAACATAAAAACAATTACAGCTCTCAGAATATGCCAACAAAAAAAAATATTTATTATAAAAATATTTTTTACTGTGTGATAGCAGCAAAAACATAAAAAAAATATATAAATCTGGTATTGCTGTAATTGCACCGACCCGAAGTATAAATCTGTATTATCAGTTATACTCTATGGTGAACCATGCAAAAATAAAAATAAGCACTATTCCCATACTGCTGTCTATGTGATCATTCTACCTGTCAAAAATAAAAACAAGGTTCGGTTCACATTTATCCTGTGCTCTCCGCTGAGCACTTATGTTGGGGATTCCATGTAAATCGCCCAAACCGCAATTCAGACAAAACCCCTGCTGGAGCCCACTCACTATAATGGGGCAGATGGAGTCACCTTGAACTCCATCTGGACTCTGATTCAGAGGTGTCCCATCATTTTAGGCATCTTTTTAGTGCACAGGTATGGTCAACCACAGTTCTGTGCACACCTAAAAGTATGGATACCACCGGTACAGAGTCCAAAAGTGTCTCCACTCGGTCCCGCGGTCACAACGAGAGCAGAAAAAGCAAGTGCACATGTGCCGCTCTCTCAGCCGCAAGAATAGAATAGCAGGGGGTAACACGATCTTCACAAAGATGGCACTGGAGATAAGTGCTATGCGCAGGCACCAACTCCGACGCCATCTTAGTGAAGAAATTAGTGAATAGTAAAACTACCATAGAGAACAGAGAGAGGGACCAAGAACAGGCGAGGGGGCGAGAATCCATATGAATACCCACGCAGATATTATCTGCTCCATTGCACCTGCCACTCAAGCAGCTGCCAATTTTTTATACTTCACTTTGTTGGATTTCAAAGCCTAAACATCTGAGCTGACCACTCCAGGTATGTAGATAATCAGCCTGATAGTGCCAGTATAGCACTGGCTTTAGGTTATATATGAAAATCCTGGTGATTGGTTCCCTTCAATTTATGATGTGTCTGTCGCCAGACACACAAGCTGGGCACAATGTATGGGGACGCTACAATATATGGGGGCACAATGTATGGGCACTATGCTGGCATATTTGCAACTCTACAGAAAAAAAGGCATAGCGTGAATGTTACAAAATAGTCACTGCAGTTGCAGTCAAATTAATTTAGAGGTGCAATTTGTACAGTGGGGTCACTTTTAGGGTTTTCTGCATTTTTTGGCATCTAACAAGGTGTCCAAATTTAGTCCAAAAAAGTTTCAAAAATGAAATAGCGCTCTTTAATTTCCGAGTTTTACATCTGACTATACATTATTTTTTTTATCACATATGGATATCACTGTATATAGGAAAAAATGCATAATAAATGATGGGGTCAATTTTCTCCTATTACCCCTTGTGTAAATTATAAATTTGGTGCTAAAAACAGTATTTTAGTGGATGAAAAATTAAAAAAAGAAATTTCACATCTAAATGATATAAAATACACCACCAGATTAATTCCTTGAGGGATCTAGGTTCCAAATTTGGATCGTTTGTGGGGTTTCTGTTGTTTTGGCATGTCAGGGGCTTTGCAAATGTGACATGGTATCCACATTCTGTTCCAGACAAACTTACACTCCAAGAATCAAATAGCACTCTTTCCTTGCTGAGCCTTTCCATGTGACCAAACAGCAGCTTGTGAGCACATATAGGGTATAAACATGTTTGGGAGAAATTGCCTAACAAGTATGGGGTCTGTTTTCTCTATCAATTTTGAAAAATACAAATTTGGGGCTAAAACAATATTTTAGTGGAAAAAAAGGTAATTTTCATTTTCACATCCACATTTTGAAAAGTTCTGCGAAGCACCTATTGGTTCAAAATGCTCAACACACCCCTAGATGATTGGTTGATTGGTCTAGTTTCCAAAATGGTTCACTTGTGGGTTTATTTTTTTTGTGTTTAGGCACCTTAGGCAAATGCGACATAGTGTCCACAATCTATTTTAGCCAAATTATTGTTGCAAAATTCAAATGGTGCTGCTTCCCTTCCAAGCCCTGCCGTGTGCCCAGAGGATACTGACAACATGTGGGGTATTTTTGTGCTGAGAAGAAACTGGGTAACAAATTGTGGTGTCTATTTTTTCATTCTATCCCTTGTAAAAGTGAAAAATTGGGGTAAAGCAACTTTTTAGAGATTTTTTTATGATACCATTTTGCATTAATTCCTGTGTGACATCCAGTGGCATAACTAAACTCTGATGGGCCCCGGTGCAGGGTTTGAGCCTGTGCCCCCCACATGTTTGTCAGATGTATGGGATATTGTAGCATTCTTAACCCTTTGAAGCATACAGGTTGCCCCCTCCCCCTTCATTGTGTACTACTAATATCCCCCATTCTGGACCAATTCTTGATAAATATGTCCCTCATCCTGGTATATATCCACATCATGGCCCCATTCTGGTATATGTCCATATCAAGGCCCCATCCTGATGTATGACCCTATCATTGCTATATCCTGGTATATATGGTCCTATCCTGGTAAATATGTCCACTATCATGGCCCCATCCTGGTATATATATCTCTATAATGAGCCCATCATTTATATGTCCCCATCATGGCCTCATCCTGGTGTATGACCCCCATCATGCCTTTATCCTGGTACCCTGTCGTTCAAACGTTTGGGGTCACCCAGTCAATTTTGTCTTTTCCATGAAAAATCATACTTTTATTTATCAAATGAGTTGCATAATGAATAGAAAATATAGTCCAGACATTGACTAATTTAGAAATAATGATTTTTACTTGAAATAATTTTCTCCTTCAAACTTTGCTTTCGTCACAGAATGCTCCCTTTGCAGCAATTACAGCTTTTCAGATCTTTGGCATTCTAGCTGTTAATTTGATCAGGTAATCTGGAGATATTTCACCCCATGCTTCCAGAAGCCCCTCCCATAAGTTGGATTGGCTTGATGGGCACTTTTTGCGTACCATACGGTCAAGCTGCTCCCACAACAGCTCTATAAGGTTGAGATCTGGTGACTGGGCTGGCCACTCCATTACAGATAGAATACCAGCTTTCTGCTTCTTCCCTAAATAGATCACGCATAATTTGGAGGTGTGCTTTGTGTCATTGTCCTGTTGTAGGATGAAATTGGCTCCAATCAAGCGCTGTCCACAGGGTATGGCATGGCGTTGCAAAATGCAGTGATAGCCTTCCTTATTCAAAAAGCCTTTTACCTTGTACAAATCTCCCACTTTACCAGCACCAAAGCAACCGCAGACCATCACATTACCTCCACCATGCTTGACAGATGGCATCAGGCACTCTTCCAGCATCTTATCAGTTGTTCTGCATCTCACAAATGTTCTTTTGCGTGATCCAAACACCTCAAACTTTGATTCGTCTGTCCATAACACTTTTTTCCAATCTTCCTCTGTCCAATGTCTGTTCTTTTGCCCATATTAATCTTTTCCTTTTATTAGCCAGTCTCAGTTGTGGCTTTTTCTTTGCTACTCTGCCCTGAAGGCCAGCATCCCAGAGTTGCCTTTTCACTGTAGACGTTGACACTGGTGTTTTGTGGGTACTATTTAATGAAGCTGCCAGTTGAGGACCTGTGAGGCGTCAATTTCTCAAACTAGAGACTCTAATGTACTTGTCTTGTTGCTCAGTTGTGCAGCGGAGCCTCCCACTTCTCTTTCTACTCTGGTTAGAGCCTCTGTGTGCTCTCCTCTGAAGGGAATGCACACCGTTGTAGAAAATCTACAGTGTCTTGGCAATTTCTCGCATGGAATATCCTTCATTTCTAAGAACAAGAATAGACTGTCGAGTTTCACATGAAAGTTCTCTTTTTCTGGCCATTTTGAGAGTTTAATGGAACCAACAAATGTAATGCTTCAGATTCTCAACTAGCTCAAAGGAAGGTCAGTTTTATAGCTTCTCTAATCAGCAAAACTGTTTTCAGCTGTGCTAATATACTTGCACAAGGGTTTTCAAGGGATTTCTAAACATCCATTAGCCTTCTAACACAGTTAGCAAACACAATGTACCATTACTTCACTAGAGTAGTGGTTGTTGGAAATGGGCCTCTATAGACCTATGTAGGTATTGCATTAAAAAACAGATGTTACGAGAGAAGGGGGGGAGGGGAATCCAGCCTTGATCACCTTGGACGTGGAGAAAGCCTTTGACAATGTGAGTGGTCATGGCTGGAACAGGTGTTAGATCACCTGGGCTTGCACGGAGCTTTTAGGAATTTTGTGAGGGTCCTTTATGCAAATCCTCAGGCAAGAGTGAGTACCCCGGGATTTCTGTCAAAAACATTTCCTTTGATGAAGGGAACCAGGCAAGGATGCCCGATGTCACCTCTATTGTTTAACTTGGCTATTGAACCACTGGCTAGACGTTTGAATGAGGGGGGGTGGTTTGAGGGGATCAAGGTAGGGAGGAAGTCATTGCACTCAGCCTTATTTGCTGACGATATAATCCTGTTCATGAGCAAACCTAAAACGCAATTGAGTAGAGTCATAGAACAAATTGAGGAGTTTGGGAGGTTAGCAGGGTTTAGACTTAACAAAAACAAATGTGAAATTCTCTTCTTGGACGGAAAGAGAGCGGAGGGGGAGAGGGGTGCATTATGTGACATTCCAATAGCTAGAAATACAATGAAATACTTGGGAGTACAGGTTGGGAGGGATACTAAGACCATATATTCATTAAATTATTCCCCTTTGATCGAGAAAATTGAACGTGAACTGCAAGGTTGGGCAAATTTGCCGTTGACTCTTCTTGGAAGAAATCATCTAATAATAATGATGAGCTTTTCCAAGCTTCTCTATCCAATGCAGACAATCCCATTGCTTTTTAAACACTCAGATGAGAACAGATTGACAAAAGCATTCTCACGTTTTTTGTGGAAGGGATATTGGCCGAGGATTAGTGCCAAAAAGCTAATGTTATCAACAGAAAATGGAGGGATCAGACTACCTAACATCAGGGGGTACAATTTGGCCTGTATCTCAAGACATGTAGTCGATTGGATTAGACGAACAAGTAGGTATTCTGACTGGGATATAGAGGCTGAATTTTGTAAACCTTGGGACCTGAGTTCAATCCTACATACCTCCATTCCAAATTTGCCGCCCAACATTAAACACTCACTGATTTGTAGAGACACAGTGATGACTTGGAAGGCGGTTAGGAAAAAGTTTGGGTTAGCCTGGAACATCTCCAAATTCCTTAATATATGGGCTTGTCCTGACTTTCCACAGGGAAGGGAAAATTATCTCTTTAAAGAATGGAGGGAAAAAGGGATTGGAACTCTAAAAAACCTGATGCATGATAAAGAACGGAGATGGATGACGTGTGAGGAGTTGAGAGCAAAGTTTGACTTGCGCCCATTCCAGACTCTCCAGTTTGAACAGGTGAAACAAGGGATAATGAAGAAACTATACAACATAAATAACGAATATGAGGCAAATCAGATGGATGCGATCATATTAAGGGACATCCATGCCACAAATATATCAAGTCTTTATGGAAATATGAGAGAAGTGTTAGTCACTAACATATCAGGAAGAATGTTGGAAGGGTGGGCAAAGCAGTTGGGAGATCAAGAAGCGGAGGAGAAGATTTTGAATGGTTGGATGGTGATGAGAAAGAAGATTGTGAATGAGAACTTAAGAGATACCCAATTCAGGATCACACATAGAGCTATCTATGGATTTAATATACTGAATGCAATACATCCAGATAAGATGATGAGTTGTCCAAATTGTGGTTCGGAAAAAACAGATCTATATCATGGGATATGGCAGTGCGAAAGGATTGAAAGATTTTGGAAACAAGTCCAAGGGGTAGTGAGGAAAATCTGGAATAGAAATGTAGAGTTAGATCCAATGGTCTGGTTATTTCACTATCAGCATCGGGAGGAGGGAGAGAAAGGGGGAGACAAATTACCGAATCTTTTCCATGATATAGCAATGATAAGTAAAAGGGCTATTCTTCAGAAGTGGCTGGTGAAGGAAATAGCAACAAAAGAAGAACTTGTTAATCAATTGAAAAAAACGCTCATGTTGGAGAAGGTGATGGTGGAAAGGTGGAAAGAAAGGATGACAGCAACATTTTTCAGTAAATGGAGAAAGTTCATAAGCGTTATATGTTCTAGAGAAGAAATAATACAAATAATGTCCACATTTGTGTCTACGGAATGGTACATGAAGGAAGACCTGTCAGGGTCCTTGTGAGAGCTGAAAGTATAGTTGGCCAAATTCTGGGTTGTGTCGCATGGAGAGGGGAGGGGGGAATGGGAGGGAGGAATAGTGTTTAGAAGTAATGTTTGTAACAAGTTATCAAGGAATGCTGAAGGGGGGTAGTGGAGACTGAATAATGGAAATATACATTGACGAAGAAGGGGAAGGAGCAAATTTGATGACCGTGACAAATATTTGATCGATAAATTGTAGAGACTATGTTATTTGATATTTTGATTTGTTGACCCTTATTTTCTTCATTCTATACCCTATTTTACCATTACAAGAAAAGAAATAAAAATTTGGTTTAAAAAAAAACAAAAAAAACCCAGATGTTTGCAGCTAGAATAGTCATTTACTACCTTAAAATTGTATAGAGTGTATTTCTGTTCAATTTAATGTTAGCTTCATTGAAAAAAATGTGCATTTCTTTAAAAAATAAGGAAATATCTAAGTGACCCTAAACTTTTGAACTGTAGTGTATATACAGTCATATGAAAAAGTTTGGGCACCCCTAATAATGTTAACCTTTTTTCTTTATAACAATTTGGGTTTTTGCAACAGCTATTTCAGTTTCATATACAGTCAGGGCCAGAAATATTTGGACAGTGACACAAGTTTTGTTATTTTAGCTGTTTACAAAAACATGTTCAGAAATACAATTATATATATAATATGGGCTGAAAGTGCACACTCCCAGCTGCAATATGAGAGTTTTCACATCCAAATCGGAGAAAGGCTTTAGGAATCATAGCTCTGTAATGCATAGCCTCCTCTTTTTCAAGGGACCAAAAGTAATTGGACAAGGGACTCTAAGGGCTGCAATTAACTCTGAAGGCGTCTCCCTCGTTAACCTGTAATCAATGAAGTAGTTAAAAGGTCTGGGGTTGATTACAGGTGTGTGGTTTTGCATTTGGAAGCTGTTGCTGTGACCAGACAACATGCGGTCTAAGGAACTCTCAATTGAGGTGAAGCAGAACATCCTGAGGCTGAAAAAAAAGAAAAAATCCATCAGAGAGATAGCAGACATGCTTGGAGTAGCAAAATCAACAGTCGGGTACATTCTGAGAAAAAAGGAATTGACTGGTGAGCTTGGGAACTCAAAAAGGCCTGGGCGTCCACGGATGACAACAGTGGTGGATGATCGCCGCATACTTTCTTTGGTGAAGAAGAACCCATTCACAACATCAACTGAAGTCCAGAACACTCTCAGTGAAGTAGGTGTATCTGTCTCTAAGTCAACAGTAAAGAGAAGACTCCATGAAAGTAAATACAAAGGGTTCACATCTAGATGCAAACCATTCATCAGTTCCAAAAATAGACAGGCCAGAGTTAAATTTGCTGAAAAACACCTCATGAAGCCAGCTCAGTTCTGGAAAAGTATTCTATGGACAGATGAGACAAAGATCAACCTGTACCAGAATGATGGGAAGAAAAAAGTTTGGAGAAGAAAGGGAACGGCACATGATCCAAGGCACACCACATCCTCTGTAAAACATGGTGGAGGCAACGTGATGGCATGGGCATGCATGGCTTTCAATGGCACTGGGTCACTTGTGTTTATTGATGACATAACAGCAGACAAGAGTAGCCGGATGAATTCTGAAGTGTACCGGGATATACTTTCAGCCCAGATTCAGCCAAATGCCGCAAAGTTGATCGGACGGCACTTCATAACACAGATGGACAATGACCCCAAGCACACAGCCAAAGCTACCCAGGAGTTCATGAGTGCAAAAAAGTGGAACATTCTGCAATGGCCAAGTCAATCACCAGATCTTAACCCAATTGAGCATGCATTTCACTTGCTCAAATCCAGACTTAAGACGGAAAGACCCACAAACAAGCAAGACCTGAAGGCTGCGGCTGTAAAGGCCTGGCAAAGCATTAAGAAGGAGGAAACCCAGCGTTTGGTGATGTCCATGGGTTCCAGACTTAAGGCAGTGATTGCCTCCAAAGGATTTGCAACAAAATATTGAAAATCAAAATATTTTGTTTGGGTTTGGTTTATTTGTCCAATTACTTTTGGCCTCCTAAAATGTGGAGTGTTTGTAAAGAAATGTGTACAATTCCTACAATTTCTAGCAGATATTTTTGTTCAAACCTTCAAATTAAACGTTACAATCTGCACTTGAATTCTGTTGTAGAGGTTTCATTTCAAATCCAATGTGGTGGCATGCAGAGCCCAACTCGCGAAAATTGTGTCACTGTCCAAATATTTCTGGACCTAACTGTATCTAATAAATGATGGACTCAGTAATATTTTGGAATTGAAATGAGGTTTATTGTACTAACAGAAAATGTGCAATCTGCCTTTAAACTGAATTTGACAGGTGCATAAGTATGGGCACCTCAACATAAAAGTGACATTAATATTTTGTAGATCCTCCTTTTGCAAAAATAACAGCCTCTAGTCGCTTTCTGTAGCTTTTAATGAGTTCCTGGATCCTGGATGAAGGTATTTTTGACCATTCCTGTTTACAAAACAATTCCAGTTCAGTTAAGTTTGATGGTCGCCGAGCATGGACAGCACGCTTCAAATCATCCCATAGATTTTCAATGATATTCAGGTCTGGGGACTGGGATGGCCATTCCAGAACATTGTAATTGTTCCTCTGCATGAATGCCTGAGTAGATTTGGAGCGGTGTTTTGGATCATTGTCTTGCTGAAATATCCATCCCCTGCGTAACTTCAACTTCGTCACTGATTCTTGCACATTATTGTCAAGAATCTGCTGATACTGAGTTGAATCCATGCGACCCTCAACTTTAACAAGATTCCCGGTGCCAGCATTGGCCACACAGCCCCAAAGCATAATAGAACCTCTACCAAATTTTACTGTGGGTAGCAAGTCCTTTTCTTGGAATGCCGTGTTTTTTTGCCTCCATACATAACGCCTTTTTGTATGACCAAACAACTCAATCTTTGTTTCATCAGTCCACAGGACCTTCGTCCAAAATGTATCTGGCTTGTCCAAATGTGCTTTTGCATACCTCAGGCGACTCTGTTTGTGGCGTGCTTGCAGAAACGGCTTCTTTGGCATCACTCTCCCATACAGCTTCTCCTTGTGCAACGTGCGCTGTATTGTTGACCGATGCACATTGACACCATCTGCAGCAAGATGATGCTGCAGGTCTTTGGAGGTGGTCTGTGGATTGTCCTTGACTGTTCTGACCATTCTTCTTCTCTGCATTTCTGATATTTTTCTTGGCCTGCCACTTCTGGGCTTAACAAGAACTGTACCTGTGTTCTTCCACTTCCTTACTATGTTCCTCACAGTGGAAACTGACAGTTTAAATCTCTGAGACAACTTTTTGTATCCTTCCCCTGAACAACTATGTTGAATAATCTTTGTTTTCAGATCATTTGAGAGTTGTTTTGAGGAGCCCATGATGCCACTCTTCATAGGAGATTCAAATAGGAAAACTACTCGCAAGTGGCCACCTTAAATACCTTTTCTCATGATTGGATACACCTGCCTATGAAGTTCAAAGCTCAATGAGGTTACAAAACCAATTTAGTGCTTCAGTAAGTCAGTAAAAAGTAGTTAGGAGTGTTCAAATCAAGAAATTGATAAGGGTGCCCATACTTATGCACCTGTCAAATTTAGTTTAAATGCAGATTGCACATTTTCTGTTAGTACAATAAACCTCATTTCAATTCAGAAATATTACTCAGTCCAACATTTATTAGATATATGAAACTGAAATAGCTGTTGCAAAATCCTCGTATACGTATATATACTCCCATCATATCCCCTTTCTGGTTTATATGGCCCCATCATATTACCATCCTGGTATTTAGCCCCATCCTGGTATATGTCCCAATCATGTTCCCATTCTGATACATAGCCCCCTTCCTGGTACATAGCCCCATCCTGGTATATAGCCCTCATCCTGATGTATAGCCCCCCAATATGGTATTTAGCCCCCTATTATAGTATATAGCAATGCATCCTGCTATATAGTCTGCTCATCCTGATATATAGCCCCCTCATCCTGGTATATAGCCCTCTGTCCTGGTATATAGCTGCCATCCTGGTATATAGCCTCCATCCTAGTATATAGTCCCCATCTTTGTATATAGCCCCCTCATCCTGGTATATAGCTTCCCACGGCACCGCACACAGTAAAAAAAAATGTTGAACGATTGTACTCACCTACCCTACGCTCCCCCTGGTGTCCTCCTGTGATGATGGCATGCTGGCAACTCAACAGTGTGTAAGCGTCGCAGCACATGACGTCACAGTCATGTGAGGCCACTTACAACCTTGTCAGCTGTCAGCATAGTCTCTGCTGCTTATGCCCAGGATTGTGTGCGTGGGGAGCAATGAATATTCACAGCCTTCACTGGCGGCCTGCACATCGCAGCGCAGGGACTCGACGTGTCTCTGTGCCGCGATGTATTTTGTATTTCAGCTGGATGCTTGCCCTCTGATACACATTCATCTGAACCAGGGACTGGGGCAGGTGGGCCCATTGCATCCCCGGGCCTGGTCACAGTCGCAATCTGTGCAACTGGAATTCTTATGCCTCTGGTGACATCTGAAGGGTTAAAAAATGTCCTGACAGCAGTTTTGCAGTATTTGTGAGGGGTTTTAAAATGGTATCACTTTTGCGGAATTTCCAATATATAGGCCCCTCAAATTCCATTTAACTCTGAATAGGTCCCTAAAAAACAGATTTTCATACATTTCTTGAAAAAATGACAAATTGCTGCTAAATGTTTAACCATTCTAACGTCCTAACAAAATAAAGACATTTGACAAATTATGCAGATGTAAAGTATAAATATGGGAAATGTTATTTATTAATTACTAGCTGTAGTACTCGGGCGTTACATCATCAAGGGGGCTTTACACGCTACGACATCGCTAATGCGAACTCGTTGGGGTCACGAAATTGGTGACGTACATCCGGCTGCATTAGCGATGCCATTGCGTATGACACCTATGAGCGATTTTGCATCGTTGCAAAAACTTGCAAAATCGCTCATCGGTGACATGGGGGTCCATTCTCAAAAATCGTTACTGCAGCAGTAACGAAGTTGTTCCTCGTTCCTGCGGCAGCACACATCGCTCCGTGTGACACCGCAGGACCGAGGAACCTCTCCTTACCTGCCTCCAGGCCGCTATGCGGAAGGAAGGAGGTGGGCGGGATGTTACGTCCCGCTTATCTCCGCCCCTCCGCTTCTATTGGGCGGCGGTTCAGTGACGCAGCTGTGACGTCGCTGTGACGCTAAACGAACTGCCCCCTTAGAAAGGAGGCGGTTCGCCGGTCACAGCGACGTCGCCGGGCAGGTAAGTAGTGTGACGGGTCTGGGCGATGTTGTGCGACACGGGCAGTGATTTGCCCGTGTCGCACAACAGATGGGGGTGGGTTCCCACGCTAGCGATATCGGTACCGATATCGCAGCGTGTAAAGCGGCCTTAACTGGTTTAAGGATATATGGTAAATATTAAAATTTTGAAAATTGCGAAATTTTAACATTTTTTAAGAAAATTCTGATATTTTCGCATCATGAAAAAATAATCTCAGAATCAATGGGATTCGTTGAAGCATTCTAAAGTTATTATGATAACTTTCGAATGACACTAGTCAGATTTCCAAAATTTGGCCTGGTCATTAGGGTCACAATTGGCTCAGTCATTAAGAGGTTAAAGGGGTTGTCCAAACTTGGAAAGTTAGAACTAAAATGTGTCCTCAGGCTTTCAAATGCTCTATCCGTTGTCCATGGAGCTGCGGTAGATAGTTGAGCTCTGTGCTGTGGCTGGGTTTCCTAGGCTATATACTACAGTCATGGCCAAAAGTTTTGAGAATGCTACAAATATTAATTTTTACAAAGTCTATTGCTTACGTTTTTCTAATGGCAATTTGCATATACTCCAGAATGTCATAAAGAGTGATCAGCTTAACAGCAATTACTTGCAAAGTCAATATTGGCTAAGAAAATGAACTTTAACCCCCAAAACACATTTCAACATCATTGCATTCCTGCCTTAAAAGGAGCAGCTAACATTGTTTTAGTGATTGTTCCATTAACACAGGTGTGGGTGTTGATGAGGACAGGGCTGGCGATCAATCAGTCATAATTAAGTAAGAATGACACCACTGGACACTTTAAAAGGAGGCTGGTGCTTGATATCATTGTTTCTCTTCAGTTAACCATGGTTATCTCTAAAGAAAAACGTGCAGCCATCATTGCTCTGCACAAAAATGGCCTAACAGGGAAGAGTATCGCAGCTACAAAGATTGCACCCCAGTCAACAATCTATCGCATCATCAAGAACTTCAAGGAGAGAGCTTCCATTGTTGCCAAAAAGGCTCCAGGGCGCCCAAGAAAGACCAGCAAACGCCAGGACCGTATCTTAAAACTGTTTCAGCTGCGGGATCGGACTACCAGCAGTGCCGAGCTAGCTCAGCAATGGCAGCAGGCTGGTGTGAGTGCTTCTGCACGCACTGTGAGGCGGAGACTGCTTGAGCAAGGCCTGGTTTCAAGGAGGGCAGCAAAGAAGCCACTTCTCTCCAGAAAAAACATCAGGGACCGACTGATATTCTGCAAAAGGTACAGGGAGTGGACTGCTGAGGACTGGGGTAAAGTCATTTTCTCAGATGAATCCCTTTTTCGATTGTTTGTGACATCTGGAAAACAGCTTATTAGGAGAAGAAGAGGTGAGCGCTACCACCAGTCTTGTCTCATGCCAACTGTTAAGCATCCTGAAACGATTCATGTGTGGGGTTGCTTCTCAGCCAAGGGAATCGGCTCACTCACAGTGTTGCCTAAAAACACAGCCATGAATAAAGAATGGTACCAAAATGTCGTCCAAGAGCAACTTCTCCCAACTGTCCAAGAGCAGTTTGGCGCCCAACAATGCCTTTTCCAGCATGATGGAGCACCTTGCCATAAAGCAAAGGTGATCACTAAATGGCTCATGGAACAAAACATAGAGATTTTGGGTCCATGGCCTGGAAACTCCCCAGATCTTAATCCCATTGAGAACTTGTGGGCAATCATCAAGAGACGGGAGGACAAACAAAAACCAACAAATTCTGGCAAAATGCAAGCATTGCTTATGCAAGAATGGACAGCTATCAGTCAGGATTTGATCCAGAAGTTGATTGAGAGCATGCCAGGGAGAATTGCAGAGGTCCTGAAGAAGAAGGGTCAACAATGAAAATATTGACTTGCTGCATTAATTCATTCTAACTGTCAATATAACCTTTTGGTACTCATAATATGATTGCAATTATATTTCTGTATGTGATGTAAACATCAGACAAACACAATTAAAAACCAGAGGGCAACAGATCATGTGAAAATATAATTTTGGTGTCATTCTCAAAACTTTTGGCCTTGACTATACAGTACTGTCATATTGCAGTATATAGTATAAGCAATCAAATGATCACTTGTTGAAAACTAGATCCCCAATCAAGCCATGATGTTTCTAATCTAAGGCCTAAGCCACACGGCATGAAAATCGGAGCGAGTGGAATGCGATTTTTTTATTGCATTCCACTTGGATCAATATTAGCCTATGTCCCAGCACCCATGAGTGATTATTTTCTCAGCCCTAATCGGACCGAGAAAACAATCGCAGCATGCTGAAATTGTAATGCTAGTCTTGTTTCTCTCGCACCCATTCAAGTCTATGGGGCGAGAGAAAAATCGCACTGCACTTGCAGAACACCAGTGTACCACGGGTGCAGAGCGAGAATGACAATAACCGGCTATGGAGGAGAGAGAGAGATAAATCCCTCCCTCTCCTCCATTAGCTGCAGTAGACGATGTCATAGCAGACGTCTGCTGCAGTTAATTGGTAAGATCAGCTGTTCTCCAGTCCTGTTGTGACCGCGCGTGCTCCCGCAGTCAAGATCTGAAGAAGTGAGGGCGCATGCGCCGCCGTCTCAGGCACAAGACTAGGTAATGCGGGCTTCAGAAACATGGTGCCGGAGATAAGCGCTATGCGCAGTCGCCAACTCCGACGCCATGTTACTGCATAGAAAAATTTGCATAGAGCCAGAGAGAGGGAGGCACAGGCGTGGGGGAGGGTAGGCAGGGATCCATGTGCATAACCCGCCCGGATATTATCAGCAGAAGTGCAACTGTCAGTCAAAAAGATGATGAATTTTTAAACTTCACAAACTTGGATTTCAAAGCCTAAACATCCGAGCTGCCCACTAATGGTATGTACAGACTGTGCCTGATAGTGCTAGTACTGCACTGGCTTTACCTTATATAGGAAAATCCTGATGTTTGGTTCCCTTTAATGCATCCCATTATTTAATTTGTCTTACCGGCAGCTGCCTGGTGTCAGGGATCACTGTCAGTGGTAGCCTGACAGCTCTTAATATGGATTCTACAAATGACTTTGCACTGGCTAAGCTGTCTAGAAGATTCCAAAGAGCTCCCTGGCAAAAAAAAACCCATTTTATCCCTGTACAGGAATCTGGATTTACACAGGGGCCCCCTGGGTTTATTGTATGGAGTGGCTGCTCGACAATGAATTAAAGTGTGCAGAGGGTTAGGGCTGTTTCACACATCTGGCATTTCGCCAGATTGCCAGATCCGGCACACTCCAGTAAAGTGCAATACAGTACAATGGCATCGCGGCAAGCTCTGGTCAAATGCTGTCATGTGACCGGAGCATGTGACCGGAGGTTGCTGCAATGCCATTGTACAGTATTAATACTGTACTGGAGTGTGCCGGATCTGGCAATGCGGCAAAATGCCGGATGTGTGAAACGGTCCTTATCAGAAATCCGCATCAATACCATGAGGTCAGGGACAGGAACAGATTTGTCATGCAGGAGATGAGGTAAGAAACAGGAACCAAACAGGCTGAACAAGAGCTGGATAAAAGGAGATAACAAGAGCAAGTGTAAACCATTTCTGGGTGCCTAACGGAGGGAATGGAGAATGTCAGTCTGTCATTGATGTTTTTCTTAGAGAGAAATTACTTCCTTCCTGCCCTTATTGACACCAGGCCTGCCTCCAAAAGTTGCCTGAGCAAGCGCTGCACTGGTGTTGAACTGATCCCATAGTAGAATACTCTTTAAAATACAGTTTTAACACTTGCTGAACTTCTTTGGTCACCTTTGGTCACTTACTTGGAGAAATAAAAGGCGATGGATGTTACTGGTTGACTGAAAGAAATGTAAGTATAGTATTGTTCTGTCTCATTGGCCACAGCAGAGAGATAATTACTCCTGCTGAATAGCACACACACCAGACTGATGAGCATTTCAGATTCTAGCCACACTACTATCTCTGACTGGACAGGGCCTTCGCCACCCAGAGCATCGTCATTACATCACTTCCATTAAGACTTTTGCCTATAGAAGGACTATGGCAGCACCTTATCACAAAAGCAGACTTTGTAGTAGCAGGTACAGGAGGAGATGTGACACCTGGCATTGGGCACCAAAGTTGAGTTTGTTATCAACCGATACACTCGTTTTTTCAGCAATGCTTTTAGCCACTGTTTAACTACAAGTGCATCTCAATAAATTAGAATATCATCAAAAAGTAAATTCATGACTTCCGGGAGGCGGAGCTTCGGAATGGCTGCTTCTTAAGAGAGCTCCCTGTTACAGCCTGAGAAAAGCCCAAATAGAAATCAGCAGAGGGCTTACTGAAAACCAGGCAGTGGGGATAAGGCCAGGACAAGGGCAGTGCAGCGTTAGCCCGGCTCTCCTGTGTCCCCGGGGGTCCTAGAAGCTCGTCACACCGAGCAGCAGCAAGCTCAGCAAACAGGACTGCAGGCTCTGTTTACCTGTCACACAGAGCTCCGTGGACAGGCCCACCGTCTGAGATACTGTGAGTGAGGGGCGAGGGGGAAGCTGAGAGCCCCTGGAGACATTCGGCTGTGAGAGCAGGTCAGGAGATAAACGGGGCTGAGGAGGGGGCAGATACATCCGTGCAGGTCTCATCTTAAATGGCTGCTGCACAAGGCCTGTAATCTGCAACAGTAAACAGAGGCAGATAAGCCTGAAGTGCATCACAGCTCAACTTGATTAACCCCTACTTCACCACTTCACCAGCACTGACAGTATAGAAGAGGGTGAAAAACAAAAAGAAGTGGGATCAGTCATCTGGCCTGCCTCCTGCCCTTCTGACTGGTCTTTTTCAAGTAACATCTATACACTCTCATACACAGCGTGGAAATAATTGTGAAACAGCCAAGTTTACCACACAGATGTAATTAAGCTTATGTTATTGTGACGTCACCACAGTCTCTAAAGAAGCTCCATATTTACAGTTCTTACTATGGATAAATTTGTGGGTAAGAGCAATGCCACACAACCAAGTAAAGGAATTAGACCGCAAAGAGGAAACCAAAATGAAACCCCCATCACCAGGGGCTTCCCCTGAGGCAACTACAGATGCACCCCAGGCCACTGCTAAGGCCATCATGGATCTCTTGATGCCGGTGATTGATGGGCGGCTGGCAGCCTTCCAGTCTTCATTAGACGTTATAGTCACCCAAGTTAATGCCCAGGGTTCAAGGCTAACAGATGTGGAGCAGAGGGTCTCTGACATGGAGGACTCTGTAAAGGAAATATCAGAGATGCTGGAGAGCAGGAATAAGGACATTGCTGTATTGCTGGACAAGGTAGATGATCTTGAGAACAGGTCCAGATGCAATAATTTAAGGTTGGTGGGCGTCCCTGAATCGGTTCGGCAAGCTGATCTACTGAAACTCACTTCAGAATGGCTACCAGGAGCTTTAAAATTGGATCTAAAGTCGGGGCCAATTGCTATTGAAAGGGCCCACAGAGTGGGCCCACCTCGAAATGATGGAGAGGTCAGACCCAGACAAGTAATTTTTAAGGTCCTGGACTTCCAAGACAAGATCAGATTGCTGACAGCATTTAGAAAAAATCGCTCACTTACCTACAATAACTCTAAACTGCTTTTGTTCCAAGATTACTCAGCAGCCTTGACAACAAGACGCAAAGCCTTCAATCCAGTATGCAAACTATTGGCGGAAAAAAATATTCGCTTCAGTCTACTGTATGCTGCTGTTCTACGCTTCACTACAGGGGGAAAGAATTGGACTTTTGAAGATCCTAAGTTGGTTTTAAATTACCTTCTTCAGGAAAATGGAGCTTCGCCAGCAGCCAATATAGACACTTAAATCGGAGACGTCACTGTGCTACAGTTCTGATGTTCATTCTGTTTTTCCTTTTTTTTTTCAGTGTCAGGACTGCCAGAGAGGCAGGTGACATTGTTATTAGATTAAGGTTTTTGTTTAGATGGGAAGGGGTTAGGGGGCTCTGCGTGCGTACCTTTAGTTTAGCTCTCATATGGGTTGTCGCGTTTACTCGCTGGGATGGACGTGGGAACCCAAATAGGTTGTTTATAATTTTACAATTAATTCCTCCTTCTGGAATAGGATAAATGACTAACACAGAGAGCACAAATGTGTCCACGATTAAATCGCTGTATTGGTGCTCCTGGAATGTTAACGGGTTAAACTCTCCTATTAAGAGGAAAAAAGTTTTAAATTATCTACATCGTTTAAATTGCCATATTGTCTTCTTACAGGAAACACACTGGATGAAGGGCAATCACCCATTTCTTCACAGCAGAAAATATGCCGTATGCGCAGAAGCTTCATTTACGAGAAAACAAAGAGGGGTAGCTAGATTGATCAATAAGCATATTAGTCATGAAGTTCTGGAGGTTTCAGAGGACCCTATGGGGAGATTATTATTGGTGAAAGTGAAGATAGAGGGCACTATCTACAACTTAGCAAACATATATGCACCAAATATTTCTGATCCACAGTTCAGAGCCAGATTGATCGAAAGTATCACAGGTTGGGATATGACTAATTTAATTGTAGGCGGAGATTTCAATGAGGCTCATGATGGAATTTTAGACAGGTCAAGTCCCCAGCCATCTCCTCTATTGGCGCCCCATAGTGGTTTGCAATATCTCGTCAATTAATTGGGACTAATAGACACATGGCGCATGCAGCACCCAATAGATAAAGATTATACATTTTATTCACATGTCCATGACTTACATACTCGGATTGACTATTGGCTACTAAGCCCAGCACTGATGCCACATTTACTTTCCTCCAACATCCTAGACATCTGTATTTCGGATCATGCACCGGTTACTTTTAATTTGTTATTATCTACCACAATACTACGGGAAAGAAGGTGGAGGTTTCCTTCATATTTATATCAATCTGAGGATTTCAAAGCTTCTTTACAAAACTACTGGAGCTTTTATGAGAATGATAATCACGAGCATAGTGGGGATGCTGGTTTGTATTGGGCTGCCTCCAAGGCAGTAGTAAGAGGTCAGATAATATCATATGTCAGCCATAAGAGAAAAAAGCTCCTGGAACAAACTATATCAGCACAAAAACTTCTCACGCAGGCATATAAAGATTTTAAAAATAACAACACGGATGCGACAAAACAACATTTCTTAGAGGCCAAGGAGGCGGCAGACACCTTGGCCCATGAGATGGCACTTAGTAACCTGGACTACCAGAAACATAAATACTTTAAATGGGGCAACAAACCTGGGAAATTACTAGCTTCTTTAACCAAACCCTTTAGAACCACCACTAGAATCCACAAAATTAAAAAGAAAGATGGTACCATGGTAACAAAAGATGAGGAAATAGTGGACGAGTTCAGGGCATTCTTTGGCTCGCTGTATGAGGCGGAACCGAGGGAGGTTGACGGGGAATCTGATTTTATCCATGGTACCGTAGCGCCCATCTTGACAGAGGAACAAAGAGTAGTACTAAACGCCCCTATAAATATTTCAGAAATAGTAAAAACTATTGGCACTCTTAAACTAGCCAAAAGCCCAGGGCCCGACGGATTTAGTAACGAATATTATAAGATCTTGGGAGCCTCTATCGGTCCTCATCTATGTGCAGTGTATAATAAGATAGTCACAGATAGAATAATTCCCGACAGGTTCAATGAGGCAAACATTATAGTATTACCTAAGCCAGGAAAAGACCCACTACAGGTGGAGGGATACAGACCCATCTCATTACTCAACTCTGATTTTAAAATATTTACTAAAATACTAGCTGGTAGATTACAACAAGTGATTCCAGATCTTATTCTGCCCTTCCAAACAGGATTCGTGCACGGGAAATCCATCACCTATAACATCAGGACGGCTATTGGGGCTATCTCTTATAGCAGGAAGCATAGATGTACCAAACATATAGTAGTTAGCCTTGATGCGGACAAGGCCTTTGACAGGGTCTCTTGGGCCTATTGACATAATCTTTTGGCATGTCGCTAGGTGGGATCCTGGTTTTGCGAAGCAGTCAAGATGATATACACAGAACCCAAATCCAGACTATCTATAAATAATACATTCTCTGAGCGATTTGAGGTACAGAGGGGAACAAGGCAGGGGTGTCCCTTGTCACCTTTATTGTTTAATTTGGCTCTGGACCCAATGTTGAGGACTCTACATAATTTAGCAATATTTCAGGGCATGAGAGTCGGTGGGACAACAATTAAACTTTTGGCTTTTGCCGATGATATTTTATTGTTTATTGCCAATCCCTCTCAAGCGATTCCAGAGATAATGAACACATTGAATAATTTTGGAAAGGCCTCAGGCTTCAGGGTAAATTACAAAAAAACTGAGGCATTGGCAATGTACAAATCGGGTAAAATTGATAACAACTTATTTCCCTTCCAGTGGTGTACCAGGTCCATTAAATATTTGGGGATGCAGCTCCCAGCAAACCCCTTGTTACTATATCAAATTAATTATAAGCCTCTTATAAATTCATTAATACATCTACTCCAATCTTGGAAACATCTGAAAATATCCTTTTCGGGCTGATGTCACTTAATTAAAATGGTAGCATTCCCCAAAATAATGTTCTTATTTCAGACTCTCCCGTTGCTTCTACGCAAATCAGATATTAAGCTACTAAATTCATCGTTTGGAAAATTCATTTGGGGGCACAAGGGGCGTACTAGGATCAGCTTAATCAAGCTTCAATTACCAAAAGGGGCAGGGGGCATAAATCTTCCAGATCTGGGTAGATATAATCTAGCAGTAAATTTGAGATATGTGGTGGACTGGGTGCGAGGAGTATCTCACTTTGCCAATGTACAATTGGAACAACAGCTATATTCACAAGTCTCGTTAACAGCATTGCTGCATTTAGGGAACGAGAAAATACCGAGTGAGGTTAGGGATCATCCAACACTATGGCATACTATACAAATGTGGGGGAAGGTGAGGAAACTTGGTAAAATTAACACTTCAAGTTCCCCATTTCAACCCTTTATTGGAAATCCGAGATTCCTCCAGGGTCGCCCTCCGAGGATTTATGAAACATTGTCAATGCAGGGTTGTGCTTATGCTGCAGTTCTAATGGAGCCTGATTGGTCGTTGCTTTCTTACGAGAAGGCGGCACACCGATTTCCAGCTTTTGTGGGTCAGCCTTTTCTTTTTCTTCAGGCGCGTAGCTTGGTACAAAAATATCTTGTTGACAAGCCAAAGGGAGATCTTGGAGGAAGTCTGGATAACATTCTTAGGAGGACAAGAAGCCAGGTGTCCTCGACTAGTCAGGTTTATTCAATGTTGCATACAGTTTGGACATGGGAGGGGAAAACAACAGGTCCAGCAAAATGGAAGGTAGACATGCCAGAGTTCGAGGTAAAGGATTTTTTACAAGCCACGCTGTTGCAACGTAAATTTCTCTTGTCCAGTAGCTACACAGATATGGCCTTGATGATTCTACATAGAGCATACATTACTCCAAAAATTCTATCAAAAATGGACACAAATGCCTTATACTCTTGTTCTAAATGTGGCATAAGAGACACTGACATGTTTCACCACTTATGGGACTGTGTTCAGATACAGGGAGTATGGAGAAGCGTTCACTCAGTCTTACAAAACACAGACAATATTCAGTTTGCTCTGACACCACAGTGGGCGATTTTTAACATGTTGGAGGAGGCTCAACAAAGTCTTCCGAGAGGTACCAGGGCAATGTTAACTATTTGGGCCTCGGCCACTAAGAAAAGTATCCTACATCTCTGGGTAAATCCTGAAGCACCCTCTCTAGCGTTTATCCAAACAAAACTAATGTTCATATTCAAATGGACTGGCTGGATGCACTGTCGAATAAGGAGAAGTTGACTAAGCGTTTCTTTGAAACATGGTCTTTATTTATACCTAACTTGGCTACAGTGCTTAAGGATAGACTTAAATCTCAGTTTGGACAGACCTCTTGGTACCGTCTTGAACTGCTCAATGGACACATACCAATTACATAAGTTACCATTTTAAGTTGCTTCTGGTCGCACGCAGAGCGGGGGGAGGGGTGGGCGGGACTGTTTTGATTATAATGTCATCAATGGAATGCTCTTTGTATAAGAGCAGATTGTAAAAGAAATTAGGTTAAAATTCAATAAAAAGTTGTTAAAAAAAAAAAGTAAATTCATTTCAGTAATTCAATACACAAAGGGAAACGCATATATTATATAGTCATTACAAACAGAGTGATCTATTTCATGTGTTTATTTATGGTAATGTTGATGACTATGGCTTACAGCCAATGAAAAGTTAAAATTATTATCTCAGAAAATAAGAATATTATATAAGACCAACTGAAAAAAATGATTTTACACTCAGAAATGTTGTCCTACTGAAAAGTCTGTACAGTAAATGCACTGAATACTTGGTCGGGGCTCCGTCGCATGAATTAATGCATCAATGCGGCGTGGCATGGAGGTGATCCACCTGTGGCAATGCTGAGGTGTTATGGAAGCCCAGGTTACTTTAATAGTAGCCTTCAGCTCATCTGCATTGTTGGGTCTGGTGTCTCTCATCTTCCTCTTGAGAATACCCCATACATTCTCTATGGGGTTTAGGTCAGGTGCGTTTGCTGGCCAATCAAGCACAGTGATACTGTGGTTAATAAACCAGGTACTGGTACTTTTGGCAGTGTGGACAGGTGCCAAGTCCTGCTGGAAAATAAAATTTCCAGCTCCAAAAAGCTTGTTGGCAGAGGAAAGCATTAAGTGCTCTAAAATTTCCTGGTAGGCGGCTGCACTGACTTTGGTCTTGATAAAACACAGTGGACCTACACCAGAATGACATTACATGGCTCCCCAAACCATCACTGATTGTGAAAACTTCACACTAGACCTCAAGCAGTTTGAATTGTGGCCTCTCCACTCTTCCTCCAAACTCTGGGACCTTGATTTCTAAATGAAATGCAAAACTTACTTTCATCTGAAAACAACACCTTGGAGTCCAGTTCTTTTTCTCCTTGGCTCAGGTAAGACGCTTCTGGCGTTGTCTATTGGTCATGAGTTGCTTGACATAAAGAAAACAACAGTTGTAGCCCATGTCCTGGATACGTCTGTGTGTGGTGGCTCTTGATGCACTGACTCCATCAGCAGTCCTCTCCTTGTGAATCTCCCCCAAACTTTTGAATGGTCTTTTCTTAACAATCATTTTAAGGCTGCGCTTATCCCAATTGTTTGTGCACCTTTTTCTACTACACTTTTTCCTTCCACTCAACTTTCTATTAATTTGCATGGATATAGCACTCTATGAACAGCCAGTTTCTTTAGCAATGACCTTTTGTGGCTTACCCTCCTTGTGGAGTGTGTCAATGACAGCCTTCTGGACATCTGTCAAGTCAGCAGTTTTCCCCATCATTGTGTAACCTACTGAAACAGACTAAAGGACCATTTTAAACACTTAGGAAGCCTTTGCAGGTGTTTTGAGGTAATTATTCAAATTTTCTGAGATAATGACTTTTGGGTTTTCTTTGGCCATAAGCTATAATCATCAACATTAACAGAAATTAACACTTGAAATAGAGCACTCTGTTTGTAATGACGCTATATAATATATGCGTTTCCTTTTTTGTATCTGTAGAGATGATTGAATTGATTTGATGCAAATCAAATTTGAGTAGAATTTTATGAAATTTGCATGTCCTAGCGAATTACAACAATTTGTGATTCATTTTGTCACGGTTGTCTACCTGCTTTTTGAGACTAGCGACAGCCTTAAGGGGGCTTTACACGCTGCGATATCGTTAATGTTTTATCGTCGGGGTCACGTTGTTAGTGACGCACATCCGGCAACATTAACGATATCGCAGCGTGTGGCATTTACCAGCGACCTTAAGCGACCTCAAAAATGGTGAAAATCGTTAACCATGGAGAGGTCGTCCCAAAACCAAAAATCGGTAATGGTTGATTATCGATGTTGTTCGTCGCTCCTGCGGCAGCACACATTGCTGTGTGTGACACCGCAGGAGCGAAGAACGTCTCCTTACCTGCCGCCAGCCACAATGCGGAAGGAAGCAGGTGGGCGGGATGTTACGTCCCGCTCATCTCCGCCCCTCCGCTTTGATTGGCCGGCCGCTTAATGATGTCGTGGTGACGTCGCTGTGATGCCGAACCTCCCTCCCTCAAGGGGGAGGGATTGTTCAGCAGTCACAGCGACGACGACGACCAGGTAAGTGCGTGTGACGCTGCCGTAGCAATAATGTTCGCTGTGGCAGCAATCACACGAAATCGCATGCACGATGGGGGCGGGTGCTTTTGCGCACGATATCACTAGCAATTGCTAGCAATATCGTAGCGTGTAAAGCCCGCTTTAGGACTGGAGCTTCCCCTCTCCATCTAGACTCCTCATTTAAGTAACATTCCTTTCCTTTACGCATCTCATGAGTTAATGTCAGTTTTTGTTGCCAACAGCTCTGAGCAGGGCAGGTCAGCTGTAGCTGCTTTGAGACCACTCCTATTTAGTTTTAAATTGTGGAGCTTTCCTTGCTGTCATTAGAATTCATTCTACTCTGGCCATCCTGGTGGAAGAGCTTCTGAGGAATTTTCTTGTGCCCATTCATCTGCTACTTTGGAGTCTGTCTGCTGCCGTGAAGTTTGATGTTGTATCCTTCTGTTTAGCCCCCTGTCTGTTTTACCTTACCTTGTGTCTTGTTAGTGCAGCGGTGGGATTTAGTGAACCTCACCTGCTCTTCACTGGCCAGGGCTTTTATAGGGTCTTCTCAGGATCTCAGTTCTTGCTCGGCAAGAGTTGCAGTGACTGTATAGGAACTGGCTAGGAGAGTAGGAACAGCTGCAGGTGAGGATAGGAGGTATTCCACCTACCCCTCTCAATAGTTCCAGGGACCCCCACTCTTATTGTGTTCCCGGTGTCTCTCTTGTATGTTAAGCTTTTGTAGTGCATCAGACATCCGACGGTATGAATGCGTATGTTATGCGATACATACAGAAATCTCCTACTCCGTGGATGACACACTTCACCCAAATAATCAAAAAATGCCCACTACATTTTAGACATTGCAGAAGATTGCATCAGTATCAAGACACTGAGATGACTTCACTCCAGACCATGAGTTCTTCCCCATAATGTCCTGAAGCTATCACACCACATGGTATAGCACAGCCAATTAAGACGGACTATAATAGTCTGTATATAAGCCTATGCAGGGAATGCAGCAGTCTTTTTAGAATGATTTTCAGATAGTGAGAGGACATTAGATTCAGTTGTGTGTAAGGCTACATCTTGAATATGAAATCTAGCTCTAGGCTAGACTTTAAAAAGGGTATTGGGAAATTAGAGTCACTTCAAGAGTGGGCAAAGAGATTATTTAATGGGATAGAAGACCTCTTAGAAAAGTTGGGCTTGTGAAGCTTAGAAAACACCTCAGAAGTGATCTTTAATATCTATAAATACACGTGTGGACAATAAAAAGGACTGGCACATGACTTACTCCTTCTAAAGACCTTACAAAGGACCAGGAGGCTTTCATACAGTTAGAGCAGTCAGACTACAGTATAGTAATGCTAGATACTGCTTCAGCAATTTCAAAAGGGTCAGAAGCTTTTCTAACATCAAATGACATTGTGGGTTACAAATAATTTACTGATAGAGAATGTATAACTGTTGTAGAAAAGTTGAACTTAACAGACTTACACTGATAAGCAAAAGGGTAACAATGTTTGGAACTTTTGACTTTCAGGCTCCATATCTCACCATCCACTAGAGCATCATTTTATAGACACTCATCTTGACTATTGCAATTTGACTTGCAGCTATTTAGCACATGATTAGTTAAGCAGATTTTGTCATGTCACTGCATTGTTACTGTTTGTTTCTAAATATCTAAATTTTAATTTTCATTATTTTGTTAGCATTTTGTAAACCCACCTTTGACTTTCAACACTCCCAGACTCCTTCTGGGCATGTTCTCGATCAGATTCAAGTATGTCTCAACCGAAATCTGACCTCAGGTCTCTTTTACACATTCCCAATATTGGTGCATACTGGTTGACTCACTTGGGTATTTTTATAGATTTTCTTCAACTCTACTCACAAGAGTTCAATTGAAGCTAATTGGCCAATTGGGACTGTGCGGCCAATCCAACGCCTCTACTTCATGATTTTGTTAGCATTTTGTAAACCCACCTTTGGCTTTCAACACTTCCAGACTCCTTCTGGGCATGTTCTCGATCAGATTCAAGTATGTCTCGACCTAAATCTGACCTCAAGTCTCTTTTACACATTCCCAATATTGGTGCATACTGGTTGACTCACTTGAGTATTTTTATAGATTTTCTTCAGCACTACTCACAAGAGTTCAATTGAAGCTAATTGGCCAATTGGGACTGTGCGGCCAATCCAATGCCTCTACGTCATTGTTTTTCAGGCATTTTTTTTGTCAATCCCAATGTAAGCTTTGGGTCATCCTGCTGGAACACTATGTCGTCCTTTTCATACCCACAGTACTCGAGTGTACAAAATATCCTGTCTTCTAGGATACTTACATATAGCTCAGCAATGAGACCTTGATTGATTCTGGTCAAATATCAATCCCTTTTAGCTGTGAAAAATTCTTATATCATCAGGCTTCTTCAACCGAACATGACAGTTCCTTCAATTTCTCAATCCATTAGCCCCTTTTCTCCTTGTTTCTTCCAGACTCTTTTGCAGCCATCAGCCGCTAGTCTATTGACTTTTGTCTCATCGCGCCAAATCACACTTTTCTAATCTTCTACTGTCCACTTTTCGTGCTTCTTTGCAAACTCGAGCCGATGCTTGTCATGATGATATTGAAGTTGAGACTTGTTCACTTTTTTATGGACCACCATTCCAGACTTGTGTAACGTGCATCGCATAGTGCTTGTATAGATGTCTGCAATCTCACTATTACAAAGTATACAAGCCACCTCCACTGACGTTTGTCGCGCCAGAACTGGTAGACCTTATGATAAGCCGACTTGTTGACTCCGATATTTTGCTTTGAACGTCCATCTCTTCGCTTTTGAATGGATGGATGGATTTAATTTCATGTCCCTGCAACTGTCATGTCACTCACTTGATGCAGTTTGGCAATTTTCTTGGCTGAGAGACCGCTATCGATGAGCTCGATGATGCTGTTTTGCTTTTCTTGTGAAAATTCAAAACATTGTTGCCCTTTTGCTTGTTATTGTCTTTGCTATATGAGGATATTATCTGCCGATTCCATTTGTATTATATAAGTTCAGGATGGAAAACGGGTTTCATGCCGCGCTATAAACCACGAGCTGGTGTATTAAAAATAGATATTCTTTTATTGAGTTAATTCCTACGCGTTTCAGAGCCATGTGCGCCTCCTTCTTCAGGGAAAATATTTTTTTTCCCTGAAGAAGGAGGCGCACATGCCTCTGTAACGCGTAGGAATAACTCAATAAAAGAACATCTATTTTTAATAGACCAGCTCGTGGTTTATAGCGCGGCATGAAACCCGTTTTCCAACCTGAACTTATATAGCACCGTTTTTCTCAACGGGGCCGCTGCTGAACCACTCCAGCACTCACATATGTCTGCACAGGGGTTGTGACTGGCACAACCCGATCAGGTGAGTGTATTCATTCCTCTACTCTTCTAAACCCATAAACCGGGTAAGACCCTATTTTGCGCCTTTCTTTCCCTACCTACAGATTCCATTTGTACACTTTTAACAAACCCCTATCAGTATTTTATTGTTCTTTCTCCCTTCTCTTATCTCCACCCACAGGGACTCCACATTTTCATTAGTCTCACATATATTATCACAAAGGATGGTGATTAAGGACAATTTACATATTAGCAAACCCCTCCCCCTCACTTAATAATAAGTAATAGAAAGTGAAGGTTTATAAAGACACTAAGGGAAGATCTGATGAAAAGCAGCTGAATGGCTATGGAATTCCACAGAGTCCTAAAGGGAAAGTGATTAAAACCAAGCAAATATAATAGGTCAGTGAGCAGTTTGTACAGCTAAATTCTGTGATCTTCTATAGCCAGACACCACAGGACTGTTTGTTACCCATGACACAAAATGTACAATTTGCACACATTTCGCACAGCAGTATGCACCTAATCAAGATGTAAACTGGATGGTATTTTCAATAATTGAGCACATTGTACTAATGGAGATATAGAAAACACAGTACTATATACAAATTCAAACAGTGAATTAATATTTACTCCCTTCCACAGTCAGTGATTCTCAAGTCACACCCTTAAGACAAACAACACTTCAAATGAAATACTTTCAAGCTCACTTACTCGCTTTTACAGATGGTTTTATGTAAGGCCACATTTACCATGAGGTGAGATGTGCATCTTGCCTCAAGCGATGGTCTGAAGTACCTCTCAGGTGGCAGCACATACCTTGACGGGCAGCACAGTGATCTGTTCCCGATATGAACTTTGCAGGGGTTGCACGGGGGCTTGGATTTTCAGAAAATAAAATGAATGATACACACCTGCAGCCACAGGACTACTGCGGCCAGTGATTGATGGCAGCGGTCAGGTGACTTGAAGAGCATGTCATCAGATAACCCTCTGATGATGTGCTAGTCAATTCGCTTGAATGTTTCAGAGTTTTTCCTTTTTGGATATTTAGAGGGGTAGGACGTATGCCATTTCAGTTTAGGCAGCAGAAAAACTAGAAACATCCCTGCTGTTAAACATGTGTGGTGCCCCTGAGGCTTCAATCGCCACAAGGCATTGCATTTCATTTGGGGTGCAGTGCTTGAACTCGGGTGATGAAGGAGTTAATCACTGGTGCTGTTTTTTCACTTACAAAACATCTAGCTATGAGTCACCACTTACACAGGAAGCCAGATAGGCTAGGGAATTCCAGGTTACCAGGGCAACAGCCACTAAGAGTCACCCCAAGGGTTGAGGCTCCGGGAGGAAGTGAGAAAACACAAACAGTTTCAGTTCAGTTCAGTCTGGGAGCAGAAGAGAGCAGACAGCCTTAGGAGAGCAAGGCTGGTCCTGGGGACGGGAGACTGGAGGACATTGTCCCAGGACCAGGGGCCACAACACTGCACTGAGTCTGCAGGAATTAGACTGGAATAGGGCGAGAGGCGACTGGTGGAGATGGTCAGACAGAGGATAACCGTTCCCATAGTGCCAACACAGTCGGGGAGCAGAGCCCTCAGTTGGGGAAACCTTCATGGACTCTAACAAATCTGCAGGGGTTGGGGATTTCATGTCCCATCGCCTGCCACCCATTTTCCCAGAGCACAGTGACATGTAGGATTCAGGGTCGGGTTTACAGCCAGGCCCCACAGCGAGGACCCGCGTCACCTGCACAAGGGACGGGACACTTAACACGGACAGCTGGGGCTAATCCCTTTCCGCACACCATGGGTGGCGCTGCAAAGCATTCCCCATTCCCATCCAGCACTGGCCCTGGAGGAGGAAAAATCGCAGGAAGGGTCGACGGCGGAGGAGGCCGAGACCCCAGTCACCGCTGCAACTGGTGACGCTTCCCAGGGACTCTTTGCCCTCCTTCCATACCCCCACACCAGACACGTTGCACCTGTTTGTTTGCCTTTTACATGTAGCCGACGGGGGCACAGAGCCGGGTCGGGCCAGTCACAGCAACCCCACAAAACCACTGGCCCGGTGACGAGTGGCCCCTGAGGTCCCGGGGCACTACACATGCTTTCTACATACAGTATATACACCAGTAGAAGAAATCAGAGTCTGCTATGAACGATGGCCACAGGAAAGCTTTTGTAGGAGTACTGTAAAGACAGACACAGGGGTCATCAGCTGACTCTTGGCTGTCTTAACAAATCATCAGCGTTGATGAGGGATTAGAAGAGGGCACCCCCTGCCAGCATGCGTTAAATGCCTCTGTCAGAGATTGACAGGGGCATTTAAGAGGTTAGCAGCCACGGTTGGAGTGCCACTCCACCCATGGCTGTTAGAGGGACATGTCAGCTGATTAAATCAGCCGACATGCAGAGAAAGATAAGGGCTCAGGGTGCGAGCCTGCATCAAAGGCAGGGAGACAACTCATGACGGACATAGTGCATCATGGGTCGTTAAGAGGTTAAAGGAATGGTTTTTCAAGATAACATCTGTCCATATGGCCTATGAGTTAGGGTACCGTCACACTTTAGCGATGCTCCAGCGATCCCACCAGCGATCTGACCTGGTCAGGTTAGCTGGTTCGTCGCTACATGATCGCTGGTGAGCTGTCAATCAGGCAGATCTCACCAGCGACCCATGACCAGTCCCCAGCCACCGGCGACACGTGGAAGCGATGCTGCGCTTGGTAACTAAGGTAAATATCAGGTAACCAAGCAAGCACTTCGCTTGGTTACCCGATATTTATCTTGGTTACCAGCGCACACCGCTTAGCGCTGGCTCCCTGCACTCCTAGTCAGAGTACACATCGGGTTAATAAGCAAACCGCTTTGCTTATTTACCTGATGTTTACTCCGGTTACGTGTGCAGGGAGCAGGGAGCTGGCACTGGCAGCCTCAGAGCGGCGGATGCTAGTAACCAAGTTAAATATCGGGTAACCAAGCTAAGCGCTTCGCTTGGTTACCCGATATTTACCTTGGTTACAGCTTACCGCAGGCTGCAAGAAGCCGGTTCCTGCTCCCTGCACATTCAGATCGTTGCTCTCTCGCTGTCAAACACAGCGACGTGTGCTTCACAGCGAGAGAGCAACGTCCAAAAAATGAACCAGCACTGTGTGTAACGAGCAGCAATTTCACAGCAGGGGCCAGATCGCTGCTCAGTGTCACACACAGCGAGATCGCTAATGAGGTCACTGGTGAGTCACAAAAACCGTGACTCAGCAGCGATCTCGCTAGCAATCTCGCTATGTGAGAAGTACCCCTTAGAGGAGAACAAGTCTGTAAGAGCTGCTCCTATTATGGCTAACTGGCTCTGTCAATGTATTATGAATGGTCATTTACATTAATGGCCAACATATACAATGCAGGATCATGTGCTGGCTGTCAACAGCTGCACCTGTTAAAATCAGCTGTGCTATAGTTGTAATAGTTATAGGAACCTTGGCAATCAAATCAAAAGGGGCTGCCTTCGATAACATATACAGTGCTCAGGATAAAAGTGTACACCCTAACAAATTTGTCATAAAACCTTTCAGAATCGACATTTTCTATAAGATACCATACTACTAAACATGCCCACAAATGTGGGACATTGATTGCAAACAAGATTTGTTATTTTTTACATCCACAAAAGTTATTTTTCTAACAAATTTATTCAAGACTATGTTGCAAAATGGTAGTCTTAGGGCCAAAACTAAAGTTTGACTACAAAATTTTAATTAACAGGAATTTAACCACACGTAAGTCTAATTTATTAAATAGGTGTCCAGCTGGCAGTTGACTATAAAAGGCTGTTACTTGAAAAAGAAAACCTGTATTTCATGCTGTCAACAATGGTACCACATCGAAGAGAAATGTCACAAAACCTGGAAAAGAAAATAATTATTTATACAAGAATGGTGAAGACTACAAGATAAGTGTCATGATCCAGGCCGGCTTTTCCCTGCTGCTCGTTACACCCAGCTCTGGCCTGGTCATGTAATGGGTTAACTTCCCTTGCGTCGTTCTGGATCCCAGGACGCTATATGTTGCCTCTCTACCTATGGCTCAGTGCCAGTGATATTTCTGCCTTGTAGCTTGTATACTGGCCCTGGTGAGTGTTCCCGATCTGTTCTGCCTCCCTGCTACTGTTTCCTGACTTTGACCCTCCCCCGTTTGTCTGCCTATTCCAGCCCCTGACTTCCCTCTCCTGTCTGTTGTTTGTGTTTCCCTCTGCATACCTGATCTCCCGGCTTCTGACTCGGTTCTGCTTTCTGACTTTGATATTGATCCTCCCTTTGCAGTGACTTGACTTTCCTGGCTAGACCCTGACTGTTTGACTACTCTTTTGCCCCCTGGTGATTCGCCTGTTAACATTGCTGAAGTTACTCTGCTATACTTCAGCTGCCTTTCCGTTACAGTGTTTCTTTGTCTCTCCTTTACTACTCTGCTGCCACCTAGTGGGGATTACGCTGTACTGCGTCTTACTAGCCTTTGTACAGTGTGACAATAAGAAAAGCTTTACTTATCAGTCAGAATAATGTTGCAAAAGTGATACATTTAACATAGGTGAAACCGCAACCATCTCTCGAATATATCAACCTAAACAGGAGCATCTTCTCATAAGAATGGTTGAAGACCATTAACATGCAAATTCACTGCAGTTAGTTAAACAAGTAGAAACCCAAACCTGGTTGTTACCCGAGACTCAATAAGGCATACTCTGAAGAATGAACTCTCTCCTAAAGCCTGTCCACAAAAAAGCTCATCTAAAAGTTGCAAAGGCCCATGCTGAAAAATATGAAGACTACTAGTACTCTATAGTCCGGAGTAATGACACCAAGATAAATGATTTTGGAACTGATGGCTTCAAAACTGGCGTTGCAAAGACGAGGAGTACGAAGAAAAATGCATGGTGACAACAGTGAAACATGATGGTAGCAGTGTCCTTACATGCGGTTACATGTTATGCCTCTATGTGATTGTTTATAAGGCTTTTAAGTTTTGCTGGCGGTCTACAATATTGGTCTTTATTTGCAATGGCCATCAGTTTATCCTTGTGACATTCTAGAACAGGCATATTTGCAAGGATTATTGTATTTTCTATTGCTATCCTGTACAATTAGAGCAGATTACAGCTGTAGTACGGGCTTGCCTGGATATATCTTTGCAGGTTTCCTTCTACAATAATATAAGCTTTATTTCTATTTTTTGTGACTGATAATAAGGTTGCCCTGGTAGTATACAATATCGGTCTTTGTTAGCAGTAACCATTTATTTATGTTAGTCTCATCTTTATCACTTGCTAAATTTTTGGCATTTGTGATATTTCAGTATAGGTGTACTTGTAATGATTATCATATTTACTTTTAGTTACCTATGTACTGCGTAATTAGATTGCAGCTCTATTATGGGCTTGTCTGGTTATATTTCTATCGCCATCAAGACTTTTTAGGTGTTTTTAACTTTTTTTGGTTCACATTTCAATAAATATTCATTATTTATAGGTGATCATTTCTCTGAGCATTCTTTTTTTTTTGGTTGCTCCCTCCTACACCGCCGCCCCAATGACTGGAAGTGAATGTCTGCAGGGAAGATATAACTTCATTTTCTTCCTGTAGCTGCTGCTTCAATAAAGCAGCCTACTGTGATTTTAATGCTATTTACCTGCAGATTAAACCTATATATGCCAATTAATGGTGTTTCTGAACATGACAGGTTACCTCTAAGGTATTCACCTTTTATCACTTAGGGAATAACATGCCTCCTACCTTTCCAAGAATAAAAGGAGGAAAGATCATGCTGCATGTATAGAGCATTGCAGCTAAATTTTAGAAGATACCCTTTACCACATCCATAGCCCTATCTGTACCTCTATGTACCAGTACAATGTGCCTGTAAAAAGAAACATGATTTAGATTATGTGGGATATGCAGGTGCAATTGTACACTGTGTCCATTAACAAACAAATATTACCTAGAATAAAATCATAATGCTTAGGCAGACTGCAGAAAGTAAAAATATAATAACACATATGTGGCAACCCTGCGGCTTCAGGCACCACAGAGTACTGCACATCACCCAAGGTGCAGTATTCATCTCGGATAGGGAGGAGGTCATCACCGGTAAACAACCAACAACACAACACACCCAACCAACACATAACACGGAAGCTCTTCCACTGGGACTGGGCTAGGGTAGGTGCTGGGGTGGCCATCATGAGGTATGGGACGTCTTGCCCACTAGTTCAGGAACCTGGGAGGCGGGGCACCAAAAGGGGAGTTAGGAGCAATAATCAGTCTATTCCGGGCACAGCATGTGCCAGGTCGCACTCAGGAGGAGATAAGCAAAGACACAGACAGTTCGGGGCCCGTTGTCTGGAGTTGGAAGGGTAACCATCGAGAAGAGATGCACAGAAGGAAACACCGGCCTCAACCTCCGAAGTATCCGGGATCGGCTGAAGCCTACCACAGCGTAGCTCGGTGCTCCAACGGCATTGTGCTTTCAGTGAGTAAAGAACTTGAACTGCACCCTCTGTGTTGTCCCGTTACTGGCGGTGCTTCCAACATCGTGCCCCTGCGCCATAGGTGACTACTACAACTCCCAACATCCTCCACGGGGCCTAGCTCTACCTGTGGAGAGCTGAAACACCTGAGCTGCGTCACCATCTGCCCCAGAAGAGAAAGAACCCGCAGTGGCGGCTCATATTGGCCGCACACCACAGGTGGTGTCACGAACAACTACCCCCATCATCCCCATCCCCAGCCTTATATTTACACCGCCGGGGTCACAGAACCGGGCAATGCCACCACAGCGAACCAGGAGAAGAATCACGGCCCAGTAACGGGTGACCTCCAACCCCGTGGACGCGTCAAATTGGCGTCACGAACAGGATATCATGCCCGCAACCGCAGGTTCTGTGCGTCTATAGACTGTATGCAAAGAGACTGTACACTGGCAGCCATTGAAAACAACAGGTGCCATGTGCAATCACCCTGTCTGGTTGTGTCCGCCCTTCGTGGGTTGGGTGACAGAATGGCGCAAAGTGCTGTGCCCGCCCACCATGACCAGAAAGGAGAAATGAAACTTAGCTGAGAGAACTGACCCGCCCCCCTGGAAAGTGCATAAAGATGGGCTGACTGCACAGCAAGGGACCAGATGCAAGATGGCGGAGAGCACCCAAAGCACCCAGGAGCATGGGGTGGAAGCAGCCAGCTGTCCTTGTCGTGCCAAGGAAGTACCGGCAACGCGACCCGTAATCACCCATGAGGCTGTTGGAGGAAGAAGTGATGTGATTGCGGGCTCAGTTGCTGGAGCTGCAGTAGGGAACCATCCGGAGGTGGCAGGAGACCCTGATGGGAGCAACGGTGATGCCACCTAGACGTCAAAGAGGCGAGAGGGGATGGTATACCCTGGATATGCAGGTAGACCGGTTGCATTTGGACAAGGACTCTGACAGCGACATGGACTTGAATCATGATGCCAGGGGACCATGCAATCAGGAGACCCAGACCATGGTGTCCATGGCTTATCTACAACCCCGGTAAGCTGCTATGACGCTAGAGATCTGGGACCACCTGGGCCCTGTATAATAGTTCTGAAAATTGATGATAAGTGTTGAAATGGACAGCTAGGCCATCGGACTTGCTATGGCCAGGACATTGTAAATAATTTGCACCTGTTGTGCACCCTACCAGAAAACCGCGGTGACCCAGAAGAAGAAACGCGGTTCGGTGATGGGTAACCTCCGACCCTGTGGGCGCGTCACATGCAAAAACATAGGGTACTTAGTTAAAGTGGTTGTCTGGTACTTTAATATTGATGGCTTAGCCCTAGGATAGGTCATTAATATCTGATTGGTGGGTGCATAACATCCGGCATCCTCGGTGATCAGCTGTTCCCAGTGGTGTCTGGATGTGCTGAGTTGCGGAGCTGCATGGCACAGCCCAATTCACTGCATAGTGGCCATGATCAACTACTGCACGTCCACTGCCTATAGATTCAAATAAAAAGCTGATGTGCAGTACCTGGCCTTGACCACTATTCCGTTGATAGAGTTGTGCATCTCCGGAACTCAGAACACACGACCACAGACAGCAGTGGAAACAGCTGATTGTGGGTCTGCCGGGTCTTGCACACCCACCAATCAGATATTGATGACCTATTCTAAAAATGGGCCATCAATATGTAAGTCCCAGACAACCACTTTTAACATTTTTGATCAAAAAAGTGCTAAACCCAAGATTCTTGTATCTTGGCTCAGAGTTCAAGCTGATAACTATCATGCAATCATGCCAGAGGATGTGAGGTAAATTTCTGGGACCAAATTCTGAAAAGTACAGAGTTAATAAATGAGTTTAATAAATGTACATTTATTTAGTTTTGAGTATTGGTGCTATGCGAAGAAATACAGAAACTTACGGTCACTTCAGATATAGCAGAGCTGGAATTGTCATGGGACCTCGTGTGGATTATGTTAGACCTGAGCGTTTTAGGGGTTAATAAAGCGGTGAAAGAGGGTGGGGCTTTTTTGTATTTTGTTTCAAATAAAGGATTTTTTGGTATTTGTATCTATTTCTTTACAGATTACTAATGGTGGGGGGGGGGATCTCATAGACATCTCCCATTACTAATCTGGGGCTTAGTAACAGCTGTGAGCTATCATTAACCTCTTATTACCTCGATTGCCACAGCACCAGGGCAATCAGGATGAGCCGGGTAAAGTTCCGGGATTGTCGCATCTAATGGATGCAACAATCCTGGGCAGCTGCTGGCTGCTATTTTTAGACTGGCGGGTCCAATAACAATGGGCTTCCCTAGCCTGAGAATGCCAGCACCCAGCTGTTGGCTTTATCATGGCTGGGTATCAAAATTGGAGGTGACCAAACTCCGTTTTTTTTTTAATTATTTATTTAATTAAAAAAGAGCCTCATGCAGTGCTTCATATTTTGATATACAAGATAACGATGAGGGCTGCAGCCTGTAGCCGTATGCTTTATCATGGCTGGGTATCATATGGAGGGACACTACGCCAATTTCTTTATTTATTTTTATACGAATCTAGACGTCGTGTATGTGATTGAAAGCAGTCAGACATGCTGTCACACAAGCTGGGGGTGCTGTCTGACTGCAACCAATCAGAGGCATGGGGACTGCCGCTGGGCAGGGGAAGCAATGCATATGCATGAAGATAATGAGCATCCCGGAAGCAGTGTACAGGTGTGTGGAGAGCAGTAAGTATGAAGTGCTTGCTCCAATCCCAACATCCCCTCTACCATCATTTTTAAGCACCTGATTCGGGTCCCCATAGACTTATATGGGGCCCGGTGTCCGGACAGATATCTGAGATCAATACCGGCCCCCAAACCGGGTTTTTTTCTTTTTTAAAACCCGGTTGGACCCGCAGATCCCAGGCATCTGTGGGTCCTCCCATCACTAGTTAGAAGGCATTTCTATGATATTTGTCTAAAAGCCAGACAACACAAGCCTGCATGTTGCTCGAGCTACTGTGAGCTGAGCAGCATCTACAGACGTATCTTCCATCGAGTACATCACTGATCGTGAATTGCATAGGGAGCTGCCAGCAGTGGATTTTGATGACTTGTATGCCCAAGTGCATTCAGGGTTGGAGAACATTCCTAGGGTAAACATTAATAACCTCTCTGATAGCATTTGCCCAGGCATTTATTTCTGCGAAGGGTGCTCACAGTCATCAGATGTTTTTGCAAATTTTTTCTCCAGATTTTCACTATTTGATATCATTAACATGTCTATTCATCCTGTGTTTTCCATAATTACACAAGTTTTTCTTTTGGTGTTGCAATTTAAATGTTGAGGCGTGTATACATACTCACTTTCTAGGAGGGGAAGCCATGTAATTTTTGCAGTGCCAGATTTTAGGATGCAGTAGGTAAAAGCTTTGTTCTAATTCTGTTTATGTGGCTGTTCTGGCATTTCATCTCCTTAACTGTGAGCAGTTGTTTTATTTCATGGCTCAGCTGATGCTTTAGAACCCTAGGGAGAATTGGAAGTTACGCTGGGTTCAGACAAGTGTATGCAAAACCTTTCGTTCTTTATCCAGAAAAAAACACACGATTCCAACGTAATGTCTGCATGCTATCCGTATGTCCATGTGTTAGAGCCGTATGACATCCATATGACATCCAGTTTCACATGAACAATTTTAAACATGATAAAAGGTCAGATACAGTTTTCTATGTTAATTATTTAAATGGATTTGTAAGTTTTGATTGCTTTTGTTAATAATGTTTGGCGATGACACATTGACCGGAAAACTGCAACTCTGGAGATTTGATTTTATTTTCTTTTTCTAGCGTTTACCAATTGAGTTAGTTAATCTTATATTTTGATAGTTTCGGCTTTTATAAGGTTTTATATTTTATTTTAGGGGAAAAGGTGGGTGATTTTCTTAATTTGTTTGATTTTTTTAGTCCAGTCCCCTTACGTGAATTTACTGTGCGATTTACTGATTGCTTATACTATATACTGCATTTCAGCAATATTGCAGTATATAGGAAAAATCACAGTCTCCTATGAAGGTAAGGCAGAGGTTGATCTTCAAAGAAACACCATCATGGCAGGCAAAGGGATCTTTAACGCGTCTCTGGCTCCAATGGCAACTTATCGGTACCCAAATATCACATAAATAGGGATACTGGGTGTGTTAAATAGCTCTCACCCCTCCCACCACCCTTCGACAGCACCCTTTAAAGGGGACCAGCCACCAGGATTTTCCTATATAAACTAAAGCCAGTGCTATACTGGCATATCATGCTGATTCTATACATATATATATAGCAAAAGATACCCTTAGGTAAAAACCTGGGTAATTTTCAAGCTAGAAATTTTACAACCATTCTAGAATAAATTCAAATATTTTTATTATGACATTTTATTCAAGCAGAAAACACACCACAAAGGAGAACATGTTACATTCATAAAGCTTCAGGTTCTGGAGGATCCAACAATATTTAGTCCGTATATATATTTTCATTAGTTACATAGCCTTCTCTGTTTTAATGTCGCAGGCGGAGAGGACGCTGCGCTCGCTAACGCTCGGGTCCGGCGCTGCTGCGGCTGCTGCTCGGTGGCTCGAGCGGTGGTCCGGATCTGGGGACTCGAGCGGCGCTCCTCGCCCGTGAGTGAAAAGGGTGGTTGGTTTGGGGGATTTAGTCCGTGACGCCACCCACGGGTTGTGGTGAAGATGCGCACCACCGCTGCTGGTGACGGGGATCCCGGGAGCGATGGTCGGGAGCAGCTGGGATGTTGTTTTCCCCCTCCGTGGGTAGGGGTCGGTGGTCCCAGGGCCCGGTGGTGAGACGGGAATGCGCAGGTGAGGTGCAGGGTCGCAGGGACAGCGCGGCGCGGTGCCGGATTGCACGGGTGTACTCACTTAGCAAGAGATGCACAAAGTCTCCGGTAAACCAAACGGCTGGATGGACGGGTCCCGCAGCCGGCTGCAGTGTCTCTCCCCGGACAGGTGATGGCGGCTGTCTTTCCCTGCACCTTTGTGTACTGTCTTGACTACGATGGGTCCCCAACGGTAGTCTGCTCCCCGGTGTATGGATGCCGGAGGAGCCCGTTTGCCCACAGGCGCTGGCCCTTGGGTCTCTAGCCTTAGGCGGTAGCTGTATACCCTCACGGTGCGGACGGTTGCCTTCTAACGGGTCTTTGGTTGTTAGGAAACCCCTGGGGTTCCTGTCACACTCGGATTTGACTGTTGACGGCGACTCCAAGCCTAGTCAGGGTCCGATGGCCCTGCCTGTGTGTGCTGGTTTCCCTTCACTTCCCCGGTCGGTACCGGCGGGCCACCGCCCGACCCCGGTCCTACGGTTCCGCGTCGATCCACCACTCTTGCAGACGGCCACCACCGTCTGCCAACCTTGTTGTCAGTGCCTGGGCCACAAACCCAGACACTCTCTACTTTACTCCTCACTTCAACCTCCAGGACAAATCTCTCACTTTTCCCGCCTCCAGGCCTGTGAACTCCTCGGTGGGTGGGGCCAACCGCTTGGCTCCGCCCCACCTGGTGTGGACATCAGACCCTGGAGGGAGGCAACAAGGGTCTTGTGTTTGTCTAATGTTACTGTCTAGTGGGGGTGATTGTGTGTGTGTTACCTGTGACGACCTGGCTAGTCCAGGTCGCCACATTAACATCATCTCATAAGGTAGGAGAGAAGTAACTACTCGTCATAGTATCCTATTCACCAGATTAGAGGATACCACCTAATAGGATTATCAGAATACATATGTGTAGTACATTAAATCCAGCATTATTCCCTATCAAAAAAGAGAGAGAGAAAGGAGGGGGGGACATGCAGATGATCTATAAGATGCCCCTAAACGACATTAAAGAGAGGGAATGACTCCTTACTCTCTTTATAGATCAAGGGACAAAATCACGAATTTAATGTCGTTTAGGGGCATCTTATAGATCATCTGCATGTCCCCCCCTCCTTTCTCTCTCTCTTTTTTGATGGGGAATAATGCTGGATTTAATGTACTACACATATGTATTCTGATAATCTTATTAGGTGGTATCCTCTAATCCGGTGAATAGGATACTATGATAAGTAGTTACTTCTCTCCTACCTTATGAGATGATGTTAAAACAGAGAAGGCTATGTAACTAATGAAAATATATATACGGACTAAATATTGTTGGATCCTCCAGAACCTGAAGCTTTATGAATGTAACATGTTCTCCTTTGTGGTGTGTTTTCTGCTTGAAAAAAATGTCATAATAAAAATATTTGAATTTATTCTAGAATGGTTGTAAAATTCCTAGCGTTGCTTCAAAATTACCCCGGTTTTTACCTAAGGCGGGCTTTGCACGCTGCGACATCGGTAACAATGTGTTACCGATGCTGCAGCGATAGTCCCGCCCCCGTCGCACGTTCGATATCTAGTGAAAGCTGCCGTAGCGATTATTATCGCTACGGCAGCTTTACACGCACATACCTGTCGTGCGACGTCCCTCTGGCCGGCGACCCGCCTCCTTCCTTAGGGGGCGGGTCGTGCGGCGTCACAGTGACGTCACACAGCAGGCGGCCAATTGAAGCGGAGGGACGGAGATGAGCAGGATGTAAACATCCCGCCCACCTCCTTCCTTCTCATTGCAGCCGGTGGCAGGTAAGTTGAAGTTCCTCGCTCCTGCGGCTTCACACACAGCGATGTGTGCTGCCGCAGGAGCGAGGAACAACATCGTACCTGTCGCTGCACCGGCATTATGGAAATGTCGGAGGCTGCAGCGATGATACGATAACGACGCTTTTGCGCTCGTTCATCGTATCAAAAAGGATTTGCACGTTGTGATATCGACTGCGACGCCGGATGTGCGTCACTTTCGATTTGACCCCATCGACATCGCACGTGCAATGTCGCAACGTGCAAAGCCGCCCTAAGGGTATCTTTTGCTATATAATTGCTTCTTTGAAGGCTACTTGATTACTTTTGGACTTTGTGTGTTTCTAATTGATTCTATACATACCTTTAGTTGTGAGATCGGATGTATACTTTCTGAAATACAGATAAGTAAAATTTGGGAAATACACTGATATTTGATTGATAGCAGCTACAGAATATCTAATAGGTGGGTTGGGTTTTGCTAGTTATTCCTGCCTCTGTCTGCCTGTCCTTCCTCCCCTTGTCCTTCCTCCCTCCTCCTGTAATAACAGAGACGGGGAGGAAGGACAGGGAGGCAGACAGGGGCTGGATTAACTACGATAGCAAAACCCAACCCACTTATTAGATCTTCCGTAACTGTTATCAAACAGTGCATTTCACAAACTTTACTTGCCTGTATTTCAGAAACTATACATCCAATCTCACAACTAAAGATATGTATCGAATCAGCATGATAGCGCAGGTATAGCACTGGCTTTAGTTTATACAGTGCCTACAAGTAGTATTCAACCCCCTGCAGATTTAGCAGGTTTACACATTCGGAATTAACTTGGCATTGTGACATTTGGACTGTAAATCAGCCTCGAAGTGTGAAATGCACTGCAGCAAAAAAGAATGTTATTTCTTTTTTTATTTTTTTTTTTAAATTGTGAGAAGTTTATTCAGAGGGTTATTTATTATTCAACCCCTCAAACCACAAGAATTCTGTTTGGTTCCCCTAAAGTATTAAGAAGTATTTCAGGCACAAAGAACAATGAGCTTCACATGTTTGGATTAATTATCTCTTTTTCCAGCCTTTTCTGACTAATTAAGACCCTCCCCAAACTTGTGAACAGCACTCATGCTTGGTCAACATGGGAAAGACAAAGGAGCATTCCAAGGCCATCAGAGACAAGATCGTGGAGGGTCACAAGGCTGGCAAGGGGTACAAAACCAAGGAGTTGGGCCTACCTGTCTCCACTGTTGGGAGCATCATCCGGAAGTGGAAGGCTTTTGGAACTACTGTTAGCCTTCCACGGCCTGGACAGCCTTTGAAAGTTTCCACCCGTGCCGAGGCCAGGCTTGTCCGAAGAGTCAAGGCTAACCCAAGGACAAGAAGGGAGGAGCTCCGGGAAGATCTCATGGCAGTGGGGACATTGGTTTCAGTCAATACCATAAGTAACGTACTCCACCGCAATGGTCTCCGTTCCAGATGAGCCCGTAAGGTACCTTTACTTTCAAAGCGTCATGTCAAGGCTCGTCTACAGTTTGCTCATGATCACTTGGAGGACTCTGAGACAGACTGGTTCAAGGTTCTCTGGTCTGATGAGACCAAGATCGAGATCTTTGGTGCCAACCACACACGTGACGTTTGGAGACTGGATGGCACTGCATACGACCCCAAGAATACCATCCCTACAGTCAAGCATGGTGGTGGCAGCATCATGCTGTGGGGCTGTTTCTCAGCCAAGGGGCCTGGCCATCTGGTCCGCATCCATGGTAAGATGGATAGCACGGCCTACCTGGAGATTTTGGCCAAGAACCTGCGCTCCTCCATCAAGGATCTTAAGATGGGTCGTCATTTCATCTTCCAACAAGACAACGACCCAAAGCACACAGCCAAGAAAACCAAGGCCTGGTTCAAGAGGGAAAAAATCAAGGTGTTGCAGTGGCCTAGTCAGTCTCCTGACCTTAACCCAATTGAAAACTTGTGGAAGGAGCTCAAGATTAAAGTCCACATGAGACACCCAAAGAACCTAGATAACTTGGAGAAGATCTGCATGGAGGAGTGGGCCAAGATAACTCCAGAGACCTGTGCCGGCCTGATCAGGTCTTATAAAAGACGATTATTAGCTGTAATTGCAAACAAGGGTTATTCCACAAAATATTAAACCTAGGGGTTGAATAATAATTGACCCATACTTTTATGTTGAAAATTTATTAAAATTTAACTGAGCAACATAACTTGTTGGTTTGTAAGATTTATGCATCTGTTAATAAATCCTGCTCTTGTTTGAAGTTGCAGGCTCTAACTTATTTGCATCTTATCAAACCTGCTAAATCTGCAGGGGGTTGAATACTACATGTAGGCACTGTATAGGAAAATATGTGGCATTTATAGAGTTAATAACATTGGTTAGCGCTTGAAACCGCTCACTACGGTTAGGGAAGAGGTTGTAGCACAGCCATCATCTGCTAGATCCTTAGGCTGCATCTAAGATGGGGACCTGAGATTGAACATATCAGCAAGACCTATCTCGGGAATGCGTTAAATCAGTTTCTCAAAATGTGAGGCTGTCCTCACCTGTTAGGCGCCCATGGCTGTTGTTGAGGCTCCGCTGGGTACACAGTATTCACAGACATGATTACAAGCTGCACACTGTTTTGACAGGATGCAGAAATCTCTTGTTTAACAAAAGTGGCTTAATTCATGAAACAAAAAATGTAAATAGAGCGGTATGTTAAAGTATTCGGCCCAGGCTCCATGTTAGGCTAGGATCACATTTCCATCAATTTGTATCAGTCACAATCCACGGCTCTGGTAAACAACGGAATCCGTTTGGCGGATTCCGTTGTTCCCATATACTTGTATGAGTGGTGGATTGTGACTGATGACGCTGCGTTGCATCCTCCGCCCGACTGATCAGTCGTGGAACGACTGACCGTCGGGCGGCAGTAACACATCATGTAGCGTTTTTTGAGCAGTGGAATCCTTTTGATTTCGCTGCGCATGCTCTCTCTCGGCGGCCGAACGATCAGCTGATTGCCCGGCAGCCGCCTTTTGTGACCGATGAGCTGATCACCCGGCGGCTGGCTAATGAGAGCAATCAGCTGATCACCCGGCGGCCGGCTGCTGTGAGCGATCAGCTGCTCACCCGGCGGCCGGCTGCTGTGAGCGATCAGCTGCTCACCCGGGGGCCGGATGCTGTGAGCGATCAGCTGATCACCCAGCGGTCGGCTGCTGTGAGCGATCAACTGATCACCCGGCGGCCGGTTGCTGTGATCTATCAGATGATCACCCAGCCGCCGGCTAATGAGAGCGATCAGTTGATCACCCAGTGGCCGGCTAATGAGAGCGATCAGCTGATCGCTCTCATTAGCCGGCCACCGGGAGATCATTTGTTCGCTCTCAAAAGCCGGCGGACGGCTATTGTGAACGATCAGCTGATCGCTCTCATTAGCCGGCCGCCAGGAGATCATCTGTTCGCTCTCAAAAGCCGGTGGCCGGCTATTGTGAATGATCAGCTGATCGTTCTCTCTCTCACGTTTTACAACGGAGTCCGACAATGAATTCTATTCTTGTCATCCGTTGTACAATGCATCAGTCACAAGCGGCAAGCAACGCATGTGACTGATTGAAAACAACGGAAATGTGAACCTAGCCTTAAGCAGGCTTTACACGCTGCGACATCATTAGCCAATGCTAGCGATGCCGAGTGTGATAGCACCCGCCCCTATCGTTATGCCGATATGTGAAGATCGCTGCCGTAGCGAACATTATCGCTACAGCAGCGTCACACGTACTTACCTGCACGGTGACGTCGCTGTGACCGGCGAACTGCCTCCTTTCTAAGGGAGTGGTTCGCTCAGCATCACAGCGACGTCACTAAGCGGCCGCCCAATCAAGGCAGAGGGGCGGAGATGAGCGGGACGAACATCCCACCCACCTTCTTCCTTCCTGATTGCTGGCGTGGGGCAGAGGTTCCTCGTTCCTGCGGCGTCACACGTAGCGATGTGTGGTCCCGCAGGGACGAGGATCAACTTCGCCCAAGCGACCGCAGCGATAATTGGGAGAGGACCCCCATGTCAACGAGGAGCGATTTTGGACGTTTTTGCAATGATCCAAAATCGCTCCTAGGAGTCACACACAACGAGATCGCTACAGCGGCCGGATGTGCGTCACAAAATCCATGACCCCAACGAGATCGCTGTAACGATCTCGTAGCGTGTAAAGCCACCCTTAGTCTACTTAGAAAGGCCACAGAAGACAAAGGATGAGAATTACTGATTTAAACCATACTTAGAACTCTACAAGAAGTCAAGATTTCCCAAGGAAAAAAGGGTAATGGAAAGAATGAATAGAAAGTCAAAGAGGATAAAGTGAAGAGGTACCTAAACAGCAGTATATGAATCACTGTCAACAATAAATATATTAACGCTTCAATTTTCAGCAGCACTTGGACATATTGTGTACTGTAGTGCCCTTTAAACAAATAGGACTCTGTAAACACAAATCCATGTCTAGAGGCCCTTCAATACTGTTCTATCATTTAAATTTAAAGGGGGTTTCCCAAAATCACGTTAGCCCTTACAGTGGATGGCTTGCTGATCCCTGGGGGTCTGGCTGCTGAGTTCCCATGTAGCGTGTCCAGGCGTGCAGAATGAAGCTTTCTCCCACTACTACCATCTTGGGCCAATGTGGGAGAGAGCTTCACACCTGGGCACGCTACACCCAGAGAACCTGAGGCTATGAGACAACTCAGCAGAGCCACGTCTTGAATGGAGCAGTGGTGCGCATGCCCATACTCCACTCATTCATTGTTTTTGGGACTGCTGAAGAATGCTGAGTACAGAGCTCAGCTATTTCAGTCAGTTCCAATGACAATAAAAAGAATACAGGCCCCAGGCAAGTATGTGCTCCACTGATCCATTCAGCAGGGGGTGAGCCCATTCTTGGGATCGTTGGGGGTCCAAGGGGTTGAATCCACAACAATAAACAAGTAATCTCCTCTCCTGTGGATTGGGAATAATTTACAATTTTGGAAAAAAAACTCTAAAAAATAGTTACACAAAATACCTACACGCACATTACATAATGCGCATAAGCACAAGAAAAATAATGAATGCATTACATATATCATAATTCTGATTAAAAGGCTTAATATTCATTTCATATCTTATTTAGCTAAGCCTGCACATTCTAGACCATCAGGGATCTTATGGGCAGATGTATACACTGGTGGACACAGACAGAAGAGGCCCCTGTGCAAGAAAAATATATGGGCCCTTTACAGCCCAAGAGCACATAAAAATGCACAATTCCACCTGCTTTCTAGATTGAAATGGGCCCCCAACCTCTTGGGCCCCAGTTTTGCATCGCAGATTGCACCAATGATATATCCACCTCTGGATGTATGTTAGGTGTCTAGAAAGATTCACAGCTACTTGCATGTCGGGAATTACTATGCATCAATCACATGAAAGGTTTATTGGATGAATACAATCACATTCATATTATAATATATGGAATCATCACCAGTGTCAAGTAATAAACAGACACATACAGTGTGTCCACCCATATCCTGTCCACCGCCATTAACTTGAGAATGGCGGCAGCTATAGGAATAGAAGTGGTGTCTAGGTATAGTAAAGTAACCATGCGCTACGCAATGAAACTACCTATAGCGCCACCTGGTGGAACACAACGGAGTTAGCATTAGATAGAGAAAAAAAATTAATTACAAAATTGTATGGCATCATCAATTCAATACAAATTGACACCTTGCATACAGAAATGCTATGATTAGAACGTGTAAAACTCACAAGGCTGTGGATGTGAAGCGATACCTCATGGAGACCTTCCTACAAGTCATTGAGTATGGTCGCTGCGTGGAGTGGCCTCCACGCTCACCTGACCCCATTGGACTTCTTTCTGTGAGGTCACATCAAACAGCAGATGTATGCGACCCATTCACCTACATTGCAGGACCTACGACGACGTATCACAGATGCTTGTACAAACGTGTCACCTACCATATTGCACAATGTGCAGCAAGATACAGTATGCTGTCCAGAGTCCAGATGTGCATTGCAGCTGACGGTGGCCACTTTGAGAATCAAAGTTAAATGAGCGCCAGAGGTGTGACAAGCATTCAATGTTTTGGGGGGGTCATGGGTTTCATATCATAGCATTTCTGCATGCAAGGTGTCGATTCGTATTGAATTGATGATGCCCTACAATTTTTTAATTCATTTTTTTCTCTAAATCGTTCCGTTTTCGAGATAAAAATGCTAACTCTGTTGTTTTCCACCAGGTGGCGCTATAGGTGGTTTCATTGCGTAGCGCATAGCTACTTTACTATACCTAGACACCACTTCTATGCCTATAGCTGCTGCCGTTCTCAAGTTAATGGCGGTGGACAGGATATGGGTGGACACACTGCATATATTGACCTATTTGTCTTGGGACCACATTTGCGTTATGTATTGTCTAATATATATATATATATATATATATATATATATATAAAATAGACAATGCATAACGCAAATGTGGTCCCAAGATAAATAAGTTCACTATATAAACATAAAAAAATAGCATTGCATGTATATTATTTATAAAGATAAGCAGATGGGCATATAGCTTGCAAGATAGATGTAGTCTGGGCACAACATTACCCCATCCCCCTTCACCCTCTCCTGTCTGCCCACATCACCTCATGGTTTTCTATTCAGAAATTCTTCACTTGGTAAAAAAGCAGAATCAGCTCCACAGGGGATAATGAATGGGCAGTGTACAGGGGGGCACTGAGAACAGGAAACCAGAGGAATTAGGTAAAGAATAAGGGACAGACTGAGAGTGGGTGCCATGAAGAGTGACAGTGTGTGGGAGCAGAGTGGGCACTTCATAAATGCCACAGAGCTGCTACACCACAGCAGAGATATGGAGCTGGTTTCTAAATATACAATGAATAGATAGATAGATAGATAGATACATAGATAGAGGAATAGATAGATGATAGATACATAGACGATAGATAGATCGATAGATAGATACATAGATGATAGATAGATACATTAGTGATAGATAGATAGATACATAGATAGAGGAATAGATAGATGATAGATAGATAGATACATAGATAGAGGAATAGATAGATGATAGATAGATAGATACATAGATAGAGGGATAGATAGATAGATAGATAGAGGGATAGATAGATAGATAGAGGGATAGATAGATAGATAGATAGATAGAGGGATAGATAGATAATGGATAGATAGATAATGGATAGATAGATAGATACATAGATGATAGATAGATAGATACATAGATAGAGGAATAGATAGATGATAGATAGATAGATAGATACATAGATAGAGGGATAGATAGATAGATAGAGGGATAGATAGATAGATAGAGGGATAGATAGATAATGGATAGATAGATAGATACATAGATGATAGATAGATAGATACATAGATGATAGATACATTAGTGATAGATAGATAGATAGATAGATAGATAGATAGATGGATAGATAGATAGATAGATAGATAGATAGATGGATAGATAGATAGATAGAGGGATAGATAGATAATGGATAGATAGATAGATAGAGGGATAGATAGATAATGGATAGATAGATAGATAGAGGGATAGATAGATAATGGATAGATAGATAGATACATAGATGATAGATAGATAGATACATAGATGATAGATACATTAGTGATAGATAGATAGATAGATAGATAGAGGGATAGATAGATGGATAGATGGATAGATAGATAGATAGATAGATACATAGATGGTAGATAAAAGCATGATGTTTGCTGAACAGTATGGTGTAGTGATTGCAATAATACACCGTGTGAAGAATGGAAATATGCCCTTAATCAACAACTCCTTTGCAAATTTCCTTTCCACAGATGAGTCTAAATACAATAAAAATATTAATTTCCTTAGCCAGGCAAAAGTAGCACATCTGCCACACACAGAAGCCAGTAACTCCCATCATCTGTCACTCCCAGCTTCGCCAAATGTACATCTGTCTATCTATATGTGTGTGTGTGTAATATATATATATATATATATATATATATATATATATATATATATATATATATCTGCCTTAGGTATGTGCACATGCATGTATGAGAAATTCCAATGGTGTAGGCGATCAGTTTCCTGTGACTGATAGATGAGCTGCCAGCCAACACCCATCTCACCCACCCGTGCTCCTCGTCTTACCTCCCACGCACAGCAGGGACATGGTGTGTGGTGCCCGGTGTAGAGCGGGCAGTGATGCCCACCGCTCCCTCCGCAGCCTTAGCTGGTCAGTGCCCTCCTCTGTCCACAGCTGGTCATAATGACTCCCCCTCACACAGCACAGTGTCTGCCATCTTTCTGCTTCAGCACCAAGGCTGTGGAGAGCTCCTTTTGACGTCAGGGGAAGGAGAGGGGGTCGAGGGGAGCGCTGCTCTGAGGGGAGGGGAGAGGAGCAGTGAGCACACCTGATTTGCAAAAAGCTACCAAGTGTTTCACATGTCGGTGATGAAAGTAAGTGCCCCCCTCCCCAAGCTCTGTGTAATGTACTACTCAGCTGATGCTTTGGCACCCTAGGGAGGCAGGGAGTGGGGAGGGGGAGCAGAGCATGATGTGAGCTGGGAGGAGGCTCGCCTCCTATTATAAAGCAGACTACGATCTGTACAGGAAATCAATGCTGCCAGAGGAAGAAAAAATATCAGGAAAAGGATGAATGGAGCATCTCATGGGAGGGAAAAACAGGAGGCATTTGGAAAATAACCAGCAGCAGATGCTCTAGAGTAGACTCAACAGAATTCTCCAGCAATAAATGTGTTCTATTAAACATGCAAAAGCCAACACTGCAGAGATCCTGAGCAGGTCTGTGCTCTAGAAAAGCCCTCCTAGTCCAGCAAATGGGACCCGCAACCCAGAGGATCTCCAATTGTACCAGTGCTCAGGGATCGCCCTCATAGTCTGCTCTATGGTGAGCATATATGAGCTACATACTATACTTACATAATCAGTGCTCACCATATACCACAGGGCAGAATCTCAGGATTGTTCTTCAATTCATGCATCATTCAGCACATTATGTATTTCTAAAGGTGGATGGCTAGATGGATGGAGAGATGGATGGATAGATGACAGATAGATGACAGTTAGATAGATGAATGGATGGATAGATAACAGATGGATAGATGACAGATGGATAGATGGAGGGATAGATGGAGGGATGGATGGATAGATGACAGATAGATGGATAGATGAATGGATAGATGGATGGATAGATGGATAGATGACATAGATGGATGGATGGATGATTGATAGATGAATGGATAGATGGAGGGATGGATGGATAGATGACAGATAAATGGATAGATGATTGATAGATGGATAGATGATTGATAGATGAATGGATAGATGGATGGTTAGATGGATAGATGACATAGATGGATGGATGGATGGATAGATGATTGATAGATGAATGGATAGATGGAGGGATGGATGGATAGATGACAGATAAATGGATAGATGATTGATAGATGAATGGATAGATGGATGGATAGATGGATAGATGACATAGATGGATGGATGGATAGATGATTGATAGATGAATGGATAGATGGAGGGATAGATGGATAGATGACAGATAAATGGATAGATGATTGATAGATGAATGGATAGATGGATGGATAGATGGATAGATGACATAGATGGATGGAAGGATAGATGATTGATAGATGAATGGATAGATGGAGGGATGGATGGATAGATGGATAGATGACATGGATGGATGGATAGATGATTGATAGATGAATGGATAGATGGAGGGATGGATGGATAGATGACAGATAAATGGATAGATGATTGATAGATGGATAGATGATTGATAGATTCACACATTCATTCATTGGTGTAATAAATATTTCTTTTCTTGGATAATTAGGCTCATATTCATATAGCAGCATAGTGGGACCATCCTACCCAGTGCCAAATAACACACATATACTCTATGATAAGAACTAGATAATACAGATTATTGGGTATAAGAATTTATAACAAATGTGGATCCAAAACCAGTAATTGTACTATATAAATATGAATATAGCCTTGTACATCTACTATTGCTAAAGAAGAGCAGACGAGCAGATAGCTAACAAGATAGATCCAGTCTGGGCACAACGTAAACCCATCCCTCCACCCTCTCCTGTCTGCCCACGTCACCTCGCTGTTTTCTATTCATAAATTCCTCACTCTGTGAAAAAAGCAGAATCAGCTCCACAGGGGATGATGAATGTGTGTACGTGGGGCAGTGCGCAGGAGGGCACTGAGAACAGGAACCAGAGGTATTCTGAAAAGAATAAGGGACAGATTTGGTGTGGGTAGGCCACATGAAAAGATGAGTGACAGTGTGTAGGAGACAGAGTGGGCATTCAGTAACTGCCACAGAGCTATTGTAGATACATAGATGTTAGATAGATGATAGATATTAGGTAGATATGAAATACATAGTTGCATAAATATTAGATATAAGATCAGTGGTGTACCACCAATTGTGGCAGGCCCCACGGCTGCTATGGGGCCTGGCGAGTGAGGGGGCCTGGCGCCGTCCAGTGGCTGCCCTGTGTATGTTCCTTTCATTAAATGTCAGCGACCCCCGCATACTTCTTGCTCTGCCGTGTGCTCCATTCTCTGGGTGAATATATATTAGCATGCCCCATGGCTGAAATAGCGTTCCAGCCAGAGAGGAGCTTCCCACCAGAAGCCATTGGTTCTTGTCTGCTCTGTTTTTATATTTTAGCAGGCCGGGCAGCGCTGCCTCTGGAGACAATGCGCCAGGCCTGGCGGTGGTAATATTTCGAATATTTCACTTCTTTCATTGTGTACCCCTGCTATCTCCCTGCTTTTCAATAGATTTAGACTCCAGCTATTGAAAACTGGAGAGAGATGGAAATGTCCATTAATATTAATGATTAAAGCCCCATTTCAGTGTTCTTTTTAATTTCTCCACTGGAGTGGAGCCTTAAATCTAAAGCTTGCTTTACACGGGACGACCGATTGTGCGATTTCACAATCGATCGCACCTGCCCCCGTCGTTTTTGCGTCACGGGCAAATCGCTGCCCGTGGAAAAAGCTCGTTTAACCCCCCGTCACACGTACTTACCTTCTGGACGACCTCGTTGTGGGCGACGAACGTCCACTTCCTGAAGTGGGAGGGACGTTCGGCGTCACAGCGACGTCACACAGCCACTGGCCAATAGAAGCGGAGGGGCGGAGATGAGCGGGACGTAACATCCCGCCCACCTCCTTCCTTCCGCATAGCCGGCGGGTGCCGCGGGACGGAGGTAAGCTGCTGGTCATCGTTCCCAGGGTGTCACACGGAGCGGCGTGTGCTACCCCGGGAACGATGAGCAACTGGCGCCATTTTAATTAAACGAGATTATGAAACCGAGCGACGAGTACACGACTCACGATTTGTGAGCGATACTGCGTCGCTCGGAGGTGTCACACAGCCCGACGTCGCAAGCGATGCTGGATGTGCGTCACAAAAACCGTGACCCCGACGATCTGTCGCACGATAGATCGTCTCGTGTAAAGCACCCTTTAGTCCTCTGCCCCATCTGAAACTCACCCTCTTGCGGCATCACTTTCTATCACCACCGCTCCAGTCAGTCTCCTGTGATTAACTACCTGCCGGCAGCTCCAGTTTTTCATGGAGCGTGCCGGAGGTCACAAATCTATGAGAGCTTCGTTCTGACTCTTACAGAGGTGCACTAAGCACTTGTGACATAACATGTGACTTCCATCCAGTCGCAAGTTACGGGTACGAGTATTATGGAGTTGGCAGCTTAGGAGGAGGATGGTACATACAATCCTAAGTGCAACCCAGGGTCCACAGTGCTATAGATGGCATATAGCTGCTAAGAGCCCAGAGAGCTGGACGGACAGATTCTGACTTCAGTATAATAAGGTACAAATTAATATGGCACAAACTGTCAGTGTTAAGTACACACTAACTAGTGAACAGAAAGGAAAATGCAGCGGAGCCACTATATGCGCACCTGCACAGTAGCACGTGCCACAAATAATAAAGGTCAGGACAGTGTGGCGCCCTGGACTAGTCAGGTCGTCACAGGTACTACAACACACACCCCACCCCGAGACAGGCACATCAGCCAGACACAAAATCCTTGTTACCTCCCTCCAGGGGCTGATGTCCACACCAGGTGGGGTGGAATCAGGTGGTTGGCCCCACCCACTGAGGAGTTCACAGTCCTGGAGGCGGGAAAAGGAAGTGAGTGCAGTTAGGAGAGTGAAAGGAGAGGAATGAAGTAATAGTGGAGGAGCAAACTGACCGTGTCCGGGTGTGTGGCCCGGGCACTAAGAGCAAGGCTGGCAGACGGTGGTGGCCATCTGCAGGAGAGGCCAATCAACGCGGAACCGTAGGACTGGGGTCGGGCGGTGGCCCGCCAGTACCGAACCGGGGAGCGAAGTGAAGCCAGCACACACAGGCAGGGCCTACGGACCCCGACCAGGCTTAGAGCCGCCATTAGAGGTCAAATCCGTCAGTGACCGGAACCCCAGGGGTTTCCTAACAGCCAAGACCTGATTGAAGGCAACTGTCCAACCAGCAAAAGGAAATACAGCTACCGCCACAGCTAGAGTTCCAAGGGCCAGAGCCTGCGGGCAAAAGGGCTCCTCCGGCACATATACACGCTGGGGAGCGGGTTACTGGTGGGAATCCATCGGGACCGGACATACACACAGGTGCAGGGAAAGGCAGCCACCACCAACCGTCCGGGAGAAACAACAGCAGCTGGCTGCGGGACCCGTCCATCCAGCCGTTTGGTTTACCAGAGATTTTGCGTACATTTGTGGCTGAGTGAGTACTACCGTGCCATCCGGCACCGCTCTGCACATTCCAAGCGACCCTGCACCTTCTTGACCCTGCCTCCCCGTCACCTCACCGGGCCCCGGGACCACCAACCCCTACCCACGGAGGGGGAAAACAACATCCCAGCTGCTCCCTACCATCGCTCCCGGGATCCCCGTCACCAGCAGCGGTGGTGCCCAACCTCACCACAACCCGTAGGTGGCGTCACGGACTAAATCCCCAAACCCAAACTACCCCCTTTCACTCACAGGCGAGGAGCGCCGCTCGAGTCCCCGGATCCGGCCCACCGCTCGAGCCAACGAGCAGCCATCGCAGCAGCGCCGGACCCGAGCGTTAACTCTCCCCGCCCGCGACAACTTGGCATCATGAACAGGATCTTACCGTTCTACCGGCTGGTAGAAGTGCGCCTTGTGTCCGCCGGCGGTGGCCGGCCGAAAAATTTCAGAATCCGCCATCTTGGGCGCGAAGATTTTCCCGTTCGAGCGTCTTCTCGAGCAGTGGAGGCGCGGAAGCCGAAGCCCTGCCCCTGAAGAGGAGGTGCCGAGGAAGGACCAAGGGGGGACGGATGGCGTCCGGCCGCATGCAAACCGAAGCCATAAAAGCAGGGACACCAGGACTCTGCCGCCATTTGGTTCCTGGAAGATACCGCTGCCAGCATGTACCGTCCGTCCGGTAACCCCGCAGTCCCCGAGCCCATGCCCGGCATCGCAGCGTGGGTGGAGGTCCGGACCGTCCAACTGAGCAGCCGTCTGCAGGTGCAAGTGCAGCTCCTCCTGGCGGAGTGGGAGGCCGACATGGCAGATGTGGTGGCGGCCATACGGAGACGCAAGGTGGAGGAAGTCTTGGAGGGGTGGGTAAGCGACCCACGCTCCTGTGTTCCTACAGGATCGGTCGTCGCGGCTGAGGGGCCCGGTCTGCGCCCACTCACCCTGCTGCCTCCCCTGCTACCCGTGTTGGCTGCTGCCGCCCCGCCACTAGGCCCGCTACCCCTACAACCGGTAGCGGAACCCTGCCAGTCCACCCGAACAGACCAGCCTGCAGACGAAGTCCGCAGATGACCCGCACCGCTTCCGTGGAAGCTCCCGAGGGCAGCGTCAGTCTGCGAAGATGCACCGGCGTCATCGGAAGTGACTGCACCCTGCACCGTTCCGGCTCCGGTGATCCGTTCCATCCAGGGGGAGGCGGAGGCTCAGCAGGTGAGGACCCCTGTACCCATATCCCACGCCTCGGCTGAGGCTGCGCCGGGTCGCTGCTGTGAGGCAGCACCCCAGGCCATGACACCGCGGGACCTGCCACAGCGAACGCCAGTAGTGGGCAGTGTGGAGGAAGTCCTGCGGGGCCCGACCTGCACGCAGGGGCAGCCAAACGCCCCTTATTGGGTCAGGGAGCTGAGCCAGCTGGGCCGGGAAATCGCGGAGAGGGAGAAGCGGAAGGCTGAGCTGATAGCCCGCACGATCCAAGAAAAGGAGAACCTCCGCAGAGCCACCTTCCGGGTACGAGGCCCGAGATACGAGGGTCAGGTACGAAGATTTGACCCCCGTAGGGGGTATGGATTTATTTTTGAGCCAGGCCTGGAAGCCGAGGTGTTTGTGGCCCGTAGGGATGTCAATGCCCACCTACCAGAGGGCCACCCAGGCCGCAACTTGCTCCCAGGCGATTTGGTAACATACACGCGGCACTGTGGAGAGAGGGGCTGGTTTGAGCTGGATGCGAAGCTGAGAGGGGGCCAGGAGGCCCAAGAACCGGCCCAGTCCCCTCTTCCGGCCTGCGATGTGGACCTGAAGTAAGGCAGCGGTCCCTCCGTTGCACCGTTGTCCCTGTTGGGACCACCAGTGCCGTTACAGGTAAATGAATGAAAAGTAATCAAACCGAAGTTTTACATGATTGACACCGTGATTGATCCGGCCGTTGCCGGCAAGTAGTCCCGGTAGGGACCCTTTGCTACCGTTGCATGAGGAACTCTTCATGGACATGCCTGAGAACTTGCAGAGCACCCACGAACTTGTGGGATTGTAAATATGTTGGGGGTATGTTTCCGTTGCCGCCTCCGGAGAGGCAGGTTTGGAGGATGGGCCTGGAGGAAAGAGATGGCCCAGGCCCGCCACTACCGCAACTGGTGGCAATCCTCCGGGGGTCAGGGGTCCCCCATGGACGTGGGGTCCCCTGAAGTGACAGCCGGGTGCAAGACACCGTACCCGTTCCCGCTCGGGCAGTCTGGATCTGGACTGGGGTCAAGGGGTGCTGCCCACTTCTTAGGGGCAGCATCAGGGCTAGGTTGCTTGGGTGGGAGAGCAGAAGCCGTCCGTCTGTTGTTATGAAAAATGTTTATATATATATATATGTTTTGCAACGTTCAAGATGACCTGAAGTATGCTTAATGTTTACCGTTACATGTTATTTATTCTTTTTTTCAGTTTGCAAAATAAAACCGGTGGTGGACGGGCAGCCTGCGGATGGTCTGCATTTAACCAAGGGGAATGTGGTGCCCAGGACTAGCCAGGTCGTCACAGGTACTACAACACACACCTCACCCCGAGACAGGCACATCAGCCAGACACAAAATCCTTGTTGCCTCCCTCCAGGGGCTGATGTCCACACCAGGTGGGGTGGAGCCAGGCGGTTGGCCCCACCCACTGAGGAGTTCACAGTCCTGGAGGCGGGAAAAGGAAGTGAGTGCAGTTAGAAGAGTGAAAGGAGAGGAGTGAAGTAGTAGTGGAGGAGCAAACTGACCGTGTCTGGGTGTGTGGCCCGGGCACTAAGAGCAAGGTTGGCAGACGGTGGTGGCCGTCTGCAGGAGAGGCGAATCAATGCGGAACCGTAGGACCGGGGTTGGGCGGTGGCCCGCCGGTACCGAACCGGGGAGCGAAGTGAAGCCAGCACACACAGGCAGGGCCTACGGACCCCGACCAGGCTTGGAGCCGCCATTAGAGGTCAAATCCGTCAGTGACCAGAACCCCAGGGGTTTCCTAACAGCCAAGACCCGATTGAAGGCAACCGTCCAACCAGCAAAAGGAAATACAGCTACCGCCACAGCTAGAGTCCCAAGGGCCAGAGCCTGCGGGCAAAAGGGCTCCTCCGGCACATATACACGCTGGGGAGCGGGTTACCGGTGGGAATCCATCGGGACCGAACATACACACAGGTGCAGGGAAAGGCAGCCACCACCAACCGTCCAGGAGAAACGACAGCAGCCGGCTGCGGGACCCGTCCATCCAGCCGTTTGGTTTACCAGAGATTTTGCGTACATTTGTGGCTGAGTGAGTACTACCGTGCCATCCGGCACCGCGCTGCGCAGTCCAAGCGACCCTGCACCTTCCCGACCCTGCCTCCCCGTCACCTCACCAGGCCCCGGGACCACCAACCCCTACCCATGGAGGGGGAAAACAACATCCCAGCTGCTCCCTAGCATCGCTCCCGGGATCCCCGTGACCAGCAGCGGTGGTGCCCAACCTCACCACAACCCGTGGGTGGCGTCACGGACTAAATCCCCAAACCCAAACTACCCCCTTTCACTCACGGGCGAGTAGCGCCGCTCGAGTCCCCGGATCCGGCCCACTGCTCGAGCCACCGAGCAGCCATCGCAGCAGCACCGGACCCGAGCATTAGCGAGCGCAGCGGCGGCGGCCCCCTTCCCACCCGCGACAACAGCAGTCCACTTAACTAGTGCTGCTGCCTGACAAGGTGAAGGCACTTGGGTATCAGTATGCAAAACCTGGGCTGTTACTCAGTTAGAGGATAGGCAGACTTAAAGTCAGCAGTGGTAACCTCAACACTGTCGCTGCCAGTATATGTGTGAAGTACTGCGGTAACCAACACACTTCACCAGCGTGGTTACCCACAATAATATTACACAGTAGCGGGTGAACAGAGAGACCGCTAATATTATTAGGTGGAGAGACCTGCCTAAAAAATTCTACCGCCGCAAGGCAAGGAATGACTGAGCGCAGTCCGACGTTGGCGGCATCTTTATATAGCCTAAGCACCACCCAGTCAGTTCATGCCCAATCAGCATAGCTGCCATCTAACGGCCAATCCAGAGAGGCCACGTCATCAGGGCAGCTGATGTTCAATGGCCAATCCAGAGAAGCCACGTTGTCGGAACAGCTGACGTCTGACGGCCAATCCGAACATGCCACACTTACATTCTTGCGGCTGAACAGCCACCAGTAACACAGCAGAGGACTGGGCAACTGCTGTGAACGGCGCTGAGGCGGAGAAGCACCCACAGAATGGGTCTCGGCAGGAGGCACCCTGACCCGAGAGGGAGGACGCCTCTGGCATATAGCCATAACAACGAGATGGTGCCTCGGGACCATAGCAGCGGTGAAAAAGGATGAACTCATGGCACACAGCTAGGTCAATCAATGTGTGGATGAAGGACCACCACATCAAAACCCTATCATGGCCAGCCAAGGCTCCAGATCAGAACCACATTGAAAACCTCTGGAATGTAATCAAGAGGAAGATGGATAGTCACAAGCCATCAAATAAAGAAGAACTGCTTACATGTTTGCACCAGGAGTGGCATAAGGTCACCCAAAAGCAGTGTGAAAAATTGGTGGAAAGTATGCCAAGATGCATGAAAGCTGTGATTAAAAATCATGGTTATTGCACAAGATATTGATTTCTGAACTCTTTTTGAGATAAAACATTATTAGTATTGTTGTTTCTAAATGATTATGAACTTGTTTTCTTTGCATTATTTGAGGTATGAAAGCAATGCATTGTTTTGTTATTTTGACCAGAGATGTTCAAAATAACAAAAAAAAAATGCAGTGCTTTCAGACCTTCAGTTCTGTCATTTTCGAAAATAAATACAAAATGTATTGCTTGGAAATTCGGAGACACGTTGTCAGTAGTTTATAGAATAAAAGAACAATTTACATTGTACTCAAAAATATACCTATAAAGAGAAAAATCTGAAAAACTGTCAATTTTGCAGTGGTCTCTTAATTTTTGCCAGAGCTGTATATATAGATAGATAATAGATAGATACAGAGAATATAGATAGGTAGGTAGATGACAGATAATAGAGAGGTAGGTAGATAGATAGATGATAAAAAAAAAGATAGACAGATGATAGAGACTAGGGCTGAGCCATTTCGCGCAGTTTCAAAGATTTCCGGGTGCCGGATCCGGACCCAGGATTTCGGGTGCACGATCTGGATCCGGCACTGGGGAAATTTATTGAAAAATAAAAATAAGAATTAAGTGAGAGTTTCATACTTACGAGACTCTGTGTCATGGCGGCAAATTGCTTCCAGGTCGCGCATTCACTTCCTGTACTGCACAGTACAGCTTTCCTTGCTTTCCCCGCCCACCAGCCATCCTGTCATCTGTGATTGGTTGCAGTCAGACGCGCCAACAGCCTGTGACAGCGTCTAACTGCAATCATTGCTCAGCGCAGCTCAGTGATTCTCTGCACTCACAGCCGGCAGTCTTCTCTATGGCTGCTAGCTGTATTATGTAGCCGAGCTGGATACATCGTCGTGGGACCTCGTGTGGATTACGCCCGACCTGCAGGGTGTTGGGGGTTAATAAAGTGGTGAAAGAGGGTGTGTTTTTGTACTTTATTCCAAATAAAGTATTTTTCTCTGTTTGTACTTCTTTAATATCATGTACAGGTTAGTGATGCAGATATCTCATAGACGCCTGTGCCATCACAACCTAGGGTGTAGTAGCAGCTGTGTACTGTTATTAACCCCTGCTATTACCCCGATTGACACCGCACACCACACCAGGACAACGGGAAGAGCCAGTAAAGCACTGGGAGTGTCACATTTAATGGATGCAGCAATAATACCAGGTGGCTGCGGGTTGAGAATACCAGCCCCAGCCGGCTTTATCTTGGCTGGGGATAAAAATTAGGGGGGACTGCACGCCGCAAGCAGTTTCTCTTAGACCGGAGTCACAGTTTTGAGGGACTCATGCGAATCTTGCATCGCATCACCGACACAGCCGCACACTCTTCTAACAGGAGCAGGCCGCATGTGTTTCTATGTCCATGAATGCTCATGCTCAGAGAACGCAGGCTGTGCCGGGTGACGTCATTCCAGACTTGTAAAAGTCTGACATCGCATCACCGACACAGCCGCACACTCTTCTGACAGGAGCGGGCTGCATGTGTTCATAGAGCACAGGCCGTGCCGGGTGATTTCATGCCAGACTCACACGAGTCTGACATCACATCACCAGCACAGCCGCACACTCTGACAGGAGCGGGCCGCATGTGTTTCTATGAACATGCACACTCATGTTCAGAGAGTGGCAGGCCGTGCTGGGTGATGTCATGCCAGACTCGAATGAGTCTGACATCGCATCACCGGCACAGCCGCACACGCTTCTGAAAGGAGCGGGCCGCATGTGTTCGACACTTGCACTGCTTTCCCCGCCCACCGGCCGTCCTGGTGCCTGTGATTGGTTAAAGTCAGCTGACACGCTGACACTCATGGTGAGGACGCATCTAGCTGCAACCAATTACACCCACCGGAGCGTGGGCAACACAGTGAATAGTCAATTGTCGGCTCCAGAAGGGTATAGCGTGACCCTGAAGAAGTTTGCCGCCATGACACAGCCTCGGTGAGTATACCACACGCACTCCTGCCCCCATATCCCTTCCACCACTGTTTTTAATCTCCAGATTCTTGTACCCATAGACGTATATGGGCACCGGATTCCGGAGCGGATCGGGTTTGTTTTTTTCTAACTGAGCAGTGATCTGCCAGTCCTGTTTTTTTGCCAGTCCGAGCAGCTCTGATAGAGAGAGATAATATAGCGATAGATGATAGATAAATAGAGAGTTAGATAGATAAAAAGATAATAGATAGGTAGATATATAATAGAGAGATAGATGATAGATAGATAATAGATAGATATGTAGATAGATAGATAGAGGGATAGATAGATAATAGATACATAATAGATAGATAGATAGATAGAGGGATAGATAGAGGGCTATATAGATAGAGGGATAGATAGATAGAGGGATAGATAGATAGATAGATAGATAGATAGATACATAGATACATGATATATAATAGATAGATAGATAGAGAACTATAATAAGCCATGGACTTCCATAGCCCCCCATCCCAGATATGGCCCCCCAGACCCCACCATGGATATGCCCCAACCACCGTTACTACAGTCCCCACCCTGGATATGCCCCATCATAAGCCATGGACTTCCATAGCCCCCATCCTAGAAGTGCCCCCACAGTCCCCACCTTGGATGTGCCCCATCCATCCTTCCTACAGTCCCCACCCACCATCCCCACAGCCCCAGTCCCTAATGTACACTTGCTTTGGCAAAACTAATTTGTATTTGGTCCTGCCAATAAAGCTTATTTGATTTGATTTGATTTGATTTGATTTGATAGATAGATAATAGATAGATAGAGGGATAGATAGATAGATAGATAGATAGATAGATAGAGGGATAGATAGAGGGATAGATAGATAGATAGATAGATAGATAGATAGATAGATAGATAGATAGATAGATAGATAGATAGATAGATAGAGGGATATATAGATGGATGGATGGATAGATAGATAGATAGATAGATGGATAGATATAGATAGATAGATAGATAGATAGATAGATAGATAGATAGATAGATTAGATAGATAGATAGATAGAGGGATAGATAGATGGATGGATGGATAGATAGAGGGATAGATAGATAGATAGATAGATGGATAGATAGATAGATAGATAGATAGATGGATAGATATAGATAGATAGATAGATAGATAGATAGATTAGATAGATAGATAGATAGAGGGATAGATAGATGGATGGATGGATAGATAGAGGGATAGATAGATAGATAGATAGATAGATGGATAGATAGATAGATAGATAGATAGATAGATAGATAGATAGATGGATGGATGGATGGATAGATAGAGGGATAGATAGATAGATAGATAGATAGATAGAACCTATAATCAGCAATTTAGTCTGTTTTTCTCCTGCAAACACTCCTGACATCTTTATTTCCAGGCGATCCTTATTATGAATACAATGAAAGTATTCCTTTATACCCAGGTATTCCTAACATAAGTTGCTTCCTCAGGTACAGGCATCCATCACACACAGAGCAGACAATGCCACATCCTCTCGTATGTCCCAGTGTATCTGTATAAGGCCCATACACATATATATACGCAGGAATGAAGAATTCCAATCACTGAGTCCACAGAAGGAGCTGCCAGCCAACACCCATCTCACCCACCCGTGCTCCTCGTCTTACCTCCCACGCACAGCAGGGACATGGTGTGTGGTGCCCGGTGTAGAGCGGGCAGTGATGCCCACCGCTCCCTCCGCAGCCTTAGCTGGTCAGTGCCCTCCTCTGTCCACAGCTGGTCATAATGACTCCCCCTCACACAGCACAGTGTCTGCCATCTTTCTGCTTCAGCACCAAGGCTGTGGAGAGCTCCTTTTGACGTCAGGGGAAGGAGAGGGGGTCGAGGGGAGCGCTGCTCTGAGGGGAGGGGAGAGGAGCAGTGAGCACACCTGATTTCTCACGTATACTATTAGTCATACGGTCACAGCACTATCAGAAGTGTCCCCTCCATCCACTATACCTGATCATTATCAGCCTATGTGTATAGAAGGAAAGGTAAAGGACCTGCATTTCTCATTTACATCTCATTATTAGCAGAGGTGGATCCGGGTTTTCCGGCACCCGTGGCAATCATTTAGTTTGGTATCTCCCCACTGGAGCCTATAAGTAGTCCTCATCCTGACAGTGAGTATACTACACGCTGTTAGGATTGGGCATGCTACTGTGGGTAATGTGATAATTAAGGGGTTTGTCCAGGTTTGTAATGAAGGTCTACAGTGACTCTAGTGACTACAGACTTCTGAATTCAACAACCGAAAAAAAGGTGTGTTCTGCAGGTATAACCATTCAATAATTCATAAAGCATCCGTTATGGTTAGAAAATGTATCATATTTTATTCCATCATATTTACAATACAAAGTTTATTTATTGCTGGTACTCACAAAAAATTAAAATTCTACCCCATAAAAATATACAAAAAACAATCTGGTGCAGTGTGGAACAGCCAAAATGTCCATCTAATTGTCAATACAGAATTAGAATTTTAATTTTTTGTGAGCACCAGCAATAAATAAACTTTGTATTGTAAATATGATGGAATAAAATATGATACATTTTCTAACCATAACAGATGCTTTATGAATTATTGAATGGTTATACCTGCAGAACACACCTTTTTTCGGTTGTATATTTGACAAATATGGTGGGATTTGCGCTGTCAAATTTCTAGATTGATATGGATCTTTATCTCTTTTTTTGGTTTAATAAAGACTTCTGAATTCGCCCGCTTCACGCTTTCAGGATTCTCCTGTGCTGAGGGCAAGAGTGGACGGTCATATGAGTACAAGCAGGCAATTTGCATACTTCCGGGAACATTCCGACTAGACGTGTTTGGCCTCACTCAATTGTCTTGTATTGAGCGAGGAGGCCTCGCATGTGTAATCAGCACATGACCATATGTATGCAGATCACATACAGTTTCATGACCTCCTGCTCTCACTGCTGGCAAAATAAAATGCTACAAGCTTCCAGTATGCACTCTATTAGAATTGAGGAGACGGCAGTCACATACAGTAAAGGGTACTTTACATGCTACGACATCGCTAGCGATCTCGTTAGCGAAGTGAAATTCTAGATCGCAAGTGCGATCTTTTGAAATTGCACATGCGTAAAATGACCTATGTGCGAAAGATCAACAAAAGATCGCACTTGCGATTTAGAATTTCACTTCGCTAACGAGATCGCTAGCGATGTTGCAGCATGTAAAGTACCCTTAACTGCAGACTTTCATCACAAACTTAGCAACCCCTTTATTTTTCAAGGTACATCAATTATACTGTCAGGTCACAAAAATATACATATATCTATATATATAATTGCCTTATTCTGTCTGTCTGTCTGTCTGTCTTGCTCCAAAATTGTGTCCCGGGACATGTCCTTACGGTGACAAACAGCGGATTGGTTGCTGGCCTCGCCATGTCCCCGCCCCCCTGCACGGATTGACCGCTCGCCTCGCCTTGGCTCCTCCCCCCCGCACAGATTGGTCGCTCGCCTCGGGTCCGCCCCCCCTCGCACGGATTGGCCATGTCGTTACGGTGACAAACAGCGGATTAGCCGCTAGGCTCGCCATGGCCCCGCCCCCCCGCACGGATTGGCCGCTTGGCTTCACGGATTCGCCATGGCCCCGCCCCCCCCCACGGATTGGGCGCTCGCCTCGGCTCCTCCCCCCCGCACGGATTGGCCGCTCTCCTCGCCCAGGCTCCTCCCCCCGCACGGGTTGGCCGATCACCTAGGCTCCGCCCCCCACACGAGGTGAGCGCATCAAGTTCCTGCGGCGGAACGAACACACACACACACAGACACACACACAGACACACACACACAGACACACACACACACACACACACACACCAGATCGCATCCACATACTCACAACATCCCGTGATATCGCTTGCTTCTCGGCGGCGATACTGTGTAGTGATCTTCCAGGACCTGCCGGAGGATCACATGGCCGGAAGCATGTGTTATCTCCGGATGTTGTGATTGTGTCAGCGCGTGTATGCGATCGGATGTGTGTGAGTGTATGCGATCGGATGTGTGTGAGTGTATGCGATCGGATGTGTGTGAGTGTATGCGATCGGATGTGTGTGAGTGTATGTGATTGGATGTGTGTGTGTGAGTGTATGCGATCGGATGTGTGTGAGTGTATGCGATCGGATGTGTGTGTGTGAGTGTATGCGATTGGGTGTGAGTGTGTGTGTGTGAGTGTATGCGATCGAATGTGTGTGAGTGTATGCGATCGGATGTGTGTGAGTGTATGCGATCGGATGTGTGAGTGTGTGTGAGTGTATGCGATCGGATGTGTGTGAGTGTGTGTGTGAGTGTATGCGATCAGATGTGTGCGTGTTTAATGTCTAATGTGTGACTGTGGAGCACGATGGGGAGTGCGCAGCATGGGGGATGGAGCACGATGGGGGGGTGCGCAGCATGGGGGATGGAGTACGATGGGGGGTGCGCAACATGGGAGATGGAGCACGTTTGGGAGTGCGCAGCATAGGGGATGGAGCACGATGGGGAGTGCGCAGCATGGGGGATGGAGCACGATGGGAGGTGCGCAGCATGGGGGATGGAGCACGATGGGGAGTGCGCAGCATGGGAGATGGAGCACGTTTGGGAGTGTGCAGCATAGGGAATGGAGCACGATGGGGAGTGCGCAGCATAGGGGATGGAGCACGATGGGGAGTGCGCAGCATGGGGGATGGAGCACGATGGGGATGCGCAGCATGGGGGATGGAGCACGATGGGGAGTGCTCAGCATAGGGGATGGAGCATGATGGGGAGTGCGCAGCATGGGGGATGGAGCACGATGGGGATGCGCAGCATGGGGGATGGAGCACGATGGGGAGTGCGCAGCATGGGGGATGGAGCACGATGGGGAGTGCGCAGCATGGGGGATGGAGCACAATGGGGGGTGCGCAGCATGGGGGATGGAGCACGATGGGGAGTGCGCAGCATGGGGATGGAGCACGATGGGGAGTGCGCAGCATGGGGGATAGAGCATGATGGGGGGTGCGCAGCATGGGGGATGGAGCACGATGGGGAGTGCGCAGTATGGGAGATGGAGCACGTTTGGGAGTGCGCAGCATAGGGGATGGAGCACGATGGGGAGTGCGCAGCATGCGGGATGGAGCACGATGGGGGGTACGCAGCATGGGGGATGGAGCACGATGGGGAGTGCGCAGCATGGGAGATGGAGCACGTTTGGGAGTGCGCAGCATAGGGGATGGAGCACGATGGAGAGTGCGCAGCATGGGGGATGGAGCACGATGGGGAGTGCTCAGCATAGGGGATGGAGCACGATGGGGAGTGCGCAGCATGGGGGATGGAGCACGATGGGGGGTGCGCAGCATGGGGGATGGAGCACGATGGGGAGTGCGCAGCATGGGAGATGGAGCACGTTTGGGAGTGCGCAGCATAGGGGATGGAGCACGATGGGGAGTGCGCAGCATGGGGGATGGAGCACGATGGGGGGTGCGCAGCATGGGGGATGGAGCACAATGGGGAGTGCGCAGCATGGGGGATGGAGCACGATGGGGAGTGCGCAGCATGGGGGATGGAGCACGATGGGGGGTGCGCAGCATGGGAGATGGAGCACGATGGGGAGTGTGCAGCATGGGGGATAGAGCACCATGGGGGGTGCGCAGCATGGGGGATGGAGCACGATGGGGAGTGTGCAGCATGGGGATGGAGCACGATGGGGAGTGCGCAGCATGGGGGATAGAGCACGATGGGGGGTGCGCAGCATGGGAGATGGAGCACGTTTGGGAGTGCGCAGCATGGGGGATGGAGCACGATGGGGAGTGCGCAGCATGGGAGATGGAGCACGTTTGGGAGTGCGCAGCATGGGGGATGGAGCACGATGGGGAGTGCGCAGCATGGGAGATGGAGCACGTTTGGGAGTACGCAGCATAGGGGATGGAGCACGATGGGGAGTGTGCAGCATGGGGATGGAGCACGATGGGGAGTGCGCAGCATGGGGGATAGAGCACGATGGGGGGTGCGCAGCATGGGGGATGGAGCATGATGGGGGGTGCGCAGCATGGGGGATGGAGCACGATGGGGGGTGCGCAGCAAAGGGGATGGAGCACGATGGGGAGTGCGCAGCATAGGGGATGGAGCACGATGGGGAGTGCGCAGCATGGGGGATGGAGCACGATGGGGATGCGCAGCATGGGGGATGGAGCACGATGGGGAGTGCTCAGCATAGGGGATGGAGCATGATGGGGAGTGCGCAGCATGGGGGATGGAGCACGATGGGGATGCGCAGCATGGGGGATGGAGCACGATGGGGAGTGAGCAGCATGGGGGATGGAGCACGATGGGGAGTGCGCAGCATGGGGGATGGAGCACAATGGGGGGTGCGCAGCATGGGGGATGGAGCACGATGGGGAGTGCGCAGCATGGGGATGGAGCACGATGGGGAGTGCGCAGCATGGGGGATAGAGCATGATGGGGGGTGCGCAGCATGGGGGATGGAGCACGATGGGGAGTGCGCAGTATGGGAGATGGAGCACGTTTGGGAGTGCGCAGCATAGGGGATGGAGCACGATGGGGAGTGCGCAGCATGCGGGATGGAGCACGATGGGGGGTACGCAGCATGGGGGATGGAGCACGATGGGGAGTGCGCAGCATGGGAGATGGAGCACGTTTGGGAGTGCGCAGCATAGGGGATGGAGCACGATGGAGAGTGCGCAGCATGGGGGATGGAGCACGATGGGGAGTGCTCAGCATAGGGGATGGAGCACGATGGGGAGTGCGCAGCATGGGGGATGGAGCACGATGGGGGGTGCGCAGCATGGGGGATGGAGCACGATGGGGAGTGCGCAGCATGGGAGATGGAGCACGTTTGGGAGTGCGCAGCATAGGGGATGGAGCACGATGGGGAGTGCGCAGCATGGGGGATGGAGCACGATGGGGGGTGCGCAGCATGGGGGATGGAGCACAATGGGGAGTGCGCAGCATGGGGGATGGAGCACGATGGGGAGTGCGCAGCATGGGGGATGGAGCACGATGGGGGGTGCGCAGCATGGGAGATGGAGCACGATGGGGAGTGTGCAGCATGGGGGATAGAGCACCATGGGGGGTGCGCAGCATGGGGGATGGAGCACGATGGGGAGTGTGCAGCATGGGGATGGAGCACGATGGGGAGTGCGCAGCATGGGGGATAGAGCACGATGGGGGGTGCGCAGCATGGGAGATGGAGCACGTTTGGGAGTGCGCAGCATGGGGGATGGAGCACGATGGGGAGTGCGCAGCATGGGAGATGGAGCACGTTTGGGAGTGCGCAGCATGGGGGATGGAGCACGATGGGGAGTGCGCAGCATGGGAGATGGAGCACGTTTGGGAGTACGCAGCATAGGGGATGGAGCACGATGGGGAGTGTGCAGCATGGGGATGGAGCACGATGGGGAGTGCGCAGCATGGGGGATAGAGCACGATGGGGGGTGCGCAGCATGGGGGATGGAGCATGATGGGGGGTGCGCAGCATGGGGGATGGAGCACGATGGGGGGTGCGCAGCAAAGGGGATGGAGCACGATGGGGAATGCGCAGCATGGGGGATGGAGCACGATGGGGAATGCGCAGCATTGAGGATGGAGCACGATGGGGGGTGCGCAGCATGGGGGATGGAGCACGATGGGGAGTGCGCAGCATGGGGGATGGAGCACGATGGGAAGTGCGCAGCATGGAGGATAGAGCACGATGGGAAGTGCGCAGCATGGGGGATGGAGCACGTTTGGGAGTGCGCAGCATAGGGGATGGAGCACGATGGGGAGTGCGCAGCATGGGGGATGGAGCACGATGGGGAGTGCGCAGCATAGGGGATGGAGCACGATGGGGAATGCGCAGCATGGGGGATGGAGCACGATGGGGAATGCGCAGCATGGGGGATGGAGCACGATGGGGAATGCGCAGCATGGGGGATGGAGCACAATGGAGAGTGGGGATGGAGCACGATGGGGGGTGCGCAGCATGGGGGATGGGGCATGATGGGGGGTGTGCAGCATGGGGGATGGAGCACGATGGGGGGTGCGCAGCATGGGGGATGGAGCATGATGGGGAGTGTGCAGCATGGGGATGGAGCACGATGGGGAGTGCGCAGCATGGGGGATAGAGCACGATGGGGGGTGCGCAGCATGGGAGATGGAGCACGTTTGGGAGTGCGCAGCATGGGGGATGGAGCACGATGGGGAGTGCGCAGCATGGGAGATGGAGCACGATGGGGGTGCGCAGCATGGGGGATGGAGCACGATGGGGAGTGCGCAGCATGGGGGATGGAGCACGATGGGGAGTGCGCAGCATGGGGGATGGAGCACGATGGGGAGTGCGCAGCATGGGGGATGGAGCACGATGGGGGGTGCGCAGCATGGGGGATGGAGCACGATGGGGAGTGTGCAGCATGGGGATGGAGCACGATGGGGAGTGCACAGCATGGGGGATAGAGCACCATGGGGGGTGCGCAGCATGGGGGATGGAGCACGATGGGGAGTGTGCAGCATGGGGATGGAGCACGATGGGGAGTGCGCAGCATGGGGGATAGAGCACGATGGGGGGTGCGCAGCATGGGAGATGGAGCACGTTTGGGAGTGCGCAGCATGGGCGATGGAGCACGATGGGGAGTGCGCAGCATGGGAGATGGAGCACGTTTGGGAGTGCGCAGCATAGGGGATGGAGCACGATGGGGAGTGCGCAGCATGGGGATGGAGCACGATGGGGAGTGCGCAGCATGGGGGATAGAGCACGATGGGGGGTGCGCAGCATGGGGGATGGAGCACGATGGGGAGTGCGCAGCATGGGGATGGAGCACGATGGGGAGTGCGCAGCATGGGGGATAGAGCACGATGGGGGGTGTGCAGCATGGGGGATAGAGCACGATGGGGGGTGCGCAGCATGGGGGATGGAGCACGATGGGGAGTGCGCAGCATGGAGATGGAGCACGATGGGGAGTGCGCAGCATGGGGGATAGAGCACGATGGGGGGTGCGCAGCATGGGGGATGGAGCACGTTTGGGAGTGCGCAGCATAGGGGATGGAGCACGATGGGGAGTGCGCAGCATGGGGGATGGAGCACGATGGGGAGTGCGCAGCAAAGGGGATGGAGCACGATGGGGAATGCGCAGCATGGGTGATGGAGCACGATGGGGAATGCGCAGCATGGAGGATGGAGCACGATGGGGGGTGCACAGCATGGGGGATGGAGCACGATGGGGAGTGCGCAGCATGGGGGATGGAGCACGATGGGAAGTGCGCAGCATGGAGGATAGAGCACGATGGGAAGTGCGCAGCATGGGGGATGGAGCACGTTTGGGAGTGCGCAGCATAGGGGATGGAGCACGATGGGGAGTGCGCAGCATGGGGGATGGAGCACGATGGGGAGTGCGCAGCATAGGGGATGGAGCACGATGAGGAATGCGCAGCATGGGGGATGGAGCACGATGGGGAATGCGCAGCATGGGGGATGGAGCACGATGGGGAATGCGCAGCATGGGGGATGGAGCACAATGGAGAGTGGGGATGGAGCACGATGGGGGGTGCGCAGCATGGGGGATGGAGCATGATGGGGGGTGCGCAGCATGGGGGATGGAGCACGATGGGGGGTGCGCAGCATGGGGGATGGAGCACGATGGGGAGTGTGCAGCATGGGGATGGAGCACGATGGGGAGTGCGCAGCATGGGGGATAGAGCACGATGGGGGGTGCGCAGCATGGGAGATGGAGCACGTTTGGGAGTGCGCAGCATGGGGGATGGAGCACGATGGGGATTGCGCAGCATGGGAGATGGAGCACGTTTGGGAGTGCGCATCATGGGGGATGGAGCACGATGGGGAGTGCGCAGCATGGGAGATGGAGCACGTTTGGGAGTGCGCAGCATAGGGGATGGAGCACGATGGGGAGTGCGCAGCATGGGGATGGAGCACGATGGGGAGTGCGCAGCATGGGGGATAGAGCACGATGGGGGGTGCGCAGCATGGGGGATGGAGCACGATGGGGAGTGCGCAGCATGGAAATGGAGCACGATGGGGAGTGCGCAGCATGGGGGATAGAGCACGATGGGGGGTGCGCAGCATGGGGGATAGAGCACGATGGGGGGGTGCGCAGCATGGGGGATGGAGCACGATGGGGAGTGCGCAGCATGGGGATGGAGCACGATGGGGAGTGCGCAGCATGGGGGATGGCGCACGATGGGGAGTGCGCAGCATGGGGGATGGAGCACGATGGGGAGTGCGCAGCAAAGGGGATGGAGCACGATGGGGAATGCGCAGCATGGGGGATGGAGCACGATGGGGAATGCGCAGCATGGAGGATGGAGCACGATGGGGGGTGCGCAGCATGGGGGATGGAGCACGATGGGGAGTGCGCAGCATGGGGGATGGAGCACGATGGGAAGTGCGCAGCATGGAGGATAGAGCACGATGGGAAGTGCGCAGCATGGGGTATGGAGCACGATGGGGAGTGCGCAGCATGGGGGATGGAGCACGATGGGGAGTGCGCAGCATAGGGGATGGAGCACGATGGGGAATGCGCAGCATGGGGGATGGAGCACGATGGGGTATGCGCAGCATGGGGGATGGAGCACGATGGGGAATGCGCAGCATGGGGGATGGAGCACAATGGAGAGTGGGGATGGAGCACGATGGGGGGTGCGCAGCATGGGGGATGGAGCATGATGGGGGGTGCGCAGCATGGGGGATGGAGCACGATGGGGGGTGCACATCTCCCCCCAAAACACACACACAAACACTGCCACACACGCACTACACAACACACCACATACACACTGGGAACCACAAACACTGCCCTACACAGACACCCACACACACAACGCCGCACACACACAACACCCAACACACAAACACCGCGGCACACACAAATATACGCACATACAGCACAACACACACATTGCACAAAACATACCTCCCCCAAAACACACACACACACCCACACAAACCGCGCAACACACATACACAATGATACAGACACACAGCGCTCCACAAACAATGCAACACACAAACAACACCGCTCTCACCCCCCGCCACACCCAGACAACACCCAGAACATGTACAGCGCCCTACACAAACACTTGCTAACTACAGACAACAACATCTATATATATAACAAAAATCATACATGAACTACACAATACGTAAATTCTAGAATACCCGATGCGTAGAATCGGGCCACCTTCTAGTATTACATAAACCTACAACTGCCAGTCTGTCCTTAACAGTGGTATGGAGATACTGGGAAATGATGTTATCAGTCATCATCAGACTGTGGACCATACAGGAACCACAGTATTGATAACAAATAGTCATTATCACAAATAAGCATTTACATCCAGTTACCTTATAATAGCTTGTCTTATTTGAGTCATTCTTTTTCTTTTGTTCCTCTTGTCTAGTTGTCATGATGAAGTTTTCTCTGGTCTTCTTCAGCACATCTCAGCACGATAACCTGGACCCCCTCTTCACACTGTCCTCTCACACTTTGTCTTCCCTATACTGCCACATCTCTATACTGTGCCCAATCATCGCACTCCCTCTCCTCAGCATAGTGTCCCCTCCTTGCTGTGCCCTCACACTGTCCCCCCTGTGACCACCTATCTATACCCCAGACTACCCAGTCTCTATTCTGTGCCCCCCGTAGCTTTTCTAGCCATACGGTTTCCTCACACTATTCACCTCATTAGTCTATTGATACATTCCCCCTCCCTTATACTGTCTTCTCACACATCGCTCCCTCATACTTCTTACGCACTCATTTCTTCCCGTCACTCCTCATATTGTCTCCTCACACATCTTTCCCTCATACTGTTTGCGCACTCAATTTCTCCCCCTCACTCCTCATACTGTGCCCATATCCATTCGCCTCCCCCTTGCTCACCATACTGTTTCCCCGCAAATTTATTCACACTTTCTATACTCTTTCCTCATACATCTCCCTTCCTCATACTGTTTCTGCACTTTTTTCCCCCCTCGCTCCTCATACTGTTTCCTCACACAATTTCCCCCTTGTTCTCCATGCTGTGTCCAAACCCATTCATTCTGACTCGCTCACCATGCTGTCATCCTCCTTTGCTTCCGATATTATCTCCTCACACATTCCCCACCCCCTAGCTCACCATACTGTATTTTCTCCTCATACGTCCCCCATCATCTTGCACCGCTGTATCAGGACGACCCTCTGTCGGCTGTGTCCAGGGCAAATAACTCACGTGGCCCACCCTAGATAAGCCTTGTTGTTAGAAGTACTCCCTTGTAGCTTCAATATATAACTAACATATGGCTATATAGTATAAAGAAGGGAACATAAAGGAAATGCATTTCACATACCCTACTCACAAAAAGTTACAGATATTTGGTTTTCGAGTGAAGTTTCAGGATGATCCTAAAATACACTCTAACCTTTTAAAGTGAAATTAATGTGACTTTTTCTAAACTTTTGAATGCACATGTGTAACTATGTCACACCTGGGTAGTAGGTGAAGGAGGCACTATTAGGCCCAGACTAAGGTGCCGAGCGGTGGTGTGGCGTTTCTGCAGTGTTCTGCAGTTTGGGGTTTCATGGTGTCCCTACCTGGTTCTCCAAACCCGTTCCCAGGGTACATCTACATGAGGTAGGAAGGAAGGAATAAGGTAGACAGGACCTTGGTATGAACAGTTGAAATGGTTTATTGCATAACACAAAGATGGTTTACATCTTCCTATGCATTTAGCCGCGACACTGGATTTCAATGCAGATTTTGGTTGGTTGGCAACTGGACCAACTAGTAGAGTGGCAACTCTACTATGGGAAATCTATAATTGAGGTTTGACTTTCCTGTGATGGAAACTGAAAAGACTGTCTGGAGAGGCATAGCCGCCCTTGTAACTCTGCTCACCACCTCAAGCTTGGCTTGTCTCAGCTGTCAACTGTCAACTCTCCCTGGTAACCATAGTGATCAGGCTATAGATGATATTGATCAGACATCCTCCAATACAGTCCCTTGCCAACACTGATACCACTACCTGCTGCTGTCCAGAGCAACAATTATATTTAATTTTACAATAACATCAGGCAATACATCAAATTATACATTATTCTACAGACTCCTATAAAAGCAGAAACTTTTATAATGGCCCCTTCTGGGTCATTACATACCCCATTAAAGAAGAAACAAGCTGCCCTTGACTTGCCTAAGAGGTCATGGCTAAACACATAATGGGGCATTCTCCTATAACAACCCAGTTGTGTGGTGATGTACACCTGAAAAGAACAAATTTGTGCTACTGTGACACCCTGAACTAGCCAGGTAGTCACAGTTAGGCCCCGCATGACACCGGTCCCCTAAAAAGGTAACAGCAGCCAACCACATTAAAACCTAGTCACCTCCCTCTGAGCTTGATGGTCACACCAGGGGGTGGAGCTAGGTGGTTGGCCACGCCCACCAAGGAGTCCAGAGGGCCAGAGGCAGGAGAAACAGAGGAGTTTGTCAGTGGCCAGTTGACAGTGACAGTAGTCAGTTGGAGTTGAGAGGAGTAGAGTGCAGCAGGCCTGTGGTGACAGGTCTGCAGTGGAAACTGACAGGTGTGAGGGTCGTAGCCCGCACAGCTTGGCTAGGAGGCAGGCGGTGGCCTTAGCCTGCAGGAGCCGGGAAGACAGCCAGGTGGAACCGTAAGGGACCGGGACAGGGTAGTGGCCCGCCGGTACCGAACCGGGGAACCCGCTGGAAACCGTAGCACCAGGGGGGTACTCAGACCCGGACCGAGGCCCAGAAGCCACTGGACCACGTTGAATTTACCGATTGAGGTCTGGACTTTAGGTCCATTCCCATCCCAAGTCCCGACTGAAGGCAACAGCCCACCGAGGGGAATAGAAAGCCACCGCACAGGCAGAGAGATCCCACGGGCCAGCATCTGCGGGCAAACGGACTCCACTGACACATGCATAGCCGGGGAGTGGACTCCCATTGCTGAGGCACAGGCAGTCTACACAAACACAACACAGTGCAGGGGAAAGGCCAAGACCACCAACCCGGGTGGGGGACCCCACGCAGCCGGCTGCTGGCACCGACCACCATCAACTTTGTTTACCAGAGACTTGTGTGTGTCAATAATCGTGAGTACAACAGTGCCATCCGGCCACGCACCGCCCTGCACCGCCCCGCCACTATTCTCCCCAAACGGGTGCCGGGGCCACCACCCCTGCCCACGGAGGGGTTAACATCTTGCTGCACGACCATCTCCCCCGGGTGCCCCCGTAACTGCAACGGTGGTGTCTATACTTTCACCACGGCCCGTGGGTGGCGTCACGAACTCAAACACGGCTCCGGCCGTCCACCTACCTAACTAACCCCACCCCCCATCAAGATTGCCAGCAACCCCCTTGCAGAACGACGTGACCCCCGGGTCCGGAGGCGCTCGAGCCACCCACCAAACGAGCCCGGATCTGAGCAGCTCGGCTGCAGCCGAGCGCGGGTCGGTACACTACCATAGTACAACTTTAGGATATTCCTGTTACTGGTGTTCCAGAACTTCACTTGCATTCATGAGGCTATGCTTCATGCTGCATGTAGCGCCCATGTATGCTAAATGTCACAGGCTAATACCCAGTTCCCTGACTAGGCTCTGACTAGTGTCTTTTACTTCTTACTAATACTAGTGTTTTATGGTAAAGATTAGTCTAGTGGACTTCTCATGTATTTGAGTTCCTAAGAACACTGAGCATGGGGCATGGCTATACCAACCGCTTAATCTATTGAACCAATCTACCTTCAGAATACAGTTATCCCCTAAAGTGCATCAATGTCTGTATTTACTCTAATTGCTTCATCACCTTGATATCTTCTAGGACAGTGTTCCTCAACTCCAGTGATCAAGGCCCACCAACAGATCAGGTTTTCAGAATTTCTTTAATATTGACCAGGTCATGAAATGAAGCTGTCGCGCCCCGGGGCAGCTGAGCTGCTCGGATCCGGGTGATCCTTGGCTCGAGGGGTCCCGGATCCGGGGGCACCGTCGATCAGTTTTTAAATAAAAAGGCAAAAATAATAAAAATAGTCCGACTACGCCACTTGCAGTGCGCAGCCAGGGATGGTATGGCCGCCGCTGCCGTTTCTCCTTGGGGATGATGGATGGGGCAGCATGGATGGTGACGCCCTACACGAGTAGGGCTGTTCCCCAGGGGTAGGTGAGGGCTTAACGTGGAGGCGCAGGGAAATAACTCAGTCCAGACAGGGAAGTGCAGTTTGGTCGCTTTACTTACAGCTGGGTTTGCACCCTGGAGACGTGCTGGATCCCAGGTGTGCCCGAGTCCTGTGTCCCTGAGTCAGCTGACAAGGTGCCACTCGCACACAGATGCACTCGTATGTGTGTTGGTCTTCCCTTGTGTGGAGCACTTGGAGGTCCTCCTGGTGTCTGGGTCGTGCCCCAGGCAGCTTGGACTATTTAAGGGAATATGTCCTGGTCCTCCCTTTGCTGCTTATGCCTCGGACCTTAATGGTGGTAGATGAGTCCTGGAAACCCACCCGCCTGGCAGAGTTAACAGATGGCTTGAAGTCCCGGACCTGCAAAGTCTATCTATTTTACAAAACTCATAGTTAACAAATAGTCCATATTGTAAGAGCAATGAGTCTTTGGATAAAGTGCAATAGATTTTGACAACAATCACATTGCGGCTCCGAAACAGCAGATGTAGTCCACACAATGGGCACAAGTACTGAACTGAATAACTGCGGTTAACCTGTAAAGCCACGTGAAATAGGAACCAAGAGGGCACTATGGCAATATGAACGGGTTCAATCCAAAAAAGAAGGGAACATAAAGGAAATGCATTTCACATACCCTACTCACAAAAAGTTACAGATATTTGGTTTTCGAGTGAAGTTTCAGGATGATCCTAAAATACACTCTAACCTTTTAAAGTGAAATTAATGTGACTTTTTCTAAACTTTTGAATGCACATGTGTAACTATGTCACACCTGGGTAGTAGGTGAAGGAGGCACTATTAGGCCCAGACTAAGGTGCCGAGCGGTGGTGTGGCGTTTCTGCAGTGTTCTACAGTTTGGGGTTTCATGGTGTCCCTACCTGGTTCTCCAAACCCGTTCCCAGGGTACATCTACATGAGGTAGGAAGGAAGGAGTAAGGTAGACAGGACCTTGGTATGAACAGTTGAAATGGTTTATTGCATAACACAAAGATGGTTTACATCTTCCTATGCATTTAGCCGCGACACTGGATTTCAATGCAGATTTTGGTTGGTTGGCAACTGGACCAACTAGTAGAGTGGCAACTCTACTATGGGAAATCTATAATTGAGGTTTGACTTTCCTGTGATGGAAACTGAAAAGACTGTCTGGAGAGGCATAGCCGCCCTTGTAACTCTGCTCACCACCTCAAGCTTGGCTTGTCTCAGCTGTCAACTGTCAACTCTCCCTGGTAACCATAGTGATCAGGCTATAGATGATATTGATCAGACATCCTCCAATACAGTCCCTTGCCAACACTGATACCACTACCTGCTGCTGTCCAGAGCAACAATTATATTTAATTTTACAATAACACCAGGCAATACATCAAATTATACATTATTCTACAGACTCCTATAAAAGCAGAAACTTTTATAATGGCCCCTTCTGGGTCATTACATACCCCATTAAAGAAGAAACAAGCTGCCCTTGACTTGCCTAAGAGGTCATGGCTAAACACATAATGGGGCATTCTCCTATAACAACCCAGTTGTGTGGTGATGTACACCTGAAAAGAACAAATTTGTGCTACTGTGACGCCCTGAACTAGCCAGGTAGTCACAGTTAGGCCCCGCATGACACCGGTCCCCTAAAAAGGTAACAGCAGCCAACCACATTAAAACCTAGTCACCTCCCTCTGAGCTTGATGGTCACACCAGGGGGTGGAGCTAGGTGGTTGGCCACGCCCACCAAGGAGTCCAGAGGGCCAGAGGCAGGAGAAACAGAGGAGTTTGTCAGTGGCCAGTTGACAGTGGCAGTAGTCAGTTGGAGTTGAGAGGAGTAGAGTGCAGCAGGCCTGTGGTGACAGGTCTGCAGTGGAAACTGACAGGTGTGAGGGTCGTAGCCCGCACACCTTGGCTAGGAGGCAGGCGGTGGCCTTAGCCTGCAGGAGCTGGGAAGACAACCAGGTGGAACCGTAAGGGACCGGGACAGGGTAGTGGCCCGCCGGTACCGAACCGGGGAACCCGCTGGAAACCGGAGCACTAGGGGGGTACTCAGACCCGGACCGAGCCCAGAAGACACTGGACCACGTCGAATTTACTGATTGAGGTCTGGACTTTAGGTCCATTCCCATCCCAAGTCCCGACTGAAGGCAACAGCCCACCGAGGGGAATAGAAAGCCACCGCACAGGCAGAGAGATCCCACGGGCCAGCATCTGCGGGCAAACGGACTCCACTGACACATGCATAGCCGGGGAGTGGACTCCCATTGCTGAGGCACAGGCAGTCTACACAAACACAACACAGTGCAGGGGAAAGGCCAAGACCACCAACCCGGGTCGGGGACCCCACGCAGCCGGCTGCTGGCACCGACCACCATCAACTTTGTTTACCAGAGATTTGTGTGTGTCAATAATCGTGAGTACAACAGTGCCATCCGGCCGCGCACCGCCCTGCACCAACCCGCCACTACTCTCCCCAAACGGGTGTCGGGGCCACCACCCCTGCCCACGGAGGGGTTAACATCTTGCTGCACGATCATCTCCCCCGGGTGCCCCCGTAACTGCAACGGTGGTGTCTACACTTTCACCACGGCCCGTGGGTGGCGTCACGAACTCAAACACGGCTCCGGCCGTCCACCTACCTAACTAACCCCACCCCCCATCAAGATCGCCAGCAACCCCCTTGCAGAACGACGTGACCCACGGGTCCGGAGGCGCTCGAGCCACCCACCAAACGAGCCCGGATCCGAGCAGCTCGGCTGCAGCCGAGCGCGGGTCGGTACACTACCATAGTACAACTTTAGGATATTCCTGTTACTGGTGTTCCAGAACTTCACTTGCATTCATGAGGCTATGCTTCATGCTGCATGTAGCGCCCATGTATGCTAAATGTCACAGGCTAATACCCAGTTCCCTGACTAGGCTCTGACTAGTGTCTTTTACTTCTTACTAATACTAGTGTTTTATGGTAAAGATTAGTCTAGTGGACTTCTCATGTATTTGAGTTCATAAGAACACTGAGCATGGGGCATGGCTATACCAACCGCTTAATCTATTGAACCAATCTATCTTCAGAATACAGTTATCCCCTAAAGTGCATCAATGTCTGTATTTACTCTAATTGCTTCATCACCTTGATATCTTCTAGGACAGTGTTCCTCAACTCCAGTGATCAAGGCCCACCAACAGATCAGGTTTTCAGAATTTCCTTAATATTGACCAGGTCATGAAATGAAGCTGTCGCGCCCCGGGGCAGCTGAGCTGCTCAGATCCGGGTGATCCTTGGCTCGAGGGGTCCCGGATCCGGGGGCACCGTCGATTAGTTTTTAAATAAAAAGGCAAAAATAATAAAAATAGTCCGACTACGCCACTTGCAGTGCGCAGCCAGGGATGGTATGGCCGCCGCTGCCGTTTCTCCTTGGGGATGATGGATGGGGCAGCATGGATGGTGACGCCCTACACGAGTAGTGCTGTTCCCCAGGGGTAGGTGAGGGCTTAACGTGGAGGCGCAGGGAAATAACTCAGTCCAGACAGGGAAGTGCAGTTTGGTCGCTTTACTTACAGCTGGGTTTGCACCCTGGGGACGTGCTGGATCCCAGGTGTGCCCGAGTCCTGTGTCCCTGAGTCAGCTGACAAGGTGCCACTCGCACACAGATGCACTCGTATGTGTGTTGGTCTTCCCTTGCGTGGAGCACTTGGAGGTCCTCCTGGTGTCTGGGTCGTGCCCCAGGCAGCTTGGACTATTTAAGGGAATATGTCCTGGTCCTCCCTTTGCTGCTTATGCCTCGGACCTTAATGGTGGTAGATGAGTCCTGGAAACCCACCCGCCTGGCAGAGTTAACAGATGGCTTGAAGTCCCGGACCTGCAAAGTCTATCTATTTTACAAAACTCATAGTTAACAAATAGTCCATATTGTAAGAGCAATGAGTCTTTGGATAAAGTGAAATAGATTTTGACAACAATCACATTGCGGCTCCGAAACAGCAGATGTAGTCCACACAATGGGCACAAGTACTGAACTGAATAACTGCGGTTAACCTGTAAAGCCACGTGAAATAGGAACCAAGAGGGCACTATGGCAATATGAACGGGTTCAATCCAAAAAACACACCTGTAAAACTTATGAGGGCTTTACACGAGACGAGCTATCGTGCTATGAATCGTCAGGGTCTCGGTTTTCGTGACGCACATCCGGCATCGTTCACGACATTGTCTCGTGTGACACCTCCGAGCGACGCAGAATCGCTCACAAATCGTCAGTCGTGTACTCGTCGCTGAGTTTTAAAAAATTGTTTATTTAACCTGGCGCCAGTTGTTCATCGTACCCGGGGAAGCACACATTGCTCCATGTGACAGCCCGGGAACGATGAACACAACTTAACTGCGTCCCACGGCACCCGCCGGCTATGCAGAAGGAAGGAGGTGGGCAGGATGTTTACGTCCCGCTCATCTCCGCCCCTCCGCTTCTATTGGTCGGTGGCTGTGTGACGTCGATGTGACGCCGAACGTCCCTCCCCTTTCAGGAAGAGGATGTTCGCCGCCCACAGCGAGGTCGCTCAGCAGGTAAGTACGTGTGACGGCGGTTTAACGACTTTGTGTGACACGGGCAGCGATTTGCCCGTGACGCACAAACGACGGGAGCGGGTACGATCGCTCGTGCAATCGCACGATAGATCGTAATGTGTAAAGCCCGCATTAGACAATAAGAGGAGAGAAGGTGTACAACAAATGGGATCACCGATAGAATATTATCCAATGAGAATATATAATTTTATTAATAGACAATAGCAAAAAGCACCAAAAACATGTTAAAAACATTAAAAAAACAATCAAAAAAGTGGACAAAGTGACTAAAGTTGCACGTAATAAGGCAAAACACCCCCAATATTTCCTCCTCCAATTATATGAAATACATGTAAAAAATACAATGTGGACCAAAAGAATGAAAAGAATGAAATTCATCCAGGGAAGTCGCTACTGCCTTTTCTCCCCTTTTTGGCCCCTTTGCCGGCAGCGTGGACCAAGAAAGATGGCTCCAGGCTCGATCCTCCTTATGGGCCCCCTCCTTGCTGCTGAGGCTCGGACTCTAGTTGGTTGGTGTGGGACTTGTGGTTCCCCCACCGGCAGGTTTAGCAGATCAATAAATGGACGTCTACTTTAGGGACTTGTTCCCTGTGTGTGCCTAGTCACCAGGAGTCTCCGTACTCGACCAGCTGACTTCCTCAGCATCTTTCTGACCGACTTGCTGGTAACCGTTCTCCCCCGCTAACGGCTACTACACGTGCAGGGTCTGACTCATGTGTCAGCGTACATCTCCATTCTTCTTCCCTCGCTTTCCTGCGCCTCTCCACTACAGACTGGCTAACTCCTCCTACTTTCCTTACAGCCACTGCCACCTTAGCTTCGAGCCCCTCCCCTACACCCCTAGCTGAGATGTGGAGGCAAGCCCCCTCTTGGGTATGCCCAAGGGTCCCCTCTAAGGTGTGGGAGACCTGGTTGCTATGTGTCTGTGCGTACACACCCTATTCGGGCCCTCAGGATTACTTGGAGGTACTGCCCCAGCATGGGTGCAGTACTCAGTGGCGCCTGACTTGGTCAGGAGCGCTACATTCCCCCTTAGTTATCAACAGCATGTCCTCGGGCTGCAAAGACAAGAAAATTTTAAATACAACTTTTCCCACACAGGGGAGTTATTTACATTTAAAACATACCAGGTACCATTCCACCAGCCACAAGTCTTGTTCCCACCCGGAAACTTCCAGGAGGCAGGTCACCGGTCCCTTTGGTGACCAGGTCTGGGCCATCTGTGTACCAGACCTTTCCTTCAGTCTTCTTCTCCTGAGGAGGGTGGTGTAAGGTAGGCCCCATAAACAGGCATACCAGCTTCCGTGTGTTCGAGAGCAGGCCCCATAAACAGGTGTGCTCTCTGGTGGTGCAGAGCCAGGCCCCATAAACAGGCATGCTCTGAAGTTGGTACCACTGAGGTAACTTTTTACAATGCGAGAGTTTGTGGCTATAGCCAGTTCATAGCCTGTGGTCCATTTTTAAGGTTCACGTAACCTGGTGCTAAATCATATTTTAAAAGGTTCTCACAACAGTCCTTGCGGGCACATGTACTTTTAACGTTACTTTAACTTTCAACATGTTAAACATTCTTAAACTAAACAGGTTCTCTACAAAGACATTTTAGACTACACAGATTTCCTCCTCTCAAGAACAGGGCTCTTATTTTCAGTGCTCTGATTCTGGGAGATTGCAGCATGAGCGTGGTGGGCATTTTGGGCATTTTGGGCATTTTGAGCATATTGGGCATTTTGGGCGTTTTGGGCGTCCCCTGGTGGTGATGACTCTGGGGACCTGGTAGAAGCAGTGGAGATGGAGTCTGAGCTCACCAAGGTTTTCGGACATTGTATCACATCCAAGGTACACCAGCCTCTCTCTCCCATATGCCTGGTGAACTCGACTACATCCCCCACATAGAGATCACGACCAGGGTGACCCCGCTGTAGATGGGACTGCACGTCCCATCTGGAGACAAAGATCCCCTCCTTCACTCTGGCCTCCACTATAAAGCCCCACCCTGTGCGGCAGCTGAATTCCTCCAGTACCCCACGGTGGAGGGGACCTCTGGCCTGGTGTCTGGCCCTCGGCAGGGACTGTTTTTCCTGCAGGTCCCTGGCCTCCACTTGCTCTCTCTCTGGGGTGGGCTTCTCAAGGGGGTATCTGGCTCTCACACTACGCTGCCCTCCTCGGGCTGGTCTCCGCATTACCATCACCTGGTCATCAGCAGGTAACCAGGTCACATATATGCTGGGGCTATATGCAACCAGGTCTTCCTCCCTGGTAGGGGGTGCTGCGACCTCTTCCGGTCGTTGGGGGGACAGCAGCACGACCTAAGGGCCTCCCTCTCTCTCAGAAGGTGCTGCGACCTCCTTCGGTCGGCTGGGGATCAGCAATGATGACTGTAAGACCTCTTCTCCCTCCCTGGCGGAGGGTGCTGCGACCTCTTCCGTTCATTGGGGGGACAGCAGCGCGACCTCAGGGCCTCCCTCTCTGTCAGAGGGTGGTGCGACCTCCTCCGGTCGGGCGAGTAGCAACTCTGGGCATGAGCCTTCAGTAGCCAGGTAGGATGAGGAATCCCTCTCCTGCGGAGAGGGTGCTGTGACCGCTTCTGGTCGGGATTGCAGCCTGGGAATCAGATACTTCTCCACCAGGTGTGTTGGGAACCGAGCTTCCAGTTCTCTCTTTAATTGAGCCATTTCTTTGTCCACTTCAGGTCGGAGCACAGGTACTGGTTCCTCTGTCAGTGACTGGGACGCTGTGACCATCTCTGGTCGGGCAACTAGGACAGGAGGCGTTGCAGCCTGGTCTGGTCTGGCCGTGGGTGTCGCATCTGGTGTCGCATCGGGTGTCACACCGGGCATCGCACCAGACATCGCACTGGACATCGCATCGGGCATTGCATCAGGCATCGCACCGGCGTCTGATGACAATGCCGGTGGGGTCAGCATACCAGGTGGAACAGAGGCGGTTTTGCACTCACTCAGATCCGTGCTGGAGACTTCCCGCAGCATGGTCGCCACTGCCGACAACGACTCCAGCTGAGCGTGGGAGGTGCCTCCAGGCGGGCCTCGCTGCACTGACAACAGCAGGTTTCTAATTGCCGTTATCATCTTCTTTTTCCAAGCGGCTATCTCTTGCCTGCTCTGCTCTTCCATACCGTCGACAATTCTTCCCACTTCTGCCTTCAACTCCTCTGAAGTCATGGGCCTGGTCCAACCCTGCTCTCCCTGGCCACCTCTTGCAGACGCTATCTTATCTCTGTCATTGCTCATCAGGTTTTCGTCACACTGCAGTCTTAGTTTCGTTTCTGGTTGTTCTCCTCCCTTTGGACTGGGACGTCCCCGCAGTCCGGGGACAGATCCGCCCCCATCTTCTCCTTCCACTGTGTCAGAGCGCTCTTCCCATGCTGGGCCAGCCACTCCTCTTCGTGGGCGGTTACCTTTCTTTTGCGCGGGCTGCAGCTTCTTAAATCATGCGCTTTTAACAGCAACAAAATTGCGACGGTTCAAATTTTCTGATCGGACCGCTGAGGCACACTGTCACCTGTCTTAACAGGTCTAGTCCTTGATCCTGTCAATGACGCCAGATATGGGGCCCACCCGCAGCGGTCGCCCCTGGGACTTCATTCCACCTTCGAGGATGCCACGGGGTCTCCACTTGTTGTATTTCTGACAACAGGTATGTCAGGTTTATTTACATGGGAGTCGTGACACCACTCACGGTTTGCGGTCAGGGATAAAAGTGACCACCTCTGCAGGGTTAACGAGCATCTGGGGATGATGGAAGTTGCAGTCTGGTGATACGGCCTCCCGTGAGTGAGGCTAGCCCCAGGGGCTCGGGTGTGTAGAACAACAGGTCCCAGAATAACTCAGTCTCAGTCCAAGATGTCTTTCAACTTGTTTTAATTACTTTCAGATGTTCTGTGAGGAACCCGGGCGATGCTGAGATAAACCAGGAGGAACCAGGTATCCTTTAGGCCAGTCTAAGGGTAACCGTTAACTCGCCTTCCTAGCACTTCTTGTTTCGGATAACCCCTGACTTGAAATACCGTGGGATTCATCCAGGGAAGTCGCTACTGCCTTTTCTCCACTTTTTGGCCCCTTTGCTGGCAGCGTGGACCAAGGAAGATGGCTCCAGGCTCGATCCTCCTTATGGGCCCTCTCGTTGCTGCTGAGGCTCGGTCTCTAGTTGGTTGGTGTGGGACTTGTGGTTCCCCCACCGGCAGGTTTAGCAGATCAATAAATAGACGTCTACTCTAGGGACCTGTTCCCCATGCGTGCCTAGTCACCAGGAGTCTCTGTACTCAACCAGCTGACTTCCTCAGCATCTTTCTGACCGACTTGCTGGTAACCGTTCTCCCACGCTAATGGCTACTACATGTGCAGGGTCTGACTCGCGTGTCAGCGCACGTCTCCATTCTTCTTCCCTCTCTTCCCTGCAGCTGTCCAATACAGACTGGCTAACTCCTCCTACTTTCCTTACAGCCACTGCCACCATAGCTTCCAGCCCCTCCCCTACACCCCTAGCTGAGATGTGGAGGCAAGCCCCCTCTTGGGTCTGCCCAAGGGTCCCCTCTAAGGTGTGGGAGACCTGCTTGCTATGTGTCTGTGCGTACACACCCTATTCCAGCCTTCAGGATTACCTGGAGGTACTGCCCCAGCATGGGTGCAATACTCAGTGGCGCCTGACTAGGTCAGGGGCGCCACACCTTCAGCCGCTGGATCGGCTGTCCCTTCAGCTGCTGGATCGGCATTTCGCTGTCCAGCGCAAAGAAAAAGAAAGGGCCAGCAAGGCCAGCACGCCAACTTTGATGCACAATGTCAATTTCTCACTAACCATGCATACAGTATGATGCAAAATACAGCATCTGGGGATACCTTGACCATTTTGGATCAAGTATTGCCGTGCGAGTGAGAGCCCTTCCCAAAGAAAAACGGTCCGCGTTCATGACTGTATGTTGTGCACTGTTGGAAGGATTTGAAGTGGACCAGCCTCATCCTACTGGAAGTGAGCAGGTAAATCTGGTGTACATTGCCTTCAAGAAAAAATGCCAGCCTCTACCGCAAATCCCACCTAAGCCACAATACCCACCTCAGCCACAATACCCACCTCAGCCACAATACCTACCTCAACCACCACCTGTGCCGCAAGGTTGTTTGTCCCAACCTAAGCCATATGCCCCTACTACCATCCTGTCGTATGGTCCTGTAAGTAGTCCTCAAATTTCACCACAGGCAAAAAACATGAGAACCAATTCATAGAAAATAGCCAACATCAGTTGTAATAAAATAAACATCTCTTTATTGACAATGTATTAAAAACATACAAAATAGATAAGCAAGGAAATGATGAAAAAAAGAGAGGGACTTAAAACACAGTACTAATATAGCAATGATAATGGAATATAACTTCAATAAAGTGCAAAGAAGTGCAGTTACATATATAAGGCCACCAGATGGCAGGATGGGCAAATAATTACAAATGGGCATAAGCAAAGACCAAGATCACCATGAATATCTGTGCAAAATTTGCAAATAATAAAGTGCATATAATAGACCAATATAATAGACCAATAATAGGAAATGCACAAAAGTGCTATAAGAATGGTCAATACTAAAGTGCACTAAAAATGTCAATCATGGTGATAGGTGTCAGCAAACGCCCACCTGCAGAATCACACCACACATACCACTGGAGGTGAAATCCATCATAAAGTAGTACAATATAGTATTAATATTACCATGCACCAATATGGCAGCAAACTTAAATGGAGATGGATATACCTGAGGCCATCAGCAGGACTGTTTATAGGCAACCACCGACCCTACACGTGTTTTCACCATTTCCTTGCTTATCTATTTTGTATGTTTGTAATACATTGTCAATAAAGAGATGTTTATTTTATTACAACTGATGTTGGCTATTTTCTATGAATTTTAGTTCTTGCATCTATAGTATAGCCTTTCTTATGAATTTGAGGAGTATTTAATCTTTTTGGTGATAGTTATTTTAACACACCACTTTTTACTCCCTTTGGCATTAATCGGTGTAGCTTAGGCAAAAAACATGGAAGGAACCCAAGTGTCACCAAACCCTAGCCAAATTCCTCAGCCAGTAGCTGACGTATCCCAAAATAGTGAAAGTGGCTACTATTTGCCTGATGTTTATCATTTACAGTTACAATTTTTATGTTGTAGACTGTTATTCTTTACAGTTTTATAGAAAATATCCAAAAAAGGAAATATATTCCGGCTCTAAACAATGAAGAAATTTTTGTTTGATTTTGAAATGCAATACAGACCCAAAAGCAGACATGCTGTGTAGTTTTGTTGCGTATTATCAGAAATGTGCAGCAAAATCTGCATGTCCATTGTTTAGCAAGCAAAGTCTATGAGAATTCAGAAGTGCTGTGCCCACGTAGCTGATTTTTCCCTTTCATATTTGCTGCAGATTTGCTTCCCATGGGTAACCCCCTCTTATGGGGAATCGGGGTTAATCATGGGAAGGGTTAATTAACTAATTAAGAATCAGCTCCTGGGGGTGGATTTATCTGTGCATTACAAGTGTCTTTTTGTTTATATGAATATCCACATTTTATCTTTGTTTTATGCTACCTTAGGAAGGGGCGGGACATATACTCCCGAAACGTGTTGTGGCTTATTAATAAACGACCTTTAGCAGATATTCATCAATCTCCTCTTTGAGCAGCGCTACCCATTATCGTGACCTTTATCTTTTTCTTTGAACTTGTTGCATCTCCCCTCAGGAGTTCACGGGGTTGCTGCAGCCACAGCAGGAGTTATATATAGGATTATATTGATGCTTCACCACTGGATTGGTCTGACACCGACAATCACGGGGATCCTCCAGCATAGAGCAGAAATTGTAGTGAGACGCCAGTTTGAGAACGCAGTAACTCACATATGTTCTCGGACATCATCAGCGCGAATGTGACGCCCTGGGCAAGCCAGGGGTCACAGGTCACAACACCACCACACCCCACACTCCAGGTAGGCACATCACAGCTAAACTACAAATCCTGGTTGCCTTCCTCCAGAGGCTGATGATTCACACCAGGGGGTGGGCCAGGCGGTTGGCTCCACCCACCAAGGAGGTCACAGCTCTGGAGGCGGGAGAAACCAGGCAGATTAGCCCAGGCAGGGCTTGAGTGCAGATAGCTCAGGGACGAGCAGGAGTGAGGAGCTAAGTGAAAGGAGTGAAAGTAGAAAAGTGAAAAAGGAGGAAAGCAAGTGAGGTGACAAGAAGGAAGGAAAGCCTGGAAGGTCCAGCTTTGTGTAGGGCCAGATCAGCAAGGTCAGCGACGGCGGTGACTGTCTGGAGGGGGACCGTTTGGAAATTCCTGGAAGGACCCCGTTGGCCGTGTGCCCGGTGGTCTGGAGCAGTGTTCCGAAGGACAGTCAGCACCAGGGCAGGGGCCTCTCGGACTCCGGCAAGGCTTGGAGTCGCCAAATTTGCCGAATCCGTCAGTGAAGGGGACGTAGATCCCCCAACAACCAAGTCCCGATTGAAGGCAACAGCCCAACCTGAAGCAGAGAGACACCGCCACCGCCACGGCACCAGTTTCTCAGGGCCAGAGCCTGCGGGCAAAGTGTAGAGCTCCTCCGGCCCAGATTGTAGTCGGGGAGCGGGTAACCGGAGGGAATCCACCGCTACCACAAGTCAACCATAGGTGCAAGGAAGAGTGACATCACCGTCACCTACCGGGAGTGCAGGTGCAGCCGTCTGTGGGACCGTCCTACCAGCCGTTTGGTTTACCGTACAAACTGTGTCCGTGTCTCAGGCTGAGTGAGTACCACAGTGCCGCAAGGCACAGCGCTGCCCCCGCGTCCCTGCGCCCACCAGGCCCCGCACCTCACAAACCATCACCGGGCCCCGGGATCACCAACCCCTGCCCACGGAGGGGCAACACAACACCTGGCTGCTCCGCATCACCATCCCCGGGACCCCCGTATTGAGCAGTGGTGGTGAAATCACCACAACCGTGGGTGGCGTCACGAACTATAACAATCCCCACACCCAACAAAACCCCTTTCACTCACGGGCGAGGAGTGCCGCTCGAGAAACCCCCGGGATCCGGCCCACCGCTCCAGCCACCACTGAGCAGCAGCCGCCGGACCCGAGCAGAAGGGGTGAGCGTAGTGTGCTGACACCCTCCTCCCCGCCCGCGACACAAGCAGCGGCACAGACAGGAGTTACTGCGGAGACGCCGGGACAGGATCTGTGACGGTGAACATCGGGGTGCTTCAGAATCCTCTACCAGCAGTGTCTGACAGTGTTGTACCTGGAGTACAGCACTCATAGGTGAGTGTATAAGATACATTTTTCATATATACTGTACAAAAAATTTTTTTTCACTTTTACACACAGGAGCACCCTCTCTCTCTCTCTCTCTCTCTCTAATGAACAACCCAAAAGAGACATGTATATATAGCCTTATTATTTTGAGCTAAAGCTTACCTTTTGTCTGCGGAGGCGCAATAAGTTGAGTACTGTAATTTTGAATAAAAAAGTACGTTTGGGCTTGGGCAACCGGATTGGACTACCATGGCTGGGCATGGGCATTTTGTTGTCCGTCCACACACTTTGATTCCAAAATGGAGAATGAAGAAGAACAGATTGAAAAAAGAAATTACATCAGACCTTTTTTTTTCTTTTCTTCAACAATCTTTATGGCCTTGTTAACTGATTAAGAATCAGATAAAAAGGCATGCACTTTTACCTCGGGTGCGTTTTTGTGCATTTTTTGAGGCCAGAAACGCTGCATCTTTGTGGTCAGAAAAAAGATGCAAGGTGTGCACATACCCTTAAGCAGACAGCATGCTAATAAATACCATCCCTGCAAAGATCACAAGAAATGATGGTAGCCAGAAACTGGGCCCACAAAGGTATAGTTAAGCAGCCATAATGGAGGAAGGAACAAAAGATACCCCCCCCCCATGTGTATCGCCACCCAGATGTTGGCTTCCTCAGGGAAAATGGGGTGTAAACACATGGATTGGTTGGTGCTTTTTATGCTAGATTATTAATTATTAAATAGGTTATCATTAGGGATGGGCGAACCCCCTAATGTTCGGTGTTCGTGAGACTCGCCCGAACGTTTTGTAAAGTTCGCGTTCGGGTTCTGATATAACATGAACTTGTGTCCAAACACCGAACTTGGACTTCACAGTTATGGGATGGGGCGGGGGGCTGTAAAATAAAGAATACAGTTAATAATAAGCATTGTCATTATACTTACACGTCCCACGACGCATCCTGCAGACACTGTCTACCGCCGCTTCTCCTTCTGATCATCGCTGTGCCCTCCCGGTAACCAGCACTGATGATAGGACCTTCCGTGACGTCATAGCATGTGACCAGTCACGTGTGTATTATCTCATTGGCTACAGACTGGTCACATGGATATGACATCATGCTAGGTCCAGTCAGTGCTGTCAGTGCATCTCGCCGGTACGGTGTTTGCCCGAGCATTTCAGTACTCGGTATACTCGGCAAGCGCTGTGTACCGGCGAGATGCTCGGGCACATGGTCAGCTCCCCGTCCCTGCATGTCGGCGCTCTTTACAGAGTCAGCCAACATGCAGGGACTGGCTGCCACAGCCGGTGAATAGCGGCGCCGGGAATCAGGTGATCGGAGATCACCGTTGCTATAGTAACCTGCCTGTCAGGTTAGCATTGCAACAGTGGCAGCGGTGACGTCACCGCTTACAACCCGCAGCCTCTGCTAACTCACTGAGTGATTAGACTGCACGGGAAGCAGCAGCATTCTTCCTCCCATGCAGTGCTGTCTGATGTAGCAGAGCTGCATGGTTTGAAGGAGAAAGAAGAAAGAAGACCAGGATCGTGGAGGGGTGAGAGGGAGTAATAAACATGGAGAATCTAAGTGTGTCTGTGTACTTATTTCTAATAAAATATTTTTTCTCAGTGTGGTGTCTTTTTTAACCCTTTATTGGAGATCCTTAATGGCCAGATCAAACTTGCCTGACATTAAGAATCTATGGCTTAATACTAGCTAGTAAAACAAAGCTAGTATTAACCCCTTATTACCCAGCATGCCACCCATCACCAGGGTCACTGGAAGAGTTGGATACAGCGCCAGAAGATGGCGCTTCTATGAAAGCGCCATTTTCTAGGGCGGCTGTGGACTGCAATTCGCAGTGGAGCGGCCCAGAAAGCTTGGGCCAACCAGCGCTGAAGATTCCAATCCCCAGCTGCCTAGTTGTATCTGGCTGGACACAAAAATGGGGGTGAAGCCCATGTCGTTTGTTTTTTTTAATTATTTCATGAAATAATTAAAAAAAGGGCTTCACTATATTTTTAGTTCCCAGTCGGGTACAAATAGGCAGCTGGGGGTTGGGGGCAGCCCATACCTACCTGCTGTTCCTGGCTAGGATACAAAAATATGGCGAAGCCCAAGTCATTTTTTTTTTTTAGTTTTTTGGCAAAAAAACTTAAAAAAAATATATGCTTCCCTGGATTTTCCATTGCCAGTGAAGGTAACACCAAGCAGTTGGGATTAGCAGCCAGTAGCTGCTTGGATTACCCTTAGCTAGCAATACAAAAAGTGCAGCGGGAGCCCACGTATATTTTTTTTAATTATTTATTAAATAACTTAAAAAAAGGGGCTTCCCTGTATTTTGATTGCCTGACATCACAGTACTGTAAAAAAAATATATCATTAAAAAAAATGACGTAGCGCTCCGCGGTATTTATGATTCTCAGCGCAGATAAAGCGGACGGCTACGGGCTGCCACCCCCATCTGCCTGGCGTTACCTTGGCTGGCAATAAAACTACAGGGAAGCACATTAATTTTTTTTTATTTAAAAAACATTTTAAAAAAATTGCCTGGGCTCCCGCCGTATTTTGATCGCCAGTCAGGTAAAGCCAGGCAGATGGGGGCTGGTATTCTCTGCAGCCCGCAGCTGCCCCTGGAAATGGCGCATTGCTTCTTAGCGCCATTTCCAGGCGCTTTACCCGGCTCATCTAGCGGACGTGATGGCGGTGGCTCACTGGGTAATAAAGGGGTTAATACCAGCTTTGTATTCTCAGATGGTACTAAGCCTGAAATTCTTGGTGTCACGTCAAATTAGACATGGCCACCATGAATTTCTAGGAAACAGTAAAAAAAGACAACACAGAGAAAATGTTTTTATTAGAAATAAAACAAAAAACATTTAGAGACTCTATCTTTAGTCTAAAAAAATCCTTCGTCCGACGTAATCCACAGGGACAGTCATGTCAGCTTTATCACTGTGCACAGACAGTCTATACACAGTGAGAAGCAAAAAGCGAAGTCAACTCTGCTTCATCTTGTGCACAGACAGTCTATACACAGTGAGAAGCACAGAGAGCCATATCAGGTCTGCTGCATCGTTCTGATCAGAGCGATGCAGCAGGCTGACAGTGACGGGATGATTGCACTTGCGTCTCGCCATGCATCATCCCACTCTCCTGACAGCAGCGCTTCAGCTGTGGAAATACATGCAGCTGACCCGCTGCCATCGGGAGATTGTGCACCGTGATGCGATGACACTCGAATCATGGCATGCCAGGACCTGTGATGACGTCATACTCACGTGACCAGTCTGTAGCCAATGAGGTAATACAACATTCACACGTGACTGGTCACATGGGTATGACGGCACGGTCACGGCAGGTCCTTTTAGCCAGAGGTGCTTACCAGGGGGAACAGCAATGATAGGACAGACGCGTTAGCAAAAGCAATGGGAAACAGAGTTTGCAGGACGTTGCGGGACCTGAAAGTATAATCAGAATGTTTTTTTCATAACGTGCTTTTTTTAACAGCTCCTGGACCCGAACTGTAACATGAACGTCCCAGAAAGCTCATGTTAGTGGTCGTGTGCACGAACACCATGTGTTCGGTACGGACCCCAACCGTTACAGTTCGGGTTCGCCCATACCTAGTTATCATGAACAACACCTGTTTGTCAGACTAGGGAGTAGAGTTGAGCGATGTTCGATGTTCGAGGTTCGCCAATTTCATGTTCGAGTGATTTTGGGGGTTGTTCGAGAGGCTCGACGAACTCGAGCTTTTTGCTAAAAGCTCGACAGTTCGGGTTACGTTCGAGAATGGTTCGAGCACCAAAAAGCCAAGCTAGTTACTAGCTGGCTTTTCACTGTAATAGTGTGAGTCACCGTGAATCACGCTATTATCAAAATTCAGCGTATACTGTGCGGGGGGGGGGGGGACGGGATTTAGATCAGTGCTACTGCTGAGCTGAGTGCTGAGAGAATGCCGATCGCCAATTTTTTTTTTCCCTAACCGCGCGTACAGTGGGGCGGGCCAGGCTGTCAGCAAATCACAGAGACACACACTGCATAGTGGATTTTTGCCAGACAAGCAATTGCTTGTGTCATAGGCTGTGCATGTCACATGTCTTTGCTCTATAAGATCCGGCCATTTTCCCCGACACCACTATTATCTGTCTGCTGCGTGTGGGTGACAGTCACTGCTCCCGCTCCTGCTGCTACTGCTGCTGTGTGCGCTATAGAGATACTGTGCAATCTACACAGCTCTTTAGGGATTAGGGACTATTGGTTATTTCAGCCCTTTTCAGGGCTGATTTCCAGGCGTTCATAGCCATAGCTGCTAGGCAGGTCTGTGCAAACGCTGTGCTGGGCTTTGCTGTCCTGCTACCTACAGCACCCGTGCATTCTACCCACCTGGCCTTTTTTTTGCCACACTATTTTTTTACCCCAAAGAGCTGACACTTTTTGTGCCATACGAAAAGTGTCTGGAATACTAAGTTAGTGTTCCTTTGCAGTCCACTGACCCATAGCACCCCTGCATTCTACCCACCTGGTCATTTTTTGCCACGCTATTTTATTACTCCAAAGAGCTGACACTTTTTGTGCCATCCTAAAAGTGTCTGGAATACTAAGTTAGTGTTCCTTTGCTGTCCACTGACCCATAGCACCCCTGCATTCTACCCACCTGGACATTTTTTGCCACGCTATTTTATTACCCCAAAGAGCTGACACTTTTTGTGCCATCCTAAAAGTGTCTGGAATACTAAGTTAGTGTTCCTTTGCTGTCCACTGACCCACTGCACCCCTGCAATCTACCCACCTGTCCATTTTTGCTATGCAATTCTAATTGCAAACTGTGCTGCACTGTTAGGGGCATACTAAAATTGACCGGGATACTACCTTAGTGTTCCTTTGCTGCCAATCATGGTCCAGCACCTGTGCATTAATGAATGACAAAGGAATTCAGCTCACCCACTCCAAGTCTCCAGGCCCTCTCTCTGCAGCACGGACAATCGGCCGGGCAGCTGCAAGCATGTGAGATAAAATCCAGCGCAGGAAAGAAGGCACTCTTCAATATAAATTTCCATATGGTTTATTCCATGTGCACACATATAGAGGTAGGTACAGACAGCCCCTGGGCAGGGGAAGAATGACTAGCGACGCGTTTCGACCGTATTACACGGTCTTAGTCATGTAACTGACTAATCTAAGTGCAGAGTTTAAAAAGACATTCATTCACATTATAATGAACACACATGTGGAGTGACCGATGATGCAGCTCCTGTTGTTAACTCTTTCTTGCCTTCATTAAACTTCACAATCTAATTCATTACAGGCTTGAGTTGATAGAGATCTATAAGAGCTAGAAACACTGTGTTAGAAAAGCAATATCTACAAACTGTACTTGTAACAAATACATATGGTTATAAATATATTGCACAGATTTGTATTTTATATGTTGTTTATTTATAGAGGGGAAAAAAAAAAAAAAATTCCACTATCAATGTGTACATTTTTGTGGACACCAAAATGCCTACTTGAATATTTCTTGTATGTCTCATCTCTAATTAAATAGATGCTAGTGAGACTTCATGTTAGCTGTGAGCTTTGGAAAAAAAAAAAAAAAAATTCCACTATCAATGTGTACATTTTTGTGGACACCAAAATGCCTACTTGAATATTTCTTGTATGTCACATCTCTAATTAAATAGATGCTAGTGAGACTTCAAGTTAGCTGTGAGCTTTGGCCAAAGGCATGGGTTTTTCTCCCTCCACCAGATTTAACCTTTTCTCCACTCTGATGGATATCAATAAATTCACTAGAAATATCACCTTAAAGTGCCATTTTTTACACGATCAGGAAAAAGATGTGGGAGTTTCTATTCCATTAAGATGTGGTGATAATATTTGTGATGTGCCTACTTTCAAAGAATTGTGTGGTATTCATACACTGAGACAATGTGAGGCGGAAGGTGGTTTTCATAATGTCAGTCTAAATGAGGGCTTTAAAACATCTAATGTAGATTTTTACCCACTACAATCCCGACCACAAATCCTAGACAGGTTTCAGGATGTAGTGGAGGGGGAACTGGTGGGTTTAAAATCACAAAAAATCACGGAACAAAAATAAACGAAGAAATTTAACCATGATGGAATATAAAGCCTTAAATGAATTGAGGAATGACAGAAGTATAGTAATCAGGAAAGCGGATAAGGGAGGAGCCATTATAATTTTGGATGCTGATTTATACCTTAAATGCAATTTGGAACTACTCGATGACTTAACAACTTATGGTACTTTGGAGGGAGACCCTACTTTGAAATTTCAAAAAGATCTCTTTCAATTATTGAGGGACGGTCTTAGTATGGGGGTAATTACACAAAAATTTTTGATTATCTATACATAGAAAATCCGGTAGTCCCCATTTTTCATTCCCTACCAAAGATCCACAAGGGGGGTTTTCCCCCTAAATTCAGGCCCATAGTGGCCAGTATTGGGTCTTTAAACGAAAGAATTGGATCATGGGTAGATTTCAAATTGCAACCATTGGTCAAATCCCTTCCTGGCTACATTAAAGATACAAAATCTGTGCTCAGAGCTTTCAATGGCTTTAGATGGAGAAAATCTTTTTTGTGGCTTACAGCGGATGTAATTGCGTTATACCCCTCTATTTCTTATGATGTGGCCATGGTCTCTTTAAAGCATTTTCTAAGTAAATATAGTGGATATTCACGAGAAGAACAGGAATTTCTCCTAGATGCAACTAGATACTTACTCATTAAAAATTATTTTTTATTTAACAACAAATTTTACATTCAACGCAAAGGCGTAAGCATGGGGGGGAAATTTTCCCCTTCTCTGGCAAATCTGGCCATGGGCCTATGGGAGGAACTGTTTATCTTCAGTGAAATTAATCCATTTGCAAATAACATCATCTGGTATGGGCATTACATAGATGACTTGCTGCTGGTGTGGGAGGGCCCAATAGATACTGTAGAAAAATTCCAACATCATTTGAATGGCAATGATCTTGGCTTAAAATTTACATGCAATTACAGTTTTACATCGATTAATTTTTTGGACCTTACACTCAATGCCAGCAGTGAGTTGTCTGATGTTACAATCATCCCGTTTAATAAAGAAACAGACCGCAATACCATACTGAGATATGATTCATGCCATCCTAAGCATGTAACACACAATATACCCAAAGGCGAATACATCAGGATTAAAAGAAACTGCTCAGACGAAAAGGTGTTAGATGTAGAACTGGCCAAAAAGAAAGACAGTTTAGCCAGCAGAGGATACCCACTGGAGCTATTAAGAACGGGAATGGAGGAGGTGAAAAAATTAGAAAGGAATTCTCTAATTTTAGATAAAAATCCAAGAGGAACTAATGTAAATGATTTGGGAGGAATTAATTTTGTAACAAATTTTAGCCAAGACTATTATGAAGTTGTTACCGTGATCAAAAGATTTTTGCCAATGTTATATACGGACATAGTGGTCAAAACTGTTTTGGAAAATAATAAAATTAATTTTATCCCCAAAAAAGCTCCAACAATAAGCAGTATGGTTTCCCCTAGTCTATTTCAAATTTCAGCAGACATGCCATCAGAGACCTGGCTCAGCATTAATGGATTCTACAAATGTGGACACAACATATGCTTGTGCTGCGCATTTGTGAATAAATGCAGGAATTTTGTTTCTACAGTAGATGGCAAAACATATCGAATCAAGCAGTTCCTTAATTGTAACTCCTCTGGTGTGGTCTACCTAATCACTTGCGCGGATTGCTCTAAACAGTATGTGGGTTGCACTGTAGGTGCATTAAAAAAAAGGATTAGAAGGCACCTCTCAGATGCCACAGGTGCACCCAAGGTGGGCATTTCTGCAGCTTCGCGTCACTTTATGGAGGTACACGGGGGTGATAATAAATCCTTTAAGTTCAATGCCATTGAGAAAGTCAGAAGACCCACCAGAGGGGGAGACTACAGAAGTTTGCTTTTGGGAAGAGAGTCTTATTGGATGTTTATACTAGGCTCCAGACAGCCTGGAGGTTTAAATATCCGCAGGGATTTAATTTTGCAGTATAGGTGATTTTAGATATGTTCTCTTCTACACCTTTCCAGAGATATCGTTTACAATTCAAAATGATAATCACGCCAAAAATTCTATCAAAATTCACTTAATGGGACAGTTTGTGTATGTATATAGGAAATTCCATATGAAAGCATTGTGATTTTCATGCATTATTTAAATCGGCAACACAATATATGGAGTTCTCCTATATATAAAATAATAGTTCTTTGAATATACACATGATATAATCATATTAGGCTCAAACTTATGTCATATGCATATTTGGATATATGGAGACTTTATTGTCTTTTTTTTTTTTTTCTTTTCCGAAGCTCACAGCTAACTTGAAGTCTCACTAGCATCTATTTAATTAGAGATGTGACATACAAGAAATACACAAGTAGGCATTTTGGTGTCCACAAAAATGTACACATTGATAGTGGATTTTTTTTTTTCCAAAGCTCACAGCTAACATGAAGTCTCACTAGCATCTATTTAATTAGAGATGAGACATACAAGAAATATTCAAGTAGGCATTTTGATAGTTTTTTTTTTTCCCTCTATATATAAACAACATATAAAATACAAATCTGTGCAATATATTTATAACCATATGTATTTGTTACAAGTACAGTTTGTAGATATTGCTTTTCTAACACAGTGTTTCTAGCTCTTATAGATCTCTATCAACTCAAGCCTGTAATGAATTAGATTGTGAAGTTTAATGAAGGCAAGAAAGAGTTAACAACAGGAGCTGCACCATCGGTCACTCCACATGTGTGTTCATTATAATGTGAATGAATGTCTTTTTAAACTCTGCACTTAGATTAGTCAGTTACATGACTAAGACCGTGTAATACGGTCGAAACGCGTCACTAGTCATTCTTCCCCTGCCCAGGGGCTGTCTGTACCTACCTCTATATGTGTGCACATGGAATAAACCATATGGAAATTTATATTGAAAAGTGCCTTCTTTCCTGCGCTGGACTTTATCTCACAGCACCTGTGCATGTTACACACTTGTCCATTTTTGCTACGCAATTCTAATTGCAAACTGTGCTGCCACTGTTAGGGGCATGTAAAATTGACTGGGATAGTCAGTGTTGGTTCTTTAGCTGTCAATAAAGCTAGACAACCTCTGCATTCTACACCAACTCTCCATTTTTGCTACCACATTTTAAGTGTCCAATCTTGTTGCTAACAAAATGAGTGGCAAAAGGACATATGCTGCTGGAAAGCGGAACAGGCGTGTTGGAAAAGGAAAAACATTTTGTGTCCGTGGGGTAGGTGGGAAAGTTACATTAACATCTGCTGAAGAAAGGCCATCTTCCAGCAAAAGTAAGATGTCTACTACTTTCCATGGACAATCGGATGTGCTTCCTTTTTTACGGAACCGAACAACTCTAAGAAAGGTAGATGATACATAAAAAAAAGAACATTCTTGAATGGATCACAAGTGCTCCAACAAGTGTCCTCTCCTCCACCTCAGCTTCAACATCCAAAAAACAACAGTCCTCTGAGTTGTCACCCCAATCGCACTTGCTTTCTACCAGCTCTAAAGTCTCCACCTGCCATGCAGAGTATGGTGTAACAGAGATGGCTGAGTCTGCAGAGCTCTTCAGTCACACTATAGGCTGGGAATTAGAGGTCTGCTCCCAAGCTACAGTGAGTACAGACCAGGAAATAGTCTGCAGTGATCCCCAGAAGCTTTGTGAGTCTGATTCAGGCCCCGATGACCAAGTTTCTGAGCATAATGTAGACCCTCATTCCCAAATTGTAAGGGGTACTTTGCACACTACGACATCGCAGCTGCGATGTCGGTGGGGTCAAATCGAAAGTGACGCACATACGGCATCGCTGTCGACATCGGAGTGTGTAAATCGTTTTTGATACGATTAACGAGCGCAAAAGCGTCAAAATCGTATGATCGGTGTAGCGTCGGTCATTTCCATAATTTCGGAAGGACCGATGTTACGATGTTGTTCCTCGTTCCTGCGTCAGCACACATCGCTGTGTGTGAAGCCGCAGGAGCGAGGAACATCGCCTTACCTGTGTCCCGGCTGCAATGAGGAAGGAAGGAGGTGGGCGGGATGTTTACGTCCGGCTCATCTCCGCCCCCTGCTTCTATTGGCCGCCTGCCGTGTGACATCGCTGTAACGCCGCACGATCCGCCCCTTTAGGAAGGAGGTGGTTCAGCGGCCAGAGTGACGTCGCAGGGCAGTTAAGTGCATGTGAGGCTGCCGTAGCGATAATTTTCGCTATGGCAGCTATCACAAGATATCGCAGCTGCGACTGGGGTGGGGACTATCGCGCTCGGCATCGCTACCATCGGCTTGCGATGTCGTTGTGTGCAAAGTACCCCTAACACCTGTTGGTGGAGACAATGAGGAACATACTGATGACGATGAGACGTAGATACCTGATTGGGATGACAACTTAACTATTCAGTCAAGGCAGGAAGAGGTTAGGTCTGAGGGCGAGGGGAGTGCAAACACAACGCTTGATGATGAAGTTCTAGATCCCACTTACTGTCAAACCACAGTCAGGCACTCGAAGAGGTCAGCAGAGGCGGTGGAAGAGGATGCGACTGACGATGAAGTTACCTTGCACCTTCCTGGACAGAGTCGGAGTACTAAAAGCACGTCAATAACTGCATCCTCAGCCACAACTCTGCCTCTGAGCACAAGTCGGGGTGGCTCTGCAGGTCACATGGGCTCTAAGCCTTGCCTAGCCTGGTTCTTTTTTGACATCGCAAAGGATCTCCCAAATCATTTGATCTGTAAGATTTGTCGCCAATCTATAAGTAGAGGCCAAAACCTCACTAGTTTGACAACTTCTTCCATGAATCGTCACATGAATAACAAGCATAAGTCCCAGTGGGAAGTTCACTGTGCTACAATGCAGCCTAGCAGAGTGGGCCAACCACCGTCTGCCCCTTCAAGTGCATCCGCGTGCTCTTCTTCCTCTATGACTGTGGGGACAGCTGTCACACATGTTTTTCCACGCACACCTTCCACCTCTTTAACCGCAACAGGCAGTTTGCTTGGAAGGTCGTCAGTTCTTTTGGAAGGGGAAACAGGTGCTGTTGTAGAGCTCTCTCAGACATCGAGAGCACCACGTTTGCATGAAGGCAACATCATGTCTCCGCCTGCACTTTCCTCACAGACCTGCAGTTTTCCAGGGACACCCTACTCAACACCATCTTCACACAGCAGCCAGATCTCGGTCCCTCAGAAGTGGACAAATAAAAGGCCATTTCCTCTGAGCCATGACAAAGCTAAGAGGTTGTCTTTCACCCTCTGTAAGCTATTGGCTACCGAAATGCTGCCTTTCCGCCTGGTGGACACAGATGAGTTTAGGAACTTTATTTCAGTCGCAGTGCCCCAGTACCAGATGCCCAGTCACTACTACTTCTCCAAGAAAGGTGTGCCTGCGCTACACCAGCATGTCACACACAACATCACGGCTTCCTTGAGAAACTGTGTGTGACAGGCCGCATTTCACCACCGATACTTGGACCGGTAAGCATAGACAGGGGTATTACATGTCACTGACTGGGCACTGGGTAACTATGGTGAGAGATGGAGAAGGGTCTGCTGAACAAGTCTTGCCATCCCCACGACTTGTGCATCAATCCTCTTTATGTAGAAGTTCCTCCACTGCTTCTGCCTCCTCAACCTCGTCTGGGTCCTCCACCTCTGTCCAAACCCTGTGTGTTCAGGCCACCCGCATTGTAACTGCGCACAAGGAATCCCGCACACCTCCTTACTATGCTGGCAGAAGAGCTCAACGGCATCAGGCGGTCTTTATGTTGAAATGTCTGGGAAATATGAGTCACACAGCTGACGAGTTGTGGTCAGCTCTGCGGTCTGAGTTTCGTAAATGGTTGTCTCCACTCAACCTGCAGCCAGGGAAGGCCGTGTGCGACAATTCTGCAAACCTGGGTGTGGCCCTTCGTCTGGGCAAGGTGACACACGTGCCTTGTATGGCTCACGTGTTGAACCTTGTTGTCCAGCAATTTTGAAACAACTATCCCGGCCTAGATGGACTTTTGCATAGGGCACGGTCACTCTCTGCTCACTTCCGCCATTCAACCGCCGCAGCTGAACAACTTGCATCACTCCAGAACTCTTTCGGCCTGCCGGTTCACCGCCTGAAATGCGATGTGTCGACATGCTGGAATTCGACTCTCCACATGCTGCAGCGACGGTGGCAGCACTGCCGAGCCTTGGTGCAATACGTTATGACATATAGCCTGGGCCAAAGAGATGCAGAGGTGGGGAAGATCACGCTGATGGAGTGGTCTCAGATCAAGGACCTATACACCCTTCTGCACAGTTTCGACATGGCGACGAATATGTTTAGCGCTGACAATGCCATTATCAGCATGACAATTCCAGTCATTTACATGCTGGAGCACACGCTAAACACTATTCGGAGTCAGGGGGTGGGACAAGAGGAAGGGGAGGAAGGGGAGGAACTACAGGAGGATTCATATGCGCAAGGGATACCAACATCTACAAGGTCCAGATGTTCAGCATCACCAAGGCGGCAGGCATGGGACGGTGGGGGAGAGGGATTAACAAGGGCACATGGTAGCAGCCAAAATGTTGAGGAAGGTGCAGGAGACCAGGAAGAAATGGAGGACGAACTCTCGATGGGCACAGAAGACTCAGCAGATGAGGGAGACCTTGGTCAAATTTCGGTTGAACGAGATTGGGGGGAAACACAGCGAGGACTTGGTCCGCATGGATGCACAAGTCACATGAGCGCCTTCTTGCTGCACTACCTACAACATGACCCTCGGATTGTCCGAATTAGAAGTGATGATGACTACTGGGTTGCCACACTATTAGATCCCCGGTACAAGTCCAAATTTGGCGACATAATTCCAGCCATAGAAAGGGACGCACGTATGCAGGAGTATCAGCAGAAGCTGTTACTCAATCTTAGCTCGGCTTTTCCACCAAACACCAGTGGTGCACAGAGTGAGTCTCCCAGTTGTAACTTGGCAAGCATGGGACTGTCTCATCATTATCAGTCAAACCGTACCTGCAACACTGTATCTGGTGCTGGTAACAGCAATTTTATGGAATCGTTTCAGAATTTTTTTAGACCATCCAATGCAAGGCCCCAAGAGACAAGAAGTCTGACACATAGTCAACGGCTGGAGAGGATGATACAGGAGTATCTCCAAATGAACATCGATGCCATGACTTTTCAACTGGAGCCTTGCTCATTTTGGGCTTCAAATCTTGAAAAATGGACTGAGCTCGCCACTTACGCCTTAGAGATCTTGTCGTGTCCCGCAGCCAGCGTTGTCTCTGAATGTGTCTTCAGTGCTGCTGGGTGTTTGCTGACAGTGTGGACAGTATAACAGCAGTAACCTGCAAGCAGGTAGATAATGCCCAATAGTCCAATATATACAAGATAATAGCAGGGACTAAAACTTAACTTTTAATAATCCAGATAAAAATTGTCAATATTACAAAAGTGCAGTAAAATTGCCAAATGGCTATAAATTGAAGTGGTCTTCCGCCCTGACAAGGGCAGCGCCAAAGTGAGCTGTCTGCCCCACAACCAAACAAAGAAGCGTTCTCCCATTGGCACAGGGCACGACAGGGTTTATATCTTACCATCTCCCAATGCTTTACCCTGGTTTTTTCCGCTTCTGATCAACCCTGGATCGGTGTGTCCTTTTGTCCCTGGAGAACATCTGGGTGAGACCACTTCAATTTATAGCCATTTGGCAATTTTACTGCACTTTTGTAATATTGACAATTTTTATCTGGATTATTAAAAGTTAAGTTTTAGTCCCTGCTATTATCCTGACAGTGTGGACAGACTAACGTTCATCAAGATGAACAAGTCATGGATCAGCAAGGACTTTACTACCCCTGTGTCATTCTGGGGAGAGTAAAGGCTGGCGTATTTTTGACTGTGTTTGATGCAAATCTACCTGTCAAGTTTGCAACTGGGGCACAAGTGATGCCACTGAAGTGGTGTCTGTGCGGCCCAATTTTTGGAAAAAAGGGAGACTCTGCTTGGAGTTCCCTTGCGGTGTTTTTAAAAACAAGCCAAGATGAACAAGTCATGGTTCAGCAAAGACTTTGCTACCTACCCCTGTGTCATCCTGGGGACAGTTAAAGCTGGCGTATTTTTGACTGTGTTTGATGCAAATCTACCTGTCAAGTTTGCAACTGGGGCACAAGTGATGCCACTGAAGTGGTGTCTGTGGGGCACAATTTTTGGAAAAAAGGGAAACTCTGCTTGGAGTCCCCTTGCTGTGTATTACATGATTTTAGAAGGGCATGACATGCCTAAATCTGTGTCTCCTCCTCTTTTTCCTCATCCAGCTGTTTTGTTTTTGCATGAGTATATGTCTTGTCACTTTCACATGTGTTTGTGGTGTCTTGGGAGTTGTTTGTCACCTTTTGGACACCTTTGAAGGTGTTTTCTATGTGTTTTTATGTGTTTATGTTTGCCTCCCATTGTTTTCAATGGGGTTCGAGAGGTTCATCGAACGGTTCGCCAAACCGAACTCGAACGGGGCCTCCGCTCGACGAACCGAACCAAACTCGAGACTTTAGAGGCTCGCTCATCTCTACTAGGCAGATCCATAGCATTGTGCGTACAGGAAGTGGGTAAAGCCAGAAAGACCACGAACAGGGTGCTTTCCAGTGAAAAACAGGATCACAAGTATCAGTCTGATCACTCTCCCCGAACACAAACTTCAAAGTTCACATAACTGTAGGTTGAGGTACTTTATATTAAAGAGGTGACTCTAGACTTTGGGTGTAGACTTTGGAGGAAGAGGAACTCACTTCCAATCTTGGGACAACTCATAACAATGCAGATAAAAGGGAAGTCGTCCCTTGTTCTCCCTTTGAGACCTTTGCAGTGTGTTCTGAAAATCCTCCATTAGATCTGGACTTCTTGCAGGTTCAGAATCTCTAAGTGAAGCAACCCGGTCCTCTGGACAAACAATTTCCTCAAGTAAAGGTGGCGAAGGTGTGACGCCCCTGAACTAGTCAGGGTTTCACAGGGTACTGCACCCCTTTCCTTCTGGTGCAGGGCTCAACCCCCCATAGTCCTGGGATCCCAACAGTTAGTATTGCTCTATCAGCATGCAAATCCTAGTCTCACCTCACACCACACCCTGTCAGGGATACCAGTGGGTGGTCTAGCTGGAACAGAGCCACTCGCCTAGGGGTCAGGCAGACTGGTGGGAGGCAGGAAGTCAGAGAGAGGAAGTGGAGAGCAAAGCTTAGAGAGAACAGTAGTAGCTCCCAGAGAGTGAGGAGCTGGGAGTAGCAGCTCCCTAGAGTGGAGTAGTAGCTCCCAAAGAGTGAGGAGCTGGGAGTTGGAGCTCCCTGGGGACTTTTGGCTAGGTCGCGGATGGTGGTCTGGGACTGAAGGAATCGAAGACCCGGTCGCAGGGTACTGGAGAAAGGTGCCAGGCTTATTTTGGGAGAACAGGCGCCACCGGAATACCTAGTAACCGAATCAGTACCGAGCACGGCGGAGTATGGACCCTACATCAGGGAGTAGCTTCACTCAACTTGATAATTAACCTGTGGAGGATTGTCTCTTTATGAACTTTCCCCAAGAGCTCAGAAATCGAAGGCATCAACAGAATGAGGGGGGATAGGGCTTTCCAGCTTATGCGGCCCACTGAAATCCCAAGTGTCAGCCATCGAGAGCACGGCTCCCCTACTTAACAGTAGGGAGCGGGACCCTGACAGCTTCAAGCAGAGGGGTCACTCAGAACATCTAAAATACAGTGCATGGAGGCAAGGTACAGACCATCAGCAATATTAATGGGAGCGGACTCCCGGACGGGCTCCCCTGAAGTGGCAGCGGCACCCAGAGACTTGGTTTTCTTCTCTGTCAGAGTCTGCTTTGAGGTCGCATAACTACCAACACTGCCTGAGTGAGTACGCTGTCCTCCCCTTGTGCACCACGCTCCCCTACACCTCCATCATCCAGAGTCCCATGGCCTCCCCTACCCGTGGAGGGAACATCATCTGGCTGCCCCACTCCATCTCCCCCGGGTACTCCCATCGGCAGTGGCGGTACTCCCCTTACCACGAACCACGGGTGGCGTCACGAACTCTTATCCCCTGTAAATACCCCCTTTACATTTGAAGTGGCCGCGAGCCCCTGGGTCCAGAGACCCTCGAGCCACATCAACCCCCGGATCTGAGCGGTTCGACAGCTGCAGGCGCGGCACAAAGGGGCAAGAGGTTTCTGCCAAGACACCGCCAGAACAGTGCTTGTCGGTATTGGTATGTGTGTCAACAATGACAATTGAAGTGGGTCAGGTAAAGAAGACATCTCAAAGGGAGACCTGCTTGCAAAAGACGATAGCTCACTTTCTAATAACATTTGCTGAGGAATAAGCTCTTGCAGGCACCTTTTAAGCTGGTTATGATGGACTTTTTCGGTACCTCGGTCCTCTTGATAACTCCAGTAGACTTCAGTAGAGAGATAGTCCCTAACTACCTATGGCTCACGCTTGCATCTGCTATCTGGCTTGTAGTAGGGCGATTGTTCTTTAGCCACACTTGATCCCCTAGTTTTAAAGGCTCGACATGGAGGTCAAAGACTGACTTTTAGTCTTTGTTGAGCCTTTTCAAGTCTAGAGTCCATAATTTGTCAGGCATCTTCCAAGGGTCTCCAGTGCTCTTTGACCCAATCAGATTGAAAAGGTGTGGCTCATCCAGAGATCTCTAGAGCAATGTTAGCAGGCAAGTGTCCATGCATCCAAAACATCAAATAGTAAGGGGTATATCCAGTGGAGTAGTGCGTGATATTATTGTAGAGACTTAGGCGGGCTTTAAACGTTGCGACATCGCTACCGATATATCGTCGGGGTCACGTCGTTAGTGACGCACATCCGGCGCCGGTAGCGACATCGCAATGTGTACATCCTAGGTGCGACGATGAACGAGCGCAAAAGCGTAAAAAATCGCTGATCTGTGTCACGTCGTTCATTTCCATAATGTCGTTACTGCTGCAGATACAATGTTGTTTGTTGTTCCTGCAGCACCAAACATCTCCTTTTCTGCGTCCACTGACTATGCGGAAGGAAGAAGGTGGGCGGGATGTTTACATCCCGCTCATCTCCGCCCCTCCGCTTCTATTGGCTGGCTGCTTAGTGACGTCACGGTGACGTCGCTGTGACGCCGAACACACCTCCCCCTTGAAGGAGGGATTTTTCGGTGGTCACAGCGATGTCGCCGACCAGGTATGTGCATGTGAAGCTGCCATAGTGATAATGTTTGCTACAGCAGCAAGCACCAGATATCGCATGTATGACGGGGGCGGGTGCTATCGCGCTCAACATCGCTAGCAATTGCTATCGATGTCGCAGCGTGTAAAGCCCATCTTACTCCTGGAGAAATCTTGACCAGTCAGTTCGCTTGTGTGGAAGAACTGCCTTGTGCATGCTGATTAGGGTTTGGTTTATCTTCTCACACAGACAATTTCCTTGTGGATGATAGGCCGTAGTTCTAAGCTTCTTGCAATTGTATAGTGCACATAACTCTTGAAACAACTGAGACTCAAAAGCCACCCATTGATCGATGAAAATTTTTATAGGGCTCCCATACGGTAATATTAAACTTTTCCACATGTCGGCCATGGCTATCTGGGTAGTAAAGTCTTTCGTGAGGACGGCCACCACGAACTTCATGTAGTGGTCAATGACCGTCATAGTATATGTATATCCAGAGCGACTGGGCTCCAGTTTGACATGGTCAATGGCTACAAGCTCCAAGGGGCTCTTGCTCATTATGAGGTGAAGAGGAGCATACTGATTATGTCTTTCACCCCTTGCCACAGCTCTGTTGCGGCACTCTTGACACAAAGTCTCGATGTCAGCTCTCATGTTGATCCAATAAAACCGTCGCCTGATGGTAACCTCTGTATTTTGGATCCCCAAGTGACCAGACTGGTTGTGATACATATCTAAAACCATTTTAACGTCCCTTCTGGGAACCACCACTTGGAAGATTCTCTCATAAGTAGAGATGAGCGAGCCTCTAGAGGCTCAAGTTCGGTTCGGTTCGTCGAACAGAGGCCGCGTTCGAGTTCGGTTCGATGAACCGTTTGACGAACCTCTCGAGCCCCACTGAAACCAATGGCAGGCAAACGCAAACACAAAAAAATACATTATAAATGTAGTAACCTGCCTGTCAGGTTAGTATTGCAACAGTGGCAGCGGTGACGTCACCGCTTACAACCTGCAGCCTCTGCTCACTCACTGAGTGATTAGACTGCCCAGGGAACAGCAGCATTATTCCTCCAATGCAGTGCTGTCTGATGTAGCAGAGCTGCATGGGTTGAAGGAGAAAGAAGACAGAAGACCATGGATCGTGGAGGGATGCGAGGGAGTAATGAACATGGAGTCTCTAAGTGTATCTGTGTATTTATTTCAATTAAAGTATTTTTTCTCTGTGTGGTGTCTTTTTTTTTAACCCTTTATTGGAGATTCTTAATGGCCGGGTCAAACTTGCCTGACATTAAGAATCTCTGACTTAATACTAACTAGTAAAACAAAGCTAGTATTAACTCATTATTACCCAGCAAGCCACCCGTCACCAGGGCAGCTGGAAGAGTTGGATACAGCGCCAGATGATGGCGCATCTATGAAAGCGCCATTTTCTGGGGTGGCTGCGGACTGCAATTCGCAGCAGAGGGGCCCAGAAAGCTCGGGCTAACCTGTGCTGTGGATTCCAATTCCCAGCTGCCTAGTTGTACCTGGCTGGACATAAATATGGAGCGAAGCTCATGTCGATTTTTTTTTAATTATTTCATGAAATTCATGAAAAAATTAAAAAAAGGGCTTCCCTATTTCTTTTGTTCCCAGACGGGTACAAATAGGCAGCTGGGGGTTGGGGGCAGCCGTACCTGCCTGCTGTACCTGGCTAGCATACAAAAATATGGCGAAGCCCACGTCATTTTTTTGGTGGGCAAAAAACTCCTGCATACAGTCCTGGATGGAGTATGCTGAGCCTTGTAGTTCTGCAGCTCCTGTCTGCTCTCCTCCATACAGACAGACACCAGCTGCAGAACTACAAGGCTCAGCATACTCCATCCAGGACTTAATTGAGGGATTTCACCAGCACAAAACTCCAGGCATCTTGTACTTTAAAATAAAAACTTCTTTATTTTCTCATCATTAAAAAGTCCATGCTATAATGGTAAAGCCCATGTCAGAGAGGACGCGTTTCGAACATCCAGTTCTTATTCAGTCTCAGAGACTGAATAAGAACTGGATGTTCGAAACGCGTCCTCTCTGACATGGGCTGTACCATTATAGCATGGACTTTTTAATGATGAGAAAATAAAGAAGTTTTTATTTTAAAGTACAAGATGCCTGGAGTTTTGTGCTGGTGAAATCCCTCAATTACCTTCTATGCGCATGGACTGGCTCTCCAAATCTCTTGTCCGTGCACAGCCCAGGATTACTGGCTTCCATTGCACAGGTGAGCTGGGCAAAAAACCTGTTTCACTATCCATCCAGGACTGTATGCAGGAGTTTTTTGCCCCCCCCAAAAAATTATGTGGGCTTCGCCATGTTTTTGTATGCTAGCCAGGTACAGCAGGCAGCTACGAGCTGCCCCCAACCCCCAGCTGCCTATTTGTACCCGGCTGGGAACCAAAAATATAGGGAAGCCCTTTTTTTTTAATTATTTCATGAATTTCATGAAATAATTAAAAAAAAGTTACGTGGGCTTCGCCCAATTTTTGTGTCCAGCCAGGTACAACTAGGCAGCTGGGGATTGGAATCCGCAGCTCAGGGTGCCCAAGCTTTCTGGGCACCCTGAGCTGCGAATTGCAGTCCGCAGCCGCCCCAGAAAATGGCGTTTTCATAGAAGCGCCATCTTCTGGCGCTGTATCCAACTCTTCCAGCTGCCCTGGTGACGGGTTGCTCACTGGGTAATAATGGAGTTAGGGCTAGCTGTATATTATCAACTGGCCCTAAACCCGAAATTCATGGTGTCACGCCAATATTAGACATGGCCACCATGCATTTCTAGTACAGATTAAAAAAAAAACACAACACACAGAAAAATATTTTTATTAGAAATAAAACACAACACAATTAGTGACTCCATCTTTATTGAAATAAAGAACCTCCCACCGCAGTAATCCTGGGTCAAGGGTCCCGCGCCGTCCAATCCGGATCCAATACCATCTGATCGGTTTGCTGGAAGGCAAAGCGATCAGATGATGTGTCAGGTTCAAGGGCCTGAATCACATGACACAGCAGCTGATTGTATAAAAATTAGTGCAAAAAAAACAAAACAAAAACAAGCTACACACTTCAGTGCAGACTCCTGTCTGACAGCATCAGCTGATAGTTTAGCCAGCCGGGCGATAAAAAGCCGGCCACACCGCTCGACTTATAGTGTCAGCTGATTCCGTCAGGTGACTGCATCAGCTGATCATCGCCAGGTCTGAGAAAGAGAGAGAGAGAAAGAACAGAGAGAGAAGATAGAGAAAAGAGTGAGAAATGAGAGAGAGGAGAGAGAGAGAGAAGAGAGAGAGAAGAGAGAGGAGAGAGAAAGAGAGTGAGAAGAGAGAGGGGAAAGAAGAGAGAGAGAGAAGAGAGAGAGGAGAGAGAAGGGAGAGAGAAGAGGAGAGAAGAGAGAGAGGAGAGAGAGAAGAGAGTGAGAAGAGAGAGGAGAGAGCGAGAGAGAGAGGGAAAAAGAGAAAAAGAGAGACTGAGAAAAAGAGAGAGAGAGAAAAAGAGGGAAAACGAGAGAGAGAGAGGAGAGAGGGAGGGAGAGAGAGAGAGAGAAAGAGAGAAAAAGAGAGAAAGAGAGAGAGAGAAAGAGAAAGAGAGAAAAAGAGAAAAAGAGAGAGAGGAGAGAAGAGAGAGAAGAGAGAGAAGAGGAGAGAAGAGGAGAGAAGAGAGACAGAAGAGAGAGAGGAGAGAGGAGAGAGAGCAAGAGAGAGAGAGGGAAAAAGAGAAAAAGAGAGACTGAGAAAAAGAGAGAGAGAGAGAAAAAGAGAGAGGGAGGGAGAGAGAGAGGAGAGAAAGAGATAGAGAGAAGAGAGAGGGAGAAGAGAGAGAGAAGAGAGAGAGAAGAGAGAGGAGAGAGAGAGAAATAGGGAAAAAGAGAAACTGAGAAAAAGAGAGAGAGAGAAAAAGAGAGAGAGGAGAGAGGAGAGAGAGAGAGAGAGAGAGAGAGAAAGAGAGGGGGAAGAGGAATCAATGGTGGAGATCGCCACCCAATATGTCACCACATGTCATAAGCTGAGGGTAACATGAGGCCCCTAAATGGACTTTTAGAGCCCAAATTGTGCCCCCAACTCCCCATAACCCTGATCTCCTCCCACCCAACTTACTGTATTTTTCTTGCTTTGGCAACACTAATTGTATTTTGGTCCTGCCAATAAAGCATATTTGAATTTGAATGTGAGAGAGAGGAGAGAGAGAGAGAAGAGAGAGAGGAGAGAGAGGAGAAAGAGGAGAGAGAGGAAAGAGATAGGGAGGGAGGGAGAGAGAGAGAAAGAGAGAGAAAGAGAGAGAGTAAAAGAGAGAGAGAGAAAGAGAGAGAGAGAGAGAGGGGAGAGAGAGGAGAGAGCAATGCAGCCTCATTCCTTGAACTGCTCCGATTTTAGAGGTGTGTCCCGCGGCTCACAGCTCATGTCCGGCTCCTCCCCTCAGTGCATAATTAAATTAAATTATAATTATAAATATATAATAATTATAATTTAAAATTAAAATAAAAAAATAAATTAAATTCTTTACCGGGACCGGCAATAGAACTCATTAAGTTATGTTTCATAGGCGAGCGCTCTATCCACTGAGCTACTGCCTCTATTGTTAAAGATAGGCAGATTTGGTAATCTTGAAGTCTGCATTGCTGAAGTCTCTGCTGACCGCGCGATTCACTTCATTGCTACGTGGAGCTGATATAGAGCACTCGTGTTCTGTAGCAGAGCTGACAGTGTCGTTGGGATTACGTTGGACCTGGAGGGGTATTTGGGGATTAATAAACTGGTAAAGTTGGTGTTTTTTTGTCTTTTATTCCAAATAAAGGATATTTCGCTGTGTGAGTTTCTTTACTTTCACTTACAGTTTAATCATGGAAGGTATCTCGGGGAGACGCCTGGCATGATTAAATTCATTATTACCCTGATTGCCACCGCACCAGGGCAATTCGGGATGAGCTGGGTGGAGTCCCGGGACTGTCGCATCTAATGGATGCGGTAATTCCGGGCGGCTGCTGGGTGATAATGTTAGGCTGGAGGGCTCACCATACCGTGGCGCTCCCCATCCTGACAATACCAGCCTCCAGCCGTGTGGCTTTATCCTGGCTGGTATCAAATATGGGGGGAACCGCATTTTTTTTTTTATTATTATTATTTATTTATTTATTTTACTACACGATATAGCCCGCCCGCCGGCAGCTGTGACTCATCGTGGGGGCGTGTCTGACTGCAACCAATCATGGGTGCCGGTGGGCGGGGAAAGCACGAAATACCTGATTGAATAATGAAGCAGCAGCCATTTTCTAAAGAGGAAAAGACGCCGCAGATTTCTGACAGCCATGCATCGAGACACCCGTGATCGGTGAGTAGGAAAGAGAGAGGGATTGTGCTGGGGACGCAGGACGCATGCAGACAGCAACGTGTGCACATAGCCTTACTGTGAAAAGCCACGTTTTTGTTGATCGAACTGTTCTCGAACCTAACTCGAACTGTCGAGCTTTTAGCAAACAGCTCGAGTTCGAGCTCGAACACCCTCCAAAATCACTCGAACATGATATTGGCAAATCTCGAACATCACTCATCTCTACTCATAAGTGACTGGATCCAAGGTTGCTTGATACATTAGGCCCTGCTGTAGAAAGAGCAGCTTTCTCTGTTCCCTGAGGCGTTCCAGTTGTACATCAGCTCTCTTCCTCCGGATTCTTTCTGGCGCCTGTCCACCAGAAAGGTAATCCAAAAGTTCTCCAATGATTCCGTTCTCAGGCTGGAGATTCTGATTCTGCCAGAGCTCTTTTTCAGTGGGAGGCAGGTGATCACCTTACTTGGAGAAATCAATAGTCCTAGGAATCTGCAGTTTGACTGGTTGGGCCTTTTGCCTGTCAAATTGGGTAGAATAAGTGACCATCTCCATATCTTCCCACTGATCATCTAGGGAATTGAGCTCCGTCCAAGCAGGCATCGTGAAAAAGGCATCAGCATTATCATTGTCCTTGCCTGACCAGTATCTAATAATAAAGCTGAAGTTGGCCAAATGGGAGGCCCATCTCTGCTGCAGAGTTCCCAGATGGGCAGAATTTACATCCGCCAACGGGTTGTTGTCTGTGTATACGGTGAAGGCCGAGGCAGCCAGATAGTCCTTAAATTTCTCAGTTACTGCCCAGACCAAGGCCATTAACTCCAGTTTGAAGCAGCTATAGTTCTTAATCGTTTTGCTCTGGTTCCTTTAGTGAGCGACTGGTATAGGCAATAACCGTTTCCTTTTCTGCCTGTGTGCCGTCCCTGCAGCAGTCGAACTGCTCGGATCCGGGGTTGCTGTGGCTCAAGGGTCTCCGGACCCAGGGGCATGCGACCACTCGAATGTAAAAGGGAGTATTTACAGGGGATAAATGTTTGTGACGCCACCTACGGGTTGTGGTAATTGGAGTACCGCCGCTGCCGATAGGAGTACCAGGGTTGATGGTGTGGGGGCAACAAGGTGTCAGTCCCTTCGCAGGTAGGGATGGCCCCGGATAGTGGGGAGAGTAAGGAGGCATGGTAATCGGGTGGCTTGGCCTTGGGAAAGCAGGGTGCAGGGGTCAGGTTACTCACTGCGGTAATCTTGGTGTTGGATCAGGTAGAGTAAGCAGACACTCACACCAAAGTCTCTAGGTACCGCAGTCTCTGCGGGGGAACCCGTCCAGGTCCCGCTCCCACCGGTGTCACTTGGTAAGTCTGGAGCCCTGCCTCCATGCACAAATTGATTGACCTTTATGGCCCCTCGGCTTGAAGTGTTCAGGGCCCTGCTACCTGTGTGTATGGCAGCTGTGCTCTTGATGGCTGGCACTTGGGATTTTAGTGGGTTGTGTGCTTTGGAGAACCCTATCCCCCGCGGTGTGCTGATGCCTTCAATCTCTGAGCTCTTGGGGAAAGTTCATAAAGAGACTGTCCTCCACAGGTTAATTATCAAGGCGCCTGAAGCTCTTCTCTGATTTAGGGTCCTATACCCCGCTGTGCTCGGTACCGGTAAGGTAATTGGGCTTTCTGGTTCCGACAGTCCTCCTAGACTGTGTCCATTACACTACTGTCCAATGTTCATAATACCAGTCCCCGACTCCTGTGGTCCCAGACCACCGTCTGCGACCCAACCTGTCGCCTCCCTGGTAAATCCAACTCCCCAGCTCCTCACTCTTTAAGGGCTTCTTCTTCTCCTAGGTGGGCAGCCGTGCTCCAACTTGACCAACCCACTGATGTGTCTGTACAGGTCATGGTGTGAGGTGTGGTTGGGATTTGTAGTGCGGATGTTAGTGACACCATTGTTGGGAACCTGGAACCATGGGAAGTAGGCCTTGCACCCTTGGTGAGGATTGCAGTACCCTGTGGCACCCTGATATATTCAGGGGCACCACATTCCCCCTAATTAAACGTAGCTCGTCCCCGAGCTACAGAGCACCTAGAGTTTTATTTTTCAGGAACTGGAAAAGATAACAGGTTAAATATTCTTCCCGCACAAGGGAGGCAATACACTTGAAACATTACAAACTCTCAGAGTTTATTTAAGAACAACTGGGAACGCTATCGGTTGTAGCGGTAGCTGGTAGCTCAGCCTACTGTGATGTAGCTACTTCCTGTGACAGTCCATTACTATTGTCCCTTTCCCTTCAACCCACCACCCAAAACACCTGAACCCTGGTACCACCGCTAGCCATGGTGTCACACCACCCCGAGTTTCTTGTTGTGTCCGTGGTGACAAGGTTGAAAACGCGGATGGTTCAGGGGACGACTCTGGTAGGCACAGTCCTAGGGGACGCACAACTGGTAAAGTCATTTTACAACTCTCTTTAACACTTTTCCTTCACATGTAATCTGGTAGGCATTACCCTTGCTCCACCCTCCACCAAGAGTCTCTGGTACCACCTCCTAGTGGCACACCATATGGGACCCTGATGGCTTTTTTATCTTTAACAAGCAATATGAAAAGGTTCAACAAGGATGGCAAAACACTCCTTTTTAACCATTAGCTTCATTGCCGCCCTCCACCGAGGAACCTGAGACCATCTTGCGTCACCCAGGTCCCTGATGGCCCTTCTCACTTAAACAGAACACTGTAGAAGGGGTTAACAAGTCCCATGTTCAACATTTAAACTTCAAAATTCTTTCAAGCCATCACTGCTGCTGAGAACCGGTTCCGGCTCCCTGGTGTCGGCCGTTCCCCGGACATACAGGTGCAAAATGTCCCGGCAGGCCGCAGCGGCCACAAATTGGCACCAGAACATCAATGGTGTCAGCCAGAGACTCGTCATCTGAGGTGGATTCCTCTTCACACTCCATCACCAGCACCTCCGGCACCGAACGTGCCGACACAGTAGCCGTTCCCTCCAAAGCGCGGAACCCAGGCTGCTTCTGGTGTACTGGAGCCTGAGTCCATCTCCTCCTCTGCAGCGTTGAACAGTTGAATCGGCTGTTCCGCAGCCGGGATAGCAGCGGCCGGGTGCTCTGTACTGAGGAACGGGCCCGGTGGTAGGGCCGGAGGCGCTGCGGCCTGCTCGTCTTCCGTGGTCGCTGGAGGTTCCGCTGTCAATGTCAGGGTTAGCAACTCAGCTGCACCAGCAGCCAAGGGTGGAGGAGGTGGCATGGCTATTGCGGTGGCCGGGGGCAGACCGGATTCTTCGGCCGGGTTGACCGAATGAATAGGAACAGGGTTACTGCTTACCCCCTTTCCACATGCAGGGCATCCGCTTCACGGTCCGGCACCGCCGCTGCCACGCTCCTCATCTCGACTCTCCAGTCGTCCAGCAGGAACAGGAACTGCGTCCGCATCCTCCTGCAGAGTCGCTCCGTCTCCTCTTCAATCCAGGTAGCTGTCCCTGGAACAGCACATTCAGGTGACCTGGCGCCGACATCTTGCTGCAAGTTCCAGGAACTTTTTCTGCAGAGTCCTGGTGTCCTGCATCTGGGAAAGCACTGCTCCTAAGCCTTTTTTGTTGGCATCCGTATACAGGTTAAAGGGTAAACTGTAATGTGGATACCTCAGGACGGGTGGCTCAGTCAGCTTCTCTTTCAATACCTGGAATGTGGCTTCTCCGTCAACAGTCCAATCCACTGGTAATCTGGCCTCCTGGCAGTCTTTAGGTTGCGGACTTACTATCTGGGCAAATCTCCAGTAGTAACTGGCAAATCTCAGGAAACTCTTCAATTCCTTGACTGTGGTAGTAACAGGCCAGTCTCTCATTGCAGCTAGCTTGTCTGAGTTTGGCTGGACTCCAGAAGCAGTCACATTGTGGCCCAAATATTTTACTTGGGGCTTCAGGAGGAAGCACTTGGAAGGTTTTATCTGCAACCCATGTTAGGTTAGGGTCTGGAACACTTCCGGAAGATGTTGCAGATGTCCGAATTGCATATAGTTAAATTGAAAGAGGTCCATTGGTGTTGTGAAGGCAGTTTTCTCTTTGTATTTTGGGGCCAAAGGAACTTGCCAGTAGCCACTAGTCAGGTCTAAAGTGGAAAAGTAGGCCGCGGACCCTAAAGCTTCGAGAAACTCCTCTATCCGTGGCAAGAGGTAGGCATCTTTATGCATGATATTGTTGATTTTGCGATAGTCTATGCAGAATCATATGCTTCCATCTTTCTTCTTCACAAGGACAAGGGGGGCAGCCCTCGGACTGTGGCTTTCCCTGATCACATTTGCTATTTTCATGTCGTGGACCATTTTCTTTACCTGCTGGTACATGGCAGGGGGAACTGACCTGTACCTTTCCTTTATGGGGCGATGGTCACCCGTTGGGATGGTGTGCTGGATTACACTAATTTGCCCATAGTCCATGGGATGTTGGCTTCAGGCTTGTGAGTGTGTTTCGACTCCTCTAGTCCTCCCTGGATCTGTCTGTCTGGAGTGGTTTCATTGCTAACATTCAATGTGGTCCACCAGGGCGGTGAGGCAGGCATTCTCTACTTGGGTCGCTTGTTGTGACGCCATATGAAAGGTTTCCAAGAGATCCTCTTGGTGGACATTATACAGACTGGCTACAGCATAGTATTTCTTCAGATCCACTGGTTGGTCTCCAAGATTGATGAAACGAATGCGTACTTGTCCACTGGACACTGTAAGTAGGCTTCTTGCGGCTAGGACAAGTAGTTCATCTCTCATCACAAGAGGTTCAACAAGGGCCTAGTAGTCTTTTCCCCGCTCTCCCATGCAGGCTCTGCACCACACAAGTCTCTGTTCCAGGTGTAACCGGACTGGTTGGACATCCTTGATCCAAGCACGGTATATGTCCCAATTTTTGTTGGTAAACTTCTGTTGAGCCACCAGCACCTGCATGGTCTCATGAATAGCCTTCTGAGAGTCATTGGTGTCCTTTGGCAGGGTCTTTCATAGGGCTTCCATCACTCTAGTATAGCAGAGAACATTAGTGTCTAGAATCACAGGAAAGTTTTTTATTTTCTGGAACTTGGATTATTACTACTCCTTCCCTTGAGGGATTGGTCTCTCCAATCTGAAGCGTGGGTTCCCAGTAGCCCCATATGGCTACTGACTTTCCATTGGTAGCTGTGATGTGAAGCCAAGATTTTTGAGGTTGTGTCAGCTGAGCTCCTTTTCGACACACTTCAAATACCGTATGCCGGATAGTGGTCACTTGAGACTCATTGTTAATCAAGGCAGAGAAACTCACTCCATTAATGCTGACTTCAACTGTGGGGTGAGAGTATCCATGCTTCGGCATTCAGGCTCTCCTCCTGAGGGGCATCCCGCTGCCTCAGGGGGTAACCGCTTAACAGCCTGTAATCCTCTTCTCGGTGACGATTTTAATAGCAGAATTTACATTCTAGCCTTTGGGTACTCTTGTACCAGGTATCTGAAGACCTCTGTGGGGATTGGCGTTTGTTCTCTCTTGGTCCTAGAGGTGGCCGTTTATGTTCTAATCTTGGATCTTGGATCCTCTCTTCCCCGTCTAGAGGGGTACTCTAGTTGCTCCAACTACTTCCTCACCTTTTTCAGATTTTCGACGAGAAAAGAGAACTGATCAGCCAGGGTGGCTTCATATTCTGAAGGTGGGGCAAGGGCTCCTTGCTCAGCAATATGACTTGAATGGGGCAACCCTGTGGCAGCCTTAAGCTCTCCATTTTCCTGGGTGTCAGACTGAGGCTTCTTCTCCAGGACCTCTATGGCCAATTCTTTGCATTCCGGGAAAGAAGTACGCGGACGCTGGATGAACAACATCTTTAGTTGACACTTCAGAGTTTTGTCCAACACACCTTCTATGAATTGTTCTCGAAGAGTCTGATCTTGACCCTCAGCTTGTCAAGGGTCCACATGGATGATGGCACTTAAGGCTTCCTGCAGTGACAGGGAAAAGACTCTGAGGGACTCTTGTTTTTTTTTCCTCTTTCCAAAAAAATGCTTCTTCAATTCTGAAGTAGTCCTTGATTCAAAAGTGACCTTTTGTCTCTCTAGGATCTTATCTACGGTTTGGCGTTCAAGCCGTGGTCAGTACTCACGGAGTCCTGCTTCCAGCAGAGTGAAGGCAGATAGCCGTAACGTACATGACTGAGGCAGTGATAGATCCAGGAAAGGGTTAAGGAGTAAGGGATGGGGTTTTTACCTAAGGAATGTGGTGGTGGGCGAGCGAGCAGGAGGAGAGACGGGGGGCAGGGGCCATATAAGAAATAGGTCCCATGTTAAGGTGTCATTCCTTTGTCCTGGACTCAAAGACTGAACCAGCAGTATGGATGCCTTGCTGAAGAGCGTTCAGGCCGCGGCTTTGACATGTAGGCCCGAATGGATTCAGGCCCAGCTAGACGAATTGCTGAAGAATGCCCGGGATACAGCATCTGTCCCTTCTGAACTTTCTGAACATCAAACTCTAAGAAGATCAAGACCTCCTGAGAGACTAACTTCTGAAATGGCCAATAGGACTCACAATAGGATCATAAGTCCTTCCGTTACTTCTAGGAAAAGAGCAAAGCGTAGCACGGCCTCTGATCCTGCTTACAAACCAGGAAGGAAACTACAGTACAAGAATAACAAGGGACAGAGAAAAGAGCCCGACCATCTAACCAGAGAGACACCAAGAAGTGCAAGGAGAAAGTCCGGCTCTACTGATGTGCCAGCCAGAGAAGCAGCCACACAAGCTACAACTGACGTGACGACAGCCCACGATGGATCCTTAGAACTTCCTCAACAAACTTTGCATCATTCTAGAGGACATCATACGGCCTCACCCCAGGAAATAAACCAACACGGGGGGATGGGCTTAGGACACACAACATTTCCGGATCCGGGTTCTCATTACACGAGGAGTGGTAGGAATCCAAAAAGACAACTGCGCAAAAGTACTTTAACCAGACAAAGACTTCTTCGGCCGGCTCAGGATGTGAGTCAGGCAATAAATCTACAGCTACAAGACTCAGAAGAGATTCCAGACAATGACTATGACACAGATAACGACTCCCCACTAGAGGGCAGCAGCACGCAGCACTTCAATAATGGAGGGGCTGTAGAGACTATAACTAATACGTCACGGACGGCTGGTCAACCTAGGACGCAGCCAGGTATTGGTGAGGGACGGCTGGTCAACCTAGGACGCAGCCAGGTATTGGTGAGAACACTTTTTCTTGTCCTATATCTAGTGTAAAATCACCTGTAATGAGTCCAGTGGGCGCAGTTGGGGGTACAGGTCCCGGCAATGTAGGATGGGATCTTAATTCAGTAGTACAGCAATTAGTGTCAGGGGTTAAGGAGGCTTTGAGTCAGTCTAGCTTACCCATAACCTCTTCTCCTATTGCTGCATGGTGCGGGAATGGTCGCCGGACATCGGAGGTGGTAAGTCAGTCGTGTGCTGATCCAGACACACAGGAGGACGCAGTAATTTCACAAGGGGTTACATTATCTGATGCAGCAAAAGGAGAATTATATGTATGTTTTGAGGGTCCTCTAGGAATTCATTTGAAACAGGAGGTTAGGGAGAAGATTTGGGCCGACGAATATGTGGAAATATTTTCATTATTGCCCTTAGAAAAATATAACTTGGATAGAGTAAGGTTTGATGAGAGGAAAAGAGAGGAACAAGAAAGACGGTATTGTCTCATCCCCCAAACATTTAGCAATTGGTTCCATGCCTTTGCCATATTAGCAAGTGTAATAGGCCAAAAAACTCCTGAACATTGCTCTGCCTTATTTTGTTACATGAATTCTATCGGGGAGGCGCACCGTGTGTATGGAGGTTTAGCATGGCTGCGCTATGATGAGCAGTTTCGCCAACGAAAGGCTGGTCGCCAAGGGATTCGTTGGGATCACAAAGATATTAGTTTATGGATGCGTCTCATGACAGCGCCACGTGGGGTTAATCAGCCCTTTCAGGGCTATGTCGGCAGATCATCAGCAATCGGATTGTCGGCAGCAAACAGAAAAGGTTGCTGCTGGCAGTTCAATTATAGCCAGTGCAGATTCGGAAACACATGCAGGTACAAACATGAATGCAGCTTCTGTAGTGGAAACCATAGCCTATCCAAATGCTTTAAACGAAATAAAACCCCAACAGCAGAGATTAACCAAAAAGGGGGAAACCCCAATTAGACTCGGGGAGATGGTGGGCTATCTAAGCAGGTACCCAGATAGAAAAGCAGCACAATTGCTGGGGGAGGGTTTCTCAGAAGGTTTTAAGATCCCATCTACTTCAGGCCCATTAACCTGTTCTCGTAACCTTGCTTCAGCTTATACATATTCTCACATTGTCTCCACAAAACTAAACAAAGAAATTGACCTGGGCCGCATGGCAGGCCCATTCCCCAAAATGCCAATAGAAAACTTAAGGGTCTCTCCATTGGGGGTGGTCCCAAAGAAGGAACCCAATAAGTTTAGGCTGATCCATCATCTGTCCTTCCCTCATGGAAGCTCAGTTAATGATGGAATCGATCAGGAACTTTGCACAGTCTCGTATACTTCATTTGATACAGCGATTGCATGGGTTCAGAAGTACGGCAGAGGAGCTTTAATGGCAAAAACAGACATTGAAGCTGCCTTTAGACTCTTACCAGTCCATCCAGAAAGCTTCCATCTCTTGGGTTGTCAGTGGCAGGGAATGTTTTATGTAGACTTGTGTTTACCGATGGGCTGCTCCATCTCATGCTCCTTGTTTGAATCATTTAGCACATTTTTGGAGTGGGTAGTAAAGAAGGAAGCCGGCGTGCGTTCTGTCCTGCATTATCTAGATGATTTCCTATGTATTGGTCCACCAAAGTCATTTGTTTGTGCTTCATTATTGGCAGCGATTCAGTCGGTTTTTAAGTGTTTTGGAGTACCGTTAGCATCAGATAAAACAGAAGGCCCGTCTACACTTATCAAGTTTTTAGGAATTTTGATTGACAGTGAAGCAATGGAGTGCAGATTACCGGATGACAAGGTCAGTGATCTGCTGGAGGCAGTCAGAGAAGCTAGATCTCACCGTAAGATCAGATTAAAGGATCTACAATCGCTGTTAGGAAAAATGAACTTTGCGTGTCGCATTATTCCAATGGGTAGAGTTTTTTGTAGGCGCCTAGCTGCAGCTACCTCAGGCATAACCTTTCCACATCACTTTGTGCGGCTGGCTAGAACATTAAAGGACGATCTGGCGGTATGGGAACAGTTCTTAATAGAGTTTAATGGGAGGTCATTGTGGATCAGACCACCGGTTTCAAATTTTGATCTAGACATCCACACTGATGCAGCGGGGTCAACTGGTTTTGGTGCATATTGTTCGGGACAGTGGTGTGCAGATAGGTGGCCAGAGAGTTGGAGAAACAATGGGTTAACACGAAACTTAGTACTCCTTGAATTGTTCCCCATAGTGGTTGCTTGTGAAATTTGGTACAATATTTTCCAAAACCGAAAAGTGAGATTTCATTGTGATAACTTGGGAGTTGTAGAAGTCATCAACAAACAATCAGCGTCTTCCCTGCCTGTTGTTACGTTGCTGCGTCATCTAGTGCTGCGCTGTTTAAAGTCAAATTGTCAGATTACAGCTGTGCATGTCCCCGGTGTTTGCAATTCTGTGGCTGATGCTCTGTCTCGTTTTCAGTGGGACAGATTCCGTTCGTTAGCCCCGATGGCAGAGGTACAAGGCAAGAAGTGTCCGGATTTTCTGTGGTCACTGCCAGTGACACTGCATACGCTCTGATAGAACGGTCTGTGGGTGTAAGCACATGGCAGAGGTACCAGTCAGCATGGAGGGAATGGGAAGACTTGTGTGCTCTAGTGGGACATGATGCCAGTGTACATGACAATGTTTCCTTGTTGTTATTTTACATTAGCAGGGCCTTTGTGGATGGTACTTCATTGTCCAGTATTGATAGTAAAATGTCTGGATTAGCTTTTTGGTTTAAGTTGCTCGACTTCACTGATTACACAAAGCATTTTTTAGTTAAGCAGGCCCTAAAAGGTTACAGGAAAAGTTGTAAGAAGACCAGAGATAAACGGCGTCCGATTTCTTTCCAGTTATTGCAGCAGATACTGAGTGTACTAGGCCGAGTCTGTAGCAGTCCCTTTGAAGTGTTTCTCTTTAGTTGTGCATTCACACTGGCCTTTTTTGGCGCTTTTAGAATCAGCGAGTTGGTGGCGAGTAGCTCCACCAGAAGTGGGGGTCTACAAGATGAGGATGTGCATGAGTACACAGACAGATTGGAATGTTTTCTGGCAAAGTCAAAAACTGATCAACAGGGTAGAGGAAAATGGATCACATTGTTTCCTTTAAGCGGTTCCAGGGCCTGCCCGGTCATCTGTTTTTAGAAACTATGTCTCAAGAAGGCCAAATATCCAAGGTTCATTACTAATTCATGAGGATTGTAAGTCATTGTCACAATTTCAATTCACAGCAGTTCTTAAAAAATGCCTGACAATATTGGGAGAGTCTCCAAATGCATTCACTTCACACTCATTTAGGATAGGAGCAGCCACAGAAGCTGCTAGATGGGGCTTAGAGCCTGACATAGTTAAAAAAATCGGGAGATGGGAATCGAGCAGATTTAAGAGTTACATTCGATTACATTTATTATAAATGGCGTACATGTATATATATGTGTACATTGTGGTAATCCTATAGTAGTTGTGTCTTCATTTAGATAATTGTGTGATAATTGTGTTTTTGTTTTTTGTTTTAGCTGAACAGCAATGCCTGGTTTGGATCATGGGACATTCATTTGTTTTTTGGGGGGCCTTACGTGCAGCAGTCAGGCCTAATGGCAAACAGTTGGGGTTGCCCAGTTCCTTGGCACGGGTGACATGGATAGGAAAGAGGGGAATGCAGTGGCATCAGCTGTTAAAAGAAATCCAGTATCATGTGGAGTTCTACCGCCCCCGGACGTCTTACTTATCCATTTAGGTGGTAATGATTTAGCAATAAGAACATCAAGACATTTAGTTAGGAACATAAAGCTTGATATTTTGAATTTATGGAGGTCTTACCCAGAAACAGTGGTGGTCTGGTTGGATATAGTAGCTAGACAAATGTGGAGAACAGCGCGATCAGTGGCTCGCATCAATAATACAAGGATAAAGGTTAATAAAAAAATAACAAAATTTGTGTTGGAAAACGGAGGGGTGGCCATACGTCACCAGATGCTGGAAAATACAAAGGAACATTTTTGGAGAGATGATAAGGTACATCTTAATGACATTGGCATTGATATATGGATGTTGGGAATACAAGAAGGAGTAGAACGAGCCATTAAGTTGTGGAGGAACTCACTCTTGTAAGGTGTCACAAGAGCGAGTCTTGGCGGGATGTGGTTGTTTAAACCCCCTCTTTGTTGGTTGGAGAATTATGTTTTTAATGGGGTCCCTGGGCCAGAGCTCAGCGGACAGTGGAATATGGGTCCCTGGGGAGGAGCTCAGTGGACAGTGGAATAGATGGGTCCCTGGGGAGGAGCTCAGCGGACACAAGGAAAATGATCAAGGGGTATACCCAGATTCCCCCTTGAGCTAGGTGTACACGGCGGAGGGGGATATGGGGCTGGGATTTATAACAACCACATCTCTGGGCCGATAATCTTGTTTTTTCTTGTTGATGTTTTTTCTTATTAAAAATAAAGGGCTGCTGTGGCCAAAATTTTAATCCATGTCACGCAGTGTGTGGTGTCTTATTTATTAGGTTACCAGGAGCGCAATTCACTAGTCCATCAGTCAAGCAGAGTGAAGGCAGATAGCCGTAACATACATGACTGAGGCAGTGATAGATCCAGGAAAGGGTTAAGGAGTAAGGGATGGGGTTTTTACCTAAGGAATGTGGTGGTGGGCGAGCGAGCAGGAGGAGAGACGGGGGGCAGGGGCCATATAAGAAATAGGTCCCATGTTAAGGTGTCATTCCTTTGTCCTGGACTCAAAGACTGAACCAGCAGTTGTCCCACCCACCCTCCCTATAATAAAGGGAAATGTATCAATATCAGGACTTTGCAACACTGTCAATATTCTAACAATGTTATTGGTATTCAACATCATCGGTATTTTATCAACATTATTAATATTGTATCGTATTGTATCAATTGTTATCAGTAATGTATCCAAATTGACAATGTCATATCAACATATTAATATTGTATTAACATTTTAATATTGTATGTTACAGCAGCATTTGGCGGCGGCGGGATGTGGTTGTTTAAACCCCCTCTTTGTTGGTTGGAGAATTATGTTTTTAATGGGGTCCCTGGGCCAGAGCTCAGCGGACAGTGGAATATGGGTCCCTGGGGAGGAGCTCAGTGGACAGTGGAATAGATGGGTCCCTGGGGAGGAGCTCAGCGGACACAAGGAAAATGATCAAGGGGTATACCCAGATTCCCCCTTGAGCTAGGTGTACACGGCGGAGGGGGATATGGGGCTGGGATTTATAACAACCACATCTCTGGGCCGATAATCTTGTTTTTTCTTGTTGATGTTTTTTCTTATTAAAAATAAAGGGCTGCTGTGGCCAAAATTTTAATCCATGTCACGCAGTGTGTGGTGTCTTATTTATTAGGTTACCAGGAGCGCAATTCACTAGTCCATCAGTCATGTAGCTGGCCAATTAAGATCTGCACTTTCTGCTCCTCAGTGACAGGGTACAGTTTGAAGGTAGCCTGAATTCTCTCTCTGAACTCTATGTGTGTGTGAGATGCTCCCTCATAGTGGAGGAGCCAGGGGGCCCCAAAGTAATATGGCATGGCCAGAGGCATAATACAACTAGCTGCTTTTGCTGCAGAGGATGAACTAGTATTCACTTGGGTCAGTGATGAGGCTTCTCGCTTCATGGTGTGGCTATCTTCACTGCAAGACATTGCACTCAATATCCTGCACCAGACTAGATGGGTCACTTTGAGCTAACTCAAAATTTTGCTATGTGCAACAGCCGAGAAATGGGAGTGTTGCTCCTTAAGAGTTGCAGTGGCAACTTGCTTTGTTAAAATGGGCTATACCAAAGAGCAGTTAAAGGTTAAGACAGTCTTTTCCCCCTTGGATTCTCCAGCAGTACTCACTCAGACCTCTGTAGCATGATCTTACAAGCTGCAAGGATACAGTAACCGCAGTGGCGCATGCGGCGGCAGGTCTTTATTCTCAGGCAAAGAAAGTTCTTCTAAGATTGGGTTAGTTCAGCCCAAGGAGAACATAAGGCACTGAAGTAAACATCCTATTCATGATGCCAAAATTTTAGATGTAACATCCGTCACACCCAAGTAGTAGGTGCAGGAGGCACTACTAAGCTGGAGTCACATGATACTAGGGCATCCAATGCGAGTGCATCGGATGTGATATGCTAATGACCCTCAGCTCCCTCTGTGCTGCCAGCGTGAGCTGAGTGTCATGCAACTGTGATCCAATCCTGCGATGAGATCACAGCTGCGGAGGAGAGGGAGGGATTAATCTCCCCATCTCCTCTATTGTCAGTGTGCCGCCCCCGTGCCAGCAGCCGGCGCTGCTCAGGCCCGGACCTTCAGGGGTGGTGGCTCGAGGGTCTCCGGACCCAGGGGTCTCGCGGACACGCAGAATAAAAATGGGGGACGTAGATGTACGGGCTAGGCCGTAATAGGTTTGTGACGCCACCCACAGTGTGTGGTGAGGTGGGACACCACCGCTGCTGTTACGGGGTACCCGGAGGAGATGTTGTGCAGGAAGATGTTAACCCCTCCGTGGGCAGGGATGGTGGCCCCGGGACCCGATGGCTCTGGTGCAGGGGGAATGACGACCGCAGGGGGTGCTGGTGTACTCACTGTTAGTAAAACACACAAGTCTCTGGTAAACCAAGGTGGTGGTGGCCGGTGCTGCGGCTGGTTGCGTTCGGGATCCCCCACCCAGCTGGTGGTCTCTATCCTTTTCCTGCACCATTGTGTAAGGTGGACTTTCCCAGTATAAAAACTCAGGAGTCTGCTCCCGGCTGGATTTGGCCTAAGGAGCCGTGCCCACAGACGCTGGCCCGTGAGATCTATGGGCCCTAATCGGTTGGCTGTTGTCTTCTATGAGGGACTTTGGGTGGGACAGGACCTCTAGTCCTGGCCTCAATCGGTGAATTAACCAGTTCCATTTGCTTCTGTTTCCTGGCTTCAGGGTCCGAGTATCCCCCTTTGTGCTACGGTTTCCGGGTCGGTTCCCCGTGTCGGTACCGGCGGGCTACAACCCTGGCCCGGTCCACCTCGGTTCCACCGAGCCATCTTCCCGTCTCCTGTTGACGGAGACCACCGTCTGCCTCCTAGCCAAGGCACCAGGGCTCCTACCCTAGCACCGTTCAACTTGGACTTGACTGCTGGAGCTACCCCTAGCTCCAGCCCACACTCCTCTCCAAACTGAACTCTAAGACCAACTTGACTTGCTTTCCCACCCCCAGGCTGTCTGGACCCCTGGGTGGGCATGTCCCAACCACCTGGTCATGCCCACTGGTGTGTCTGTCTGTCCCTAAGGGGGGTGACTAGGGTTTACTGGTTGGCTGTGTGTTTACTAGTGAGGGAAGGTGTTATGCGGGCGCCTATTTGTGACTACCTGGTTTTGCCAGGGCATCACACTCCCCCTTGGTTAAACACAGACCGTCCGACCACCACCGGTTTATTTTTACTGCAAAGAGATAAAACAGGTAAAACATTTTACAAATATAATAACATATTTACATTTCAAGAATATTTTTGTTTTTCTTCCCTTACGGGAGGCAGGTTGCTTAAACGTTGCACATATAAACAACCGGGACGGGACGGACCAGGTCCTTCTCACTTCACCCACCCAAAACAACCTAACCCTGATGCCACCACTAAAACACAGGTTGGCACCCCTTGCCCAAGACCAGGGTAGGTCCGGGTGTTGCCCAAATGGCCCGGGTTTAAAGTTCCTTACCCGGCAGTCCTTTACAAGGGCCCCACGTCCAGGGGACCCTTGACCCGGAGGATAGTCACCGGTTTTGCTGGTGACAGGACCTCGGCCGACTCTACCGCAGGCCTGTCCTCCAATCAGCCTCTCCAGAGACTGCGGTTTGGTGAAAAGGTCGGTCTGGGGGCTATTTACAAGGCCCAATAGTTTATGGGTTGGCCTGCAAGTTCTCAGCCATTGTCCTTGATTTAACTTATAAAATGGGAAACTTTAAAGACACACTGTCCCAACGGGGAACTGAACTGTGGGTAGCCGGGAACCGCTACCACAACATCTTAATCTTCTTCATATCCAGGACTGGAGAGTGGCGGAGAGGGGTGGATGTGCAGCTGGGCTCCCAGGGTTACCCTTCTTCTAACATCCAGGGCAAACCACCCCCTCTCACCGCAGTGCCGTATGTAGGTCACCAGCTCTCCGGGCTCCAGGTCCCGGTCAGGATGGCCGACGGGCAGGTGCGGGTATACATCCCTCCGGGATACAAAGATCTTGGCCTCCATGCCCGGCTCGTATATGAATCCCCATCCTCTCCGGGGGTCAAAATGTCGGACCTGGCCTTCATGTGTCGGGCCCCTCACCCGGAAGGTAGCATTTCACAGATTGTCCTTCTCGGTGTAAGTCCGGGACAGGACCTCCGCCTTCCTCTTCTCCCGTGCGGCTATTTCCCTGCTCAGATGGCGCTGCTGCCACTTCCAGTATGGAGCGTCTGTGGCCTGCTCTGGTTCACTCTGCATGGGGGTTGGGCCCAGCCGGAGTCCCTACATGCCGGCTGCGACCGGCACCTTTGGCAACGGGGGACCCCGCTGTGTCGTGGCCTGCTCGGCTGCTTGGCAGCTGGAACCCTGCGGCGCCTCAGCCGAGGCTTAAAACGTGGGAGCGGCCAGCTTTGCCCGCTGTGCTGGCTTCCGGTCGGGAACCACCTCCGCTTTTGCCGGGCGGACTGCCGGGGCCGTTGTCATCTGGAGCGCGGCCTCTTCCGGGATCGGTGGCGGGTCCATGGCGGGATGGGGCACCTTCCGGACTCTGGTCTGCCGTGGAGCCGGTATGGGTGCCGGGACGGTGACTGGCTGGCTGTTGGCGGCTTTCTCGGGCAGGTCCTTGCGGGCCGGTGGAACGGACACCGCTACCAGTTCTGGTGGCAGCGCACCGAGCGGGGTGTCAGCGGCAGGTCCTGCAGCTATCGGAAGTCTATACACAGCCGGAGTGGCAGTACCGGAAAGAGGAGCTGGGAGCGGACATGGCACCGGGAGTCTGCTGACAGGTGAGTATGACATTTTTTTCTTCTACTTTTCACTTTTGATTTCGCAGCTGCTTCCATCTCCCACCCGGACATGGCGCCGCACGGGAGCGGACATTGCACCGGACGGGAGGTGGAGGCAGCGGTGGCGGTACTTGGAGGATTCACGCTTCTGTGTTTACTGACAGAAGGAATCCTCTTCCTGTATATGTCACTTTACTACTCACCCCTTGCGTTTATAGCTGCGTTTTTAGTCATAGAAATGCACTAAAACGCAGCTATATTTGCAATTTGCGTTTTTCATTGCATTTTTGAACATCTCATTGAACTCAATGGGTGGAAAACGCAGTGAAAAACTCAATAATAATTGAAATGCTGCATTTTTGTGGGCTCCAGAAAAACGCGGCTAAAAACAACCTTTGTGTGCAGACAGCAAAAATGAAAACTCATAGCCTTTACTGGGGAAGAACAGTCATGCAGTTTTCTGAGCAAAAACGCCACAAAAAATGCACTGTGTGAACTTACCCTTAGGCTATGTGCCCACGTTGCGTTCTATTATGCAGCGTGTAAGTCACTGCATGTGCGTCTCAGAACGCAGCCGAAAGCTGCGTTCTGAGACCCATTGTAACTGCAGAATTCCTGCTGAATTCATGTGTTCTGTATGCTTCCAGAACGCACATTTTTGACAGTGCGGTCCCACTCAGCTCTGCTGCATCCCCATAGACTTGCAGCAGAGCCAAGTGGGACGGCACTGTCAAAAAGAGCATGGCTGGGTGCGAGACAGAGCCGCGTGATCAGAATGAACTCGGATGAACTTCACCCGACTTCATTGTGATCGCGTGGCTCTGTGCGTGTGCCGCGGCTTGATTTGTGATCACAGGTGAAGGACTCACTGGAGACCGCAAATCTCCTGAGTGACTGAAGTGAGCCGCGCAATCACCGGTGCCATCACTCAGGTTACCCGCGGCCAGCTTGAGTCTTCCACCCGAGACCTGTGGCCGCGGGTAACCTGAGTGACGTCTCCACTGACAGTGCGACTCACTTCAGTTGCCGCGTGGAGTTCACAGAGAGCGGCGGTGTTCTACGTTCGCTCCTGTCAGCTTCATGTAGAAGAGCTGGATGCGTCGAGGGACCTCATGAGGATTACGCCGGACCTGGGTGTTTGGGGATTTTAATAAAGTGGTGAAAGAGGGTGTTTTTTTGTCTTTTATTTCAAATAAAGGATTTTTTTGGGTGTATGTGTTTATTTACTTTCACTTACAGGTTAATCATTGGGGGTGTCTCATAGACGCCTGCAATGATTAACGTAGGACTTAATGGCAGCTATGGGCTGCCAATAACTCCTTATTACCTAGATTGCCACCACACCAGGGCAATTCTGGATGAGCCGGGTAGAGTCTCCGGACTGTTGCATCTAATCGATGCAGCAATTCCGGGCGGCTGCTGGCTGATATTTTTAGGCTGGGGGGCTCCCCCATAACATGGAGCTCCCCATTCTGAGAATACCAGCCTTCAGCCGTGTGGCTTTATCTTGGCTGGTATCAAAATTGAGGGGGACCGCACGTCGGTTTTTTTAAATTATTTATTTATTTTACTGCACTACATAGACCTGCCCACCGGCGGCTGTGATTGGTTGCATTGAGACAGCTGTCACTCAGCATGGGGGCGGGTCTGACTCAAACCAATCATAAGTGCCGGTGGGCGGGGAAAGCAGGGAATACCAAATTGAATAATGAGCTGCCGGAATTTTCAAAAGCAGGAGAAGCCGCCGCAGTGTGATAGCCATGCAGCGCCGCGCCGGTGTTCGGTCAGTGAGTGGTGAGTATGAGAGAGGGGGGAGAGGGATAGACCGACAGAGAGAGAGAGACCGACCGACAGGGAGACAGAGAGACCGACAGACAGTCAGAGAGAGAGACCGACATTGCAACCAAAACGCACAAAGGAAGTGATATGTTGCTTTTTAGAACGCAGCGTCTTGGCAGCAGCCAAAACGCTGCGTTCTAAAACGCATGCAAATACGCAACGTGGGCTCATAGCCTTACCCTTATCCTGTGTTTATCATGAACTCTCTTGGTATCTGACACCAGACCTCCTAACACCCCTGCCTTATAGGTTGTCCGTAAGTAGTTAACTCAGCGCCACAGCAAAAATATGTGGCAGAGGATTCTGTGTATTGGACAGTTAGGTAAGATCTCTGGTAATCGAATGATTGGCCAAACTATTGTTGGGTAGTAACCTAAACTGGGGGGACTTGTTTCAAGCAATTGCACAGCTGACATTCATGGACTCGTTCAGATGGTTGTATTTAATTTACTTGTATTGAATTTGTATTGAATTTGATCTGAGAAATAATATCTCCTTCATCAAATCCTCCTTCATAGATGACCTCATATCTGACCTCATTATTTTAAGGCTTCAGAACAACCTCTTTACACTAACTTGGGTTGGCGGCAAAATGGTGATCACATGGGCAACATCTCTAACAATTTCACCAACAGAAATCAAAACCAAAGAGGGTTTCTCACATAAAGAAAGTAGCATGAATAATACGGAAGAGACCAAAAAAAACAAGGACCAATATTATACTAAATATATCAAAACTTTATTGAAAAAATAGATAAAGAAAGTGAGCAGTACACAAAGCAGCAGGGGTGAAAAGGGTATATACACCCCAAGAAAGCACAGTACAGAAAGTTAAAACTGCCCAGCACCAAGGGATCACTCAAGGCTGCAAAAGGTATATCACCTATACCCACAAAGGCATAATTGCCCAGAATCACCAGAGGAAAACACTATTAGCCAAATATATGTGGAAATACATAGGACTGCACCAGTGAACAAGCACAATGGGAATTACAGCAGGATATAAAGAAGTTGGTGTGCAGTAGAAACCAACCGATTACTACACCAATTTATTCCAATTAATAATAGAGTGCACCAGAGTAGCATGTAACTCTAAATAACACCCAGTCACCTTATGACATGGTGGTATGATGTGGGTCAAGCAGCCAAGAGGGATCCCGGTAGCTGAACGGGTCTCAATGCATTTCACCTAGCGGCTTCATCAGGAGTCCTCCTATATTTAAACATGGTGCCAGACATCTAAGGGGGTGCATTAAACAATATGGGGTCTACGTAATACTATATTGGAGCTGCATAATACTATATGGTGTAATATGGGGCTGCATAATACAATATAGGTGCTGCATAATACTAAATGGTAGAATATGGGGCTGCAGAATACTATATGGGGGCTGAATAATACTATATGGAGACTACATAATACTAGGTGGTGGAATATGGGGCTGCACAATACTAGATAGGGGCTACATAATACTATATTGGGTTGCATAATACTATATGGTGGAATATGGGGCTGCATACTACTATATTGAGAAATATGAGGCTGCATTATATTATGTGGAGCAATATTGGGTACATTATACTATATGGAGGAATATGGGGGTGCATTATAATACATAGAGGACTATGAGGAGTATGGTAAACTATATGAAGGAGTATGGGGGGTGCATTATACTTTAGAAGACTATGGGGAGTTTATTATAATATATGGAGGATTAATGGGTGCATTATACGATATAAAGGACTATGGATGGTGCATTTTAATATATGGAGGACAATGGGGAATTAATTATAATATATGGATAACTATGGGGAGTGCAGTATACTATATGAGGGATGCATTACAATACATGGCGGACTATTAAGTGCATTATAACACATGGAGGACTATGAGCTGCATTAGACGATATGGAGGACTATGTGAGGCCCATTATACTTTATGGAGGACTATAGGGGGAGCATTATGCAACTTAGAGTACTATATATAAATATATTTGGAGGGATAGTAGGAGCCATTATACAATATGTAGACCCATTATACTGCATAGAGGGCTGTGTGAGGGTCACAGTTGGGGATATTACTGTGTCAGCCGGGGTCACCATTCATTGCCAGGGTAGTTGAAGGGGGATACAGTAGGGTCATCATCTCGTGCATGTGGAGGATACTGTGGAGGAATGTACTGTGGGGGTATCATACAGTGTTTGTGGGGCACTTTTGTTGCCATCATACTTTATGGCTACAATAAAAGTGCAATCTAAGGGCTTCAGTAGGAGGAAAATTATTTAAAATTACTTAGTAAGAGCTGTAAAGTTGTGAAGTAGGCTCTTCTGTGACCCAGCCGAATATTTTTTTGTGGGGACGGTGGGGCGCCAATTAGAAATGCTGCTATGGGATTTCTATGTATGCCCCTGGATGAAGCTGAAGATCCGGCAGCAATAGTGTGACGCCCCTGGACCATTCAGGTCGTCACAGGGTACTGCACAAACTGTCCTACCTGTGCGGTATTCAACCCCCCATGGTTCTGGGTCTCTATCCTGCAGTGTTGCCTCCATCAGCATTCCCAAATCCTAGATACACTTTGCACCACACCTGTCAGGCACACCAGTGGACTGCTTAAGCAGGAATAGGGCCGCACACCTAGGGGTCAGACAGGGAGGTGGGAGGTGTCAAAGTCAGAGAGTTGAGTAGCCCTCGAGCAGAGAGGAGCTCTGAGGAAGCTGGGAGTTGTAGCTCCCAGGGGAGAGGAAAACTAGATCGCAAACATGGTCTGGACCTAGAGGAGTCAAACCCCTGGTCGCAGGGGATTGAGGCTAGGTGCCTGGGACCCATTGAGGAGGACGTCCGGCAGTCTGGTCCTATCACTGGTCCAGAACCAAAGGCACGACGGGGTACATGGACCCTAGGTCGGGGAGAAGCTTCAGGCAACCCGGCAATTAACCTGAGCAGAACGGGGCCTTTATGGACTGTTCCCACCAGCTCCAGAATCGGGGCACTAGTGCAACGAGGGGGATAGGGCTTTCCTAGCAAGCAGCCCACTGAAATCCCAAGCGTGAGCCCTGAGAGCAGGCTCCTCCACTTAGCCACAGTGAGGAGCGGGGCCCGGATAGCTCCAAGATACCGGACCACAAAGGACAATCTAAAACTTAGTGCCAGGAGGCAGGTTACAGACCACCAGCAGCACTGCAGGGGACGGGACCTGGACGAGCTCCCCTTGAGAGGCAACGGCATTCAGAGACTTGGTTTACCCTGTTGTCAGCGTCTGCTTCATTGCTGAGTGAGTACCCAACTGACCCATGCACTACATCCCCGCATCACCATCCAGAGTCCCAGGGCCTGTCCCTACCCGTGGAGGGCAACGTCACCTAGCTGGCCCACTCCATCACCCTGTGTACTCCCAACGGCAGCGGCGGTACTCCAAATTACCGTACACCATGGGTGGCGTCATGAACTATATATCAAATCCCCTGTAAATACCCCTCTTTTACATTTGAGTGTGGCCCCTAAGCCCTCAGGTCCAGAGACCCTTGAGCCACGAACGGACACCACCCCCGGATCCGAGCGGGTTCGATCTGCTGCTGGGGCGGCACAATAGCACTGGCAGGATCCAAGCCCTCTTGTTTTTGGCAGTCCTATAGCCCCCTCTTCCTAACTGCTACCTCTGTCAGAGCTTCTTTTCCTTTAGTAAGCTGTTTATCATCCAGCAATATACGATGACTTGGGTCCACATGCACAGAAGCATTTTATTTTCTAATAGCAGTGTCTCTCTCTGTGTCATTGAAGCAGCAATGCCATCTGTGATTAAACCTCCTCTTTCTGACAGCAAGTTTTTCCCCTCCTTTATGAAAAGTGTCAGGAATTAAATCCTCAGCATGTAAGTTTTTAGTCACTTTAAATGGATGATGAAACAATTCCTTCAATTCAGCCACCTGTGTCAATTGACCTTCATTTGGGGTTACCTGTGGGTTGTCCATGCCTACAAGAAATGCTTTCAACTCAATCAATCACGCAATCATTAAATAAGTGCTGCCCCACTGAGTGGCTTGATCGACAATTGCTCCTTTTCCAGCACATCTCTTCAAGATGCAATCAATTTTAGGGGTTCTGGCAGCAATAACCAATTTCCTCACTTTGCCAATCAGAGTTCCAGCATATCCCTCTTTCAGACTATGTCATATTGCCAGCTGCAGCATGTGCATAACACAGCGCATGTGATAAATAGGAGAGAGATTTGAAGCAGCTTCAAGAAGATCATCTAATTCTAAAGGATCATTTTGCTGTTTATTGAAAGTTTAGACTTGCTTTAAGAAATACTTAGCTTAATCCTACTTTCCTGTTGACTCTAGAGTCTCTAGCAGTTCTGAGTTGATTACAGGCATTCTTTGTGTATTTGTGACGCCCTGGACCCCAGGGGTCACAGTACACTAACAACACACACACACCCCCTCCCCTGGCCAGGTACATCAGTCAAACAAAATCCTTGTTGCCTCCCTCCACGGTCTGATCTCCACACCAGGTGGGGCGGAGCCAGGCGGTTGGCCCCACCCACCGAGGAGTTCACAGGCCTGGAGGCGGGAAAAAGTCAGTTAGTGGAGGGGAGAGTTGAAGTTGAGAGGTGGAAGTGAGAGGAGCAAAAACTGTGCGTGTCTGGGTTGGAGCCCAGGCATGATCAGCAAGGTCGGCAGACGGTGGTGGCCGTCTGCAGGAGTTGGTGGAGGTCAGCGGAACCGTAGGACCAGGATCGGGCGGTGGCCCGCCGGTACCGAATCGGGGAGCAGATTGAAGCCAAGCACCAAGGCAGGGTACTCAGACCCCGACTAGGCTAGGAGATGCCGAAAAGGTCAAAGTCACTGATTGCGGTCTGGACCTCAGGGGTTCATTCCCAAACAAGTCCCGTCAGAAGGCAACAGCCCAACCCATCCGGATAAGAGCCACCGCCAAGGGCCAGAGATCCAAGGGCCAGCGCCTGCAGGCAAAACCGGCTCTCCCGACATGTACACGCCGGGGAGCGGACTACCCGTGGGAAGCCATAGGAGTCAAACACATACACACAGGTGCAGGGAAACGACAGCCACCATCAACCAGTCCGGTGAGAGTGAAAACACCGCAGCCAACTGTGGGCCACGTCCATCCAGCCGTTTGGTTTACCAGAGACTCTGTCCTTCTGTGTCTGAGTGAGTACAACAGTGCTATCCGGCACCACGCTGCATCGCAACCTTGCACCCGCGCCCACGCTGCCTCCCCGCATCCGTCCCCTGCACCTGCACCTATATCTTCCCCGGGTATAGGTGCCCCGGGACCAACAACCCCTACCCACGGAGGGGCCAATACCTCAGCTGCTCTCCGCCATCGCTCCCGGGAACCCCCGTCACCAGCAGCGGTGGTGCCCAACCATCACCACAACTCCGTGGGTGGCGTCACGACCGACATCCCACCACAAACCTCCCCTTTTCACTTGTGGGCGAGGAGGTGCTGCTCGAGCTCCCGGGTCCGGCCCCGTGCTTGAGCCACCGAGGAGCAGCAGCACCGGACCCGAGCGCCAGCGATTCCCAGGCGAGCGGCGTTCCCAACCCCTCCGCCTGTGACATATTTGTTTTTACCCTTATCTGTAGAGGAGGAGCTTCACTACGCATATCATGTAGCTGAAGTGCAGCACAGATTCATCTCAACTAAAAGCCTAGATTCTTTGATGAGGAATACAACAGTTATTTATAGAACATTTCATAACTTTTCCAAATTCTTATGAAAAAATATTCATCACATTCTGTATTGCACCGCTGTACTCAATTTATTATGAATTTAAAGGGAACCTGTCAGCAGAAATTTCGCCCAAAACCTAAAAGATTCCCCCTCTGCAGCTCCTGGGCTGCATTCTAGAAAGGTCCCTGTTATTATTGTGCCCCATGTGAGACCAAAATAAAGACTTTATAAAGTTGTACCTTTTTGTATTCAGATTCTGTAAATGTGACACGGGGGCGGGCTCTCTGGCGTCCGTTATTCTGCCCCCTGGTCCTGTATGCCTTCCCCCATCGCTCCTTTCCATAGCTGATGCACCGCCCACTGCTCCAGCCATCCCCGCGCATGCCCAGTGCCAGTCTCACGGGACTGAGCAGTGTGACCGCTGGTGACGTGTGCGCAGGCAAGTGATTATGGGCGGGGCTGTGATTGTTATCAGCAAGTACCCGCCCATAATCTCGTGAGCGCGCAAACCTCACCAGCGGTCACTGTGCTCAGGGTAGTGCTAGACTGTATGGGCTGCTTCCAGGGATGACGTCCCTTTTGTCACGTGATAGTATTTTGAACACGCCCCTATCACGTGACAAAAGGGATGCTCAGCTCCGCCCCTCCGCTTCTATTGGTCGGCTGCCATGTGACACTCGCTGTGACGCCGAACGTCCCTCCCACTCCAGAAACAAGTGGAACGTGCCACACATACGATGGGGGCGGTTACGATCGCATACGATATCGTATGTAGAATCGTAACATGTAAAGCAGGCTTTAGGAGCTGGGGTTGGTCCATTTTATACCAACTACGACTCCACAAAAATAGACACCGACTCCGACTCCACAGCACTGCAGGAAACACAGTCTGGTAGGACGAGTACTGGCGAGACAGGTACAGGCAGGTACAGAACTTTTGGCAGGATCATTAGGCTCAAGTCACTAGGCATGGGATATCAGGCATGAGACATAAGACACAGGTGCAGCTGGGACAGGACATCTGGAGGAACTCCAGTCACCAGGGTTCAAGTCATCAGGCACGGAACTCTGGCTGTCAGGGTCCAGGTCATCAGGCATAGATCACCAGGCACAGGACATCAGCCATAGGACATCAGTCGTAGGTGAAGCCGGGATGGCTGAGGCAGACAGAGTGACAGGTGAAGGCAGGTACGGACACAAGTGCAGGATTCAGGCTGGTACAGACACAGGTAAATAAACTTAGAAACGGTCAATCAATATCAGGACATGCCCATAAACACAAGCAATTCATCATGAAAAAATTGAAAATATATTTTCTCAAAAAGAGGAGAGTACGACGTCCAATTCACATCAAAATTAATTTTTATTATACAACAATATGACAAAAAATTCCCACACCAATAAAAGAGATATAAGCAGAGTATCAATATAATAGCAGGACTAGCAGCATACAAAAGATGGCATAAAATTTCTCATTGCCATCCAGATGAAGTGACATGTGCATGAAATATCAATAAGGGCTACTATGGATACCAAAACTTATTCCAGAAAAAAGTGTATATATTGCCATGAATTGCACATATCCCACTAATGAGGTAGATAGGTTGAAAGGATCCGAAGCTACTATGAAGTAAGCAATCAGCCTGTCACCCCTGGAGTTTAAAGACATTACCTTCCGCCTCCCGGTAAAATAATCATTTGTGCTACTGTATGATAATCAAAGCGGATACACACACTCAGTCATGCACACGTTAGGCACAATGTGAAAGCTAATGAAGTTACTTTTCAACATCCACACCATTCTAATAATAATAATAATTACTCCAATATATTATTAATCTAAAGTGTGGTATATAAGGACCATGGAAAAATCGCTATAGCAACACCAGAACTAAAGAAAAAAAGCGATCAAACTTCCTATGTGAATAAGATGTTTATTGGTGCAAGATATGAAGCACAGTGACAAACATACAAAGAGGGTGTCCAATCCAGTGCGGACCACAAGCATAGAATAGATGGAACAATGTGAAAGCTGTAAGTATAATAACATACCCGTTACACCGCGCACCACAGTAAAAGTGAGGTATATGTTAGTAAATTACCTGAATGGAGGATATACCATGTGCTGCTGTCCTGAACGACCCGATGCGCGTTTCGCACCCGGCTTCAACAGGGGGCGTGCCGGACAAGAGGAAACACGGGAATTAAGTATTAATGTTCCACTAATCAGGGGATCCGTAGCGCTCGCGTCAGCCTTTTACCGCCCTCATCAAAAAGGACTTCCTGTTAGGCGACCAATGAACGCAACCTGCGTGTCAAGCACCGGAAATTGTGCAGCGCCGCAGGTTGGTCCCATAAAATGCGCCCTTCATTCGGTTCCGGGAGGATTGTGGCTGCTCGAGCGCATACCCCCAATGGTACATATGGGTGTAAAATGTTCTTTGAATATTTATCTTACAATAGAATTAGGTGCCCGACTTCGTTATAAAGATTAAGTCCACAATACCCCTGTGTATTTATCAGCAGAACGTATATGGAGGAAGCTGCATACATTTAATCGCTGGACCCCAACATATTGCCGGCTATTACAACACCAATTATAAAAAATTGCAGAAAATAACATCCGCAAGGTATACATAAACATCAATCTATATTCAATATAAAGTATTCCGCATGAAGTGGATGTCATACAACCAGGACAATAATGTACATATCTCAAAGAATATGTATATAAAACAATTATGCATAGCATCAAAAATAATCGCAGCTGCTGATAAATCCTCTCTTTTCCATAAAATAAGGAGGATGGAGGAATAATCAAAGTCCAAAGCTGCCAAGTAGAATTTCTGGCTGCAAAATCCATAATTGTATATGGCTTGAAATTGCTGTCTCAGGTGCCATAATGTGCCCAGCAAATACTTGGATCAAATATATGTTGAAAATCCGAGTTGTCACAGGTTTATCAATAGATCTTGCTTCATCCACGTACCCCCACATAATCAGAAGGAGAATCCTCCGTCATCAAACATAAGGAACACAGAACGTCTGGATAAGATGTATATAGAAAAATTCGAGTATCTATGGATCCTGCTTCCTCCACACAACCTCACATAATCAGGAGGAGAATCCTCCATTAACGGACATACGGGACACAGGATATCTATAATCTAAAAAAAAGAAGAAGAAGAATAAGTAATTACATGATTAAACTGGCACCCCAATACTACCACTCAAGTTTATTCCCGATTCCCTCAATGCCAGACACACTGCATAAATTAATAAAAACATCTAAAAACTATTAAAAACACACAACGGAGTTGACGAATGAATACAGATCAAACCTCACAAAAAGGCCCCAAAGCCCAAGGTCTCATTGAGACCCTGGGGGCTGAGGGTACCCAACCTAAAAATCCAACGGCTTTCAATTCTAGCCAGAGTTTTTCCTAAATCTCCCCCCCTAATGCCAAGATCAGCCTGGTCTATGGCCTTAACTTTTAGGGAGTGGGGATTACAGCCATGAAACTCCTTGAAATGCCGTGGTAATGTCTTCAGCATGGTATTGTCCTCCACAGTCTTGGCCTTGGCTATGTCCCTGCAGTGCTCTCGTACCCGTATCTTTAACTCACGAGTGGTGAGGCCCACGTACAGTTTCTTGCAAGGGCATTCTCCCAAATAAATAACCTCCTTCGAGGAACACGTCAGATGTTTCCTAATCTTAAATTTACGGGACCCGTCAAAATTTTCAAAACTTTTGGATTTCGTCAGATTGGCGCAAGCTTTGCAAAAGCTACATGGGAAAAAACCTTGGTCAGATATAGGCACCGTCTTTCTGTCCTTCCGCTGTGGGTCAAAGTGACTATGCACCAATGTATCCCTTAAATTTCTCGACCTCCTATCTGTAATAACAAGAGGTTTTTCAGACAAAACTTTTTTCAAAATCGGATCGGAACGCAGAATCCCCCAATATTTTGATATAATGTCTCTCATTTCTCCCCAACGATTATGGTACGTGGTGATGTATCGTACCTGTTCCACTTGTTCCTTCTTATTGCCATTCAAATTTGTAGACATCCTATCATTGGTAAACAACAGCGAACTTCTGGGGGTTTTATTAGCCCGATAGAAGCCTTTTCTGATAGTTTTTTTTCTGTATCCGCTATTCAAAAACCGTTGTGCCAGTTCTCCTGCTTGTACTTCAAATATTTCGGAACTAGAGCAAATTCTCTTTGTTCGTAGGAACTGTCCTATTGGTATTCCTGTGATGACCGACTTGGGATGAGAGGAAGATGCATGCAGGAGGCTATTAGTGGCAGTGCTCTTCCTGAAAATGGATGTAGATAAAAAACCATCATCAAGAGTTCTTACAAAAATATCCAAGAAGTCCAACTCCCTACCTTGCTTGACCGTCAGCCTAATTTTCTAGTCATTGTTATTCAACATTTGCATGACCTCCTGTAGTTCGTTGGGGATGCCATCCCAGATGAACAGAATGTCATCAATGTAGCGCATCCAATTATGGATGCTACTACAACCCGGGATGGCCTCCCCCAAGAAGATGTCACGTTTCCAGGCACCCAAGAATAGATTCGCATATGAGGGCGCGCACGCCACCCCCATTGCTGTGCCCTGTATTTGCAGGAAGATTTTTCCATCAAACGTAAAAACGTTGTGGGTCAATACAAATTTGAGCAAAAGGAGCAATAACTCGACCATATCCCCATCGATGGTACTATTACGTAGGAAGAAAGATACTGCCCGAAGACCATCAGTGTGTTTAATTGAAGTATACAAGGACTCGACATCAGCCGTAACCAGAACCATATTTGGATTCAATTGAATGTTGTCCAATCTACGTAGGGCCGATGTCGTGTCCTTGATAAAAGATGGTAACTCCATGACCAATGGTTGCAAATAATGGTCAATCACATTGCAGATGACTTCACATAAACCGCCATTACCTGCCACTATGGGTCTTCCGGGAGGGTCCGTTAATTTTTTGTGCACTTTCGGGATAAGATAAAGTCGCCAGTCGGGGATGTCAATTTTTGATACACTCCATCAATTTTTTCGGTATAATTCCCTTTTCAAAAGCCGCCATAAGGATAGAGAGAAGTTCATCCTGAAAGGCAGGTAAGGGGTTACAAATCAATTTCTTATAACACTGACGTGCATTTAATAATTTGTAGGCCTGTCGTGCATACATGGTAATTGGCCAAATAACCATGTTCCCGCCTTTGTCGGCGGGTTTAAACAGCACGTCATCCCATCCTTGTAAGTCCTTCAGTGCTCTTTCTTCAATTTTCATTAAATTCCTAGGGCCCATCATGGAAGCAAACTGCTGCTGGAATTCCTGGGATACCATTCTCGTAAAAACCTCAATGGCCGGACATGAATTAAAAGAAGGAAATTTGGTAGACTTTTTTAACAAAGAATGAGGAAAATCACTCACCGTTGTGGGTTCATTTTCCTCTTCTAATGATTGGAGTATAGCCAAAGCTTCCTTCTCCTGTGTAGTGGGCAAATCCTCAACACATTCAGATTTACTGTATAATCTCTTAAAAAATAACTTTCTTGAAAATAAATGAAAATCTTTTATGGACGTGAATACTAGAGATGAGCGAACCGGTCGCGGTTCGGCTCGAGGTGGTTCGCCGAACGGAGGTCTCGTTCGAGTTCAGTTCGTCGAACGTTCGACGAACCGAACTCGAACGTATAGGCTATAATGGGAGGCAATCACAAACACATAAAAATGCATTATAAATGTACACAAACAGTTAATAAACATTGCCATAACACTTACCGGTCCTCGCGATCCCTTCTGCACTCTGTCTCCTGCCGCTATTCCATCCGATGATCGCTGAATCCTCCCGGTGACCTGCACTGCCAGCAGAGATGCAGGACCTATCGTGACGTCAAAATAGCCATGTGACCAGTCATGTGGCTATTATCTCATTGGCTACAGACTGGTCACATGACTATGACACGTCATGTAGGACCTGCGAGTGCATCTCTCCGGTACACGGTGCACATATGTGTATCGCCGTGTACCGGCGACATGCTCTAGCACACGGTCGACTCCCCGTTCCGTTAGGGACCGGCTGACACAGCCGGTCATTAACGGAGATCACCGTTGCCATAGCAACGCAGTTAGCGGTGACGTCACCGCTAACCGCGGCTCCGAGAGCACCGTTGCTATGGTAACGCGTCTGTCAGCGTTACCGCTAGCAGCCAGCAGTGATCACTCACGGAGTGAAGGCTGCACGCTGCTGCACGATTGTAGTGAGCATTGTAGTGAGGATGGAGGTTCCCCAGCCCCAAGTGATGAGCTGGTGAATCTCATCCTTCCTCACTACAATCGTCACTACTACTACACTAGAAAGAAAGAAGACAGAAGAGCAGGGTCGTGGAGGGCTGACAGGGGGTAATAAAGATGGAGTCTCTAATGTGTCTGTGTATTTATTTCTATTAAAGTATTTTTCCTCTGTGTGGTGTCTTTTTTTTAACCCTTTATTGGAGATTCTTAATGGCCGGGTCAAACGTGCCTGACATTAAGAATCTCTGGCTTAATACTGGCTAGTAAAACAAAGCCAGTATTAACTCATGATTACCCAACAAGCCACCCGGCTCCAGGGCTGTTGGAAGAGTTGGATACAGCGCCAGATGATGGCGCTTCTATGAGAGCGCCATTTTCTGGGACGGCTGCGGACTGAAATCCGCAGCAGAGGCGCCCACAAACCTCGGGCTAACCTGTGCTGCGTATTCCAATCCCCAGCTGCCTAGTTGTACCCGGCTGGACACAAAAATAGGGCGAAGCCCACGTCATTTGTTTTTTAATTATTTCATGAAATAAGTGAAATAATTAAAAAAAAGGGCTTCCCTATATTTTTGGTTCCCAGCCGGGTACAAATAGGCAACTGGGGGTTGGAGGCAGCCCGTGGCTGCCAGCTGTACCTGGCTAGCATACAAAAATATGGCGAAGCCCACGTCATTTTTTTGGTGGGCAAAAAACTTCTGCATACAGTCCTGGATGGAGTATGCTGAGCCTTGTAGTTCTGCAGCTGCTGTCTGCTCTTCTCCATACAGACAGACAGCAGCTGCAGAACTACAAGGCTCAGCATACTCCATCCAGGACTGTATGCAGAATTTTTTTGCCCCCTGAAAAAATTATGTGGGCTTCGCCATATTTTTGTATGCTAGCCAGGTACAGCAGGCAGGTACGGCTGCCCCCAACCCCCAGTTGCCTATTTGTACCCGTCTGGGAACCAAAAATAAAGGGAAGCCCTTTTTTTATTATTTCATGAATTTCATGAAATAATTAGAAAACAAATGACGTAGGCTTTGCCCCATTTTTGTGTCCAGCCAGGTACAACTAGGCAGCTGGGGATTGGAATCCGCACCACCGGTTGGCCTGAGCTTTCTGGGCCCCACTGCTGCGAATTGCAGTCTGCAGCCACCTCAGAAAATGGCATTTTCATAGAAGCGCCATCTTCTGGCGCTGTATCCAACTCTTCCAGCACCTGCCTGCTATACCTGGCTAGCATACAAAAATATGGCGAAGCTCACGTCCTTTTTTTGTAGTTTTTTGGCAAAAAAAATAAAAAATGCTTCCCTGGATTTTCCATTGCCAGTGAAGGTAACACCAAGCAGTGGGGGTTAGCAGCCAGTAGCTGCTTGGATTACCCTTAGCTAGCAATACAAAAAATGCAGCGGGAGCCCATATATATTTTTTTTAATTATTTATTTAAATAACTAAAAATAAAATGGGCTTCCCTGTATTTTGATTGCTGGACATCACAGTGCTGTAAAAATAAATCTTTAAAAAAATGACGTAGCGCTCCGCGGTATTTTTGATTCTCAGCGCAGATAAAACAGACAGCTATGGGTTGCCACCCCCATCTGCCTGCCGTTACCTTGGTTGTCAATCAAAATACAGGGAAGCCCATTAATTTTTTCTATTTAAAAAATAGTTAAAAAAAAAAATTACGTTGGGTCCCCCCATTTTTGATAGCCAGCTAGGGTAAAGCAGACGGCTGTAGCCTGAAAACCACAGCTGGCAGCTTTACCGTGGTTGGGGATCCAATGTGGAGGTCCCCTCAGGCTCTTTTTTATAATTATTTTATAAATATTAATAATTACACAATAAAAGTAGGGTCCCCCCCAAATTGGATCACCAGCCAAGGTAAAGCGGACAGCTGTGGTCTGGTATTCTCAGGGTGGGAAGGTCCATAGTTATTGGGCCTTCACAGCCTAAAAATAGCAGGCCGCAGGCACCCCAGACGTGGCGCATCCACTAGATGCGCCAATCCTGGCGCTTCACCCCAGCTCATCCCGTGCCCTGGTGCAGTGGCAAACGGGGTAATAAATCGGGTTGATACTAGCTGTAAAGTCACCTGAGATCAAGCCCAGCAGTTTGTGATGTCATGGCGTCTATTAGATACCCAACATCATAAACTGTCAGTACTAACAAAAACAAAAAATCGACAAAAGAAATTTATTTGAAAAAACAGTCCCCAAAACATTTCCTCTTTCACCAATTTATTGTAAGAAAAAAAATAAAGGGGTCCCACGACGACTCTGGACCGTCTAGAATATGGGGGGGAGACACTCAGGGAACGTATCCCCCATTTTCTAGGAGTGCGGACCCTTCATGTGAGGAGTGTGGGTGCAATGAATCTGCACTCACTCTCCCCGGGTCCACAGCAGCAGAGTCCATGTCATAATGGTTGCTACCAAAGCTGCAATGCCCTGCTCATGAGGTAAGGGCATGCCTAATCAGGAGAACTACTGTAGAGGAAGCTCTGCTCACTGGTATATAGGTGCTCAGAGGTAATAATAGATAAAATTAGTGAGTAACCTCGGCACTCTAAATCTCCCAGACTAAGTCAGTAAGTCCCAATGGATAGTAATGCAAAATCACTCTTTATTGGTCCGTATTAAGAACATTTTTTTTTTCATAAGCATATATGTTTTTGTCCAAAACAAGTTACAAATGACGTTTCGGCCTGAGCCTTCGTCAGATTGGACTTATCTGCATGTAATCATGAAAAATGACAATAATCAGTATCACATAAGAGTGAGAGAACAATAACATAAACTCGAACAATGTAGAGGTACAATTGGGATGCAGCAAAAAAATTGCAACACAGCAAGAAATGAAACACATGATACAAATGTCATAATACAGTACAAGGACAATATAGTAATGACAAATATGGGGTCAGAGTAGGCTTAGACAGCTCTGGTACGAAAGAGATGTCAATCATAAAGTAACATGTGCAGTAGGTGTAGAGCTACAGTATGCATGGCAGAGCTAATGGGTAGACTGACCATAGAAAAAGAACGGTGAAAAAGTGGAGAAAAAGTGGAGAAAAAGTGGAGCATAAGAGGAGAAAAAGTGGAGAAAAAAGTGGAGAAAAAGTGGAGAACAAGTGGAGAAAAAGTGGAGAAAAAGTGGAGCATAAGAGGAGAAAAAGTGGAGAAAAAAGTGGAGAAAAAGTGGAGAAAAAGTGGAGCATAAGAGGAGAAAAAGTGGAGAAAAAAGTGGAGAAAAAGTGGAGAAAAAGTGGAGCATAAGAGGAGAAAAAGTGGAGAAAAAGTGGAGAAAAAGTGGAGCATAAGAGGAGAAAAAGTGGAGAAAAAAGTGGAGAAAAAGTGGAGAAAAAGTGGAGCATAAGAGGAGAAAAAGTGGAGATTAAGAGGAGAAAAAGTGGAGAAAAAGTGGAGCATAAGAGGAGAAAAAGTGGAGAAAAAGTGGAGCATAAGAGGAGAAAAAGTGGAGAAAAAGTGGAGAAAAAGTGGAGCATAAGAGGAGAAAAAGTGGAGAAAAAAGTGGAGCATAAGAGGAGAAAAAGTGGAGAAAAAGTGGAGCATAAGAGGAGAAAAAGTGGAGAAAAAGTGGAGCATAAGAGGAGAAAAAGTGGAGAAAAAAGTGGAGAAAAAGTGGAGAAAAAGTGGAGCATAAGAGGAGAAAAAGTGGAGAAAAAGTGGAGAAAAAGTGGAGAAAAAGTGGAACATAAGAGGAGAAAAAGTGGAGATTAAGAGGAGAAAAAGTGGAGAAAAAGTGGAGAAAAAGTGGAGCATAAGAGGAGAAAAAGTGGAGAAAAAGTGGAGCATAAGAGGAGAAAAAGTGGAGAAAAAGTGGAGAAAAAGTGGAGCATAAGAGGAGAAAAAGTGGAGAAAAAAGTGGAGAAAAAGTGGAGAAAAAGTGGAGTATAAGAGGAGAAAAAGTGGAGAAAAAGTGGAGAAAAAGTGGAGCATAAGAGGAGAAAAAGTGGAGAAAAAGTGGAGAAAAAAGTGGAGAAAAAAGTGGAGAAAAAGTGGAGCATAAGAGGAGAAAAAGTGGAGAAAAAGTGGAGAAAAAGTGGAGCATAAGAGGAGAAAAAGTGGAGAAAAAGTGGAGAAAAAGTGGAGAAAAAGTGGAGCATAAGAGGAGAAAAAGTGGAGAAAAAAGTGGAGAAAAAGTGGAGAAAAAGTGGAGCATAAGAGGAGAAAAAGTGGAGAAAAAGTGGAGCATAAGAGGAGAAAAAGTGGAGAAAAAGTGGAGAAAAAGTGGAGAAAAAGTGGAGAAAAAGTGGAGAAAAAAATGGAGAAAAAGTGGAGAAAAAGTGGAGAAAAAGTGGAGAATAAGAGGAGAAAAAGTGGAGAAAAAGTGGAGAATAAGAGGAGAAAAAGTGGAGAATAAGTGGAGAAAAAAATGGAGAAAAAGTGGAGAAAAAAATGGAGAAAAAGTGGAACACCCTTTGGTACCTTTCATGTGGCACTAAGGGATGCTTAGCTTTGTATTTAGCCAAAAAAATGAAAAAAAAATGACGTAGGGTTCCCCCTAGTTTTGTAGCCAGCTAGGGTAAAGCAGACGGCTGCAGCCTGCAGACCACAGCTGGCAACCTCACCTTGGCTGGTAATCCAAAACTGAGGGCACCCCACGCTGTTATTTTAAATTAAATAAATAATTAAAAAAAAAAACACGTAGGGGTCCCCCAAAATTGGATCACCAGCCAAGGTAAAGCAGACAGCTGGGGCCTGATATTCTCAGACTAGGGAGGTCCATGGTTATTGGAATCTCCCCAGCCTAAAAATAGCAGGCCGCAGCCGCCCCAGAAGTGGCGCATCCATTAGATGTGCCAATCCTGGTGCTTCGCCCCAGCTCATCCCGCGCCCTGGTGCGGTGGCAAACGGGGTAATATATGGGGTTAATACCAGATGTGTAATGTCACCTGGCATCAAGCCCTGGGGTTGGTGAGGTCAGGCGTCTATCAGATACCCGACATCACCAACCCAGTCAGTAATAAACAAAAATAGACGACAAACACATTTTTATTTGAAAAAACACTCCCCAAAACATTCCCTCTTTAACCAATTTATTAGAATGAAAAACAAATCCAGGTCTGGTGTAATCCAAGGGGTTGCCATGACGATCCACACTGTCCCAGTCAATGAAGAGCAGGATGTTCCCCATTGGCTGGGAGAGCAATGCAGTGACCTGAGCTAACATCAATGGGTCAGCCCAGGTCACTGCAGGGCATGACAAGTGCTGCTGTCAGCGAGGTACATTACCTGCGCTGATCTCCAGCACTGCCGACAGCCCCTGTCACTGAGGTCAATGACCGGCGCCTTCACATCAAGTATCGCGAGAGGTCCGTGACGTCTCGGGTGGGAAGCGAGAGGTGATGTGACAAGCGGCGGCCATGGAGGACAGTGACAGCGCTGAGGTCTGGATGGCGGGACTTCACCACCGCAGGTAAGCCGAGCGGGGGGGGGGAGGGGGGGTGCGTGTGTGAGAGTGTGTGTGTGTGTGTGTGTATATGTATGTGTACATGCCGCGGGCAGGAGGGGGCGGAGCGAGCTGAGCGGGAAGTGTGGGCTTCCTGCACGTAACTAAGATAAACATCGGGTTACTAACCAAGCGCTTTGCTTGGATACCCGATGTTTATCTTGGTTACCAGCTTCTGGCAGGCTGCCAGCGATGGCTCCTGCACACTGCAGCTGTAAAAAGCCCTGCTTTTTGCTGCTAGAACCGTTCTCGAACGTTTCTAGAACTACCGAGCTTTTGCAAAAAGCTCGAGTTCTAGTTCGATCTAGAACATGCCCCAAAATCACTCGAGCCGCGAACTGGAGAACCACGAACCACGAACCGCGCTCAACTCTAGTGAATACATCTGCAGGACATGAAGGGGAGAAAGACAGCCCTTTACTCAACAAAGACACATGAGATTCAGATAAGTCATGTTCAGACAAGTTAATTACCTTCAACTGCTGCTTGTCCCCAACATTGTCCTTGTTGAAGATATCATAGGCGCGCTTCCCTGGTTTATATTTATTCTTGGAGCGTGTATTCACCGTATGATTTTGTTCAGTAGACGTGCTACTACTTGCCACACTTGAGGCAAGGGACTGGACAGAAGAACTCCTAGCACGGTGAGACCCTTGTTCCATTGTTCTCATCTGCCATCGAAAAAATTTTTTATTTTCAAAATCCCCTACATCACGGAGATATTTCTTTTGTTTGTCAGCACTTATATCCTTCTCCCATTTCTCAAAATCTTTTTCAAGCAAAGCTAATAAATTTTGAAATACGTCATCACTCATTTCTCTCTTGAGGGTCATTTGGATGGCCTCAATTTCTTTTTCCATTGCATTTAGGGTCATTGAATTTTTTTCTATAATTATGCGAATAATAGGTTTTGGTATCCATAGTAGCCCTTATTGATATTTCATGCACATGTCACTTCATCTGGATGGCAAGGAGAAATTTTATGACATCTTTTGTATGCTGCTAGTCCTGCTATTATATTGATACTCTGCATATATCTCTTTTATTGGTGTGGGAATTTTTTGTCATATTGTTGTATAATAAAAATTAATTTTGATGTGAATTGGACGTTGTACTCTCCTCTTTTTGAGAAAATATATTTTCAATTTTTTCATGATGAATTGGTACAGACACAGGTACAAGATACAGTCTAGTACCAAGGAACAGACAGGACAGATGCAAGGAAAGAGATAAGACAGACACAGCAGACTCAGAACTGGTTGCATGAGGGACTGGTGCTGGAGACTGGCAGACCATAACAGACAGGCTGGACTGACACACAAGTTGTAGGATAGAATCCTAAAGACTTGCTCTGGTGCCTATCATCAGAGGGAGGGATTCTGAAATACCTGTGCCTGCCAGTGATAGGCTGGAGACACCTTTGCAAGGTGTGCAAGCTTACTTTCAAAGGGATAGGAAGTGTGCACGCCCCCTGGGCTAGAGAGCTGAATACCCTGTGTGGAATGCACAGGGCATGGGGCTTAGGCAGGAGCTGAGTATCGACACATAAGTGGGCATCCATGTGGGGGATGAGCCAGGGACTGCACTACATTGGAAGGCAAAGCAGGGGCACAGAGTACCACGAAACACATGGGTGTTGAGTCGACCACCACGCAACATGAGAATGGCCGTACGGGAGTGCTGGCGACCACGCGACACGTAGGGGGCCATGCAGGTAAGCAGAGGCCTGTGCAGTACGAGGATGGCCATGAAGGAGAAATCCCTGCTGGGGAGAGAAAAGTGCACAAATACCAGCACTAAGATGTGCTTGAGCGCCGGCATATTTAGACACAGGGAACCTGTTTATGAATATAGCACCATAACCATAACAAATATAGGAATCCATCATAAGAACCATCAATACTACAATTGTAGTAAACCACCACTAATGAAGATAAAATTAGGATTTCTTTCTTCCTTGTTAAAAAATGATGATGGAAGGAAACACATTGGCTTACATGTTTGTAATCCATTATGGGTTCCCTGGAACACAACAGCACACGGACCGCGTTAGCAAAAACTATAGTCGACATGGGAAGACAGATTCCTCCATCTTAAAAAGGCAGGGAGTACCTGTTATAGGTCTCCCACAACATGTGATCCAAAAGGTAACCAGCAGGCTAGCAGACATTAACCCCTGCTAGCCGGATCACTAATGAGCACACAGCTGGTCGACGCCCGAGACTGCTTGTGCCACTTAGAAGCACCAAAGAAAGCATAATGTGGAGTGTCAGAGTCCGTAGACTGAACACAGTCTAATTCTGCCATGACACTCAGTGAGTTTAGAGACAAACAATGTGTGACAGATCTTCTGCAGCACATCCCAACACAGTGTCTATATAAATAACAATGTAATTATAATGCCCCTGAATAAAAATATCTGCCCATGCTGTGCCCCTGAATTTATAATTGCCCCTTATTGTACTCCTCATGAAAAAATGACTCCCAAACTGTCCCCCAATGCTACTTGTCCTCTGCACTGTACTCTCCTACAAAATTTTGCCTTCACATCCTGCCATCTTTAATACCAATCACATAGTCCGTTATGTACTATGAGTGCCCCAACATCTATCTTAATATACTAAAGCCACACCATACCCCAATATGATTATACACACCAAAAAGTGCTCCTTATGAACTATGGCTTCCACATTATTCCCAATTCACCCTGTCTTTATCTACATTTGGTGCACCCCCACATGAAGAGGATTCTAATTAAATAAAACAAAATGTCTGAAAATATCAATTTAAAGCTCTTATTTTCTAGATTCTCACTGATTTGCAAAATACTGCATTATTTAATATTGCTAGTAAGTAGCCATTCCTCGTAACTGCAGTATTTGTCACTGTAGCTGCAATGTACCGTACATGAAATTATCATTTTCTGTATATTAACCAAGTCATTTCCCATCACAATTACTCAGTGCTTCCCTCACGGAAATTTATTGTCACAGCTACAAGTATGAATGATGTATTTTCCAAAAAAATTCTTTTAAATCCCTCACAATATTTTTGGTCTTCTTATTAACAAGCTGCAGGAAAAGGTACATGTAAAAAGGGGCTCAGATAAGAGAGGTCCAGCAATGATAAAGGGGAGCAGCGAATATTAATTATTGTCAGCTTTGACTACTAATAACTAATATCCAATACTAAAATAAAACCTTAACGATTTCCTATTGCTGTATAAATATTATAGTATATGTACCATATGTAAGTAAGAATGACGACTAAATGAGGCAAACCCGTGTACTAATGAAGAATATTTATTATACACAACAAAAGTAACTACCATCCTAATAAATATGCAGTAATTACACAATACTAATAATACACAATGAAACCCACAACTACCTAATAATATACTGTAGCGCCAAGGAATATGTGGTACTGGTGGCGGTTGCCCGGTTCTGTACCCTGGGCCCCTTTTGTAATGGGGGGTATTTACAGGGGAGTTTAGAGTTCTTGTCATGTGACACCACCTGCGGGTTGCGGTTAAGGATGGAGAACCCCCGATTCTAGATGTGGGTACTCCCAGGGCTGGTGGTAGTAGCATGATGGTAGGCCCTCCGCAGGTAGGGCTGTGCCTGGGAGATGTAACGGGAGCAATAATGGAGACCACACCAGGTTGTCTTTAACAGTCTCTACTCACTGTGGACCCAGGGGTTGCTGGTTCAGGTCCCTTGGAGGACCAGTGCCAATGTAGTGACCCAGGTTGCTCTGTCCCCGGCACTCTCAGTTGATTGGGTCCCCGTAGCGTGGAGCATTTGGGGGCCCCCACTGTCCCTTTGGGGTACAGTCTCCCTCTCTTGTACGGCAGGCAGTGCGGACCCTGTGGGGAGGTAAGTGTCCGAACCCTGTTCCTAGTTTACTGCTGATGCCCCCGGATTATTTTTGTTTGGTGAAGCCCGTGAAGGTGTCCTCACCGGGCAGGTATTTATCAAACCATTTGAAACAGATGCTTGACCTAGGGCCCTGTGCCCCATGCGTGCTCCGGTCCCAGCAGTATCTCCGGTACCCGTCCTGGCAATCTCTCTCCTGTGCCCCCGGGGTCACCGTTACACGGACCCAGCTCAGGCATGTCCGCACACCTCTTCTGTGTGCTACTCGACTCACTACTCACTAACGACTCTGACTGACCCCTCCCACCAGGCTGTCTATACACAGGGATTCGTCCCCATGGTGACCATCCCCTTTCATGGTTAACCCTCTATGCCCAGTGTGGAGTGGATAACTAGGATTTTGGTCGTGTTTTGATGGAATCGGCACTAGTACTCCAGGTCTCAGGGGGTAGGTCCTGCATCCCCAAGAAGATGCAGTTCCCTGTAGTGCCCTGAGGGTTTCAGGGGCGCTACATTCCCCCTTGGTTAAACACAGCACGTCCTCGGGCTGTAAGCAAGATAGAGTTTCATTTTAACCGCAAAGGGAAATGGTAAAAGTTAAATGGGTAACACACCTTATAACATTCTTCCACACAGTGGAGGCACTTTACTTAAACGTTGCAACAAACGAGCATCCCCCATCAACCCACCACTCAAAAAAGTCCTGGTTCCCCAGAACCCTTTGAGGAGGCAGGTCACCAGTCCCTTTGGTGACCAGGTCTGGGCCTTCTCTATCCCAGACCTTTCCTCCAACCTTCCTCTCCTTGGTGGTGGCATCAATGTCCTGATGGTGCAATCTGGGATTGCTCTGGAAGGCACACTGGGTGCAACTATATACAATAACACCAGTTTGTGTTGGCTGCTGCCAGTCCTGCAGCCGTGGTCCGTATTTAAATTAACTTTGTGAAACAGGTTAATCAGGTTACTTTTCCAGAATGATTCAAAATTTTCAAAACATTTTCAGATTATGTAAACTTTTCAGATTTATGCAGAGAAACAACAACCATAACATAACATCTCAACATTATTAACATTATTAACTGTATATTCCTCCTATTCTCTATATCTGAGTGGGGGTTGCCCGAAATTGCTACGAGTAGACCTACTCAACTCTGGTCCTTCATCTAACCCCTGTTGTATTCTGATGTCTAAAACTGGTATCTCCCTACTGTCTGCAGGTGGACTAGGCAATTGACTACGTGTTCTTAGTAAGCCTACCCGTGTATGGTTTGAGAGCTCTTCTGGAACTGCTTCCTCCGCAACTTGTGAAAATGTAAGGACTGGCACAATGATAGCTCCATTATGCTGGGGCCAGTTTTCTGGAAAATCTCCCAAGATAGTGTGGACCACTTTTTCTTCTTTTTCTCTGACTTGACGTGGATGTGGTACTTCTTCTCTTGGTTTCAGTAGTTCTGGACATTTCTTTAAGTGGTCATGTGAGACAGTAGAGGTTGTTCTTCCCTTATCCTTGCTGATTAGACAGGGTTTTTGGTTATCAAAGTTCAAAGGTAGTACAACATAAGGTTCCCTCTCCCACTGATCATCAAGTTTGTGAAGTCTTCTTTTCCTCTTGAGAACTGTCTCTCCAGGCGTGAGAGGATTAGCACCTGCTTTCTTGTTGAAGTCTTTTTCTTGTTTTTCTCGACTGCGGTTTAAGTTCTGCTCAACATAGTCTTGGATTATTCTATATTGGGCTCGGCGGTGGCAATCCCAGTCCTCATCTGGTGAGCTGTTTTCCGGTATTTCAACCTCCATCTTAATATCTACTGGTAGTCTCCCAGGTCTCGCTCTCATGAGATAGGCACTTTGTGGAACTTAATGGGATGTTGTTATACATATCCACCAAATCAGGTAACTTCTCAGGCCACAGGTTTCTCTCTTCAAGTGGCAGGGTTTTTAGCAGATTGATGACAAGGTGGTTCATCTTCTCGGACATCCCATTTGTTTGTGCATGGTAGGGTGTAGTACGTATCTTTTTACATCCGTACAGATGGCAGAATTCTCTGAAGATGTCAGCTTCAAAAGCGGGGCCTCTGTCTGTCAATACCTGTTCTGGGTATCCGTGAGTCCTGCAGAAATGAGCTTGGAAAGCTTTGGCTGCGGTGCTTGCTGTTAAGTCTTTGACAGGTACCACTACCAGTAATCTGGAGTAGTGATCCACCATTGTTAGAGCATAGGTGTAATCTGTTCTACTGGGTGTCAGCTTGACGTGATCCAGGGAAACGATTTCCAAAGGTTGCTTGGTGACTATGGGCTGTAGTAGTGCCTTTTGACAGTTACCATCCTGTCTTCTCATGGACCACAACTTCTGCACCATTCTTCTATGGTGGCTCTCATCTCAACCCAATAGAACCAATCACGCAGCAAGGCTTCAAGTTTCTTCCAGCCAAAGTGTCCTGCTCAATCATGGTACGCTTCTAGAACTACTGGAACATGGTTTTTTGGTATCACTATCTGACAGACCCTCTCATGTGTCTTAGGATTAGTGAGGATTCAGCACAGTTTTCCTTAATGAAGATACAATCGACCTCTGTCCTTCCACAACTTCTGAGTCTCTGGTGGAGCTTCCGCACCCAGATGTGAGTTTGGTTGGACGATCAGCTCTTTGATCAACTTGATCGCAGGATCATTGTCTTGTACTTCTTTCCACTCGTGGGGAAGCAAGGGATCTAGTGTGGTTTCTTGCCGCATGCTGTAAAGTTGATGGTCTCCTAAGTCACTAGGGCGGTGAAAAGCTGGTAACTCGATTTCCTCTAGTTCATTTTCATCTGTCCCTTCATCAGACAGGTGAGGCATCCTGGATAAAGCGTCCGCTTTGGCATTCTTATGACCAGCTCTGTATTTGATGGTGAAGTTGTAGTTCGCCAGTCTTGCAACCCAGCGTTGCTCCAGCGCACCTAGCTTTGCGGATGGGTCAGAGCAGTGGCGTACCGTAAATAGAGGCAGGCCACGCGACTGCTATAGGGCCCTTGAGCTGGAGGGGCCCGTTGCTGGAGCTGATACTGCGGGCAGCCTCCCCCGGGCCCCTCCAGCTTACGGGCCCCGTAGCAGTCGCGTGGCTTGCCTCTATTGACGGTACGCAAGATCGCACTTTCAAATGTATCAGCATCACAGATTCCGATACAGTTGAAAGTGACGATGATACAGAGCGCAGCACTCCCTCTCATCATTGTCCCGCTGTGCTCTGACAGTTCTTCAACACAGCGGTGACGTTACTAGTAAGCACCAGCCGTCACTGTGTTAAACTACTAGGCAGAGCACAGACATCTGGTGAAGTAGGAGCAGCGGTGGGGGACCGAGGTGAGGTGAGTATGCAGGAACAGCGGGGTATCCACTGGAAGGCTTTGGGTCCTCAGTGGGGCCCCCCGTGCTTGATATAGAGCTGGTTAACCAGGGAACGGAACGTCGTAGACTATGTTTTGATAGGAAAATGTAACCCCGCGCTTTAGATACTCTCCAAAAAACATGCCTTCATTAAAGTAAGTGGAGCCTGGAACTACAGGTTATTAGTAGGAGCTGTGATTGGTTGCTATAGGAACAAAAGACATTCATAGTACAGGAAGCTTATATGTGAGGTAATAAGATGTCGGTGGGGAGACGGATAGAGACAGACGAGGAAAGAGACAGACTGGGAAGGAGACAGACGAGGAAAGAGACAGACCTGGAAAGAGACAGACTTGGAAAGAGACAGACTTGGAAAGAGACAGACCTGGAAAGAGACAGTCGGAGCACATTACTTGGCCAATTTAGTTAAATCTGTGTGGAATATCTGTGGTGTTGAAATATATGTTGTGAAATGCTTCTATTAGCTTAGTTTTTGCCTTTTAATAATTACATTTCTATCTATTTGTTTTGTGGTTTTTGTGTGCAGAATACATTTTTCTAAAACATTATATTTTGTTAACAACAGTTATTAACCCGGGCAAAGCCGGGTTTAAGATGATATGTAGTGTGTGTGTATATATGCTATCTAATATATAAAGCTGAATATGTGTATGTATGTATGTGTGTGTGTGTGTGTGTATGTATATGTGTATGTGTGTGTATGTCCGGGATTGGCATCTGCACCGTCGCAGCACAGGCACAAAATTTTGCACACTCACGCGTCTGGACCCCGAGCGCGTCATAGGCTATGCTGTGTGGCGAAATTTTAACCCCGCGTGATACAATTTACCAATCAATGTTGCCCCTATCTACATAATGGGGAAAAAGTGAAACGAAAAGTGTATCCGCACCATCGCATTTACAATCACGAAATTTTGCACAGACACCTCATGTGACCCATGTAACACCTGAAAAAAGACAGACGGGGAAAGAGAGACCTGTAATGAGACAGACGGAGTACATTACTTGGCCAATTTAGTTAAATCTGTGTGGAATATCTGTGGTGTTGAAATATATGTTGTGAAATGCTTCTATTAGCTTAGTTTTTGCCTTTTAATAATTACATTTCTATCTATTTGTTTTGTGGTTTTTGTGTGCAGAATACATTTTTGTTAATACATTCTATTTTGTTAACAAGTTATTAACCCGGGCGAAGCTGGGTAGTACAGCTAGTCTAATATATAAAGCTGAGTGTGTGTGTGTGTGTGTGTGTACAGTCATGGCCAAAAGTTTTGAGAATGACACCAAAATTATATTTTCACATGATCTGTTGCCCTCTGGTTTTTAATTGTGTTTGTCTGATGTTTACATCACATACAGAAATATAATTGCAATCATATTATGAGTACCAAAATGTTATATTGACAGTTAGAATGAGTTAATGCAGCAAGTCAATATTTGCAGTGTTGACCCTTCTTCTTCAGGACCTCTGCAATTCTCCCTGGCCTGCTCTCAATCAACTTCTGGATGAAATCCTGACTGATAGCTGTCCATTCTTGCATAAGCAATGCTTGCATTTTGCCAGAATTTGTTGGTTTTTGTTTGTCCACCCGTCTCTTGATGATTGCCCACAAGTTCTCAATGGGATTAAGATCTGGGGAGTTTCCAGGCCATGGACCCAAAATCTCTATGTTTTGTTCCATGAGCCATTTAGTGATCACCTTTGCTTTATGGCAAGGTTCTCCATCATGCTGGAAAAGGCATTGTTGGGCGCCAAACTGTTCTTGGACAGTTGGGAGAAGTTGCTCTTGGAGGACATTCTGGTACCATTCTTTATTCATGGCTGTGTTTTTAGGCAAGACTGTGAGTGAGCCGATTCCCTTTGCTGAGAAGCAACCCCACACATGAATCGTTTCAGGATGCTAAACAGTTGGCATGAGACAAGACTGGTGGTAGCGCTCACCTCTTCTTCTCCTAATAAGCTGTTTTCCAGATGTCCCAAACAATCAAAAAGGGGATTCATCTGAGAAAATGACTTTACCCCAGTCCTCAGCAGTCCACTCCCTGTACCTTTTGCAGAATATCAGTCGGTCCCTGATGTTTTTTCTGGAGAGAAGTGGCTTCTTTGCTGCCCTCCTTGAAACCAGGCCTTGCTCAAAGAGTCTTTGCCTCACAGTGCGTGCAGAAGCACTCACACCAGCCTGCTGCCATTGCTGAGTTAGCTCGGCACTGCTGTTAGTCCGATCCCGCAGCTGAAACAGTTTTAAGATACGGGCCTGGTGTTGCTGGTCCTTCTTGGGCACCCTGGAGCCTTTTTGGCAACAATGGAAGCTCTCTCCTTGAAGTTCTTGATGATGCGATAGATTGTTGACTGAGGTGCAATCTTTGTAGCTGCGATACTCTTCCCATTTTTGTGCAGAGCAATGATGGCTTCACGTTTTTCTTTAGAGATAACCATGGTTAACTGAAGAGAATCAATGATACCAAGCACCAGCCTCCTTTTAAAGTGTCCAGTGGTGTCATTCTTACTTAATCATGACTGATTGATCGCCAACCCTGTCTCATCAACACCCACACCTGTGTTAATGGAACAATCACTAAAACAATGTTAGCTGCTCCTTTTAAGGCAGGAATGCAATGATGTTGAAATGTGTTTTGGGGGTTAAAGTTCATTTTCTTAGCCAATATTGACTTTGCAAGTAATTGCTGTTAAGCTGATCACTCTTTATGACACTCTGGAGTATATGAAAAGTGCCATTAGAAAACCTTAAGCAGTAGACTTTGTAAAAATTATTATTATTTGTAGCATTCTCAAAACTTTTGGCCATGACGGTATGTATGTGTTTATGTCCGGGATTGGCATCTGAACCGTCGCAGCTACAGCCACAAAATTTTGCACACTCACACGTCTGGACCCCGAGAGCGTCATAGGCCATGCTGTGAGGTGAAATTTTAACCCCGCACGTTCCAATTTACCAATCAATTTTGCCCCTATCTACATAATGGGGAAAAAGTGAAACGAAAAGTGTATCCGCACCGTCGCATTTACAATCACAAAATTTTGCACAGACACCTCATGTGACCCAGGGAACATCGTAGACTATGTTTTGCCAGGAAAATTTAACCCCGCACTTTACAGTTACTCTCCAAAAACCATGCCTTCATTAAAGTAAATGGAGCCTGGAACTACAGGTTATTAATAGGCAATAAGAAGTCGGTGGATAGATGGATAGAGAGAGACAGAGACAGAAAAAGACAGACAGAGAGAGAGACAGACAGGGAAAGAGACAGAGAGATAGAGACAGACACTGAAAGAGACAGACAGAGACAAACGGTGAAAGAGACAGATAGAGACAGACGGTGAAAAAGACAGACAGAGACAGACCTGGAAAGAGACAGACCTGGAAAGAGACAGATGGGGAAAGAGACAGACAGACATGCAGACAGGGACAGAGACAGGCAGAAAGGGAAGGAGGAGACAGCCAGAGAGACAGACAAAGATAGATGGGGAAAGACACAGACCTTGACAGAGACAGACGGGGAAAGAGACAGAGAAATAGAGACATATAAAGACAGGCAGACAGGGAAAGAGACAGACAGGAAAAGACACAGACAAAGAGACGAGCAGACAGACGGGGAAAGAGACAGACATGAGAAAGAGACAGACCTGGAAAGAGACAGATGGGGAAAGAAACAGAGAGATAGAGACAGACAAAGAAAGAGACAGACAGAGACAGGCAGACGGGGAAAGAGACAGATGGAGAAAGAGACAGACGGGGAAAGAGACAGATGGGGAAAGAGACAGATGGGGAAAGAGACAGATGGGTAAAGAGGCAGATGGGGAAAGAGGTAGATGGGGAAAGAGACAGACGGGGAAAGAGACAGACGAGGAAAGAGGCAGACGAGGAAAGAGGCAGACGGGGAAAGAGGAAGACGGGGAAAGAGGAAGACGAGGAAAGAGGCAGACCTGGAAAGAGACAGACCTGGAAAGAGACAGACCTGGAAAGAGACAGACCTGGAAAGAGGCAGAACTGGAAAGAGAAAGACCTGGAAAGAGAAAGACGGGGAAAGAGACAGACAGAGACAGACGGGGAAAGAGAAAGATCTGGAAAGAGACAGATGGGGAAAGAAACAGAGAGATAGAGACAGACAAAGAAAGAGACAGACAGAGACAGGCAGACAGGGAAAGAGACAGACGGAGAAAGAGACAGACGGGGAAAATGACAGATGGGGAAAGAGACAGATGGGGAAGAGACAGACGGGGAAAGAGACAGACAGCGAAAGAGACAGACGGAGAAAGAGACAGATGGGGAAAGAGACAGATGGGGAAAGAGGCAGATGGGGAAAGAGGCAGACGAGGAAAGAGGCAGATGGGGAAAGAGACAGACGGGGAAAGAGACAGATGGGGAAAGAGGCAGACGAGGAAAGAGGCAGACGAGGAAAGAGACAGACGAGGAAAGAGGCAGACCTGGAAAGAGGCAGACCTGGAAAGAGGCAGACCTGGAAAGAGACAGACCTGGAAAGAGACAGACCTGGAAAGAGACAGATGGGGAAAGAGACAGACAGAGACAGACGGGGAAAGAGACAGATAGAGACAGACGGTGAAAAAGACAGACAGAGACAGACCTGGAAAGAGACAGACCTGGAAGAGACAGACAGACATGCAGACAGGGACAGAGACAGGCAGACAGGGAAGGAGGAGACAGCCAGAGAGACAGACAAAGATAGATGGGGAAAGACACAGACCTTGACAGAGACAGACGGGGAAAGAGACAGAGAAATAGAGACATACAAAGACAGGCAGACAGGGAAAGAGACAGACAGGAAAAGACACAGACAAAGAGACGAGCAGACAGACGGGGAAAGAGACAGATCTGGAAAGAGACAGACCTGGAAAGAGACCGACCTGGAAAGAGACATACGAAGCACATTACTTGGCCAATTTAGTTAAATCTGTGTGGAATATCTGTGGTGTTGAAATATATGTTGTGAAATGCTTCTATTAGCTTAGTTTTTGCCTTTTAATAATAACATTTCTATCTATTTGTTTTGTGGTTTTTGTGTGCAGAATAAATTTTTGTTAATACATTCTATTTTGTTAACAAGTTATTAACCCGGGCGAAGCTGGGTAGTACAGCTAGTGTAATATATAAAGCTGAATGTGTATGTGTGTGTGTGTGTGCGTGTGTGCGTGTGTGTGTATGTCCGGGATTGGCATCTGCACCGTCGTAGCTACAGCCACAAAATTTTGCACACTCACACGACTGGACCCCGAGAGCGTCATAGGCCATGTTGTGAGGCGAAATTTTAACCCCGCGCATTCCAATTTACCAATCAATTTTGCCCCTATCTACATAATGGGGAAAAAGTGAAACGAAAAGTGTATCCGCACCGTCGCATTTACAATCACAAAATTTTGCACAGACACCTCATGTGACCCAGGGAACGTCGTAGACTATGTTTTGACAGGAAAATTTAACCCCGCGCTTTACAGTTACTCTCCAAAAAACATGCCTTCATTAAAGTAAATGGATCCTGGAACTACAGGTTATTAATAGGAGCTGTGAGTGGTTGCTATAGGAACAAAAGACATTCATAGTATAAGAAGCTTATATGTGAGGTAATAAGATGTCGGTGGGGAGATGGATAGAGAGAGACAGAGAGAGACAGACAGAGAGAGAGACAGACAGGAAAGAGACAGACAGAGACAAACGGTGAAAGAGACAGACAGATTCAGACAGTGAAAAAGACAGACAGAGACAGACCTGGAAAGAGACAGACCTGGAAAGAGACAGATGGGGAAAGAGACAGACAGACATGCAGACAGGGACAGAGACAGGCAGACAGGGAAGGAGGAGACAGCCAGAGAGACAGACAAAGATAGATGGGGAAAGACACAGACCTTGACAGAGACAGACGTTGAAAGAGACAGAGAAATAGAGACAGACAAAGACAGGCAGACAGGGAAAGAGACAGACAGGAAAAGACAGACAATGAGACGAGCAGACAGATGGGGAAAGAGACAGACATGGGAAAGAGACAGGCATGGAAAGAGACAGATGGGGAAAGAAACAGAGAGATAGAGACAGACAAAGAAAGAGACAGACAGAGACAGGCAGACAGGGAAAGAGACAGATGGAAAAAGAGACAGACGGGGAAAGAGACAGTTGGGGAAAGAGACAGATGGGGAAAGAGATAGACAGAGACAGATGGGGAAAGAGACAGATGGGGAAAGAGATAGATGGGGAAAGAGACAGACGGGGAAAGAGACAGATGGGGAAAGAGGCAGATGAGGAAAGAGGCAGACGAGGAAAGAGGCAGACAAGGAAAGAGGCAGACGAGGAAAGAGGAAGATGAGGAAAGAGGCAGACGAGGAAAGAGGCAGACCTGGAAAGAGACAGACCTGGAAAGAGACAGACCTGGAAAGAGGCAAAACTGGAAAGAGAAAGACCTGGAAAGAGAAAGACGGGGAAAGAGACAGACAGAGACAGATGGGGAAAGAGAAAGATCTGGAAAGAGACAGATGGGGAAAGAAACAGAGAGATAGAGACAGACAAAGAAAGAGACAGACAGAGACAGGCAGACAGGGAAAGAGACAGACGGAGAAAGAGACAGACGGGGAAAATGACAAATGGGGAAAGCGACAGATGGGGAAAGAGACAGACGGGGAAAGAGACAGACAGCGAAAGAGACAGACGGGGAATGAGACAGATGGGGAAAGAGACAGATGGGGAAAGAGGCAGATGGGGAAAGAGGCAGACGAGGAAAGAGGCAGATGGGGAAAGAGACAGACGGGGAAAGAGACAGATGGGGAAAGAGGCAGACGAGGAAAGAGGCAGACGAGGAAAGAGGCAGACCTGGAAAGAGGCAGACCTGGAAAGAGGCAGACCTGGAAAGAGACAGACCTGGAAAGAGACAGACCTGGAAAGAGACAGATGGGGAAAGAGACAGACAGAGACAGACGGGGAAAGAGACAGATAGAGACAGACGGTGAAAAAGACAGACAGAGACAGACCTGGAAAGAGACAGACCTGGAAAGAGACAGATGGGGAAAGAGACAGACAGACATGCAGACAGGGACAGAGACAGGCAGACAGGGAAGGAGGAGACAGCCAGAGAGACAGACAAAGATAGATGGGGAAAGACACAGACCTTGACAGAGACAGACGGGGAAAGAGACAGAGAAATAGAGACATACAAAGACAGGCAGACAGGGAAAGAGACAGACAGGAAAAGACACAGACAAAGAGACGAGCAGACAGACGGGGAAAGAGACAGATCTGGAAAGAGACAGACCTGGAAAGAGACCGACCTGGAAAGAGACATACGAAGCACATTACTTGGCCAATTTAGTTAAATCTGTGTGGAATATCTGTGGTGTTGAAATATATGTTGTGAAATGCTTCTATTAGCTTAGTTTTTGCCTTTTAATAATAACATTTCTATCTATTTGTTTTGTGGTTTTTGTGTGCAGAATAAATTTTTGTTAATACATTCTATTTTGTTAACAAGTTATTAACCCGGGCGAAGCTGGGTAGTACAGCTAGTGTAATATATAAAGCTGAATGTGTATGTGTGTGTGTGTGCGTGTGTGCGTGTGTGGGTATGTCCGGGATTGGCATCTGCACCGTCGTAGCTACAGCCACAAAATTTTGCACACTCACACGACTGGACCCCGAGAGCGTCATAGGCCATGTTGTGAGGCGAAATTTTAACCCCGCGCATTCCAATTTACCAATCAATTTTGCCCCTATCTACATAATGGGGAAAAAGTGAAACGAAAAGTGTATCTGCACCGTCGCATTTACAATCACAAAATTTTGCACAGACACCTCATGTGACCCAGGGAACGTCGTAGACTATGTTTTGACAGGAAAATTTAACCCCGCGCTTTACAGTTACTCTCCAAAAAACATGCCTTCATTAAAGTAAATGGATCCTGGAACTACAGGTTATTAATAGGAGCTGTGAGTGGTTGCTATAGGAACAAAAGACATTCATAGTATAAGAAGCTTATATGTGAGGTAATAAGATGTCGGCGGGGAGATGGATAGAGAGAGACAGAGAGAGACAGACAGAGAGAGAGACAGACAGGAAAGAGACAGACAGAGACAAACGGTGAAAGAGACAGACAGATTCAGACAGTGAAAAAGACAGACAGAGACAGACCTGGAAAGAGACAGACCTGGAAAGAGACAGATGGGGAAAGAGACAGACCGACATGCAGACAGGGACAGAGACAGGCAGACAGGGAAGGAGGAGACAGCCAGAGAGACAGACAAAGATAGATGGGGAAAGACACAGACCTTGACAGAGACAGACGTTGAAAGAGACAGAGAAATAGAGACAGACAAAGACAGGCAGACAGGGAAAGAGACAGACAGGAAAAGACAGACAATGAGACGAGCAGACAGATGGGGAAAGATACAGACATGGGAAAGAGACAGGCATGGAAAGAGACAGATGGGGAAAGAAACAGAGAGATAGAGACAGACAAAGAAAGAGACAGACAGAGACAGGCAGACAGGGAAAGAGACAGATGGAAAAAGAGACAGACGGGGAAAGAGACAGTTGGGGAAAGAGACAGATGAGGAAAGAGATAGACAGAGACAGATGGGGAAAGAGACAGATGGGGAAAGAGATAGATGGGGAAAGAGACAGACGGGGAAAGAGACAGATGGGGAAAGAGGCAGATGAGGAAAGAGGCAGACGAGGAAAGAGGCAGACAAGGAAAGAGGCAGACGAGGAAAGAGGAAGACGAGGAAAGAGGCAGACGAGGAAAGAGGCAGACCTGGAAAGAGACAGACCTGGAAAGAGACATACGAAGCACATTACTTTGCCTATTTAGTTAAATCTGTGTGGAATATCTGTGGTGTTGAAATATATGTTGTGAAATGCTTCTATTAGCTTAGTTTTTGCCTTTTAATAATAACATTTCTATTTATTTGTTTTGTGGTTTTTGTGTGCAGAATAAATTTTTGTTAATAATGGGCAGCACGGTGGCTCAGTGGTTAGCACTGCAGTCTTGCAGCGCTGGGATCCTGGGTTCAATTCCCACCAAGGGCACCATTTGCAAGGAGTTTGTATGTTCTCCCCGTGTTTGCGTGGGTTTTCTCTGGGTACTCCGGTTTCCTCCCACACTCCAAAAGCATACAGTTAGGGACCTTAGATTGTGAGCCCCTATGGGGACAGTGTTGCCAATATATGTATAGTGCTATGGAATTAATAGCGCTATATAAATGAATAAATTATTATTAATACATTCTATTTTGTTAACAAGTTAGGTGTGTATATATATATATGTGTGTGCGTGTATATATAGTTGTGTATATATATGTGTGCGTATATGTATATATAGATATATAAAATTTATGTGTGTGTGTGTGTGTATATGTGTGTGTGTATATATATATATATATATGTATATATATATGAGTGTGTGTATATGCATCTGTGTGTGTGTGTGTGGGTATGTATATATATATATATAGAGAGAGAGAGAGCAAGTGTGTATATATATATATATATATATATATAGTATATGAGTGTAGACGTGTGTATATAATATATATGAGTGTGTGTATATACATACTATATATATATATGTGAAGCCCCTCCAGTGTTGTGTCGGTGCATTACCTTCAGGGACTCCACGCAGCTGGATCCTGTCACAGGTAGGAGATCTTCTATTTAGGATTGTCGTGACGCCACTCTCAGAATTGCGGTCAGTGGAGACCGCCACTGCAGATTAAGGGAGGCCTGGGGCTGATGGTGGGTGCAGTCAGTTGTAGTAGCCTCCTGAGAGTGAGGCAAGCCCCAGGACCCTGTGTAGGTGTGTAGAACCACAAGGCGCAGAATAACTCAACACAAGCAGAATGTCTTTCAGGGGTTTTACTCACTGTTGATGGCAGGGTGAGTAACCCGGGCGTAGCTGGGATGAACCAGGCTGGAACCAGGTATCCTTCAGGCTGACTGATGAGGGTGGCTACCGACTCGCCTTCCTTAGCCCTTCTGTGGTTTGTGGTAACCCCGACTTTTAGTCCCTATGGGGGTCACCCAGGGAAGTAACTGCTCCCCTCGTTTGTTTGCCGTTTGCTTGTCGCCTGGACCAGATCACTCCAGCTGCTTGCCTCCTGTGAACTATGGGCCCTAACTGTGGCTACGTGGCTGCGGCCTTTGGGGTGTTGTGGCGTGGGCTTTGAGGGCCCCACACCGGCAGGTTTAGCAAGGAAAGGTGGATCTATCCCCGCACCGGGATCTGCCGCCCGTTTGGGCCTGGTACTCCCTGACAGTCTCCGTACTTTCCACTACGCGGCTCTCTCTCCAGCTGTGTGTGGAGTTCGGGCAGCACTACCAGGTGACCGTTCTCCCCCGTCGGTAGTCACTGCGCGGACGCTGTTAGACTGCAACAGCCCCAGGGGTCTGCTCCTGACGTCTGCTCTCCCTGGACTGCACACTAAACTGACTCACTACTCCTCCTCTCCTGTTCTTGCCTACGCCACCTAGCAACCAGGCTCTCTACCACACCCCTTGAGTGGAGATGGAGGCTTTGCTCAGGCTTCGCCCCCTCCTGGGATCCCCAGGGGTCCTCCCAAAGGTACATGTGTGAGACCTGATCACTATGCGCCTGTGTAGTCACACCTCGGTCAGCCTTCTGGATTACCTGTATTGTACTGTCCCCAGCATGGGTGCAGTACTCAGTGGTGCCTGACCAGGTCAGGGGCGCCACATTCCCCCTTAGTTATCACCAGCACGTCCTCGGGCTGCAAGACAACAGTTTAAAATGCATAAAACATTAAAACATGGTAAAACGTTTTAAAACCACCAGGTACCATACATCACCACCCTCCACCCACAAGTCCGTTAACCCACCCTAAACCCCTTTCAGGAGGCAGGTCACCGGTTTCTTTTGGTAACCAGGTCTGGGCCATCCGTTTCCCCAGACCTTTCCTCCAATCTGCCTCTCCCGTTGGCCGCGCCTTCAGCCACTTCTGGCAGGATGTAGAGGCGGCTTTCATGGTCTAGTGGTCTTCAGGGCATACCTGGCCTGGTGAAGCCGCGCCTTCAGCCTCTTCTGGCAGGATGTAGAGGCGGCCTCCACAGTTGGTGCTGGCCAGGTACCCTCTTTGTGGTGGAGAGCCAGGCCCCATAAACAGGCATGCTCCCTGGTTGCAGGCGAGCCAAGGCCCCATAAACAGACGTGCTCCCTGGTTGCAGGCGAGCCAAGCCCCTAAACAGGCTGGCTCTGGTGGTGGTACCTCTGGGGTAACTATTTACACTGCGAGAGTTTGTGGCTATAGCCAGTTCATAGCCTTAAGGTTCATGGGTTTCTCACATTAGTTCATGTGGGCGCATTTCTTAAACATTAACGTTGCAAACTTTTCAAAACTTGTCAAACTGGTAACTTCTGTACTTCTTTCTTTACTTTACATAGATTCCTCCTCACCAGGGCTTGGGCCTGTAGGGCTGCGGCACCTGTTGCTTTCTCCATCTCTGTCTTTTCCTTCTTCTTCTGTATCTGTTTCTTTTTCTGTATCTGTTTCTTTTTCTGTTGAGACAGCAGGTTCACTGTAGGGATTTCTGGAACATGGTGTAACATCCAATGCATACCATCTTCTTTCTCCTTGGTGCATGGTGAATTCCACTGAATCTCCTGTCCGTAGATTCCTTCCTGGATGTCCTCTGGGCAAATGGGCTCTAACGTCTCTTCTGTTAACAAAGATGCCTTCCTTCATACCAGGAGCTACTATGAAGCCATATCCTGATTTCAAGCTGAAGTCTTCTACTACACCACGACAAAGTGGACCTCTAACCTGGGATTTGGCCCTTCTCAGGAACCGTTTCTCTTCCAAGTCTCTGGCCATGACTTCGTCTTTCTGCTCTGGAGACTGCGGTGCAGGGGAAAACCTTGTTCTGCTACGGCGCCGTGTCCTACGGGCTGGGTTCTGCTGGGTTGCGGCTTCACTGTTTGCAGGCTCCCAGGTGAGGTACCTGGACAGATCTTCTTCAGCAGAGGGTGTCGGGCTCTCTTCATCCCAGCGGGAATACGGCAGCATCTCTGGCTCTTGGACTGGTGCTGCATCCACTGCTGATGGCTCTGGGCATGGATCCACTGCTGATGGCTCCGGGGTCAGCTCCTCAGCTTCCTGGCCTCCTCTCCCCCTTAGTTCTTCGGAGCACTCCTGTTGTGGCAGCGCCGGGGATGGGTGGTCATCAGCAGGCCCGGGCGGGGGACTCTTTGGCGTGGTTGCTGCAGAAGTCGCCTTGGGGGTGTGCGGAGGGAGCAGATACCGATCCACCATCTCCTGTGGGAACTGGGCCTCTAGGTCAGCCTTCAGCTTCCAGTATTCGGGGTCCTCTCCTATCAGGGACTTCCTAGCAGGGACTTCCTTAGACTGGGGAGCGGTGTCTGCTCTGGCCTTGCAGGCCGGGGTAAACAGAGGTACATTCTTGTCTTGGCGGGCCGCGCCTGACATGGCGGCGGCCTGGTCTTGGCGGGCCGCGCCTGACGTGGCGGCGGCCTGGTCTTGGCGGGCCGCGCCCTGCATGGCGGCGGCCTGGTCTTGGCGGGCCGCGCCTGACATGGCGGCGGCCTGGTCTTGGCGGGCCGCGCCTGACATGGCGGCGGCCTGGATCAGCGTTGCTGTCGCAGTCTCACTCAGGGTCGCAGCTGGAGTCTTAGCGGGCATCGCTACTGTAGCCGGTTCTTGGCGGGCCGGGCAGGGCATCGCTGCGGCGGCCTGAATTGGCGTCGCAGCTACGATGGGATCTGTGCAGGCTGGGCTGGGCGTCGCTGCAGCGATCGAAGCTTGGCGGGCCGCACCTGGCGTGGCTGCGGCCTGGTTCAGCACCTCGCCTGCGGCGTGGATGAGCGTCGCTGCTGCGGTGGGGTCTTGGCGGGCCGGGCCTAGCAAGGCGGCGGCCTGGGTCAGCGTCACACCCGCGGCATGGATGAGGGTCGCGGTGGCAGCCGGATCTTTGCGGGCCGGGCAAGGCATCGCTGCGGCGGCCTGGGCTTGGCGGGCCGGGCAGGGCATCGCTGCTGCGGCCTGGTCCAGCGTCGCCGCGCCGGGCGCCTCTTCAGGGACCGCGGGCGTGGCAGCAGGGGTCGGGGCACTCGCGCTGGCAGGGGCAACACTGGACTCACCCATCGGTGGCACCATCGGGGTCTGAGTCGTCGCCGCTCGGTCTGGCACTCGTCGCGCAGCTTTTTCCTCATAGGCCTGCACCGCGGCAGCCATCTCCAGAAGCGCCGTGCGTTCCTCGCTGATCTGTCGTATGACCCTGGCCTCCAGTTGGTCGCAGAACTGGGCAAGCTCTTGATACCACCAGGCAGCGGAGCCTGGCTCTGGGTCTCTGCATCCAGACGCCATTTCCTCTGCGTCTTCTTCTGCACGATTTCCCAGCAGTGGACTCGTCGCTGCCTCCAGTAGCAGGCTCTTCAGTTTCTGCTCTGCCTCTTCCAGCAGCAGGCTTCTGGCTCCCTTTCTGTCCCGACGTCTCTGAACGCCTCCGCTCTCTTCACTTGCGAGGTCAGGACTCTGCAGGGGATCTCTGGGTAGCCACACCTCTTCGTGGGCGGTAACTTCTCCCAGCGCGGGCTGCTGTTGTTTTTCAGCGCGCTTTTCATGGTGGCAATATGGCGGCGCTTCCAATTTTTCAAGCGGACCGCCCAGGCACATGGTCACCTGTCTGAACAGGTCTAGTCCTTATCCTGTTCGTGACGCCAGATGTGAAGCCCCTCCAGTGTTGTGTCGGTGCATTACCTTCAGGGACTCCACGCAGCTGGATCCTGTCACAGGTAGGAGATCTTCTATTTAGGATTGTCGTGACGCCACTCTCAGAATTGCGGTCAGTGGAGACCGCCACTGCAGATTAAGGGAGGCCTGGGGCTGATGGTGGGTGCAGTCAGTTGTAGTAGCCTCCTGAGAGTGAGGCAAGCCCCAGGACCCTGTGTAGGTGTGTAGAACCACAAGGCGCAGAATAACTCAACACAAGCAGAATGTCTTTCAGGGGTTTTACTCACTGTTGATGGCAGGGTGAGTAACCCGGGCGTAGCTGGGATGAACCAGGCTGGAACCAGGTATCCTTCAGGCTGACTGATGAGGGTGGCTACCGACTCGCCTTCCTTAGCCCTTCTGTGGTTTGTGGTAACCCCGACTTTTAGTCCCTATGGGGGTCACCCAGGGAAGTAACTGCTCCCCTCGTTTGTTTGCCGTTTGCTTGTCGCCTGGACCAGATCACTCCAGCTGCTTGCCTCCTGTGAACTATGGGCCCTAACTGTGGCTACGTGGCTGCGGCCTTTGGGGTGTTGTGGCGTGGGCTTTGAGGGCCCCACACCGGCAGGTTTAGCAAGGAAAGGTGGATCTATCCCCGCACCGGGATCTGCCGCCCGTTTGGGCCTGGTACTCCCTGACAGTCTCCGTACTTTCCACTACGCGGCTCTCTCTCCAGCTGTGTGTGGAGTTCGGGCAGCACTACCAGGTGACCGTTCTCCCCCGTCGGTAGTCACTGCGCGGACGCTGTTAGACTGCAACAGCCCCAGGGGTCTGCTCCTGACGTCTGCTCTCCCTGGACTGCACACTAAACTGACTCACTACTCCTCCTCTCCTGTTCTTGCCTACGCCACCTAGCAACCAGGCTCTCTACCACACCCCTTGAGTGGAGATGGAGGCTTTGCTCAGGCTTCGCCCCCTCCTGGGATCCCCAGGGGTCCTCCCAAAGGTACATGTGTGAGACCTGATCACTATGCGCCTGTGTAGTCACACCTCGGTCAGCCTTCTGGATTACCTGTATTGTACTGTCCCCAGCATGGGTGCAGTACTCAGTGGTGCCTGACCAGGTCAGGGGCGCCACATATATATATGTGTGTGTGTGCATGCGAGTCTGTGCATATGTGGGTGTATATACAGTATATGAGTGTGTATATGCATGTGTGTGTATATACATATTATACATGAGTGTATGTGATGTGTATATATATATCATTTATGAGCGTGTGTATATATGTGTGCGTGTATATATATATATGAGTGTGCATATGTATGTATGAGTGTATATGCATGTGTGTGTGTATATATATGTGAGTGTGTGTGTATATATATATATATATATATATATATATATATATTATATATATGAGTGTGTGTGTATATTTGTCTGTTTTTGACTTTTTTTTTGTATGAATGAGTATGTATCTGTGTACATGTGTGTATGTGTATGCCTTTGTGTTTATGTATTTGTGCTTGTCTGTGCATGTGAATGTCTGTATTCTGTGTGCATGTATGTGCCTATGTTTGTGTGTCAACATACATATACACCGCATACACTCCCCATACACACACCACATACAGTGTGTGCAGGCTTGTGCCTGTGTCTTCATATGTGTTCGTGTTTTTGCATGTGTTTGCCCTTCTGCATGTCTGCATATGTTTGTCTGTATCCGTGTGCGTGCAAGTGACTGGCTGCGTTCTTGTGCATGTCTGTGTGTGTGTGCGCCTGTTATGTATGTGTGTATGTGTGCGTTCATGTGCGTGTCTATGTGAATATGTGCATGTGTGTCTATGTGCACCTGTCTGCATGTATGTAAATTTGTCTGCATGTGTGCATATCTGCGTGCCTGCCTATGTGTACGTGTGCCTGTTTGTGTGTGTGTCAGCATGTCTGTACATTTGTCTGTGTGTTTACGTATATGAGCGTATATGTGTGTATGTGCGCATTTCTGTGTCTGCATATGCGTGTCTGTGTGAATGTATTTGTGTGTTTATGCGTGTGTGTTTAAGTATGTATGTGTGTGTGTGCTTGTCTGCATGAGTGTTCATGTCTGTGTGCATTTGTATGCATGTGTCTGTGTGCCTGTCTGCATGCATTTGTCTTTCTTTGTATATCTGTTTGTCTATGTATGTAAGCGTGTGTGCATGTATGTGTGTCTACATACGTTTGCATGTCAGTGCATCTTCGTATGTGTGCGTGTGTGCATGTCTGCATGCATGTGTCAGTGTGTCCCTGTCTACATGTGTATGCATGAATGTGGACGTACATCACATCTTTAAACATCGCTGTTATGCGCCGTGCTCTGATGTCATCGCATGGCCTCAGATGGGTGGGGTGGCCATTTGACCACACGGGATATGAAACCGCAGGGTGGAGGGGGGGAGCGCAGGGAGGTGAGAAGAATCTTTTTGTTCTTCCCTCTGTGAATGGACAGAGTAGTGGATGTAAGAGCCCTTATGGGGCTGTTTGGGGGCTTGGGATGGAGGAACATAGGGGCCCAGGATGGGTCAGTTTAGGGGCCTGGGGTGGAGGAACATTGGGGCCAAGGATGGGGCAGTTTAGGGGCCTGTGATGGAGGAACATAGGGGCCCAGGATGGGACAGTTTCGGGGCCTGGGATGGAGGAACATAGGAGGCCAGGATGCCAGGATGGGGCAGTTTAAGTGCCTGGGATGGAGGAACATAGGGGCCCAGGATGGGAGACATTATTAAATATAGGGGGCCAGGAAGGTAGACATTATTAAATAAAGGGGGCTAGGATTGGAGACATTATTAAATACAGGGGGCCAGGATGGGGAACATAATTACTATATGGGGCCAGAGTGAGGAACATACATTACTGGTTTATGATGGCAAATAGTGGAGATAATTAATTACTGTAGTGGCAAATTAGGGGACATTATTACTGATAAAATATAGGTTTTTTTTTAGGATACTATCTTCCATGGTGGGAACAAAAGTCTGATGTCGTGTAGAAATTGGGGAAACAGTGTGGAATGTGCCCTGGGAGTGATCAGCTATAGGTGACCGTGTGTTATTTTCTGCAGAGGCATGTTCTGGCTGGAAGAAGTGATGGCGGTCAGCACCAGATGGAGAGGAAAAGCGAAGGTGAACAACGTCAGCTAAAGACGTCATTGGTAAGTCAGTGTATTACATGCACACACACACACACACACACATACACACACACACTATACACTATATACAGACCTCCTGTGTATAATGGCACTGGTGATCACTGTATTACCTATATACAGATCTCCTGTCTATAAAGTCACCAGTGATCACTGTAAAAGCTGTACACTATATACAGAATTCCTGTGTATGTCACCGGTGATCACTGTATTACCTGTACACTATACACATACACAATATACAGAGCTTCTGTGTACAGTATAATGTCACTGGTGATCACTGCATTACCTGTACACTGACACTATATACAGAGCTCCTGTGTATAATGGCACTGATGCTAATATTAGTGTTATTAGTATTGTGGTTTTTATTCATGATCATTATTGTAGTATTATTCAGTCAGTATGTGGTCTAGTCATCAGAGCTGTAGAGTCGGTAAGCCAAACTTGCGACTCCGACTCCTCAATTTCCCTTGCACCAACTCCGACTCCGACTCCGACTCCCACATATAATGCTTATATTTAAGTGAAAAATGTATTGTAGTACAATGTGAACATCAGACATTTAATCATTTTTATAATACAATACTCAAGATATTTTGATAGAACATAAAATATATTTATTGGAATACAACTTTAGAACACAAACTGTAATAAATTGCAAATATGTACAGTTTAGACCAAAAGTTTGGACACACCTTCTCATCTCTAGAACAACTGCTAAGAGGAGACTTTGTGCAGCAGGCCTTCATGTAAAATAGCTGATAGGAAACCACTGCTAAGGATAGGCAACAAGCAGAAGAGACTTGTTTGGGCTAAAGAACACAAGGAATGGACATTAGACCGCTGGAAATCTGTGCTTTGGTCTGATGAGTCCAAATTTGAGATCTTTGGATCCAACCACCGTGTCATTGTAGAAAAGGTGAACGGATGGACTGTACATGCCTGGTTCCCACCGTGAAGCATGGTGGAGGAGGTGTGATGGTGTAGGGGTGCTTTGCTGGTGACACTGTTGGAGATTGGTTCAAAATTGAAGGCATACTGAACCAGCATGGCTACCACAGCATCTTGTAGCGGCGTGCTATTCCATCTGGTTTGCGTTTAGTTGGACCATCATTTATTTTTCAACAGGACAATGACCCCAAACACACCTCCAGGCTGTGTAAGGGCTATTTGACTAAGAAGGAGAGTGATGGGGTGCTACACCAAATGACCTGGTCTCCACAGTCCCCAGACCTGAACCTAATCGAGATGGTTTTTGTGTGAGCTGGACCGCAGAGTGAAGGCAAAAGGGCCAACAAGTGCTAAGCATCTCTGGGAACTCCTTCAAGGCTGTTGGAAAACCATTTCCGGTGACTACCTCTTGAAGCTCAGCAAGAGAATGCCAAGAGTGTGCAAAGTAGAAATGAGCGAACCGGCCGTGGTTCGGCTCGAGTTCGGTTCGTCGAACGGAGGTCCCGTTCGAGTTCGGTTCGGCGAACTTTCGACGAACCACTCGAACAACCGCATAGGAAACAATGGCAGGCAATCACAAACACATAAAAACACCTAGAAAACACCCTCAAAGGTGTCCAAAAGGTGACAAACAACTCACAACACAACACAAACACATGGGAAAGTGACAAGGACATATACTCATGCGAAAACAAAGGAGCTGGACAAAGAAAAAGAGGAGGAGACACAGATATGAGTATATGCAAGGGAACGTCGATGCCATTACTGTGCAACTTGAGCCCTGCTCATTTTAGGCTTCCAATCTGGATAAATTGCCTGAGCTCACCACGTACGCCTTGGGGATCTTGTTGTGTCCCGCAGCCAGCGTTTTCTCGGAACGTGTCCTCAGTGCTGCTGGGGGTGTGCTGACAGCTAAGCACACGCATCTGTCCACTGACAATGTGGACAGACTAACGTTCACCAAGATGAACAAGTCATGGCTCTCAGAGGACTTTTCTTCCCCTGGCTCAGCCAGGGGAGGCGAAAGGCACGTGTATTTTTGAGAGTGCTTCATGCAAAGGATCTTTTTCATCTTGAAAATGGAGTCAACTGATGCCAGTCAAGTAGGGTGTGTGTGGCCCAATTAGTGGAAACGAGGGAGACTGTGGTTGGAGTCCCCTCGCTTTTGAAAAAAGAACCAAGATGAACAAGTCATGGCTCTCAGAGGACTTTTCTTCCCCTGGGTCATCCAGGGGAGGTGAAAGGCACGCGTATTTTTGAGAGTGCTTTATGCAAAGCATCTTTTTCATCTTGAAAATGGGGGTCAACTGATGCCAGTCAAGTGGGGTGTGTGTGGCCCAATTAGTGGAAACGAGGGAGACTGTGGTTGGAGTCCCCTTGCTGTGTTTTACATGCTTTTAGAAGGGCATGACATGGCTTAGAGCTTGACTTTCAGCATCTGCAAACTGTTGGCTACCAAAATGCTTCCTTTCCAACCTTTTTAACCGAGGATTTTTGAGACCTTATGCCCATCGCAGTGCCCCAAGAGCCGATGCCCAGGCGCCGCTCCTTCTCCAACAAAGGCGTGCACGCGCTACACCAGCATGTCGCACCAAACATCACCGCTTCTTTGAGAAACTGTGTGACAGGGTGCATTTCACCACAGATACTTGGCCCAGTAAGCATGGACAGGGGCGTTACATGTCGCTGACTGGGCAATGGGTTACTATAGGGAGAGATGGAGAAGGGTCTGCTGTACAAGTCTTGCTGTCTCCACGAGTTGTATCAATCCTTCTTCTGTATGTAGAAGTTAATACACTGCTTCTGCCTCCTCAACCTCGTGTGGGTCCTTCACCTCGGCACAAACCCTGTGTGGTCAGGGCTCCCTTCCTTGTAACTGCGCACAAGGAAAACCACACACCTCCTTACTATGCTGGCAGCAGAGCTCAATGCCATCATGCGGTCAAATGTTTACTTTGAAATGTATGGGAAATGTGAGTCACACCGCTGAGAAGTTGTGGACGGTTAGCTCTGGAGACTAGAGTTGAGCGCGGTTCGAGGTTCTCCAGTTCGCGGCTCGAGTGATTTTGGGGGCTGTTCTAGATCGAACTAGAACTCGAGCTTTTTTGCTAAAGCTCGATAGTTCTAGATACGTTCGAGAACGGTTCTAGCAGCAAAAAAAAACAGCTAATTCCTAGCTGGCTTTCCGCTGTAATAGTGTAAGTCACTCTGTGACTCAATCACACGATCGCCATTTTTTTTTTTTCCTTGTCTTCCTTCCCTAATCGCGCGCGTGTAGTGGGGCGGGCCAGCATGTCAGCCAATCCCAGACACACACACAGCTAAGTGGACTTTTAGCCAGAGAAGCAATGGCATGTGTGATAGGATGTCCATGTCACATGTCCCTGCATTATAAAACCGGACATTTTCCTCCAGCACGCCATTATCTGCCTTCTGCGTCCTTGGTGTCAGACATCACTGGCGCAGCTCCTATCGCCGATACTGCTGTATACGCTCCATACACGGCGCTGGACAGCTTAGGGATAGCACTTTCTATCAGTCCTTTTAAGGGCTCATACCGGCAGGGTCAGAGCCATAGGTGACAGAGTTTAAAACAAAGTTTAACAGCTACACAAGATAACAGCGTCTGTGTAGCTAAGGTCAGGGATTTCCTCGCTGCATTTCCCCATTAGGAGGGATAGAAAAGCAGGCTTCCTTTCCTCTACCCAGACCCACAACCCTGCCACTGTACCCTCCTGCCCTTTGCACACTCAAACTCATTTTTACTAAGCCATTATACTAGCAAACACTGAGTGAACTTAGTGGCATCCTAAACGTGGCTGTTGGACTGCTGTATTGCCCCAGTAGTGCAAAGATATTTGCAGCACGTCTGCCTGCATTGCACACTCAAACTCATTGTTACTAAGCCATTATACTAGCAAACACTGAGTGAACTTAGTGGCATCCTAAACGTGGCTATTGGACTTCTGTATTGTCCCACAAGTGCAAAGATATTTGCAGCACTCTGCCTGCATTGCACACTCAAACTCATTGTTACTAAGCCATTATACTAGCAAACACTGAGTGAACTTAGTGGCATCCTAAACGTGGCTGTTGGACTTCTGTATCGTCCCACAAGTGGAAAGATATTTGCAGTACCTCTGCCTGCATTGCACACTCAAACTCATTGTTACTAAGCCATTATACTAGCAAACACTGAGTGAACTTAGTGGCATCCTAAACGTGGCTGTTGGACTTCTGTATCGTCCCACAAGTGCAAAGATATTTGCAGCACCTCTGCCTGCATTGCACACTCAAACTCATTGTTACTAAGCCATTATACTAGCAAACACTGAGTGAGCTTAGTGGCATCCTAAACGTGGCTGTTGGACTTCTGTATAGTCCCAGTAGTGCAAAGATATTTGCAGCACCTCTGCCTGCATTGCACACTCAAATTCATTGTTACTAAGCCATTATACTAGCAAATACTGAGTGAACTTGGTGGCATCCTAAACGTGGCTATTGGACTTCTGTATTGTCCCACTAGTGCAAAGATATTTGCAGCACCTCTGCCTGCATTGCATACTCAAACTCATTGTTACTAAGCCATTATACTAGCAAACACTGAGTGAACTTAGTGGCATCCTAAACGTGGCTGTTGGACTGCTGTATTGCCCCAGTAGTGCAAAGATATTTGCAGCACGTCTGTCTGCATTGCACACTCCAACTCATTGTTACTAAGCCATTATACTAGCAAACACTGAGTGAACTTAGTGGCATCCTAAACGTGGCTGTTGGACTGCTGTATTGCCCCAGTAGTGCAAAGATATTTGCAGCACGTCTGTCTGTATTGCACACTAAAACTCATTGTTACTAAGCCATTATACTAGCAAACACTGAGTGAACTTAGTGGCATCCTAAACGTGGCTGTTGGACTGCTGTATTGCCCCAGTAGTGCAAAGATATTTGCAGCACCTCTGCCTGCATTGCACACTCCAACTCATTGTTACTAAGCCATTATACTAGCAAACACTGAGTGAACTTAGTGGCATCCTAAACGTGGCTGTTGGACTTCTGTATCGTCCCACAAGTGCAAAGATATTTGCGGCTCATCTGCCTGCATTGCACACTCAAACTCATTGTTACTTACTAAGACATTATAATACCAAAAATTGAGTAAACTTAGTGGCATACAAGAATTGGCTGTTGTACATTAGTGCCCCACTGGTGCAAATCTATGTGCAGCACCTCTGCATGACACCCACCTGCCCTGTTTTTAATAAGCTATAATGATAGCAAAAAATACTGCCATTTAGTGTCATCATAGAACTGGATGTTGTATTTCATTATTGTCCCACTGGTGCCAAGCTATTTGTAGCACCTCTGCATGACACCCTCATGCACATTTTGCTACGCTAATGTTATAGCAAACTCAGGGAATTCATAGAAAGTGAGTCTTCCTTTAGCTTTTCCTTCTGTTCATAGACAGCATCTCCAAGTCCACACCCGAAGAGCAATTTCTCCTCCACGTGTAAGTGTGGAGAGGCAGCTAGTGCGCATGCGTGTGCCGATTTACCCCAGCTGCAGCCTAACTACAGTATTTCGCCTAGTGAGTATGCTCAGCCTGACTGTGCCATTCCTGACGCTCAGTCTTCATTTCGGGATACAGCGCATGCTCCCACACTTAGTGTGAAAAGCCTCTTTGCACAGGTACTTGCATTCCGTGCCGGGTCTAAGTCCTGTTTTGTGCCGAGACACCATGCTAAAGCTGATAGTCTTTTTTCAGAGACTCTATTTCATGCAACTGACCATGCTCAGGCACTTACTGCATCAGAGACTAGGTCCGGTAATGAACTCTTTGGCCCTGCCCCTGATGTGGGGGGCCCATATAGACCACAGGGCATCAGGTGTCCTGACGATGTGGCCAGGCCACTCCTAAATGGCTTGCAGAGGCCCGCCCCTATGACTTGTCACCTCATTATTGATGGTCAGACGATGACTGGTGAGGTGTTTGTTTCATGGCAGCCATGAGGTCATTATTGAAGTTGCGGTTCCAAATAGGACGCTAGTTATGCCACTCATGACGTGTCACTCTGCTTTTGTCTCCAGGAGGTGCATTGTGGTCCACCCTGGTTTGGGGCGGACCCAGGTTATAAAACGGGCTGGAGCCAACAAGGAGGTGCGCAGTCTTCTATTATGCTCCGAAAGAGCACACCTCAATGTGTTGAACCCATTGCGGCTTTACCCACCATAACAGATGGTGTTTCTTCATCAAATGTTACTTTTGCTTAACCACCAAACCCACGGACAAAAACTTTTTTCCCCTTTCCAACACACCTGTTCCCCTTTCCACTAGCATTTGTCCTTTTTCAACTCATTTTGTATATGACCAAAAGTGCAACTCTGCAGGGACACCATACTCAATGCCATCTCAGCACAGCAGCCAGCTCTCGGTCCCTCAGATGTGGACAAGTAAAAGCCCATTTCCTCCTATCCATGACAAAGCGTTGAGATTCACTCTGTGCAGCACTGGTGTTTACTGGAAAAGCAGATCTAAGAATCCGTACCACCTTCTGCAGATACTCCTGTATACGTGCGTCCCTTTCTATGGCAGGAATTATTTCGCCAAATTTTGTCTTGTACCGGGGATCTAACAGTGTGGCAACCCAGTAGTTAGCATTACTTCGAATTCGTACAATCCGAGGGTCATGTTGTAGGTAGTGCAGCAAGAAGGCGCTCATGTGTCTTGTGTATCCAGGAGGACCAAGTCCTTGGTGTGTTGGTGGCAGAGAGGTGAGAATCGTGCCTCCTTCCTCTGCCCTCTCCCCCCAACCTCGCACAACCGAAATGTGAGCAAGCTCTCACTCATCTGCTGAGTCTTCCATGCCCATCGCCAGTTCGTCCTCCATTTCTTCATGGCCTCCTGCACCTTCCTCAACAATTTTTGCTGATACTTTGCGCCCTTGTTAATTCCTCTCCCCCACCGTCCCTTGACTTCCGCCTAGGTGCCGCTCACCGTCTGGACCTTGTAGATCTTATTATCCCTTCTGCATATGACTCCTCCTGTACTTCCTCCCCTTCCTCTTGGACCAACACCTGACTCCGCATAATGCATACAGTGTGCTCCATCTTGTAGATGACCAGAATTGTCACGCTGAGAATGGCATCGCCAGTGCTAAAGATCTTCGTCGATATTTGTAAACTGTGTAGAAGGGTGCATAGGTCCTTGATCTGACACCACTCCAGCAGCGTGATCTGCACCACCTCTGGATCAAGTTAGCCCAGGGTATACGTCATACCGTATTTCAGCAGGGCTCTGCGGTGCTGCCAAAGACGCTGAAACATGTGCAGATTCAAATTCCTGTGTGTCGGAACATCGCATTTCAGGCGTTTAACCGCCAGACCCTAAGACTTCAGGAGCGATGAAAGTTGTTGAGCTGCTGGGTGCGAAGGATGAAAGTGAGCACATAGCAGCGTGCCCGCTGCACAAGGCCATGTAGGCCGGGATGGTATTTTAAAAATTGCTGGAGAATCAGATTCAACACGTGAGCCATACAAGGCACGTGTGTCACATTGCCCTGACGAAGGGCCGCAGACAGGTTTGCATCATTGCCGAACACGGCTGTTAAGTCACCAACGTAGTCCACTCAATCAATTTGTACTCCGGTCGCCAGGTGATAACGTGTTCCTTTCGTGCATAGTGCTGATGATGGGAAAGGAGTCGATGCCTGCGGCGCAGGTGACGCAGGTTATGGTCACCCACTGGGTTGCGTTACCTTGACAGATACAGAACCACAGGCTGAATGTAGGTGGTGGGTATCTCACAGATAAAGTACCATCATTCAGCTACAACCAATGGGAAGACACCACACCCTTTTTTAAGCCCCTCCTGTCTGCAGACCACTGTCAGACAAAGCTATGAACCTCTTGTTACTGTTACCCCCAGTTCAGTTTTATGAGTTTGTGTGCTTGTTACCTGACTACTTTTCCTGCTTGCTGTTTATGTACCTCGTTGGCCGATCCGCATTTCACCTCTGCTTGTTTTCTGATTAAGTCCTGGCCATCCCATTCTGTTCCTCTTCCTCAATTAATGTTTTTGACCCTGCATGACTACTATTCTCTGGAACTGCAGCCTTCCACAGGTATTGATCAACTTGGGCCCTGTGTAATTCCAAATCACTGTATAGGGGTTAAAGGGTTTCAGGGTTCTGGGTGTCCAGCTTGGTAAGTGGCTTGCCTCTAGCCTATCCTTTACAGCCCATCTGAGTGTTTCGATCCAGGCAGGTGTTACACCGTGCCCTCTGCAGAAGGCCATGTAGGCCGGGATAGTGTTTTAAATATTGCTGGACAACCAGGTTCAACACGTGAGCTATACAAGGCACGTGTGTCACATTGCCCTGAAGAAGGGTCGCAGACTGGTTTGCATCTTTGGCGCACCCGACCTTCCCTGACTGCTGGTTGAGTGTAGACAACCATTGATGAAACTCGGTCTCACTCTCCAGAGCTAACCGTCCACAATTCCTCAGCGGTGTCTCACATTTCCCCTACATTTCAAAGTAAACATTTGACCGCCTGATGGCCTTGAGCTCTGCTGCCAGCATAGTAAGGAGGTGTGTGGGATTCCTTGGGCGCAGTTACAAGGAAGGGTGGCCTGATCACACAGGGTTTGGGCCGAGGTGTAGGACCCACACGAGGTTAAGGAGGCAGAAGCAGTGGAGGAACTTGTACATACAGAGGAAGGATTGACACACAAGTCGTGGGGACGGCAAGACTTGTACAGCAAACCCTTCTCCATCTCTCACCATAGTTACCCAGTGCCCAGTCAGCAACATGTAACTCTCCTGTCCATGCTTACTGGTCCAAGTATCTGTGGTGAAATGCACCCTGTCACACACAGAGTTTCTCAAGGAATCGGTGAGGTTGTGTGCGACCTGCTGTGGTAGCGCGGGCACGCCTTTCTTGGAGAAGGAGTGACGACTGGCCATCGGCTCTTGGGGCACTGCAATGGGCATAAGGTCTCGAAAATCCTCGGTCTCAAAAGGGTGTAAAGGCAGCCTTTCTGTTGCCAACAAGTTGCAGATGATGAAACTCAACCTTTTAGGCATGTCATGCCCTTCGAAAATCATGTAAAACACAGCGAGGGGACTCCAACCACAGTCTCCCTCATTGCCACTAATTGGGCCACACACACCCCACTTGACTGGCATCAGTTGACCCCCCTTTTGAAAAAGAAAAAGATGCTTTGCATGAAGCACTCTCAAAAATACGCGTGTATTTCCCGTCCCCTGGATGACCTAGGGGAAGAAAAGTCCTCTGAGAGCCATGACTTGTTCATCTTGGTTCTTTTAGAAACACAGCGAGGGGACTCCAACCACAGTCTTCTTCTTTGCCACTAATTGGGCCACACACACCCCACTTGACTGTCATCACTTGACCCCGCTTTTGAAAAAGAAAAAGATGCTTTGCATGAAGCACTCTCAAAAATACGCGTGTCTTTCCCGTCCCCTGGATGACCCAGGGGAAAAAAAGTCCTCTGAGAGCCATGACTTGTTCATCTTGGTTCTTTTAGAAACACAGCGAAGGGACTCCAACCACAGTCTTCCTCGTTGCCACTAATTGGGCCACAGACACCCCACTTGACTGGGATCAGTTGACCCCCCTTTTGAAAAAGAAAAAGATGCTTTGCATGAAGCACTCTCAAAAATACGCGTGTCTTTCCCGTCCCCTGGATGACCCAGGGGAAGAAAAGTACTCTGAGAGCCATGACTTGTTCATCTTGGTTCTTTTAGAAACACAGCGAAGGGACTCCAACCACAGTCTCCCTCGTTGCCACTAATTGGGCCACACACACCCCACTTGACTGGCATCAGTTGACCCCCCTTTTGAAAAAGAAAAAGATGCTTTGCATGAAGCACTCTCAAAAATACGCGTGTCTTTCCCGTCCCCTGGATGACCCAGGGGAAGAAAAGTCCTTCTGAGAGCCATGACTTGTTCATCTTGGTTCTTTTAGAAACACAGCGAGGGGACTCCAACCACAGTCTCCCTCGTTGCCACTAATTGGGCCACACACACCCCACTTGACTGGCATCAGTTGAGCCCCCTTTTGAAAAAGAAAAAGATGCTTTGCATGAAGCACTCTCAAAAATACGCGTGTCTTTCCCGTCCCCTGGATGACCCAGGGGAAGAAAAGTCCTCTGAGAGCCATGACTTGTTCATCTTGGTTCTTTTAGAAACACAGCGAGGGGACTCCAACCACAGTCTTCCTCTTTGCCACTAATTGGGCCACACACACCCCACTTGACTGGCATCACTTGACCCCGCTTTTGAAAAAGAAAAAGATGCTTTGCATGAAGCACTCTCAAAAATACTCGTGTCTTTCCCGTCCCCTGGATGACCCAGGGGAAGAAAAGTCCTCTGAGAGCCATGACTTGTTCATCTTGGTTCTTTTAGAAACACAGCGAGGGGACTCCAACCACAGTCTTCCTCGTTGCCACTAATTGGGCCACACACACCCCACTTGACTGGCATCAGTTGACCCCCCTTTTGAAAAAGAAAAAGATGCTTTGCATGAAGCACTCTCAAAAATACTCGTGTCTTTCCCGTCCCCTGGATGACCCAGGGGAAGAAAAGTCCTCTGAGAGCCATGACTTGTTCATCTTGGTTCTTTTAGAAACACAGCGAGGGGACTCCAACCACAGTCTTCCTCGTTGCCACTAATTGGGCCACACACACCCCACTTGACTGGCATCAGTTGACCCCCCTTTTGAAAAAGAAAAAGATGCTTTGCATGAAGCACTCTCAAAAATACGCGTGTCTTTCCCGTCCCCTGGATGACCCAGGGGAAGAAAAGTCCTCTGTGAGCCATGACTTGTTCATCTTGGTTCTTTTAGAAACACAGCGAGGGGACTCCAACCACAGTCTCCCTCGTTGCCACTAATTGGGCCACACACACCCCACTTGACTGGCATCAGTTGACCCCCCTTTTGAAAAAGAAAAAGATGCTTTGCATGAAGCACTCTCAAAAATACGCGTGACTTTCCCGTCCCCTGGATGACCCAGGGGAAGAAAAGTCCTCTGAGAGCCATGACTTGTTCATCTTGGTTCTTTTAGAAACACAGCGAAGGGACTCCAACCACAGTCTCCCTCGTTGCCACTAATTGGGCCACACACACCCCACTTGACTGGCATCAGTTGACCCCCCTTTTGAAAAAGAAAAAGATGCTTTGCATGAAGCACTCTCAAAAATACGCGTGTCTTTCCCGTCCCCTGGATGACCCAGGGGAAGAAAAGTCCTCTGAGAGCCATGACTTGATCATCTTGGTTCTTTTAGAAACACAGCGAGGGGACTCCAACCACAGTCTTCCTCGTTGCCACTAATTGGGCCACACACACCCCACTTGACTGGCATCAGTTGACCCCCCTTTTGAAAAAGAAAAAGATGCTTTGCATGAAGCACTCTCAAAAATACGTGTGTCTTTCCCGTCCCCTGGATGACCCAGGGGAAGAAAAGTCCTCTGAGAGCCATGACTTGTTCATCTTGGTTCTTTTAGAAACACAGCGAAGGGACTCCAACCACAGTCTCCCTCGTTGCCACTAATTAAGCCACACACACCCCACTTTACTGGCATCACTTGACCCCGCTTTTGAAAAAGAAAAAGATGCTTTGCATGAAGCACTCTCAAAAATACGCGTGTCTTTCCCGTCCCCTGGATGACCCAGGGGAAGAAATGTCGTCTGTGAGCCATGACTTGTTCATCTTGGTTCTTTTAGAAACACAGCGAGGGGACTCCAACCACAGTCTCCCTCGTTGCCACTAATTGGGCCACACACACCCCACTTGACTGGCATCAGTTGACCCCCCTTTTGAAAAAGAAAAAGATGCTTTGCATGAAGCACTCTCAAAAATACGCGTGTCTTTCCCGTCCCCTGGATGACCCAGGGGAAGAAAAGTCCTCTGAGAGCCATGACTTGTTCATCTTGGTTCTTTTAGAAACACAGCGAGGGGATTCCAACCACAGTCTTCCTCGTTGCCACTAATTGGGCCATACAGACCCCACTTGACTGGCATCAGTTGACCCCCCTTTTGAAAAAGAAAAAATGGCTTTGCATGAAGCACTCTCAAAAATACGCGTGTCTTTCCCGTCCCCTGGATGACCCAGGGGAAGAAAAGTCCTCTGAGAGCCATGACTTGTTCATCTTGGTTCTTTTAGAAACACAGCGAGGGGACTCCAACCACAGTCTCCCTCGTTGCCACTAATTGGGCCACGCACACCCCACTTGACTGGCATCAGTTGACCCCACTTTTGAAAAAGAAAAAGATGCTTTGCATGAAGCACTCTCAAAAATACGCGTGTCTTTCCCGTCCCCTGGATGACCCAGGGGAGGAAAAGTCCTCTGAGAGCCATGACTTGTTCATCTTGGTTCTTTTAGAAACACAGCGAAGGGACTCCAACGACAGTCTCCCTCGTTGCCACTAATTGGGCCACACACACCCCACTTGACTGGCATCAGTTGACCCCCCTTTTGAAAAAGAAAAAGATGCTTTGCATGAAGCACTCTCAAAAATACGCGTGTCTTTCCCGTCCCCTGGATGACCCAGGGGAAGAAAAGTTCTCTGAGAGCCATGACTTGTTCATCTTGGTTCTTTTAGAAACACAGCGAGGGGACTCCAACCACAGTCTCCCTCGTTGCCACTAATTGGGCCACACACACCCCACTTGACTGGCATCAGTTGAGCCCCCTTTTGAAAAAGAAAAAGATGCTTTGCATGAAGCACTCTCAAAAATACACGTGTCTTTCCCGTCCCCTGGATGACCCAGGGGAAGAAAAGTCCTCTGAGAGCCATGACTTGTTCATCTTGGTTCTTTTAGAAACACAGCTAGGGGACTCCAACCACAGTCTTCCTCTTTGCCACTAATTGGGCCACACACACCCCACTTGACTGGCATCACTTGACCCCGCTTTTGAAAAAGAAAAAGATGCTTTGCATGAAGCACTCTCAAAAATACGTGTGTCTTTCCCGTCCCCTGGATGACCCAGGGGAAGAAAAGTCCTCTGAGAGCCATGACTTGTTCATCTTGGTTCTTTTAGAAACACAGCGAGGGGACTCCAACCACAGTCTTCCTCGTTGCCACTAATTGGGCCACACACACCCCACTTGACTGGCATCAGTTGACCCCCCTTTTGAAAAAGAAAAAGATGCTTTGCATGAAGCACTCTCAAAAATACTCGTGTCTTTCCCGTCCCCTGGATGACCCAGGGGAAGAAAAGTCCTTTGAGAGCCATGACTTGTTCATCTTGGTTCTTTTAGAAACACAGCGAGGGGACTCCAACCACAGTCTTCCTCGTTGCCACTAATTGGGCCACACACACCCCACTTGACTGGCATCAGTTGACCCCCCTTTTGAAAAAGAAAAAGATGCTTTGCATGAAGCACTCTCAAAAATACGCGTGTCTTTCCCGTCCCCTGGATGACCCAGGGGAAGAAAAGTCCTCTGTGAGCCATGACTTGTTCATCTTGGTTCTTTTAGAAACACAGCGAGGGGACTCCAACCACAGTCTCCCTCGTTGCCACTAATTGGGCCACACACACCCCTCTTGACTGGCATCAGTTAACCCCCCTTTTGAAAAAGAAAAAGATGCTTCGCATGAAGCACTCTCAAAAATACGCGTGTCTTTCCCGTCCCCTGGATGACCCAGGGGAAGAAAAGTCCTCTGAGAGCCATGACTTGTTCATCTTGGTTCTTTTAGAAACACAGCAAAGGGACTCCAACCACAGTCTCCCTCGTTGCCACTAATTGGGCCACACACACCCCACTTGACTGGCATCAGTTGTCCCCCCTTTTGAAAAAGAAAAAGATGCTTTGCATGAAGCACTCTCAAAAATACGCGTGTCTTTCCCGTCCCCTGGATGACCCAGGGGAAGAAAAGTCCTCTCAGAGCCATGACTTGATCATCTTTGTTCTTTTAGAAACACAGCGAGGGGACTCCAACCACAGTCTTCCTCGTTGCCACTAATTGGGCCACACACACCCCACTTGACTGGCATCAGTTGACCCCCCTTTTGAAAAAGAAAAAGATGCTTTGCATGAAGCACTCTCAAAAATACGTGTGTCTTTCCCGTCCCCTGGATGACCCAGGGGAAGAAAAGTCCTCTGAGAGCCATGACTTGTTCATCTTGGTTCTTTTAGAAACACAGCGAAGGGACTCCAACCACAGTCTCCCTCGTTGCCACTATTTAAGCCACACACACCCCACTTGACTGGAATCACTTGACCCCGCTTTTGAAAAAGAAAAAGATGCTTTGCATGAAGCACTCTCAAAAATACGCGTGTCTTTCCCGTCCCCTGGATGACCCAGGGGAAGAAAAGTCCTCTGAGAGCCATGACTTGTTCATCTTGGTTCTTTTAGAAACACAGCGAAGGGACTCCAACCACAGTCTCCCTCGTTGCCACTAATTGGGCCACACACACCCCACTTGACTGGCATCAGTTGACCCCCCTTTTGAAAAAGAAAAAGATGCTTTGCATGAAGCACTCTCAAAAATACGCGTGTCTTTCCCGTCCCCTGGATGACCCAGGGGAAGAAAAGTCCTCTGAGAGCCATGACTTGATCATCTTGGTTCTTTTAGAAACACAGCGAGGGGACTCCAACCACAGTCTTCCTCGTTGCCACTAATTGGGCCACACACACCCCACTTGACTGGCATCAGTTGACCCCCCTTTTGAAAAAGAAAAAGATGCTTTGCATGAAGCACTCTCAAAAATACGTGTGTCTTTCCCGTCCCCTGGATGACCCAGGGGAAGAAAAGTCCTCTGAGAGCCATGACTTGTTCATCTTGGTTCTTTTAGAAACACAGCGAAGGGACTCCAACCACAGTCTCCCTCGTTGCCACTAATTAAGCCACACACACCCCACTTTACTGGCATCACTTGACCCCGCTTTTGAAAAAGAAAAAGATGCTTTGCATGAAGCACTCTCAAAAATACGCGTGTCTTTCCCGTCCCCTGGATGACCCAGGGGAAGAAATGTCGTCTGTGAGCCATGACTTGTTCATCTTGGTTCTTTTAGAAACACAGCGAGGGGACTCCAACCACAGTCTCCCTCGTTGCCACTAATTGGGCCACACACACCCCACTTGACTGGCATCAGTTGACCCCCCTTTTGAAAAAGAAAAAGATGCTTTGCATGAAGCACTCTCAAAAATACGCGTGTCTTTCCCGTCCCCTGGATGACCCAGGGGAGGAAAAGTCCTCTGAGAGCCATGACTTGTTCATCTTGGTTCTTTTAGAAACACAGCGAAGGGACTCCAACGACAGTCTCCCTCGTTGCCACTAATTGGGCCACACACACCCCACTTGACTGGCATCAGTTGACCCCCCTTTTGAAAAAGAAAAAGATGCTTTGCATGAAGCACTCTCAAAAATACGCGTGTCTTTCCCGTCCCCTGGATGACCCAGGGGAAGAAAAGTCCTCTGAGAGCCATGACTTGTTCATCTTGGTTCTTTTAGAAACACAGCGAGGGGACTACAACCACAGTCTCCCTCGTTGCCACTAATTGGGCCACACACACCCCACTTGACTGGCATCAGTTGAGCCCCCTTTTGAAAAAGAAAAAGATGCTTTGCATGAAGCACTCTCAAAAATACGCGTGTCTTTCCCGTCCCCTGGATGACCCAGGGGAAGAAAAGTCCTCTGAGAGCCATGACTTGTTCATCTTGGTTCTTTTAGAAACACAGCTAGGGGACTCCAACCACAGTCTTCCTCTTTGCCACTAATTGGGCCACACACACCCCACTTGACTGGCATCACTTGACCCCGCTTTTGAAAAAGAAAAAGATGCTTTGCATGAAGCACTCTCAAAAATACGCGTGTCATTCCCGTCCCCTGGATGACCCAGGGGAAGAAAAGTCCTCTGAGAGCCATGACTTGTTCATCTTGGTTCTTTTAGAAACACAGCGAGGGGACTCCAACCACAGTCTTCCTCGTTGCCACTAATTGGGCCACACACACCCCACTTGACTGGCATCAGTTGACCCCCCTTTTGAAAAAGAAAAAGATGCTTTGCATGAAGCACTCTCAAAAATACTCGTGTCTTTCCCGTCCCCTGGATGACCCAGGGGAAGAAAAGTCCTTTGAGAGCCATGACTTGTTCATCTTGGTTCTTTTAGAAACACAGCGAGGGGACTCCAACCACAGTCTTCCTCGTTGCCACTAATTGGGCCACACACACCCCACTTGACTGGCATCAGTTGACCCCCCTTTTGAAAAAGAAAAAGATGCTTTGCATGAAGCACTCTCAAAAATACGCGTGTCTTTCCCGTCCCCTGGATGACCCAGGGGAAGAAAAGTCCTCTGTGAGCCATGACTTGTTCATCTTGGTTCTTTTAGAAACACAGCGAGGGGACTCCAACCACAGTCTCCCTCGTTGCCACTAATTGGGCCACACACACCCCTCTTGACTGGCATCAGTTAACCCCCCTTTTGAAAAAGAAAAAGATGCTTCGCATGAAGCACTCTCAAAAATACGCGTGTCTTTCCCGTCCCCTGGATGACCCAGGGGAAGAAAAGTCCTCTGAGAGCCATGACTTGTTCATCTTGGTTCTTTTAGAAACACAGCGAAGGGACTCCAACCACAGTCTCCCTCGTTGCCACTAATTGGGCCACACACACCCCACTTGACTGGCATCAGTTGTCCCCCCTTTTGAAAAAGAAAAAGATGCTTTGCATGAAGCACTCTCAAAAATACGCGTGTCTTTCCCGTCCCCTTGATGACCCAGGGGAAGAAAAGTCCTCTCAGAGCCATGACTTGATCATCTTTGTTCTTTTAGAAACACAGCGAGGGGACTCCAACCACAGTCTTCCTCGTTGCCACTAATTGGGCCACACACACCCCACTTGACTGGCATCAGTTGACCCCCCTTTTGAAAAAGAAAAAGATGCTTTGCATGAAGCACTCTCAAAAATACGTGTGTCTTTCCCGTCCCCTGGATGACCCAGGGGAAGAAAAGTCCTCTGAGAGCCATGACTTGTTCATCTTGGTTCTTTTAGAAACACAGCGAAGGGACTCCAACCACAGTCTCCCTCGTTGCCACTATTTAAGCCACACACACCCCACTTGACTGGAATCACTTGACCCCGCTTTTGAAAAAGAAAAAGATGCTTTGCATGAAGCACTCTCAAAAATACGCGTGTCTTTCCCGTCCCCTGGATGACCCAGGGGAAGAAAAGTCCTCTGAGAGCCATGACTTGTTCATCTTGGTTCTTTTAGAAACACAGCGAAGGGACTCCAACCACAGTCTCCCTCGTTGCCACTAATTGGGCCACACACACCCCACTTGACTGGCATCAGTTGACCCCCCTTTTGAAAAAGAAAAAGATGCTTTGCATGAAGCACTCTCAAAAATACGCGTGTCTTTCCCGTCCCCTGGATGACCCAGGGGAAGAAAAGTCCTCTGAGAGCCATGACTTGATCATCTTGGTTCTTTTAGAAACACAGCGAGGGGACTCCAACCACAGTCTTCCTCGTTGCCACTAATTGGGCCACACACACCCCACTTGACTGGCATCAGTTGACCCCCCTTTTGAAAAAGAAAAAGATGCTTTGCATGAAGCACTCTCAAAAATACGTGTGTCTTTCCCGTCCCCTGGATGACCCAGGGGAAGAAAAGTCCTCTGAGAGCCATGACTTGTTCATCTTGGTTCTTTTAGAAACACAGCGAAGGGACTCCAACCACAGTCTCCCTCGTTGCCACTAATTAAGCCACACACACCCCACTTTACTGGCATCACTTGACCCCGCTTTTGAAAAAGAAAAAGATGCTTTGCATGAAGCACTCTCAAAAATACGCGTGTCTTTCCCGTCCCCTGGATGACCCAGGGGAAGAAATGTCGTCTGTGAGCCATGACTTGTTCATCTTGGTTCTTTTAGAAACACAGCGAGGGGACTCCAACCACAGTCTCCCTCGTTGCCACTAATTGGGCCACACACACCCCACTTGACTGGCATCAGTTGACCCCCCTTTTGAAAAAGAAAAAGATGCTTTGCATGAAGCACTCTCAAAAATACGCGTGTCTTTCCCGTCCCCTGGATGACCCAGGGGAGGAAAAGTCCTCTGAGAGCCATGACTTGTTCATCTTGGTTCTTTTAGAAACACAGCGAAGGGACTCCAACGACAGTCTCCCTCGTTGCCACTAATTGGGCCACACACACCCCACTTGACTGGCATCAGTTGACCCCCCTTTTGAAAAAGAAAAAGATGCTTTGCATGAAGCACTCTCAAAAATACGCGTGTCTTTCCCGTCCCCTGGATGACCCAGGGGAAGAAAAGTCCTCTGAGAGCCATGACTTGTTCATCTTGGTTCTTTTAGAAACACAGCGAGGGGACTCCAACCACAGTCTCCCTCGTTGCCACTAATTGGGCCACACACACCCCACTTGACTGGCATCAGTTGAGCCCCCTTTTGAAAAAGAAAAAGATGCTTTGCATGAAGCACTCTCAAAAATACGCGTGTCTTTCCCGTCCCCTGGATGACCCAGGGGAAGAAAAGTCCTCTGAGAGCCATGACTTGTTCATCTTGGTTCTTTTAGAAACACAGCTAGGGGACTCCAACCACAGTCTTCCTCTTTGCCACTAATTGGGCCACACACACCCCACTTGACTGGCATCACTTGACCCCGCTTTTGAAAAAGAAAAAGATGCTTTGCATGAAGCACTCTCAAAAATACGCGTGTCTTTCCCGTCCCCTGGATGACCCAGGGGAAGAAAAGTCCTCTGAGAGCCATGACTTGTTCATCTTGGTTCTTTTAGAAACACAGCGAGGGGACTCCAACCACAGTCTTCCTCGTTGCCACTAATTGGGCCACACACACCCCACTTGACTGGCATCAGTTGACCCCCCTTTTGAAAAAGAAAAAGATGCTTTGCATGAAGCACTCTCAAAAATACTCGTGTCTTTCCCGTCCCCTGGATGACCCAGGGGAAGAAAAGTCCTTTGAGAGCCATGACTTGTTCATCTTGGTTCTTTTAGAAACACAGCGAGGGGACTCCAACCACAGTCTTCCTCGTTGCCACTAATTGGGCCACACACACCCCACTTGACTGGCATCAGTTGACCCCCCTTTTGAAAAAGAAAAAGATGCTTTGCATGAAGCACTCTCAAAAATACGCGTGTCTTTCCCGTCCCCTGGATGACCCAGGGGAAGAAAAGTCCTCTGTGAGCCATGACTTGTTCATCTTGGTTCTTTTAGAAACACAGCGAGGGGACTCCAACCACAGTCTCCCTCGTTGCCACTAATTGGGCCACACATACCCCTCTTGACTGGCATCAGTTAACCACCCTTTTGAAAAAGAAAAAGATGCTTCGCATGAAGCACTCTCAAAAATACGCGTGTCTTTCCCGTCCCCTGGATGACCCAGGGGAAGAAAAGTCCTCTGAGAGCCATGACTTGTTCATCTTGGTTCTTTTAGAAACACAACGAAGGGACTCCAACCACAGTCTCCCTCGTTGCCACTAATTGGGCCACACACACCCCACTTGACTGGCATCAGTTGTCCCCCCTTTTGAAAAAGAAAAAGATGCTTTGCATGAAGCACTCTCAAAAATACGCGTGTCTTTCCCGTCCCCTGGATGACCCAGGGGAAGAAAAGTCCTCTGAGAGCCATGACTTGATCATCTTGGTTCTTTTAGAAACACAGCGAGGGGACTCCAACCACAGTCTTCCTCGTTGCCACTAATTGGGCCACACACACCCCACTTGACTGGCATCAGTTGACCCCCCTTTTGAAAAAGAAAAAGATGCTTTGCATGAAGCACTCTCAAAAATATGTGTGTCTTTCCCGTCCCCTGGATGACCCAGGGGAAGAAAAGTCCTCTGAGAGCCATGACTTGTTCATCCTGGTTCTTTTAGAAACACAGCGAAGGGACTCCAACCACAGTCTCCCTCGTTGCCACTATTTAAGCCACACACACCCCACTTGACTGGAATCACTTGACCCCGCTTTTGAAAAAGAAAAAGATGCTTTGCATGAAGCACTCTCAAAAATACGCGTGTCTTTCCCGTCCCCTGGATGACCCAGGGGAAGAAAAGTCCTCTGAGAGCCATGACTTGTTCATCTTGGTTCTTTTAGAAACACAGCGAGGGGACTCCAACCACAGTCTCCCTCGTTGCCACTAATTGGGCCACGCACACCCCACTTGATTGGCATCAGTTGATCCCCCTTTTGAAAAAAAAAAAGATGCTTTGCATGAAGCACTCTCAAAAATACGTGTGTCTTTCCCGTCCCCTGGATGACCCAGGGGAAGAAAAGTCCTCTGAGAGCCATGACTTGATCACCTTGGTTCTTTTAGAAACACAGCGAGGGGACTCCAACCACAGTCTTCCTCGTTGCCACTAATTGGGCCACACACACCCCACTTGACTGGCATCAGTTCACCCCCCTTTTGAAAAAGAAAAAGATGCTTTGCATGAGGAACTCTCAAAAAAACGTGTGTCTATCCCGTCCCCTGGATGACCCAGGGGAAGAAAAAGCCTCTGAGAGCCATGAATTGTTCATCTTGGTTCTTTTAGAAACACAGCGAGGGGACTCCAACCACAGTCTCCCTCGTTGCCACTAATTGGGCCACACACACCCCACTTGACTGGCATCAGTTCACCCCCCTTTTGAAAAAGAAAAAGATGCTTTGCATGAAGCACTCTCAAAAATACGAGTGTCTTTCCCGTCCCCTGGATGACCCAGGGGAAGAAAAGTCCTCTGAGAGCCATGACTTGATCATCTTGGTTCTTTTAGAAACACAAAGAGGGGACTCCAACCACAGTCTTCCTCGTTGCCACTAATTGGGCCACACACACCCCACTTGACTGGCATCAGTTGACCCCCCTTTTGAAAAAGAAAAAGATGCTTTGCATGAAGCACTCTCAAAAATACGTGTGTCTTTCCCGTCCCCTGGATGACCCAGGGGAAGAAAAGTCCTCTGAGAGCCATGACTTGTTCATCTTGGTTCTTTTAGAAACACAGCGAAGGGACTCCAACCACAGTCTCCCTCGTTGCCACTAATTAAGCCACACACACCCCACTTGACTGGCATCACTTGACCCCGCTTTTGAAAAAGAAAAAGATGCTTTGCATGAAGCACTCTCAAAAATACGCGTGTCTTTCCCGTCCCCTGGATGACCCAGGGGAAGAAAAGTCCTCTGAGAGCCATGACTTGTTCATCTTGGTTCTTTTAGAAACACAGCGAGGGGACTCCAACCACAGTCTTCCTCGTTGCCACTAATTGGGCCACACACACCCCACTTGACTGGCATCAGTTGACCCCCCTTTTAAAAAAGAAAAAGATGCTTTGCATGAAGCACTCTCAAAAATACGCGTGTCTTTCCCGTCCCCTGGATGACCCAGGGGAAGAAAAGTCCTCTGAGAGCCATGACTTGTTCATCTTGGTTCTTTAAGAAACACAGCGAGGGGACTCCAACCACAGTCTTCCTCGTTGCCACTAATTGGGCCACACACACCCCACTTGACTGGCATCAGTTGACCCCCCTTTTGAAAAAGAAAAAGATGCTTTGCATGAAGCACTCTCAAAAATACGCGTGTCTTTCCCGTCCCCTGGATGACCCAGGGGAAGAAAAGTCCTCTGAGAGCCATGACTTGTTCATCTTGGTTCTTTTAGAAACACAGCGAGGGGACTCCAACCACAGTCTCCCTCGTTGCCACTAATTGGGCCACGCACACCACACTTGACTGGCATCAGTTGACCCCCCTTTTGAAAAAGAAAAAGATGCTTTGCATAAAGCACTCTCAAAAATACGCGTGTCTTTCCCGTCCCCTGGATGACACAGGGGAAGAAAAGTCCTCTGAGAGCCATGACTTGATCATCTTGGTTCTTTTAGAAACACAGCGAGGGGACTCCAACCACAGTCTTCCTCGTTGCCACTAATTGGGCCACACACACCCCACTTGACTGGCATCAGTTGACCCCCCTTTTGAAAAAGAAAAAGATGCTTTGCATGAAGAACTCTCAAAAATACGCGTGTCTTTCCCGTCCCCTGGATGACCCAGGGGAAGAAAAAGCCTCTGAGAGCCATGAATTGTTCATCTTGGTTCTTTTAGAAACACAGCGAGGGGACTCCAACCACAGTCTCCCTCGTTGCCACTAATTGGGCCACACACACCCCACTTGACTGGCATCAGTTCACCCCCCTTTTGAAAAAGAAAAAGATGCTTAGCATGAAGCACTCTCAAAAATACGCGTGTCTTTCCCGTCCCCTGGATGACCCAGGGGAAGAAAAGTCCTCTGAGAGCCATGACTTGTTCATCTTGGTTCTTTTAGAAACACAACGAGGGGACTCCAACCACAGTCTCCCTCGATGCCACTAATTGGGCCACACACACCCCACTTGACTGGCATCAGTTGACCCCCCTTTTGAAAAAGAAAAAGATGCTTTGCATGAAGCACTCTCAAAAATACGTGTGTCTTTCCCGTCCCCTGGATGACCCAGGGGAAGAAAAGTCCTCTGAGAGCCATGACTTGTTCATCTTGGTTCTTTTAGAAACACAGCGAGGGGACTCCAACCACAGTCTCCCTCGTTGCCACTAATTGGGCCACACACACCCCACTTGACTGGCATCAGTTGACCCCCCTTTTGAAAAAGAAAAAGATGCTTTGCATGAAGCTCTCTCAAAAATACGCGTGTCTTTCCCGTCCCTTGGATGACCCAGGGGAAGAAAAGTCCTCTGAGAGCCATGACATGTTCATCTTGGTTCTTTTAGAAACACAACGAAGGGACTCCAACCACAGTCTCCCTCATTGCCACTAATTGGGCCACACACACCCCACTTGACTGGCATCAGTTGACCCCCCTTTTGAAAAACAAAAAGATGCTTTGCATGAAGCACTCTCAAAAATACGCGTGTCTTTCCCGTCCCCTGGATGACCCAGGGGAAGAAAAGTCCTCTAAGAGCCATGACTTGTTCATCTTGGTTCTTTTAGAAACACAGCGAGGGGACTCCAACCACAGTCTTCCTCGTTAGCACTAATTGGGCCACACACACCCCACTTGACTGGCATCAGTTGACTCCCCTTTTGAAAAAGAAAAAGATGCTTTGCATGAAGCATTTTCAAAAATACGCGTGTCTTTCCCGTCCCCTGGATGACCCAGGGGAAGAAAAGTCCTCTGAGAGCCATGACTTGTTCATCTTGGTTCTTTTAGAAATACAGCGAGGGGACTCCAACCACAGTCTTCCTCGTTGCCACTAATTGGGCCACACACACCCCACTTGACTGGCATCAGTTGACCCCCCTTTTGAAAAAGATGCTTTGCATGAAGCACTCTCAAAAACACGCGTGTCTTTCCCGTGACCTGGATGACCCAGGGGAAGAAAAGTCCTCAGAGAGCCATGACTTGTTCATCTTGGTTCTTTTAGAAACACAGCGAGGGGACTCTAACCACAGTCTCCCTCGTTGCCACTAATTGGGCCACACACACCCCACTTGACTGGCATCAGTTGACCCCCCTTTTGAAAAAGAAAAAGATGCTTTGGATGAGAACACTCTCAAAAACACGCGTGTCTTTCCCGTGACCTGGATGACCCAGGGGAAGAAAAGTCCTCTGAGAGCCATGACTTGTTCATCTTGGTTCTTTTAGAAACACAGCGAGGGGACTCCAACCACAGTCTCCCTCGTTGCCACTAATTGGGCCACACACACCCCACTTGACTGACATCAGTTGAACCCCCTTTTGAAAAAGAAAAAGATGCTTTGCATGAAGCACTCTCAAAAATACGCATGTCTTTCCCGTCCCCTGGATGACCCAGGGGAAGAAAAGTCCTCTGAGAGCCATGACTTGTTCATCTTGGTTCTTTTAGAAACACAACGAGGGGACTCCAACCACAGTCTCCCTCGTTGCCACTAATTGGGCCACACACACCCCACTTGACTGGCATCAGTTGACCCCCCTTTTGAAAAAGAAAAAGATGCTTTGCATGAAGCACTCTCAAAAATACGCGTGTCTTTCCCGTCCCCTGGATGACCCAGGGGAAGAAAAGTCCTCTGAGAGCCATGACTTGTTCATCTTGGTTCTTTTAGAAACACAGCGAGGGGACTCCAACCACAGTCTCCCTCGTTGCCACTAATTGGGCCACGCACACCACACTTGACTGGCATCAGTTGACCCCCCTTTTGAAAAAGAAAAAGATGCTTTGCATGAAGCACTCTCAAAAATACGCGTGTCTTTCCCGTCCCCTGGATGACCCAGGGGAAGAAAAGTCCTCTGAGAGCCATGACTTGATCATCTTGGTTCTTTTAGAAACACAGCGAGGGGACTCCAACCACAGTCTTCCTCGTTGCCACTAATTGGGCCACACACACCCCACTTGACTGGCATCAGTTGACCCCCCTTTTGAAAAAGAAAAAGATGCTTTGCATGAAGAACTCTCAAAAATACGCGTGTCTTTCCCGTCCCCTGGATGACCCAGGGGAAGAAAAAGCCTCTGAGAGCCATGAATTGTTCATCTTGGTTCTTTTAGAAACACAGCGAGGGGACTCCAACCACAGTCTTCCTCGTTGCCACTAATTGGGCCACACACACCCCACTTGACTGGCATCAGTTGACCCCCCTTTTGAAAAAGAAAAAGATGCTTTGCATGAAGCACTCTCAAAAATACGCGTGTCTTTCCCGTCCCCTGGATGACCCAGGGGAAGAAAAGTCCTCTGAGAGCCATGACTTGTTCATCTTGGTTCTTTTAGAAACACAGCGAGGGGACTCCAACCACAGTCTTCCTCGTTGCCACTAATTGGGCCACACACACCCCACTTGACTGGCATCAGTTGACCCCCCTTTTGAAAAAGAAAAAGATGCTTTGCATGAAGCACTCTCAAAAATACGCGTGTCTTTCCCGTCCCCTGGATGACCCAGGGGAAGAAAAGTCCTCTGAGAGCCATGACTTGTTCATCTTGGTTCTTTTAGAAACACAGCGAGGGGACTCCAACCACAGTCTCCCTCGTTGCCACTAATTGGGCCACGCACACCACACTTGACTGGCATCAGTTGACCCCCCTTTTGAAAAAGAAAAAGATGCTTTGCATGAAGCACTCTCAAAAATACGCGTGTCTTTCCCGTCCCCTGGATGACCCAGGGGAAGAAAAGTCCTCTGAGAGCCATGACTTGATCATCTTGGTTCTTTTAGAAACACAGCGAGGGGACTCCAACCACAGTCTTCCTCGTTGCCACTAATTGGGCCACACACACCCCACTTGACTGGCATCAGTTGACCCCCCTTTTGAAAAAGAAAAAGATGCTTTGCATGAAGAACTCTCAAAAATACGCGTGTCTTTCCCGTCCCCTGGATGACCCAGGGGAAGAAAAAGCCTCTGAGAGCCATGAATTGTTCATCTTGGTTCTTTTAGAAACACAGCGAGGGGACTCCAACCACAGTCTCCCTCGTTGCCACTAATTGGGCCACACACACCCCACTTGACTGGCATCAGTTCAACCCCCTTTTGAAAAAGAAAAAGATGCTTTGCATGAAGCACTCTCAAAAATACGCGTGTCTTTCCCGTCCCCTGGATGACCCAGGGGAAGAAAAGTCCTCTGAGAGCCATGACTTGTTCATCTTGGTTCTTTTAGAAACACAACGAGGGGACTCCAACCACAGTCTCCCTCGATGCCACTAATTGGGCCACACACACCCCACTTGACTGGCATCAGTTGACCCCCCTTTTGAAAAAGAAAAAGATGCTTTGCATGAAGCACTCTCAAAAATACGTGTGTCTTTCCCGTCCCCTGGATGACCCAGGGGAAGAAAAGTCCTCTGAGAGCCATGACTTGTTCATCTTGGTTCTTTTAGAAACACAGCGAGGGGACTCCAACCACAGTCTCCCTCGTTGCCACTAACTGGGCCACACACACCCCACTTGACTGGCATCAGTTGACCCCCCTTTTGAAAAAGAAAAAGATGCTTTGCATGAAGCTCTCTCAAAAATACGCGTGTCTTTCCCGTCCCTTGGATGACCCAGGGGAAGAAAAGTCCTCTGAGAGCCATGACTTGTTCATCTTGGTTCTTTTAGAAACACAACGAAGGGACTCCAACCACAGTCTTCCTCATTGCCACTAATTGGGCCACACACACCCCACTTGACTGGCATCAGTTGACCCCCCTTTTGAAAAAGAAAAAGATGCTTTGCATGAAGCACTCTCAAAAATACGCGTGTCTTTCCCGTCCCCTGGATGACCCAGGGGAAGAAAAGTCCTCTAAGAGCCATGACTTGTTCATCTTGGTTCTTTTAGAAACACAGCGAGGGGACTCCAACCACAGTCTCCCTCGTTGCCACTAATTGGGCCACACACACCCCACTTGACTGACATCAGTAGACCCCCCTTTTGAAAAAGAAAAAGATGCTTTGCATGAAGCACTCTCAAAAATACGCATGTCTTTCCCGTCCCCTGGATGACCCAGGGGAAGAAAAGTCCTCTGAGAGCCATGACTTGTTCATCTTGGTTCTTTTAGAAACACAACGAGGGGACTCCAACCACAGTCTCCCTCGTTGCCACTAATTGGGCCACACACACCCCACTTGACTGGCATCAGTTGACCCCCCTTTTGAAAAAGAAAAAGATGCTTTGCATGAAGCACTCTCAAAAATACGCGTGTCTTTCCCGTCCCCTGGATGACCCAGGGGAAGAAAAGTCCTCTGAGAGCCATGACTTGTTCATCTTGGTTCTTTTAGAAACACAGCGAGGGGACTCCAACCACAGTCTTCCTCGTTGCCACTAATTGGGCCACACACACCCCACTTGACTGGCATCAGTTGACCCCCCTTTTGAAAAAGAAAAAGATGCTTTGCATGAAGCACTCTCAAAAATACGCGTGTCTTTCCCGTCCCTTGGATGACCCAGGGGAAGAAAAGTCCTCTGAGAGCCATGACTTGTTCATCTTGGTTCTTTTAGAAACACAGCGAAGGGACTCCAACCACAGTCTCCCTCATTGCCACTAATTGGGCCACACACACCCCACTTGACTGGCATCAGTTCACCCCCCTTTTGAAAAAGAAAAAGATGCTTTGCATGAAGCACTCTCAAAAATACGCGTGTCTTTCCCGTCCCCTGGATGACCCAGGGGAAGAAAAGTCCTCTGAGAGCCATGACTTGTTCATCTTGGTTCTTTTAGAAACACAACGAGGGGACTCCAACCACAGTCTCCCTCGATGCCACTAATTGGGCCACACACACCCCACTTGACTGGCATCAGTTGACCCCCCTTTTGAAAAAGAAAAAGATGCTTTGCATGAAGCACTCTCAAAAATACGCGTGTCTTTCCCGTCCCCTGGATGACCCAGGGGAAGAAAAGTCCTCTGAGAGCCATGACTTGTTCATCTTGGTTCTTTTAGAAACACAGCGAGGGGACTCCAACCACAGTCTCCCTCGTTGCCACTAATTGGGCCACACACAACCCACTTGACTGGCATCAGTTGACCCCCCTTTTGAAAAAGAAAAAGATGCTTTGCATGAAGCTCTCTCAAAAATACGCGTGTCTTTCCCGTCCCTTGGATGACCCAGGGGAAGAAAAGTCCTCTGAGAGCCATGACTTGTTCATCTTGGTTCTTTTAGAAACACAACGAAGGGACTCCAACCACAGTCTCCCTCATTGCCACTAATTGGGCCACACACACCCCACTTGACTGGCATCAGTTGACCCCCCTTTTGAAAAAGAAAAAGATGCTTTGCATGAAGCACTCTCAAAAATACGCGTGTCTTTCCCGTCCCCTGGATGACCCAGGGGAAGAAAAGTCCTCTGAGAGCCATGACTTGTTCATCTTGGTTCTTTTAGAAACACAGCGAGGGGACTCCAACCACAGTCTTCCTCGTTGCCACTAATTGGGCCACACACACCCCACTTGACTGGCATCAGTTGACCCCCCTTTTGAAAAAGAAAAAGATGCTTTGCATGAAGCACTCTCAAAAATACGCGTGTCTTTCCCGTCCCTTGGATGACCCAGGGGAAGAAAAGTCCTCTGAGAGCCATGACTTGTTCATCTTGGTTCTTTTAGAAACACAGCGAAGGGACTCCAACCACAGTCTCCCTCATTGCCACTAATTGGGCCACACACACCCCACTTGACTGGCATCAGTTCACCCCCCTTTTGAAAAAGAAAAAGATGCTTTGCATGAAGCACTCTCAAAAATACGCGTGTCTTTCCCGTCCCCTGGATGACCCAGGGGAAGAAAAGTCCTCTGAGAGCCATGACTTGTTCATCTTGGTTCTTTTAGAAACACAACGAGGGGACTCCAACCACAGTCTCCCTCGATGCCACTAATTGGGCCACACACACCCCACTTGACTGGCATCAGTTGACCCCCCTTTTGAAAAAGAAAAAGATGCTTTGCATGAAGCACTCTCAAAAATACGCGTGTCTTTCCCGTCCCCTGGATGACCCAGGGGAAGAAAAGTCCTCTGAGAGCCATGACTTGTTCATCTTGGTTCTTTTAGAAACACAGCGAGGGGACTCCAACCACAGTCTCCCTCGTTGCCACTAATTGGGCCACACACACCCCACTTGACTGGCATCAGTTGACCCCCCTTTTGAAAAAGAAAAAGATGCTTTGCATGAAGCTCTCTCAAAAATACGCGTGTCTTTCCCGTCCCTTGGATGACCCAGGGGAAGAAAAGTCCTCTGAGAGCCATGACTTGTTCATCTTGGTTCTTTTAGAAACACAACGAAGGGACTCCAACCACAGTCTCCCTCATTGCCACTAATTGGGCCACACACACCCCACTTGACTGGCATCAGTTGACCCCCCTTTTGAAAAAGAAAAAGATGCTTTGCATGAAGCACTCTCAAAAATACGCGTGTCTTTCCCGTCCCCTGGATGACCCAGGGGAAGAAAAGTCCTCTAAGAGCCATGACTTGTTCATCTTGGTTCTTTTAGAAACACAGCGAGGGGACTCCAACCACAGTCTTCCTCGTTAGCACTAATTGGGCCACACACACCCCACTTGACTGGCATCAGTTGACTCCCCTTTTGAAAAAGAAAAAGATGCTTTGCATGAAGCATTTTCAAAAATACGCGTGTCTTTCCCGTCCCCTGGATGACCCAGGGGAAGAAAAGTCCTCTGAGAGCCATGACTTGTTCATCTTGGTTCTTTTAGAAATACAGCGAGGGGACTCCAACCACAGTCTTCCTCGTTGCCACTAATTGGGCCACACACACCCCACTTGACTGGCATCAGTTGACCCCCCTTTTGAAAAAGATGCTTTGCATGAAGCACTCTCAAAAACACGCGTGTCTTTCCCGTGACCTGGATGACCCAGAGGAAGAAAAGTCCTCTGAGAGCCATGACTTGTTCATCTTGGTTCTTTTAGAAACACAGCGAGGGGACTCTAACCACAGTCTCCCTCGTTGCCACTAATTGGGCCACACACACCCCACTTGACTGGCATCAGTTGACCCCCCTTTTGAAAAAGAAAAAGATGCTTTGCATGAGAACACTCTCAAAAACACGCGTATCTTTCCCGTGACCTGGATGACCCAGGGGAAGAAAAGTCCTCTGAGAGCCATGACTTGTTCATCTTGGTTCTTTTAGAAACACAGCGAAGGGACTCCAACCACAGTCTCCCTCATTGCCACTAATTGGGCCACACACACCCCACTTGACTGGCATCAGTTGACCCCCCTTTTGAAAAAGAAAAAGATGCTTTGCATGAAGCACTCTCAAAAATACGCTTGTCTTTCCCGTCCCTTGGATGACCCAGGGGAAGAAAAGTCCTCTGAGAGCCATGACTTGTTCATCTTGGTTCTTTTAGAAACACAGCGAAGGGACTCCAACCACAGTCTCCCTCAATGCCACTAATTGGGCCACACACACCCCACTTGACTGGCATCAGTTGACCTCCCTTTTGAAAAAGATGCTTTGCATGAAGCACTCTTAAAAATACGCGTGTCTTTCCCGTAACCTGGATGACCCAGGGGAAGAAAAGTCCTCTGAGAGACATGACTTGTTCATCTTGGTTCTTTTAGAAACACAGCGAGGGGACTCCAACCACAGTCTTCCTTGTTGCCACTAATTGGGCCACACACACCCCACTTGACTGGCATCACTTGACCCCCCTTTTGAAAAAGAAAAAGATGCTTTGCATGAGAACACTCTCAAAAACACGCGTGTCTTTCCCGTGACCTGGATGACCCAGAGGAAGAAAAGTCCTCTGAGAGCCATGAATTGTTCATCTTGGTTCTTTTAGAAACACAGCGAGGGGACTCTAACCACAGTCTCCCTCGTTGCCACTAATTGGGCCACACACACCCCAGTTGACTGGAATCAGTTGACCCCCCTTTTGAAAAAGAAAAAGATGCTTTGCATGAAGCACTCTCAAAATACGCGTGTCTTTCCCGTCCCCTGGATGACCCAGGGGAAGAAAAGTCCTCTGAGAGCCATGACTTGTTCATCTTGGTTCTTTTAGAAACACAGCGAGGGGACTCCAACCATAGTCTTCCTCGTTGCCACTAATTGGGCCACACACACCCCATTTGACTGGCATCACTTGACCCCCCTTTTGAAAAAGAAAAAGATGATTTGCATGAGAACACTCTCAAAAACACGCGTGTCTTTCCCGTAAACTGGATGACCCAGAAGAAGAAAAGTCCTCTGAGAGCCATGACTTGTTCATCTTGGTTCTTTTAGAAACACAGCGAGGGGATTCTAACCACAGTCTCCCTCGTTGCCACTAATTGGGCCACACACACCCCAGTTGACTGGAATCAGTTGACCCCCCTTTTGAAAAAGAAAAAGATGCTTTGCATGAAGCACTCTCAAAAATACGCGTGTCTTTCCCGTCCCCTGGATGACCCAGGGGAAGAAAAGTCCTCTGAGAGCCATGACTTGTTCATCTTGGTTCTTTTAGAAACACAGCGAGGGGACTCCAACCACAGTCTTCCTCGTTGCCACTATTTGGGCCACACACACCCCACTTGACTGGCATCAGTTGACCCCCCTTTTGAAAAAGAAAAAGATGCTTTGCATGAAGCACTCTCAAAAATACGCGTGTCTTTCCCGTCCCCTGGATGACCCAGGGTTAGAAAAGTCCTCTGAGAGCCATGACTTGTTCATCTTGGTTCTTTTAGAAACACAGCGAAGGGACTCCAACCACAGTCTCCCTCGTTGCCACTAATTGGGCCACACACACCCCACTTGACTGGCATCAGTTGACCCCCCTTTTGAAAAAGAAAAAGATGCTTTGCATGAAGCACTCTCAAAAATACGCGAGTCTTTACCGTCCCCTGGATGACCCAGGGGAAGAAAAGTCCTCTGAGAGCCATGACTTGATCATCTTGGTTCTTTTAGAAACACAGCGAGGGGACTCCAACCACAGTCTTCCTCGTTGCCACTAATTGGGCCACACACACCCCACTTGACTGGCATCAGTTGACCCCCCTTTTGAAAAAGAAAAAGATGCTTTGCATAAAGCACTCTCAAAAATACGTGTGTCTTTCCCATCCCCTGGATGACCCAGGGGAAGAAAAGTCCTCTGAGAGCCATGACTTGTTCATCTTGGTTCTTTTAGAAACACAGCGAAGGGACTCCAACCACAGTCTCCCTCGTTGCCACTAATTGGGCCACACACACCCCACTTGACTGGCATCAGTTGACCCCCCTTTTGAAAAAGAAAAAGATGCTTTGCATGAAGCACTCTCAAAAATACGCATGTCTTTCCCGTCCCCTGGATGACCCAGGGGAAGAAAAGTCCTCTGAGAGCCATGACTTGTTCATCTTGGTTCTTTTAGAAACACAGCGAGGGGACTCCAACCACAGTCTTCCTCGTTGCCACTAATTGAGCCACACACACCCCACTTGACTGGCATCAGTTGACCCCCCTTTTGAAAAAGAAAAAGATGCTTTGCATGAGAACACTCTCAAAAACACGCGTGTCTTTCCCGTGACCTGGATGACCCAGGGGAAGAAAAGTCCTCTGAGAGCCATGACTTGTTCATCTTGGTTCTTTTAGAAACACAGCGAGGGGACTCCAACCACAGTCTTCCTCATTGCCACTAATTGGGCCACACACACCCCACTTGACTGGCATCAGTTGACCCCCCTTTTGAAAAAGATGCTTTGCATGAAGCACTCTCAAAAATACGCGTGTCTTAACCGTAACCTGGATGACCCAGGGGAAGAAAAGTTCTCTGAGAGCCATGACTTGTTCATCTTGGTTCTTTTAGAAACACAGCGAGGGGACTCTAACCACAGTCTCCCTCGTTGCCACTAATTGGGCCACACACACCCCAGTTGACTGGAATCAGTTGACCCCCCTTTTGAAAAAGAAAAAGATGCTTTGCATGAAGCACTCTCAAAAATACGCGTGTCTTTCCCGTCCCCTGGATGACCCAGGGGAAGAAAAGTCCTCTGAGAGCCATGACTTATTTATCTTGGTTCTTTTATAAACACAGTGAGGGGACTCCAACCACAGTCTTCCTCGTTGCCACTAATTGGGCCACACACAGCCCACTTGACTGGCATCAGTTGACCCCCCTTTTGAAAAAGAAAAAGATGCTTTGCATGAAGCACTCTCAAAAATACGCGTGTCTTTCCCGTCCCCTGGATAACCCAGGGGAAGAAAAGTCCTCTGAGAGCCATGACTTGTTCATCTTGGTTCTTTTAGAAACACAGCGAAGGGACTCCAACCACAGTCTCCCTCGTTGCCACTAATTGTGCCACACACACCCCACTTGACTGGCATCAGTTGACCCCCCTTTTGAAAAAGAAAGAGATGCATTGCATGAAGCACTCTCAAAAATACGCGTGTCTTTCCCGTCCCCTGGATGACCCAGGGGAAGAAAAGTCCTCTGAGAGCCATGACTTGATCATCTTGGTTCTTTTAGAAACACAGCGAGGGGACTCCAACCACAGTCTTCCTCGTTGCCACTAATTGGGCCACACACACCCCACTTGACTGGCATCAGTTGACCCCCCTTTTGAAAAATAAAAAGATGCTTTGCATGAAGCACTCTCAAAAATACGTGTGTCTTTCCCGTCCCCTGGATGACCCAGGGGAAGAAAAGTCCTCTGAGAGCCATGACTTATTCATCTTGGTTCTTTTAGAAACACAGCGAGGGGACTCCAACCACAGTCTTCCTCGTTGCCACTAATTGGGCCACACACAGCCCACTTGACTGGCATCAGTTGACTCCCCTTTTGAAAAAGAAAAAGATGCTTTGCATGAAGCACTCTCAAAAATACGCGTGTCTTTCCCGTCCCCTGGATGACCCAGGGGAAGAAAAGTCCTCTAAGAGCCATGACTTGTTCATCTTGGTTCTTTTAGAAACACAGCGAGGGGACTCCAACCACAGTCTTCCTCATTGCCACTAATTGGGCCACACACACCCCACTTGACTGGCATCAGTTGACCCCCCTTTTGAAAAAGATGCTTTGCATGAAGCACTCTCAAAAATACGCGTGTCTTAACCGTAACCTGGATGACCCAGGGGATGAAAAGTCCTCTGAGAGCCATGACTTGTTCATCTTGGTTCATTTAGAAACACAGCGAGGGGACTCCAACCACACTCTTCCTTGTTGCCACTAATTGGGCCACACACACCCCACTTGACTGGCATCACTTGACCCCCCTTTTGAAAAAGAAAAAGATGCTTTGCATGAGAACACTCTCAAAGACACGCGTGTCTTTCCAGTGACCTGGATGACCCAAAGGAAGAAAAGTCCTCTGAGAGCCATGACTTGTTCATCTTGGTTCTTTTAGAAACACAGTGAGGGGACTCTAACCACAGTCTCCCTCGTTGCCACTAATTGGGCCACACACACCCCACTTGACTGGCATCACTTGACCCCCCTTTTGAAAAAGAAAAAGATGCTTTGCATGAAGCACTCTAAAATACGCGTGTCTTTCCTGTTTCCTGGATGACTCAGGGGAAGAAAAGTCCTCTGAGAGCCATGACTTGTTCATCTTGGTTCTTTTAGAAACACAGCGAGGGGACTCCAACCACAGTCTTCCTCATTGCCACTAATTGGGCCACACACACCCAACTTGACTGGCATCACTTGACCCCCCTTTTGAAAAAGAAAAAGATGCTTTGCATGAGAACACTCTCAAAAACACTCGTGTCTTTCCCGTGACCTGGATGACCCAGGGGAAGAAAAGTCCTCTGAGAGCCATGACTTGTTCATCTTGGTACTTTTAGAAACACAGCGAGGGGACTCTAACCACAGTCTCCCTCGTTGCCACTAATTGGGCCACACACACCCCAGTTGACTAGAATCAGTTGACCCCCCTTTTGAAAAAGAAAAAGATGCTTTGCATGAAGCACTCTCAAAAATACGCGTGTCTTTCCCGTGCCCTGGATGACCCAGGGGAAGAAAAGTCCTCTGAGAGCCATGACTTGTTCATCTTGGTTCTTTTAGAAACACAGCGAGGGGACTCCAACCACAGTCTCCCTCGTTGCCACTAATTGGGCCACACACACCCCACTTGACTGGCATCAGTTGACCCCCCTTTTGAAAAAGAAAAAGATGCTTTGCATGAAGCACTCTCAAAAATACGCGTGTCTTTCCCGTCCTCTGGATGACCCAGGGGAAGAAAAGTCCTCTGAGAGCCATGACTTGTTCATCTTGGTTCTTTTAGAAACACAGCGAGGGGACTCCAACCACAGTCTTCCTCATTGCCACTAATTGGGCCACACACACCCTACTTGACTGGCATCAGTTGACCCCCCTTTTGAAAAAGAAAAAGATGCTTTGCATGAAGCACTCTCAAAAATACGCGTGTCTTTCCCGTCCCCTGGATGACCCAGGGGAAGAAAAGTCCTCTGAGAGCCATGACTTGTTCATCTTGGTTCTTTTAGAAACACAGCGAGGGGACTCCAACCACAGTCTCCCTCGTTGCCACTAATTTTGCCACACACACCCCACTTGACTGGCATCAGTTGACCCCCCTTTTGAAAAAGAAAAAGATGCTTTGCATGAAGCACTCTCAAAAATACGCGTGTCTTTCCCGTCCCCTGGATGACCCAGGGGAAGAAAAGTCCTCTGAGAGCCATGATTCGTTCATCTTGGTTCTTTTAGAAACACAGCGAGGGAACTCCAACCACAGTCTTCCTCGTTGCCACTAATTGGGCCACACACACCCCAGTTGACTGAAATCAGTTGACCCCCCTTTTGAAAAAGAAAAAGATGCTTTGCATGACGGACTCTCAAAAATACGCGTGTCTTTCCCGTCCCCTGGATGACCCAGGGGAAGAAAAGTCCTCTGAGAGCCATGATTCGTTCATCTTGGTTCTTTTAGAAACACAGCGAGAGAACTCCAACCACAGTCTTCCTCGTTGCCACTAATTGGGCCACACACACCCCACTTGACTGAAATCAGTTGAAACCCCTTTTGAAAAAGAAAAAGATGCTTTGCATGAAGCACTCTCAAAAATACGCGTGTCTTTCCCGTCCCCTGGATGACCCAGGGGAAGAAAAGTCCTCTGAGAGCCATGACTTGTTCATCTTGGTTCTTTTAGAAGCACAGCGAGGGGACTCCAACCACAGTCTTCCTCGTTGCCACTAATTGGGCCACACACCCCACTTGACTGGCATCAGTTGACCCCCCTTTTGAAAAAGAAAAAGATGCTTTGCATGACAACACTCTCAAAAACACGCGTGTCTTTCATGTAACCTGGATGACCCAGGGGAAGAAAAGTCCTCTGAGAGCCATGACTTGTTCATCTTGGTTCACTTAGAAACACAGCGAGCGGACTCCAACCACAGTCTTCCTTGTTGCCACTAATTGGGCCACACACACCCCACTTGACTGGCATCACTTGACCACCCTTTTGAAAAACAAAAAGATGCTTTGCATGAGAACACTCTCAAAGACACGCGTGTCTTTCCCGTGACCTGGATGACCCAAAGGAAGAAAAGTCCTCTGAGAGCCATGACTTGTTCATCTTGGTTCTTTTAGAAACACAGCGAGGGGACTCTAACCACAGTCTCCCTCGTTGCCACTAATTGGGCCACACACACCCCAGTTGACTAGAATCAGTTGACCCCCCTTTTGAAAAAGAAAAAGATGCTTTGCATGAAGCACTCTCAAAAATATGCGTGTCTTTCCCGTGCCCTGGATGACCCAGGGGAAGAAAAGTCCTCTGAGAGCCATGACTTGTTCATCTTGGTTCTTTTAGAAACACAGCGAGGGGACTCCAACCACAGTCTCCCTCGTTGCCACTAATTGGGCCACACACACCCCACTTGACTGGCATCAGTTGACCCCCCTTTTGAAAAAGAAAAAGATGCTTTGCATGAAGCACTCTCAAAAATACGCGTGTCTTTCCCGTCCCCTGGATGACCCAGGGGAAGAAAAGTCCTCTGAGAGCCATGATTTGTTCATCTTGGTTCTTTTAGAAACACAGCGAGGGGACTCCAACCACAGTCTTCCTCGTTGCCACTAATTGGGCCACACACACCCCACTTGACTGGCATCAGTTGACCCCCCTTTTGAAAAAGAAAAAGATGCTTTGCATGAAGCACTCTCAAAAATACGCGTGTCTTTCCCATCCTCTGGATGACCCAGGGGAAGAAAAGTCCTCTGAGAGCCATGACTTGTTCATCTTGGTTTTTTTAGAAACACAGCGAGGGGACTCCAACCACAGTCTTCCTCGTTGCCACTAATTGGGCCACACACACCTTACTTGACTGGCATCAGTTGACCCCCCTTTTGAAAAAGAAAAAGATGCTTTGCATGAAGCACTCTCAAAAATACGCGTGTCTTTCCCGTCCCCTGGATGACCCAGGGGAAGAAAAGTCCTCTGAGAGCCATGACTTGTTCATCTTGGTTCTTTTAGAAACACAGCGAGGGGACTCCAACCACAGTCTCCCTCGTTGCCACTAATTGGGCCACACACACCCCACTTGACTGGCATCAGTTGACCCCCCTTTTGAAAAAGAAAAAGATGCTTTGCATGAAGCACTCTCAAAAATACGCGTGTCTTTCCCGTCCCCTGGATGACCCAGGGGAAGAAAAGTCCTCTGAGAGCCATGATTTGTTCATCTTGGTTCTTTTAGAAACACAGCGAGGGGACTCCAACCACAGTCTTCCTCGTTGCCACTAATTGGGCCACACACACCCCACTTGACTGGCATCAGTTGACCCCCCCTTTTGAAAAAGAAAAAGATGCTTTGCATGAAGCACTCTCAAAAATACGCGTGTCTTTCCCGTCCTCTGGATGACCCAGGGGAAGAAAAGTCCTCTGAGAGCCATGACTTGTTCATCTTGGTTCTTTTAGAAACACAGCGAGGGGACTCCAACCACAGTCTTCCTCGTTGCCACTAATTGGGCCACACACACCTTACTTGACTGGCATCAGTTGACCCCCCTTTTGAAAAAGAAAAAGATGCTTTGCATGAAGCACTCTCAAAAATACGCGTGTCTTTCCCGTCCCCTGGATGACCCAGGGGAAGAAAAGTCCTCTGAGAGCCATGACTTGTTCATCTTGGTTCTTTTAGAAACACAGCGAGGGGACTCCAACCACAGTCTCCCTCGTTGCCACTAATTGGGCCACACACACCCCACTTGACTGGCATCAGTTGACCCCCCTTTTGAAAAAGAAAAAGATGCTTTGCATGAAGCACTCTCAAAAATACGCGTGTCTTTCCCGTCCCCTGGATGACCCAGGGGAAGAAAAGTCCTCTGAGAGCCATGATTCGTTCATCTTGGTTCTTTTAGAAACACAGCGAGGGAACTCCAACCACAGTCTTCCTCGTTGCCACTAATTGGGCCACACACACCCCAGTTGACTGGAATCAGTTGACCCCCCTTTTGAAAAAGAAAAAGATGCTTTGCATGAAGCACTCTCAAAAATACGCGTGTCTTTCCCGTCCCCTGGATAACCCAGGGGAAGAAAAGTCCTCTGAGAGCCATGACTTGTTCATCTTGGTTCTTTTAGAAGCACAGCGAGGAGACTCCAACCACAGTCTTCCTCGTTGCAACTAATTGGGCCACACACACCCCACTTGACTGGCATCAGTTGACCCCCCTTTTGAAAAAGAAAAAGATGCTTTGCATGAGAACACTCTCAAAAACACGCGTGTCTTTCCTGTAACCTGGATGACCCAGGGGAAGAAAAGTCCTCTGAGAGCCATGACTTGTTCTTCTTGGTTCTTTTAGAAACACAGCAAGGGGACTCCAACCACAGTCTTCCTCGTTGCCACTAATTGGGCCACAAACACCCCACTTGACTGGCATCAGTTGACCCCCCTTTTGAAAAAGAAAAAGATGCTTTGCATGAAGCACTCTCAAAAATACGTGTGTCTTTCCCATCCCCTGGATGACCCAGGGGAAGAAAAGTCCTCTGAGAGCCATGACTTGTTCATCTTGGTTCTTTTAGAAACACAGCGAGGGGACTCCAATCACAGTCTCCCTCATTGCCACTAATTGGGCCACACACACCCCACTTGACTGGCATCAGTTGACCCCCCTTTTGAAAAAGAAAAAGATGCTTTGCATGAAGCACTCTCAAAAATACGCGTGTCTTTCCCGTCCCATGGATGACCCAGGGGAAGAAAAGTCCCTGAGAGCCATGACTTGTTCATCTTGGTTCTTTTAGAAACACAGCGAGGGGACTCCAACCACAGTCTTCCTCGTTGCCACTAATTGGGCCACACACTCCCCACTTGACTGGCATCAGTTGACTCCCCTTTTGAAAAAGAAAAAGATGCTTTGCACGAAGCACTCTCAAAAATACGCGTGTCTTTCTCGTCCCCTGGATGACCCAGGGGAAGAAAAGTCCTCTGAGAGCCATGACTTGTTCATCTTGGTTCTTCTGGAAACACAGCGAGGGACTCCAACCACAGTCTTCCTCGTTGCCACTAATTGGGCCACACACACCCCACTTGACTGGCATCACTTGACCCCCCTTTTGAAAAAGAAAAAGATGCTTTGCATAAGAACACTCTCAAAAACACGCGTGTCTTTCCCGTGACCTGGATGACCCAGGGGAAGAAAAGTCCTCTGAGAGCCATGACGTGTTCATCTTGGTTCTTTTAGAAACACAGCGAGGGGACTCTAACCACAGTCTCCCTCGTTGCCACTAATTGGGCTACACACACCCCAGTTGACTGGAAAAAGTTGACCCCCCTTTTGAAAAAGAAAAAGATGCTTTGCATGAAGCACTCTCAAAAATACGTGTGTCTTTCCCGTCCCCTAGATGACCCAGGGGAAGAATAGTCCTCTGAGAGCCATGACTTGTTCATCTTGGTTCTTTTAGAAACACAACGAGGGGACTCCAACCACAGTCTCCCTCGTTTCCACTAATTGGGCCACACACACCCCACTTGACTGGCATCAGTTGACCCCCCTTTTGAAAAAGAAAAAGATGCTTTGCATGAAGCACTCTCAAAAATACGCGTGTCTTTTCTGTCCCCTGGATGACCCAGGGGAAGAAAAGTCCTCTGAGAGCCATGACTTGTTCATCTTGGTTCTTTTAGAAACACAGCGAGGGGACTCCAACCACAGTCTTCCTCGTTGCCACTAATTGGGCCACACACACCCCACTTGACTGGCATCAGTTGACCCCCCTTTTGAAAAAGAAAAGGATGCTTTGCATGAAGCACTCTCAAAAATACGCGTGTCTTTCCCGTCCCTTGGATGACCCAGAGGAAGAAAAGTCTGTGAGAGCCATGACTTTTTCATCTTGGTTCTTTTAGAAACACAGCGAGGGAACTCCAACCACAGTCTTCCTCGTTGCCACTAATTGGGCCACACACACCCCACTTGACTGGCATCAGTTGACCCCCCTTTTGAAAAAGAAAAAGATGCTTTGCATGAGAACACTCTCAAAAACACGCGTGTCTTTCCTGTAACCTGGATGACCCAGGGGAAGAAAAGTCCTCTGAGAGCCATGACTTGTTCATCTTGGTTCTTTTAGAAACACAGCAAGGGGACTCCAACCACAGTCTTCCTCGTTGCCACTAATTGGGCCACAAACACCCCACTTGACTGGCATCAGTTGACCCCCCTTTTGAAAAAGAAAAAGATGCTTTGCATGAAGCACTTTCAAAAATACGCGTGTCTTTCCCATCCCCTGGATGACCCAGGGGATGAAAAGTCCTCTGAGAGCCATGACTTGTTCATCTTGGTTCTTTTAGAAACACAGCGAGGGGACTCCAATCACAGTCTCCCTCATTGCCACTAATTGGGCCACACACACCCCACTTGACTGGCATCAGTTGACCCCCCTTTTGAAAAAGAAAAAGATGCTTTGCATGAAGCACTCTCAAAAATACGCGTGTCTTTCCCGTCCCCTGGATGACCCAGGGGAAGAAAAGTCCCTGAGAGCCATGACTTGTTCATCTTGGTTCTTTTAGAAACACAGCGAGGGGACTCCAACCACAGTCTTCCTCGTTGCCACTAATTGGGCCACACACTCCCCACTTGACTGGCATCAGTTGACTCCCCTTTTGAAAAAGAAAAAGATGCTTTGCATGAAGCACTCTCAAAAATACGCGTGTCTTTCCCGTCCCCTGGATGACCCAGGGGAAGAAAAGTCCTCTGAAAGCCATGACTTGTTCATCTTGGTTCTTCTGGAAACACAGCGAGGGACTCCAACCACAGTCTTCCTCGTTGCCACTAATTGGGCCACACACACCCCACTTGACTGGCATCACTTGACCCCCCTTTTGAAAAAGAAAAAGATGCTTTGCATAAGAACACTCTCAAAAACACGCGTGTCTTTCCCGTGACCTGGATGACCCAGGGGAAGAAAAGTCCTCTGAGAGCCATGACTTGTTCATCTTGGTTCTTTTAGAAACACAGCGAGGGGACTCTAACCACAGTCTCCCTCGTTGCCACTAATTGGGCTACACACACCCCAGTTGACTGGAATCAGTTGATCCCCCTTTTGAAAAAGAAAAAGATGCTTTGCATGAAGCACTCTCAAAAATACGTGTGTCTTTCCCGTCCCCTAGATGACCCAGGGGAAGAATAGTCCTCTGAGAGCCATGACTTGTTCATCTTGGTTCTTTTAGAAACACAACGAGGGGACTCCAACCACAGTCTCCCTCGTTTCCACTAATTGGGCCACACACACCCCACTTGACTGGCATCAGTTGACCCCCCTTTTGAAAAAGAAAAAGATGCTTTGCATGAAGCACTCTCAAAAATACGCGTGTCTTTCCTGTCCCCTGGATGACCCAGGGGAAGAAAAGTCCTCTGAGAGCCATGACTTGTTCATCTTGGTTCTTTTAGAAACACAGCGAGGGGACTCCAACCACAGTCTTCCTCGTTGCCACTAATTGGGCCACACACACCCCACTTGACTGGCATCAGTTGACCCCCCTTTTGAAAAAGAAAAGGATGCTTTGCATGAAGCACTCTCAAAAATACGCGTGTCTTTCCCGTCCCTTGGATGACCCAGGGGAAGAAAAGTCCTTTGAGAGCCATGACTTGTTCATCTTGGTTCTTTTAGAAACACAGCGAAGGGACTCCAACCACAGTCTCCCTCATTGCCACTAATTGGGCCACACACACCCCACTTGACTGGCATCAGTTGACCCCCCTTTTGAAAAAGAAAAAGATGCTTTGCATGAAGCACTCTCAAAAATACGCGTGTCTTTCCCGTCCCCTGGATGACCCAGAGGAAGAAAAGTCTGTGAGAGCCATGACTTTTTCATCTTGGTTCTTTTAGAAATACAGCGAGGGGACTCCAACCACAGTCTTCCTCGTTGCCACTAATTGGTCCACACACACCCCAGTTGACTGGCATCACTTGACCCCCCTTTTGAAAAAGAAAAAGATGCTTTGCATGAGAACACTCTCAAAAACACGCATGTCTTTCCCGTGACCTGGATGACCCAGGGGAAGAAAAGTCCTCTGAGAGCTATGACTTGTTCATCTTGGTTCTTTTAGAAACACAGCAAGGGGACTCCAACCACAGTCTCCCTCATTGCCACTAATTGGGCCACACACACCCCAGTTGACTGGCATCAGTTGACCCCCCTTTTGAAAAAGAAAAAGATGCTTTGCATGAAGCACTCTCAAAAATACGCTTCTTTTCCGTCCCCTGTATGACCCTTGGGAAGAAAAGTCCTCTGAGAGCCATGACTTGTTCCTCGTGGTTCTTTAAGAAACACAGCGAGGGGACTCCAACCACAGTCTTCCTCGTTGCCACTAATTGGGCCACACACACCCCACTTGACTGGCATCACTTGACCCCCCCTTTCGAAAAAGAAAAAGATGCTTTGCATGAAGCACTCTCAAAAATACGCGTGTCTTTCCCGTCCCCTGGATGACCCTTGGGAAGAAAAGTCCTCTGAGAGCCATGACTTGTTCATCTTGGTTCTTTTAGAAACACAGCGAGGGGACTCAAACCACAGTCTCCTTTGTTGCCACTAATTGGGCCACACACACCCCACTTGACTGGCATCAGTTGACCCCCCTTTTGAAAAAGAAAAAGATGCTTTGCATGAAGCACTCTCAAAAATACGCGTGTCTTTCCCGTCCCCTGGATGACCCAGGGGAAGAAAAGTCCTCTGAGAGCCATGACTTGTTCATCTTGGTTCTTTTAGAAACACAGCGAGGGGACTCCAACCACAGTCTTCCTCGTTGCCACTAATTGGGCCACACACACCCCACTTGACTGGCATCAGTTGACCCCCCCTTTTGAAAAAGATGCTTTGCATGAAGCACTCTCAAAAATATGCGTGTCTTTCCCGTTACCTGGATGACCCAGGGGAAGAAAAGTCCTCTGAGAGCCATGACTTGTTCATCTTGGTTCTTTTAGAAACACAGCGAGGGGACTCCAACCACAGTCTTCCTTGTTGCCACTAATTGGGCCACACACACCCCACTTGACTGGCATCACTTGACCCCCCTTTTGAAAAAGAAAAAGATGCTTTGCATGAAGCACTCTCAAAAATACGCGTGTCTTTCCCGTCCCCTGGATGACCCAGGGGAAGAAAAGTCCTCTGAGAGCCATGACTTGTTCATCTTGGTTCTTCTGGAAACACAGCGAGGGACTCCAACCACAGTCTTCCTCGTTGCCACTAATTGGGCCACACACACCCCACTTGACTGGCATCACTTGACCCCCCTTTTGAAAAAGAAAAAGATGCTTTGCATAAGAACACTCTCAAAAACACGCGTGTCTTTCCCGTGACCTGGATGACCCAGGGGAAGAAAAGTCCTCTGAGAGCCATGACTTGTTCATCTTGGTTCTTTTAGAAACACAGCGAGGGGACTCTAACCACAGTCTCCCTCGTTGCCACTAATTGGGCTACACACACCCCAGTTGACTGGAATCAGTTGACCCCCCTTTTGAAAAAGAAAAAGATGCTTTGCATGAAGCACTCTCAAAAATACGTGTGTCTTTCCCGTCCCCTAGATGACCCAGAGGAAGAATAGTCCTCTGAGAGCCATGACTTGTTCATCTTGGTTCTTTTAGAAACACAGCGAGGAAACTTCAACCACATTCTCCCTCAATGCCACTAATTGGGCCACACACACCCCACTTGACTGGCATCAGTTGACCCCCCTTTTGAAAAAGAAAAAGATGCTTTGCATGAAGCACTCTCAAAAATACGCGTGTCTTTCCCGTCCGCTGGATGACCCAGGGGAAGAAAAGTCCTCTGAGAGCCATGACTTGTTCATCTTGGTTCTTTTAGAAACACAGCGAGGGGACTCCAACCACAGTCTCCCTCGTTTCCACTAATTGGGCCACACACACCCCACTTGACTGGCATCAGTTGACCCCCCTTTTGAAAAAGAAAAAGATGCTTTGCATGAAGCACTCTCAAAAATACGCGTGTCTTTCCTGTCCCCTGGATGACCCAGGGGAAGAAAAGTCCTCTGAGAGCCATGACTTGTTCATCTTGGTTCTTTTAGAAACACAGCGAGGGGACTCCAACCACAGTCTTCCTCGTTGCCACTAATTGGGCCACACACACCCCACTTGACTGGCATCAGTTGACCCCCCTTTTGAAAAAGAAAAGGATGCTTTGCATGAAGCACTCTCAAAAATACGCGTGTCTTTCCCGTCCTTTGGATGACCCAGGGGAAGAAAAGTCCTCTGAGAGCCATGACTTGTTCATCTTGGTTCTTTTAGAAACACAGCGAAGGGACTCCAACCACAGTCTCCCTCATTGCCACTAATTGGGCCACACACACCCCACTTGACTGGCATCAGTTGACCCCCCTTTTGAAAAAGAAAAAGATGCTTTGCATGAAGCACTCTCAAAAATACGCGTGTCTTTCCCGTCCCCTGGATGACCCAGGGGAAGAAAAGTCCTCTGAGAGCCATGACTTGTTCATCTTGGTTCTTTTAGAAACACAGCGAGGGGACTCCTACCACAGTCTCCCTTGTTGCCACTAATTGGGCCACACACACCCCACTTGACTGGCATCAGTTGACCCCCCTTTTGAAAAAGAAAAAGATGCTTTGCATGAAGCACTCTCAAAAATACGCGTGTCTTTCCCGTCCCCTGGATGACCCAGGGGAAGAAAAGTCCTCTGAGAGCCATGATTCGTTCATCTTGGTTCTTTTAGAAACACAGCGAGGGAACTCCAACCACAGTCTTCCTCGTTGCCACTAATTGGGCCACACACACCCCACTTGACTGGCATCAGTTGACCCCCCTTTTGAAAAAGAAAAAGATGCTTTGCATGAGAACACTCTCAAAAACACGCGTGTCTTTCCTGTAACCTGGATGACCCAGGGGAAGAAAAGTCCTCTGAGAGCCATGACTTGTTCATCTTGGTTCTTTTAGAAACACAGCAAGGGGACTCCAACCACAGTCTTCCTCGTTGCCACTAATTGGGCCACAAACACCCCTCTTGACTGGCATCAGTTGACCCCCCTTTTGAAAAAGAAAAAGATGCTTTGCATGAAGCACTCTCCAAAATACGCGTGTCTTTCCCATCCCCTGGATGACCCAGGGGAAGAAAAGTCCTCTGAGAGCCATGACTTGTTCATCTTGGTTCTTTTAGAAACACAGCGAGGGGACTCCAATCACAGTCTCCCTCATTGCCACTAATTGGGCCACACACACCCCACTTGACTGGCATCAGTTGACCCCCCTTTTGAAAAAGAAAAAGATGCTTTGCATGAAGCACTCTCAAAAATACGCGTGTCTTTCCCGTCCCCTGGATGACCCAGGGGAAGAAAAGTCCCTGAGAGCCATGACTTGTTCATCTTGGTTCTTTTAGAAACACAGCGAGGGGACTCCAACCACAGTCTTCCTCGTTGCCACTAATTGGGCCACACACTCCCCACTTGACTGGCATCAGTTGACTCCCCTTTTGAAAAAGAAAAAGATGCTTTGCATGAAGCACTCTCAAAAATACGCGTGTCTTTCCCGTCCCCTGGATGACCCAGGGGAAGAAAAGTCCTCTGAAAGCCATGACTTGTTCATCTTGGTTCTTCTGGAAACACAGCGAGGGACTCCAACCACAGTCTTCCTCGTTGCCACTATTTGGGCCACACACACCCCACTTGACTGGCATCACTTGACCCCCCTTTTGAAAAAGAAAAAGATGCTTTGCATAAGAACACTCTCAAAAACACGCGTGTCTTTCCCGTGACCTGGATGACCCAGGGGAAGAAAAGTCCTCTGAGAGCCATGACTTGTTCATCTTGGTTCTTTTAGAAACACAGCGAGGGGACTCTAACCACAGTCTCCCTCGTTGCCACTAATTGGGCTACACACACCCCAGTTGACTGGAATCAGTTGACCCCCCTTTTGAAAAAGAAAAAGATGCTTTGCATGAAGCACTCTCAAAAATACGTGTGTCTTTCCCGTCCCCTAGATGACCCAGGGGAAGAATAGTCCTCTGAGAGCCATGACTTGTTCATCTTGGTTCTTTTAGAAACACAACGAGGGGACTCCAACCACAGTCTCCCTCGTTTCCACTAATTGGGCCACACACACCCCACTTGACTGGCATCAGTTGACCCCCCTTTTGAAAAAGAAAAAGATGCTTTGCATGAAGCACTCTCAAAAATACGCGTGTCTTTCCTGTCCCCTGGATGACCCAGGGGAAGAAAAGTCCTCTGAGAGCCATGACTTGTTCATCTTGGTTCTTTTAGAAACACAGCGAGGGGACTCCAACCACAGTCTTCCTCGTTGCCACTAATTGGGCCACACACACCCCACTTGACTGGCATCAGTTGACCCCCCTTTTGAAAAAGAAAAGGATGCTTTGCATGAAGCACTCTCAAAAATACGCGTGTCTTTCCCGTCCCTTGGATGACCCAGGGGAAGAAAAGTCCTTTGAGAGCCATGACTTGTTCATCTTGGTTCTTTTAGAAACACAGCGAAGGGACTCCAACCACAGTCTCCCTCATTGCCACTAATTGGGCCACACACACCCCACTTGACTGGCATCAGTTGACCCCCCTTTTGAAAAAGAAAAAGATGCTTTGCATGAAGCACTCTCAAAGATACGCGTGTCTTTCCCGTCCCCTGGATGACCCAGAGGAAGAAAAGTCTGTGAGAGCCATGACTTTTTCATCTTGGTTCTTTTAGAAATACAGCGAGGGGACTCCAACCACAGTCTTCCTCGTTGCCACTAATTGGTCCACACACACCCCAGTTGACTGGCATCACTTGACCCCCCTTTTGAAAAAGAAAAAGATGCTTTGCATGAGAACACTCTCAAAAACACGCATGTCTTTCCCGTGACCTGGATGACCCAGGGGAAGAAAAGTCCTCTGAGAGCTATGACTTGTTCATCTTGGTTCTTTTAGAAACACAGCAAGGGGACTCCAACCACAGTCTCCCTCATTGCCACTAATTGGGCCACACACACCCCAGTTGACTGGCATCAGTTGACCCCCCTTTTGAAAAAGAAAAAGATGCTTTGCATGAAGCACTCTCAAAAATACGCTTCTTTCCCGTCCCCTGTATGACCCTTGGGAAGAAAAGTCCTCTGAGAGCCATGACTTGTTCCTCGTGGTTCTTTAAGAAACACAGCGAGGGGACTCCAACCACAGTCTTCCTCGTTGCCACTAATTGGGCCACACACACCCCACTTGACTGGCATCACTTGACCCCCCCTTTTGAAAAAGAAAAAGATGCTTTGCATGAAGCACTCTCAAAAATACGCGTGTCTTTCCCGTCCCCTGGATGACCCTTGGGAAGAAAAGTCCTCTGAGAGCCATGACTTGTTCATCTTGGCTCTTTTAGAAACACAGCGAGGGGACTCCAACCACAGTCTCCTTTGTTGCCACTAATTGGGCCACACACACCCCACTTGACTGGCATCAGTTGACCCCCCTTTTGAAAAAGAAAAAGATGCTTTGCATGAAGCACTCTCAAAAATACGCGTGTCTTTCCCGTCCCCTGGATGACCCAGGGGAAGAAAAGTCCTCTGAGAGCCATGACTTGTTCATCTTGGTTCTTTTAGAAACACAGCGAGGGGACTCCAACCACAGTCTTCCTCGTTGCCACTAATTGGGCCACACACACCCCACTTGACTGGCATCAGTTGACCCCCCCTTTTGAAAAAGATGCTTTGCATGAAGCACTCTCAAAAATATGCGTGTCTTTCCCGTTACCTGGATGACCCAGGGGAAGAAAAGTCCTCTGAGAGCCATGACTTGTTCATCTTGGTTCTTTTAGAAACACAGCGAGGGGACTCCAACCACAGTCTTCCTTGTTGCCACTAATTGGGCCACACACACCCCACTTGACTGGCATCAGTTGACCCCCCTTTTGAAAAAGAAAAAGATGCTTTGCATGAAGCACTCTCAAAAATACGCGTGTCTTTCCCGTCCCCTGGATGACCCAGGGGAAGAAAAGTCCTCTGAGAGCCATGACTTGTTCATCTTGGTTCTTCTGGAAACACAGCGAGGGACTCCAACCACAGTCTTCCTCGTTGCCACTAATTGGGCCACACACACCCCACTTGACTGGCATCACTTGACCCCCCTTTTGAAAAAGAAAAAGATGCTTTGCATAAGAACACTCTCAAAAACACGAGTGTCTTTCCCGTGACCTGGATGACCCAGGGGAAGAAAAGTCCTCTGAGAGCCATGACTTGTTCATCTTGGTTCTTTTAGAAACACAGCGAGGGTACTCTAACCACAGTCTCCCTCGTTGCCACTAATTGGGCTACACACACCCCAGTTGACTGGAAACAGTTGACCCCCCTTTTGAAAAAGAAAAAGATGCTTTGCATGAAGCACTCTCAAAAATACGTGTGTCTTTCCCGTCCCCTAGATGACCCAGAGGAAGAATAGTCCTCTGAGAGCCATGACTTGTTCATCTTGGTTCTTTTAGAAACACAGCGAGGAAACTTCAACCACATTCTCCCTCAATGCCACTAATTGGGCCACACACACCCCACTTGACTGGCATCAGTTGACCCCCCTTTTGAAAAAGAAAAAGATGCTTTGCATGAAGCACTCTCAAAAATACGCGTGTCTTTCCCGTCCCCTGGATGACCCAGGGGAAGAAAAGTCCTCTGAGAGCCATGACTTGTTCATCTTGGTTCTTTTAGAAACACAGCGAGGGGACTCCAACCACAGTCTCCCTCGTTTCCACTAATTGGGCCACACACACCCCACTTGACTGGCATCAGTTGACCCCCCTTTTGAAAAAGAAAAAGATGCTTTGCATGAAGCACTCTCAAAAATACGCGTGTCTTTCCTGTCCCCTGGATGACCCAGGGGAAGAAAAGTCCTCTGAGAGCCATGACTTGTTCATCTTGGTTCTTTTAGAAACACAGCGAGGGGACTCCAACCACAGTCTTCCTCGTTGCCACTAATTGGGCCACACACACCCCACTTGACTGGCATCAGTTGACCCCCCTTTTGAAAAAGAAAAGGATGCTTTGCATGAAGCACTCTCAAAAATACGCGTGTCTTTCCCGTCCTTTGGATGACCCAGGGGAAGAAAAGTCCTCTGAGAGCCATGACTTGTTCATCTTGGTTCTTTTAGAAACACAGCGAAGGGACTCCAACCACAGTCTCCCTCATTGCCACTAATTGGGCCACACACACCCCACTTGACTGGCATCAGTTGACCCCCCTTTTGAAAAAGAAAAAGATGCTTTGCATGAAGCACTCTCAAAAATACGCGTGTCTTTCCCGTCCCCTGGATGACCCAGAGGAAGAAAAGTCTGTGAGAGCCATGACTTTTTCATCTTGGTTCTTTTAGAAATACAGCGAGGGGACTCCAACCACAGTCTTCCTCGTTGCCACTAATTGGTCCACACACACCCCAGTTGACTGGCATCACTTGACCCCCCTTTTGAAAAAGAAAAAGATGCTTTGCATGAGAACACTCTCAAAAACACGCATGTCTTTCCTGTCCCCTGTATGACCCTTGGGAAGAAAAGTCCTCTGAGAGCCATGACTTGTTCATCTTGGTTCTTTTAGAAACACAGCGAGGGGACTCCAACCACAGTCTTCCTCGTTGCCACTAATTGGGCCACACACACCCCACTTGACTGGCATCACTTGACCCCCCCTTTTGAAAAAGAAAAAGATGCTTTGCATGAAGCACTCTCAAAAATACGCGTGTCTTTCCCGTCCCCTGGATGACCCTTGGGAAGAAAAGTCCTCTGAGAGCCATGACTTGTTCATCTTGGTTCTTTTAGAAACACAGCGAGGGGACTCCAACCACAGTCTCCTTCGTTGCCACTAATTGGGCCACACACACCCCACTTGACTGGCATCAGTTGACCCCCCTTTTGAAAAAGAAAAAGATGCTTTGCATGAAGCACTCTCAAAAATACACGTGTCTTTCCCGTCCCCTGGATGACCCAGGGGAAGAAAAGTCCTCTGAGAGCCATGACTTGTTCATCTTGGTTCTTTTAGAAACACAGCGAGGGGACTCCAACCACAGTCTTCCTCGTTGCCACTAATTGGGCCACACACACCCCAGTTGACTGGCATCAGTTGACTCCCCTTTTGAAAAAGAAAAAGATGCTTTGCATGAAGCACTCTCAAAAATACGTGTGTCTTTCCTGTCCCCTGGATGACCCAAGGGAAGAAAAGTCCTCTGAGAGCCATAACTTGTTCATCTTGGTTCTTTTAGAAATACAGCGAGGGGACTCCAACCACAGTCTTCCTCGTTGCCACTAATTGGGCCACACACACCCCACTTGACTGGCATCAGTTGACCCCCCCTTTTGAAAAAGATGCTTTGCATGAAGCACTCTCAAAAATATTCGTGTCTTTCCCGTTACCTGGATGACCCAGGGGAAGAAAAGTCATCTGAGAGCCATGACTTGTTCATCTTGGTTCTTTTAGAAACACAGCGAGGGGACTCCAACCACAGTCTTCCTTGTTGCCACTAATTGGGCCACACACACCCCACTTGACTGGCATCACTTGACCCCCCTTTTGAAAAAGAAAAAGATGCTTTGCATGAGAACACTCTCAAAAACAAGCGTGTCTTTCCCGTGACCTGGAAGACCCAGGGGAAGAAAAGTCCTCTGAGAGCCATGACTTGTTCATCTTGGTTCTTTTAGAAACACAGCGAGGGGACTCTAACCACAGTCTCCCTCGTTGCCACTAATTGGGCCACACACACCCCAGTTGACTTGAATCAGTTGACCCCCCTTTTGAAAAAGAAAAAGATGCTTTGCATGAAGCACTCTCAAAAATACGTGTGTCTTACCCGTCCCCTGGATGACTCAGGGGAAGAAAAGTCCTCTGAGAGCCATGACTTGTTCATCTTGGTTCTTTTAGAAACACAGCGAGGGGACTCCAACCACAGTCTCCCTCGTTGCCACTAATTGGGCCACACACACCCCACTTGACTGGCATCAGTTGACCCCCCTTTTGAAAAAGAAAAAGATGCTTTGCATGAAGCACTCTCAAAAATACGCGTGTCTTTCCCGTCCCCTGGATGACCCAGGGGAAGAAAAGTCCTCTGAGAGCCATGACTTGTTCATCTTGGTTCTTTTAGAAACACAGCGAGGGGACTCCAACCACAGTCTTCCTCGTTGCCACTAATTGGGCCACACACACCCCACTTGACTGGCATCAGTTGACCCCACCTTTTGAAAAAGAAAAAGATGCTTTGCATGAAGCACTCTCAAAAATACGCGTGTCTTTCCCGTCCCCTGGATGACCCAGGGGAAGAAATGTCCTCTGAGAGCCATGACTTGTTCATCTTGGTTCTTTTAGAAACACAGCGAGGGGACTCCAACCACAGTCTTCCTCGTTGCCACTAATTGGGCCACACACACCCCACTTGACTGGCATCTGTTTACCCCCCTTTTGAAAAAGAAAAAGATGCTTTGCATGAAGCACTCTCAAAAATACGCGTGTCTTTCCCGTCCCCTGGATGACCCAGGGGAAGAAAAGTCCTCTGAGAGTCATGACTTGTTCATCTTGGTTCTTTTAGAAACACAGCGAGGGGACTCCAATCACAGTCTTCCTCGTTGCCACTAATTCGTCCACACACACCCCAGTTGACTGGCATCACTTGACCCCCCTTTTGAAAAAGAAAAAGATGCTTTGCATGAAAACACTCTCAAAAACACGCATGTCTTTCCCGTGACCTGGATGACCCAGGGGAAGAAAAGTCCTCTGAGAGCCATGACTTGTTCATCTTGGTTCTTTTAGAAACACAGCAAGGGGACTCCAACCACAGCCTCCCTCATTGCCACTAATTGGGCCACACACACCCCAGTTGACTGGCATCAGTTGACCCCCCTTTTGAAAAATAAAAAGATGCTTTGCATGAAGCACTCTCAAAAATACGCGTGTCTTTCCCATCCCCTGGATGACCCAGGGGAAGAAAAGTCCTCTGAGAGCCATGACTTGTTCATCTTGGTTCTTTTAGAAACACAGCGAGGGGACTCCAACCACAGTCTTCCTCGTTGCCACTAATTGGGCCACACACACCCCACTTGACTGGCATCACTTGACCCCCCTTTTGAAAAAGAAAAAGATGCTTTGCATGAAGCACTCTCAAAAATACGCGTGTCTTTCCCGTCCCCTGGATGACCCTTGGGAAGAAAAGTCCTCTGAGAGCCATGACTTGTTCATCTTGGTTCTTTTAGAAACACAGCGAGGGGACTCCAACCACAGTCTCCTTCGTTGCCACTAATTGGGCCACACACACCCCACTTGACTGGCATCAGTTGACCCCCCTTTTGAAAAAGAAAAAGATGCTTTGCATGAAGCACTCTCAAAAATACGCGTGTCTTTCCCGTCCCCTGGATGACCCAGGGGAAGAAAAGTCCTCTGAGAGCCATGACTTGTTCATCTTGGTTCTTTTAGAAACACAGCGAGGGGACTCCAACCACAGTCTCCCTCTTTGCCACTAATTGGGCCACACACACCCCACTTGACTGGCATCAGTTGACCCCCCTTTTGAAAAAGAAAAAGATGCTTTGCATGAAGCACTCTCAAAAATACGTGTGTCTTTCCCGTCCCCTGGATGACCCAGGGGAAGAAAAGTCCTCTGAGAGCCATGACTTGTTCATCTTGGTTCTTTTAGAAACACAGCGAGGGGACTCCAACCACAGTCTTCCTCGTTGCCACTAATTGGTCCACACACACCCCACTTGACTGGCATCACTTGACCCCGCTTTTGAAAAAGAAAAAGATGCTTTGCATGAGAACACTCTCAAAAACACGCGTGTCTTTCCCGTGACCTGGATGACCCAGGGGAAGAAAAGTCCTCTGAGAGCCATGACTTGTTCATCTTGGTTCTTTTAGAAACACAGCGAGGGGACTCCAACCACAGTCTCCCTCATTGCCACTAATTGGGCCACACACACCCCACTTGACTGGCATCAGTTGACCCCCCTTTTGAAAAAGAAAAAGATGCTTTGCATGAAGCACTCTCAAAAATACGCGTCTTTCCCGTCCCCTGGATGACCCTTGGGAAGAAAAGTCCTCTGAGAGCCATGACTTGTTCATCGTGGTTCTTTTAGAAACACAGCGAGGGGACTCCAACCACAGTCTTCCTCGTTGCCACTAATTGGGCCACACACACCCCACTTGACTGGCATCACTTGACGCCCCTTTTGAAAAAGAAAAAGATGCTTTGCATGAAGCACTCTCAAAAATACGCGTGTCTTTCCCGTCCCCTGGATGACCCTTGGGAAGAAAAGTCCTCTGAGAGCCATGACTTGTTCATCTTGGTTCTTTTAGAAACACAGCGAGGGACTCCAACCACAGTCTCCTTCGTTGCCACTAATTGGGCCACACACATTCCACTTGACTGGCATCAGTTGACCCCCCTTTTGAAAAAGAAAAAGATGCTTTGCATGAAGCACTCTCAAAAATACGCGTGTCTTTCCCGTCCCCTGGATGACCCATGGGAAGAAAAGTCCTCTGAGAGCCATGACTTGTTCATCTTGGTTCTTTTAGAAACACAGCGAGGGGACTCCAACCACAGTCTTCCTCGTTGCCACTAATTGGGCCACACACACCCCAGTTGACTGGCATCAGTTGACCTTCCTTTTGAAAAAGAAAAAGATGCTTTGCATGAGAACACTCTCAAAAATACGCGTGTCTTTCCCATCCCCTGGATGACCCAGGCGAAGAAAAGTCCTCTGAGATCCATGACTTGTTCATCTTGGTTCTTTTAGAAACACAGCGAGGGGACTCCAACCACTGTCTCCCTCTTTGTCACTAATTGGGCCACACACACCCCACTTGACTGGCATCAGTTGACCCCCCTTTTGAAAAGAAAAAGATGCTTTGCATGAAGCACTCTCAAAAATACGCGTGTCTTTCCAGTCCCCTGGATGACCCAGGGGAAGAAAAGTCCTCTGAGAGCCATGACTTGTTCATCTTGGTTCTTTTAGAAACACAGCGAGGGGACTCCAACCACAGTCTTCCTCATTGCCACTAATTGGGCCACACACACCCCACTTGACTGGCATCACTTGACCCCCCTTTTGAAAAAGAAAAAGATTCTTTGCATGAATCACTCTCAAAAATACGCGTGTCTTTCCCATCCCCTGGATGACCCAGGGGAAGAAAAGTCCTCTGAGAGCCATGACTTGTTCATCTTGATTCTTTTAGAAACACAGCGAGGGGCCTCCAACCACAGTCTTCCTCGTTGCCCCTAATTGGCCCACACACACCCCACTTGACTGGCATCAGTTGACCCCCCTTTTCAAAATAAAAAAAGATGCTTTGCATGAAGCACTCTCAAAAATACGCGTGCCTTTCCCGTCCCCTGGATGACCCAGGGGAAGAAAAGTCCTCTGAGAGCCATGACTTGTTCATCTTGGTTCTTTTAGAAACACAGCGAGGGGACTCCAACCACAGTCTCCTTCGTTGCCACTAATTGGGCCACACACACCCCACTTGACTGGCATCAGTTGACCCCCCTTTTGAAAAAGAAAAAGATGCTTTGCATAAAGCACTCTCAAAAATACGCGTGTCTTTCCCGTCCCCTGGATGACCCAGGGGAAGAAAAGTCCTCTGAGAGCCATGACTTGTTCATCTTGGTTCTTTTAGAAACACAGCGAGGGGACTCCAACCACAGTCTTCCTCGTTGCCACTAATTGGGCCACACACACCCCACTTGACTGGCATCAGTTGACCCCCCTTTTGAAAAAGAAAAAGATGCTTTGCATGAAGCACTCTCCAAAATACGCGTGTCTTTCCCGTCCCCTGGATGACCCAGGGGAAGAAAAGTCCTCTCAGAGCCATGACTTGTTCATCTTGGTTCTTTTAGAAACACAGCGAGGGGACTCCAACCACAGTCTCCCTCGTTTCCACTAATTGGGCCACACACACCCCACTTGACTGGCATCACTTGATCCCCCTTTTCAAAATGAAACAGATGCTTTGCATGAAGCACTCTCAAAAATACGCGTGCCTTTCGCCTCCCCTGGCCGAGCCAGGGGAAGAAAAGTCCTCTGAGAGCCATGACTTGTTCATCTTGGTTCTTTTTTCAATAGCGAGGGGACTCCAACCACAGTCTCCCTTGTTTCCACTAATTGGGCCACACACACCCCACTTGACTGGCATCACTTGATCCCCCTTTTCAAAATGAAACAGATGCTTTGCATGAAGCACTCTCAAAAATACGCGTGCCTTTCGCCTACCCTGGCTGACGCAGGGGAAGAAAAGTCCTCTGAGAGCCATGACTTGTTCATCTTGGTTCTTTTTTCAAAAGCGAGGGGACTCCAACCACAGTATCCCTCGTTTCCACTAATTGGGCCATACACACCCCACTTGACTAGCATCACTTGATCCCCCTTTTCAAAATGAAACAGATGCTTTGCATGAAGCACTCTCAAAAATACGCGTGCCTTTCCCGTCCCCTGGCTGACCCAGGGGAAGAAAAGTCCTCTGAGAGCCATGTCCACATTGTCAGTGGACAGACACGTGTGCTTATCTGCCAGCAGACCCCCAGCAGCACTGAAGACAGGTTCCGAGAGAACGCTGGCTGCAGGACACGACAAGATCCCCAAGGCGTACGAGGCAAGCTCAGGCAATTTATCCAGATTGGAAGCCTAAAATGAGCAGGGCTCAAGTTGCACAGTAATTGCATCGACGTGTCCTTGCATATACTCATATATCTGTGTCTCCTCCTCTTTTTCCTTGTCCAGCTCTTTTGTTTTCGCATGAGTATATGTCCTTGTCACTTTCCCATGTGTTTGTGTTGTGTTGTGAGTTTATCACCTTTTGGACACCTTTGAGGGTGTTTTCTAGGCGTTTTTATGTGTTTGTGATTGCCTGCCATTGTTTCCTATGCAGTTCGAGTTCGGTTCGTCGAACTTTCGATGAACCGAACTCGAACGGGACCTCAGTTCGGCGAACCGACCTCGAGCCGAACCGCGACCGGTTCGCTCATCTCAACTGGCGACCAAGTTTCATCAATGGTTGTCTCCACTCAACCAGCAGCCAGGGAAGGCCGAGTGTGACAATGATGCAAACATGGGTGCGGCCCTTTCCCGTGACAATGTGACACACGTGCCTTGTGTGGCTCACGTGTTGAATCTAATTCTCCAGCAATTTTTAAAACACCATCCCGGCCTACATGGCCTTGTGCAGCGGGTACGCTCGCTATGTGCTCACTTTCATCGTTCGCACACAGCAGCTCAACAACTTTCGTCGCTCCAGAAGTCTTTAGGTCTGGTGGTTAAACGCCTGAAATGCGATGTGCCGATACGCAGGAATTTGAATCTGCACATGTTGCAGCGTTTGTGGCAGCACCGCTGAACCCTGCTGCAATACGTTATGACATATAGCGTGGCCTAACTTGATCCAGAGGTGGTGCAGATCACGCTGCTGGAGTGGTGTCAGATCAAGGACCTATGCACCCTTCTACACTGTTTACAAATGTCGACGAAGATGTTTAGCACTGGCAATGCCATTCTCAGCGTGACAATTCTGGTCATCTACATGATGGAGCACACTGTAAGCATTATTCGGAGTCAGGTGTTGGGACAATAGGAAGGGGAGGAAGTACAGGAGGAGTCATATGCGGAAGGGATAACAAGTTCTACGAGGTCCAGATGGTCAGCGGCACCTAGGTGGCAGTCATGGTGGGGGAGAGGGATTAACAAGGGCGCATAGTATCAGCAAAAAGTGTTGAGGAAGGTGCAGGAGCCCATGAAGAAATGGAGGACGAACTGGCGATGGGCATGGAAGACTCAGCAGATGAGTGAGAGCTTGCTCACATTTCGGTTGTGCGAGGTTGGGGGGAGAGGGCAGAGGAAGGAGGCACGATTCTCACCTCTCTGCCACCAACACACCAAGGACTTGGTTCTCCTGGATGCACAAGACACATGAGCGCCTTCTTGCTGCACTACCTACAACATGACCCTCGGATTGCACGAATTCGAAGTAATGCTAACTACTGGGTTGCCACACTGTTAGATCCCCGGTACAAGACAAAATTTGGCGAAATAATTCCTGCCATAGAAAGGGACGCACGTATACAGGAGTATCTGCAGAAGGTGGTACGCAATCTTAGATCTGCTTTTCCACTAAACACCAGTGCTGCACAGAGTGAATCTCAACGCTTTGTCATGGATAGGAGGAAATGGTCTTTTACTTGTCCACATCTGAGGGACCGAGGGCTGGCTGCTGTGCTGAGATGGCATTGAGTACGGTGTCCCTGCAGAGTTGCACTTTTGGTCATATACAAAATGAGTTGAAAAATGACAGATGCTGGTGGAAAGGGGAACAGGTGTGTTGGAAAGGGGAAAAAAGTTTTTGTCTGTGGGTTGGGAGGTTAAGCAAAAGTAACAATTGCTGAAGAAACACCATCTGTTACGGTGGGACTGGCAGATTTGGATAAGGTGGTATATACTATGTTACCGCTATATAACGAACATTAATAAGAAAAGAAAGAGAAAGGTATATATCCCCATCAGCAGTCAGTGTCCACCGTGCTCCCAGATGGAAAAGGAGAGGTTGGCAACTGGAAGGTTAGGTGGATGATACAGAGCTGTGTGGCTATGAAACTAATAGTAGCCTGAACCGAGTTAGACGCCACTCGGATCTTGAGACTGGGAGCCCTGTTAGCGTCACAGGGTCCATACGCCCACCCAGCCCAGGAACTCCCTGTTAACATCACAGGGGCCATTGAGTACGCTGACCGTGTGCATTGGGGCCACACCTGTGGACAGCAGGCGTATCAGCAGCAGCAGGCCTGTTAATGCCACTGGGCTGCACAAGCAGGACTGGTAGGACAGGAGCTGGTCTTAACCGTTCTGCGTTACCAACTGTGGTGGCGGCCTGCATCGACGCCCGATCCCTGCCTACCTCTGGCCTAAAACCGCAATGGGTTCAACACATGGAGGTGTGCTCTTTCAGAGCATAATAGAAGACTGCGCACCTCCTTGTTGGCTCCAGCCCCTTTTATAACCTGGGTCCGCCCCAAACAGGGTGGACCACAATGCACCTCCTGGAGACAAAAGCAGAGTGACACGTCATGAGTAGCATAACTAACGTCCTATTTGGAACCGCAACTTCAATAATGACCTCATGGCTGCCACGACACAAACACCTCACCAGTCATCGTCTGACCATCAATAATGAGGTGACAAGTCATAGGGGCGGGCCTCTGCAAGCCATTTGGGAGTGGCCTGGCCACATCGTCAGGACACCTGATGTCCTGTGGTCTATATGGGCCCCCCACATCAGGGGCAGGGCCAAAGAGTTCATTACCGGACCTAGTCTCTGATGCAGTAAGTGCCTGAGCATGCTCAGTAGCATGAAATACAGTCTCTGAAAAAAGACTATCAGCTTTAGCATGGTGTCTAGGCACAAAACAGGACTTAGTCCCAGCACGGAGTGCAAGTACCTGTGCAAAGAGGCTTTTCGCACTAAGTGTGGGAGCATGCGCTGTATCCCGAAATGAAGACTTAGCCTCAGGAATGGCACAGTCAGGCTGAGCATACTCACTAGGCGAAACACTGTAGTTAGGCTGGGGTAAATCGGCACACACGTGCGCACTAGCTGCCTCTCCACACTTAGACGTGGAGGAGAAATTGCTCTTCAGGTGTGGACTTGGAGATGCTGTCTATGAACAGAAGGAAAAGCTAAAGGTGTGTGTTACAGCAAGGAGCCACCGCGGAAACACTTCGTTCAATTGTGAGGGGAGTCATTTTGGAGTTTGGTGAGGAGTACCTTAACGCCAGTGAGCAGCATCCTGTGCCACAGACCAACATTCTTACGGTGCTGTCTATACTGCTTACCATGAGAGGAGCGTAAAGTCTGTATTTCTGGCAACTGGACATCACAGTACTCTGGTATGGTAGGCTGTGCCCAGACAATAATGCGGGCACGCAACACTTTGTTTTATTAGCAAAACACATATCTGTTCTGGGTAGGCCGACTATTTATAGACAATAAGACTTGCTGCCTCTGCACTGTCAAATTGTCACGTACAGTTTAAATCATAGAGGGACAGCGACACATGTTTGCATTGACTGTTGATTTTCAAGATTTCCATGACTGTGTTGCAGAGCTGTGTGGTTTGCATTCACACTGCTATCATCTTCCTTATCTGTGAGGCTTCAGCTAACAAGGGTATTCAGGGGGGGTAATGTGTTTTGTCTATGTTTAGGTAGATAACTGGGAAGCTCTTGTGATGCGCCACTGGTAAGTCGTGTTCGCACACACACACACACACACACACACGCACAAACACACAATTACTGCTACGCAGAGGGATTAGCAGGTAGTAGGCAACAGAATATATTGTTCAATTATTTAAATTGTATGCATTGTTCTTATTGTTTGTTTTGGTAAAGTTAAACAATCATTTATCAACCCAACTGACTAGAGTCCTTTTCCTGTTGCCTGGTTTTGCTGCATACTGGGGAGCCCACCCTGTACACGACTTAAAATGAAGCATAAGTCGCAATGTGAATTTCACTGTGCTACAATGCGACCTAGCGTGCCTGTGCAACCACCGCCTGCCCCATCAAGTGCATCTGCGTGCTCGTCATCCTCTGTGACTGTGGGGACAGCAGTCTCACATGGTTTTTCACACTGAACTTCCACCCCTTTACACGCAACAGGGAGTGTGATTGGCAGGTCATCACTTGTTTTGGAAGTGAAAATAGATGGTATTGTTGAGCTGTCAGACATCGAGAAAACCAACATTGGATGCAGGCTACATTATATCCACACCTGCACCTTCGTCACAGATTGGCTGGACTACCTGCAGTTAATAATTGCATTCCAGAAATGGAAAGGAGTGTAGAATGCACATGTGTTGTACCTTGCTTGGCAGCAAAGGAACACTAACTTAGTATTACAGACAATTTTAGGAAGGCAGAAAAAGAGTCAGCTCTTTGGGCAAATTAAATAGCGTGGCAAAAGTGGACAGGTGGGTACCAGGACAGTAAAGAAAGCCTCACTTTCTATCCCTTCGAATGATCAAATGCAGCAAGGAATTCCCTGAGTTTGCTATAAAATTAGCGTAGCAAAATGAGCTTGAGGGTGTCATGCAGAGGTGCTGCAAATAGATTTGCACCAGTGGGTCACTAATGAAAGTCCAACAGCCACTTTTAGGATGCCACTAAGTTTACTCAGTGTTTGCTAGTATAATGGCTTAGTAACAATGAGTCTGAGTGTGCAATGCAGAGGTGCTGGAAATAGATTTGCAATAGTGGGACACTAATGGAAGTCCAACAGCCACTTCTTGTATGCCACTAAATGGCAGCATTTTTTTCTATTATTATAGCTTATTAAAAACAGAGCAGGAGGGTGTCATGCAGAGGTGCTAGAAATAGCTTGGCACCAGTGGGGCACTAATGGAAGTCCAACAGCCACTTCTTGTATGCCACTAAATGGCAGCATTTTTTGCTATTATTATAGCTTATTAAAAACAGAGCAGGAGGGTGTCATGCAGAGGTGCTAGAAATAGCTTGGCACCAGTGGGACACTAATGGAGTACAACAGCCACTTCTTGTATGCCACTAAATGGCAGCATTTTTTGCTATTATTATAGCTTATTAAAAACAGAGCAGGAGGGTGTCATGCAGAGGTGCTAGAAATAGCTTGGCACCAGTGGGGCACTAATGGAAGTCCCAACAGCCACTTCTTGTATGCCACTAAATGGCAGCATTTTTTGCTATTATTATAGCTTATTAGAAACAGAGCAGGAGGGTGTCATGCAGAGGTGCTAGAAATAGCTTGGCACCAGTGGGGCACTAATGGAAGTCAAACAGCCACTTCTTGTATGCCACTAAATGCAGCATTTTTTGCTATTATTATAGCTTATTAAAAACAGACCAGGAGGGTGTTATGCAGAGGTGCTAGAAATAGCTTGGCACCAGTGGGACACCAATGGAGTCCAACAGCCACTTCTTGTATGCCACTAAATGGCAGCATTTTTTGCTATTATTATAGCTTATTAAAAACAGAGCAGGAGGGTGTCATGCACAGGTGCTAGAAATAGCTTGGCACCAGTGGGACACTAATGGAGTACAACAGCCACTTCTTGTATGCCACTAAATGGCAGCATTTTTTGCTATTATTATAGCTTATTAGAAACAGAGCAGGAGGGTGTCATGCAGAGGCGCTAGAAATAGCTTGGCACCAGTGGGGCACTAATGGAAGTCCAACAGCCACTTCTTGTATGCCACTAAATGGCAGCATTTTTTGCTATTATTATAGCTTATTAAAAACAGAGCAGGAGGGTGTCATGCAGAGGTGCTAGAAATAGCTTGGCACCAGTGGGGCACTAATGGAAGTCCAACAGCCACTTCTTGTATGCCACTAAATGGCAGCATTTTTTGCTATTATTATAGTTTATTAAAAACAGAGCAGGAGGGTGTCATGCAGAGGTGCTAGAAATAGCTTGGCACCAGTGGGACACTAATGGAGTCCAACAGCCACTTCTTGTATGCCACTAAATGGCAGCATGTTTTGCTATTATTATAGCTTATTAAAAACAGAGCAGGAGGGTGTCATGCAGAGGTGCTAGAAATAGCTTGGCACCAGTGGGACACTAATGGAGTACAACAGCCACTTCTTGTATGCCACTAAATGGCAGCATTTTTTGCTATTATTATAGCTTATTAGAAACAGAGCAGGAGGGTGTCATGCAGAGGCGCTAGAAATAGCTTGGCACCAGTGGGGCACTAATGGAAGTCCAACAGCCACTTCTTGTATGCCACTAAATGGCAGCATTTTTTGCTATTATTATAGCTTATTAAAACAGAGCAGGAGGGTGTCATGCAGAGGTGCTAGAAATAGCTTGGCACCAGTGGGGCACTAATGGAAGTCCAACAGCCACTTCTTGTATGCCACTAAATGGCAGCATTTTTTGCTATTATTATAGCTTATTAAAAACAGAGCAGAAGGGTGTCATGCAGAGGTGCTAGAAATAGCTTGGCACCAGTGGGACACTAATGGAGTACAACAGCCACTTCTTGTATGCCACTAAATGGCAGCATTTTTTGCTATTATTATAGCTTATTAAAAACAGAGCAGGAGGGTGTCATGCAGAGGTGCTAGAAATAGCTTGGCACCAGTGGGACACTAATGGAGTACAACAGCCACTTCTTGTATGCCACTAAATGGCAGCATTTTTTGCTATTATTATAGCTTATTAAAAACAGAGCAGGAGGGTGTCATGCAGAGGTGCTAGAAATAGCTTGGCACCAGTGGGGCACTAATGGAAGTCCAACAGCCACTTCTTGTATGCCACTAAATGGCAGCATTTTTTGCTATTATTATAGCTTATTAAAAACAGAGAAGGAGGGTGTCATGCAGAGGTGCTAGAAATAGCTTGGCACCAGTGGGGCACTAATGGAAGTCAAACAGCCACTTCTTGTATGCCACTAAATGCAGCATTTTTTGCTATTATTATAGCTTATTAAAAACAGACCAGGAGGGTGTTATGCAGAGGTGCTAGAAATAGCTTGGCACCAGTGGGACACCAATGGAGTCCAACAGCCACTTCTTGTATGCCACTAAATGGCAGCATTTTTTGCTATTATTATAGCTTATTAAAAACAGAGCAGGAGGGTGTCATGCACAGGTGCTAGAAATAGCTTGGCACCAGTGGGACACTAATGGAGTACAACAGCCACTTCTTGTATGCCACTAAATGGCAGCATTTTTTGCTATTATTATAGCTTATTAGAAACAGAGCAGGAGGGTGTCATGCAGAGGCGCTAGAAATAGCTTGGCACCAGTGGGGCACTAATGGAAGTCCAACAGCCACTTCTTGTATGCCACTAAATGGCAGCATTTTTTGCTATTATTATAGCTTATTAAAAACAGAGCAGGAGGGTGTCATGCAGAGGTGCTAGAAATAGCTTGGCACCAGTGGGGCACTAATGGAAGTCCAACAGCCACTTCTTGTATGCCACTAAATGGCAGCATTTTTTGCTATTATTATAGTTTATTAAAAACAGAGCAGGAGGGTGTCAAGCAGAGGTGCTAGAAATAGCTTGGCACCAGTGGGACACTAATGGAGTCCAACAGCCACTTCTTGTATGCCACTAAATGGCAGCATTTTTTGCTATTATTATAGCTTATTAAAAACAGAGCAGGAGGGTGTCATGCAGAGGTGCTAGAAATAGCTTGGCACCAGTGGGACACTAATGGAGTACAACAGCCACTTCTTGTATGCCACTAAATGGCAGCATTTTTTGCTATTATTATAGCTTATTAGAAACAGAGCAGGAGGGTGTCATGCAGAGGCGCTAGAAATAGCTTGGCACCAGTGGGGCACTAATGGAAGTCCAACAGCCACTTCTTGTATGCCACTAAATGGCAGCATTTTTTGCTATTATTATAGCTTATTAAAAACAGAGCAGGAGGGTGTCATGCAGAGGTGCTAGAAATAGCTTGGCACCAGTGGGGCACTAATGGAAGTCCAACAGCCACTTCTTGTATGCCACTAAATGGCAGCATTTTTTGCTATTATTATAGCTTATTAAAAACAGAGCAGAAGGGTGTCATGCAGAGGTGCTAGAAATAGCTTGGCACCAGTGGGACACTAATGGAGTACAACAGCCACTTCTTGTATGCCACTAAATGGCAGCATTTTTTGCTATTATTATAGCTTATTAAAAACAGAGCAGAAGGGTGTCATGCAGAGGTGCTAGAAATAGCTTGGCACCAGTGGGACACTAATGGAGTACAACAGCCACTTCTTGTATGCCACTAAATGGCAGCATTTTTTGCTATTATTATAGCTTATTAAAAACAGAGCAGGAGGGTGTCATGCAGAGGTGCTAGAAATAGCTTGGCACCAGTGGGACACTAATGGAGTACAACAGCCACTTCTTGTATGCCACTAAATGGCAGCATTTTTTGCTATTATTATAGCTTATTAGAAACAGAGCAGGAGGGTGTCATGCAGAGGCGCTAGAAATAGCTTGGCACCAGTGGGGCACTAATGGAAGTCCAACAGCCACTTCTTGTATGCCACTAAATGGCAGCATTTTTTGCTATTATTATAGCTTATTAAAAAACAGAGCAGGAGGGTGTCATGCAGAGGTGCTAGAAATAGCTTGGCACCAGTGGGGCACTAATGGAAGTCCAACAGCCACTTCTTGTATGCCACTAAATGGCAGCATTTTTTGCTATTATTATAGCTTATTAAAAACAGAGCAGAAGGGTGTCATGCAGAGGTGCTAGAAATAGCTTGGCACCAGTGGGACACTAATGGAGTACAACAGCCACTTCTTGTATGCCACTAAATGGCAGCATTTTTTGCTATTATTATAGCTTATTAAAAACAGAGCAGGAGGGTGTCATGCAGAGGTGCTAGAAATAGCTTGGCACCAGTGGGGCACTAATGGAAGTCCAACAGCCACTTCTTGTATGCCACTAAATGGCAGCATTTTTTGCTATTATTATAGCTTATAAAAAACAGAGAAGGAGGGTGTCATGCAGAGGTGCTAGAAATAGCTTGGCACCAGTGGGGCACTAATGGAAGTCAAACAGCCACTTCTTGTATGCCACTAAATGCAGCATTTTTTGCTATTATTATAGCTTATTAAAAACAGACCAGGAGGGTGTTATGCAGAGGTGCTAGAAATAGCTTGGCACCAGTGGGACACCAATGGAGTACAACAGCCACTTCTTGTATGCCACTAAATGGCAGCATTTTTTGCTATTATTATAGCTTATTAAAAACAGAGCAGGAGGGTGTCATGCAGAGGTGCTAGAAATAGCTTGGCACCAGTGGGGCACTAATGGAGTACAACAGCCACTTCTTGTATGCCACTAAATGGCAGCATTTTTTGCTATTATTATAGCTTACTAAAAACAGAACAGGAGGGTGTCATGCAGAGGTGCTAGAAATAGCTTGGCACCAGTGGGGCACTAATGGAAGTCCAACAGCCACTTCATGTACGCCACTAAATGGCAGCATTTTTGGCTATTATTATAGCTTATTAAAAAGAGAGCAGGAGGGTGTCATGCAGAGGTGCTAGAAATAGCTTGGCACCAGTGGGGCACTAATGGAAGTCCAACAGCCACTTCTTGTATGCCACTAAGTGGCAGCATTTTGTGCTATTATTATAGCTTATTAAAAACAGAGCAGGAGGGTGTCATGCAGAGGTGCTAGAAATAGCTTGGCACCAGTGGGACACTAATGGAGTACAACAGCCACTTCTTGTATGCCACTAAGTGGCAGCATTTTTTGCTATTATTATAGCTTATTAAAACCAGAGCAGGAGGGTGTCATGCAGAGGTGCTAGAAATAGCTTTGCACCAGTGGGACAATAATGAAGTCCAACAGCCACTTTTAGGATGCCACTAAGTTTCCTCAGTGTTTGCTAGTATAATGGCTTAGTAACAATGAGTTTTAGTGTGCAATGCAGTGGTGCTGCAAATAGCTTTGCACCAGTGGGACACTAATGGAAGTCCAACAGCCACTTTTAGGATGCCACTAAGTTTACTCAGTGTTTGCTTGTATAATAGGTTAGTAACAATGAGTTTGAGTGTGCAATGCAGAGGTGCTGCACATAGATTTGCACCAGTGGGACACTAATGGAAGTCCAAGAGCCACTTTTAGGATGCGACTAAGTTTCCTCAGTGTTTGCTAGTATAATGGCTTAATAACAATGAGTTTGAGTGTGCAAAGGGCAGGAGGGTACAGTGGCAGGGTTGTGGGTCTGGGTAGAGGAAAGGAAGCCTCCCTTTCTATCCCTCCTAATGGGGAAATGCAGCGAGGAAATCCCTGACCTTAGCTACACAGACGCTGTCATCTTGTGTAGCTGTTAAAATCTGTTTTCACGGACCTGACTGTCACCTATGGCTCTGACCTTGCCGGTATTAGCCCTTACAGGGGCTGAAAGAAACTTCTATCCCTATTCTGTATAGCGCTGTGTATAGAGCGTACACAGCAGTATCGGAGACAGGAGCTACGCCAGCGGTGACTGACACCAAGACGCAGAAGGCAGATAATGGCGTGCTGGAGGAAAATGTCCGTTTTTATAATACAGGGACATGTGACATGGACATCCTATCATACATGCCGTTGCTTCTCTGGCTAAAAGTCCACTTAGCTGTGTGTGTGTCTGGGATTGGCTGACATGCTGGCCCGCCCCACTACACGCGCGCGCTTAGGGAAGGAAGACAAGGAAATAAAAAAAAATGGCGATCACCATTATCCAAACAGCAGTGATCTGAATGCGCTGTTCCCGCACACTATACGCTGAAATTTCATAATAGTGTGAGTCACAGAGTGACTTACACTATTACAGCGGAAAGCCAGCTAGTAATTAGCTTGTCTTTTTGCTGCTAGAACCGTTCTCGAACGTATCTAGAACTATCGAGCTTTAGCAAAAAGCTCGAGTTCTAGTTCGATCTAGAACAGCCTCCAAAATCACTCAAGCCGCGAACTGGAGAACCTCGAACCGCGCTCCACTCTAGTGCAAAGTAGTAATGAAAGCAAAAGGTTGCTACTTTGAAGAACCTAGAATATAAGACATATTTTCAGTTGTGTCACACTTTTATTTTTCATTCCACATGTTTTAATTCATAGTTTTGATGCCTTCAATGTGAATCTACAATTTTAAGAGTCCTGAAAATAAAGAAAACTCTTTGAATGAGGTGTGTCCAAACTTTTGGTCTGTACTGTAATACACTATGTAATATAGATTATATATTGTGTATATATAACACTATGTACTAAAGTATGTAAGTGGCAAAAGAACAGTTTTCAATAAAAACATACTAAATAACATTTGTGCAGTCTATGAATTTGTTCTAAGAAATAGAACTGCATCCATAAGATTCTACTTCATAGATGACCTCAAAACTGACCTAATAATTTTAAAGCTAGAGAACAACCTCTCTGCCATAAGTTGGGTCGGAGGCAAAGCCGTAACCACATGGGCAACATCTCTAACAATTTCCGAGTATACAGGAATTGCCTCATGCACGTCGGTTTTGATGAACGGTTGAAGTTTTCTATTTCTTTGAGAGAAAGTGAAACATTTTGCTGAAATATGGTCAATCTGCTTGCTATAGGAGATGAAGTGAAATCTTTTTTCTTGCGGCAACGCTTTGCCTGTTCCATGTCATCCAAATACTTATCAAAGTTAAACTCCTCATCTGATGAGCATGAAGATATGGCAGCAATAGCACTGTCAGGACCCAAGTCCTCTTGCGCCTGGCAGTCCTGTAGGCCACTCATCCTAACTGCTACCTCAGTTAGAGCTTTTTTTTCCTTTAGTAAGCTGTTGATCATCAATCAGTATACAATGACTTGGGTCCACATAAACAGCTACCAGAAGAATTTTATTTTCCAATAGCTGTGTTTTTCTCCATTTCATTGAAGTAGAAATGCCATCTGCGATTAAACCTCCTCCTTGGGACAGGCAAAATAGCAAGTTCTTCCACTCCCTTATGAAAATGTCAGGAGTAAAATCCTCAGCTTGTAATTTTTTAGTCACAGTAAATGGTGATTAAGCAATTCCTTCAATTCAGCCACCTGTGTCCATTCACCTTCATTTAGGGATACCTAAGGGTTTGCCATATCTATAAGAAATGGTTTTAGCTCAAGCAATCGCTCAATCATGGGGGATGGGAGAAAAAACAGCAGACAAGAACATGCAACAGAAGGACAAACTAATCAAGGATACTAGATGCCGTAAAGAGGACCCAAGACAGGGTAATCAGAAGGAAGCTAAGAAAAGGGGAGCAAAACTTCTTTCCTGCATGCTGACCAATGCAAGAAGCCTGACCAATAAGATGGAGGAATTGGAGCTGGTAATGTATGAGGAGAAATACGACATAGTAGGAATAACTGAGACATGGTTAGATGATAGTTATGACTGGGCGGCTAACCTGCAAGGATATGAATTGTTTAGGAGGGATCGTAAAAAAAGGAAAGGGGGTGGAGTCTGTCTATATATAAAGTCCAGTTTAAAGCCCAGACTAAGAGAAGATATTCAAGAGGGAAATGAAGAGGTGGAGTCTCTATGGGTGGAGATACAAGGAGGGAAAACTAATAAAATCCTCATAGGGGTTTGTTATAAGCCACCAAATATAACAGAAACCACTGAAAATGTATTATTGAAACAAATAGACAAAGCAGCAAATCACAATGAGGTGATTATTATGGGGGACTTCAACTACCCCAATATAGACTGGGAAACTGAAACCTGCGTATCTCAGAAAGGAAACCGGTTTCTGTCAGTAACTAAGGATAATTATCTGTCCCAACTTGTGCCGGGCCCAACTAGAGGGGCAGCCCTTCTGGACTTAATTTTAAGCAACAGGCCAGATAGAATAACAGACGTACAAGTGGATGGGCACCTAGGGAATAGTGACCACAATATAATACAATTCCACTTGTCCTTTAGTAAGGTGCCTTGGAGGGGGGTTACAAAAACGCTGAATTTCAGCAAAGCAAAGTTTGATCAGCTTAGAGAAGACCTTCGCCAAATTGATTGGGACAATATCCTCAAAAATGGGAGCACAGAAAATAAGTGGGACATTTTTAAATCGGTATTAAACACCCACTGCGAGCTAGCCATACCATACAGAAATAAAAGGGCTAGGAACAGGAGAAAACCAATGTGGCTAAATAAGGATGTAAAAGGGGCAATGAATAATAAGAAAAAGGCATTTAAAAAGCTAAAACAAGAAGGCAGTGAGGAAGCATTAAAAATATATAGAGAAAAAAATAAAATGTGTAAAAAACAAATATATTTAGCAAAAGTAGAAACTGAGAGACTCATTGCTAAGGAAAGCAAAGCAAATCCCAAACTATTCTTTAATTATATAAACAGAAAAAAGATTAAAATTGATGGTGTTGGCCCTTTAAAGAATAATGAGGGTAAAATCATAGAAAGCGATGTGGGAAAAGCAAATGTTTTAAATACTTTTTTCTCAACTGTGTTCACACAGGAAAAGCATATGCTAGGGGAAATGCAGAGTGATCATGTAAATGCCCCATTAAGTATGACCTGCCTAACCCAGGAAGAAGTGCAGAACCGACTTAGTAACATTAAAATTGACAAATCACCAGGCCCTGATGGCATTCACCCTCGGGTATTAAGGGAGTTAAGTAATGTGATAGACAGGCCTCTATTCCTTTTATTTAAAGACTCTATAGAAACTGGGTCTGTTCCACTGGATTGGCGGCTAGCAAATGTGGTACCAATATTCAAAAAAGGGTGCAAAAGGGAACCTGGAAACTATAGGCCGGTAAGCTTAACATCTGTTGTGGGTAAAATGTTTGAAGGGTTTTTAAGGGATACTATTATGGAATGTCTCAATGTTAATAACTGTTTAACTCCATATCAACATGGATTTATGAAGGATCGCTCCTGACAAACTAACCTGATCAGCTTCTATGAGGATGTAAGCTCTCACATGGACCGAGGAGAATCATTGGATGTCATTTATCTCGACTTCGGTAAAGCATTTGACACTGTCCCACATAAAAGACTGCTAAGTAAAATGAGAAAGCTTGGGCTCGGGGAAAATGTGTGTAGATGGGTAGGTAGCTGGCTTAGTGGTAGAAAACAAAGAGTGGTTATTAATGGTGCATACTCAGATTGGGCCAGGGTTACTAGTGGGGTGCCACAGGGGTCTGTATTGGGGCCCCTACTATTTAATATATTTATTAATGATCTGGTGGATGGTTTACAGAGTAAAATATCAGTATTTGCAGATGATACAAAACTATGTAAGGTAGTTAACACAAAGGAGGACAGTTTGCAACTACAGATGGATTTGAGTAAATTGGAGAATTGGGCTGAAAAATGGCAAATGAGGTTTAACACAGATAAGTGTAAGGTTATGCACATGGGAAGGAGAAACAGATGCTACGATTACTTACTAAATGGGAAACTGCTGGGGAAATCAGACATGGAAAAAGACTTAGGCATCTTAGTGAATAAGAATCTAAATTGGAGTGCCCAGTGTCAGGCAGCAGCCACCAAAGCAAATAGGGTGATGGGATGCATTAGAAGAGGTCTGGGGGCACGAGATGAAAACATCATTCTCCCTCTGTACAAATCACTAGTCAGACCACACTTGGAGTATTGCGTGCAATTTTGGGCGCCGGTGCTGAAGAAAGACATTACTGAACTTGAAAGGGTTCAGAGGCGGGCTACTAAAATAATAAATGGAATGGGTGCATTACAATACACGGAAAGGTTATCAAAATTAGGTCTATTTACTCTAGAAAAGAGAAGACTTAGGGGAGACCTAATAAATATGTACAAATATATCAGAGGGCCATATAGAGATCTCTCCCATGATCTGTTTGTACCAAGGACTATGACAAGAACAAGGGGGCATTCTTTTCGATTGGAGGAAAGAAAATTCCTACATCAGCATAGAAGAGGGTTCTTCACGGTAAGAGCAGTGAGGCTCTGGAACTCTCTTCCTGAGGAAGTGGTGATGGCCAACTCACTGAATGAATTTAAGAGAGGAATGGATGCATTTCTTGTTAGCAAAAGTATAGAAGGTTATAAATAGCATAATCTTACAGGTAGATAGAAGAGCGACCTAGATTATTAGAGGAATGGGGGGGGGCTGCAATACCAAGACAGGTTATTAAACTTGGGGTTAGTTAGTTAGGAAAAACAAAGGCTTAGGGGGATCTAATCACAATGTATAAATATATGAGGGGACAGTACAGAGACCTTTCCAAAGATCTCTTTACACCTAGGCCTGCGACTGGAACACGGGGGCATCCGCTACGTCTTGAGGAAAGAATGTTTAATCATAATCACAGATGAGGATTCTTTACTGTACGAGCAGTGAGACTATGGAGCTCTCTGCCGTATGATGTTGTAATGAGGGATTCACTAGTAAAATTTAAGCAGAGCCTGAACGCATTTCTTGAAAAATATAATATTACCAGTTATGTATATTAGATTTTATGACAGGGTGTTGATCCAGGGAACTAGTCTGATTGCCGTATGTGGAGTCAGGAAGGAATTTTTTTCCCCATTGGAGCTTATTTGACACATTGGGTTTTTTTTGCCTTCCTCTGGATCAACATGTTAGGCTACGGGTTGAACTAGATAGACTTAGAGTCTCCCTTCAACCTTAAAAACTATAAGCACTATAAGCACTAATCATTAAATAAGTGCTGTCCCCACTGAGTGGCTTGATTGACAATTGTCCCTTTTCCAGCATGTCTCTTTAAGATGGAATCAATTTTAGGGGTTCTGGTGGCAATAACCAATTTCCTCACTTTTCCAATCAGATTTCCAGCATGTCCCTCTTGCAGACTATCTCTTATTGCCAGCTGCAGCGTGTGCACAACACAGCGTATGTGATGAATATGAAAGTGTTTTGAAGCAGCTTCAACAAGATCATCTAATTCTAAAGTATCATTTTGCTGTTCTTCTGTTGTAATATTTTCTTGTTCCTCAGTTACATGAACAGCACTGTGGCCTTCCATCTCACACATACTGAATTCTAAATTTTCTTCTAGCTGTTGTTCATTACTCTCATTCATCAGTTTAATTGCACTTATGTTTGAAGCATTGTCCGTTATTTTTCTAATCTGCTTTTGCTATTGAAAACATTATCTATGAGCTCAGAAACATTTCAGGTGATGTGGTTTTTAAAAAGCTGATCTGCTTTTGCAGCTGAAGAACGTATCCTCAAAAAACGCTGCAAAAACGCTGTGTGTGAATGTAGCCTTAGATCATGAATAGAACAGCCATTTATAGGACATTTCATAACTGTCGTAAATTCCTATGAAAAGATAATCAGCACATTCTGCATTGAACAGCTGCATCCAATTTATTATATATTTTCGGAGTCGGAGTTGGTCCATTTTATACCGACTCCCACTCCGACTCCGACTCCACCAAAATAAACACCGACTCTGACTTCACGACTCCGACTCCACAGCCCTGCTGGTCATTCCATGTTGGTATTTGACCCTTGTATGTGGTTGCATTCGGTCACTATGTCGTGTTAATATGTGGTCTGGTCACGATATGGTGGTATTTCTCTTTTGTATGTGGTTTTATTTGGTCACCATGTGGTTTAGTCACAGTGTGGCGGTATTTCTCCCTTGCATGTGGTATTATTCGGTCACTATGTGGTCTGGTCATAGTGTTGAACTATTTCTTCCTTTGTATGTGGTTGCATTCGGTCACTATGTGGTGGTAATATGTTGTCTGGTCATGGTGTGGCGGTATTTCCTTATTGTATGTGGTATTATTGGTCTTGGTATAGTGAATTGTGTTGTGTATGGAGGTCACTTTTTCTCTCTGATATCAATATGGGAAAGATTCTTTATTTCCAATAGAGATTAAATACTTGAATGTTTAACCCCTCCCTATCCTGTGATTTTTACACTGTAGCAAATATGAACTTACAGAGGTTGTCTGGTGAAAACAAGTAAACGCCTCTTCATTTTACTATATGGAGGACTATCTGAGGCCCATTATTCTCTTCTAAAGCCCCGTGCACATGTTGAGTATTTGGTCAGTATTTTACCTCAGTAGTTGTAGCCAAAACCAAGAGTGGAACAATCAGAGGAAAAGTATAATAGGAACACAGGCACCACTTCTGTATTTATCACCCACTCCAGGATTTGGATACAAATACTGATGTAACATACTGACAGTGTTTGGGGGCACTTTTGTTCCAATCATATTTTTTGGCTGCAATGAAAGGGGAATCTAGGGGCTTCAATAAGAGGAAAATTACTTGGTAAGGGCTGTAAAGTTGTGAAATATGCTCTTTTGTGTCCCAGCTGAATATTTTTAATTATTATTAATTGTTTGGGGGGTTTTTTGGGGGGTGCCCAATTAGAATTTCTGCTATGGGGCCCCCATGATTTCTATATACGCCCCTGGGTCAGAGGATTGTTGTCAGTGTACATCGTGAATTTTGCAGCTGCTTGGTAGTGCTTGAACCTTTCAGTCACTGCCCAGACCAGTTGAAAGAGCTGTAATTCTCGGGATTCCTCTCAGTAGGACGGAGCTTCCTGCTTGCATAGGCAATCACTCTTTCTTTGCCACTCTGTACTTGGGATAGTACAGCTCCCAATCCCACGTTACTGGCATCTGTGGACAGCACAAAGGGAAGGCGGTAATCAGGATACGCCAGAATCTCATCTCCTGTCAGGGCCAACTTCATCTGTATGAAGGAGTTTTCTTCTTCTTCACCCCATGTGAATAGTGGGCCAGGAATCTTGCCGTTCCTGGTCTGACCTACCAGGAGCTCCTGTAAGGGCACAGCCATCTTTGTGTACCCCTTCACGAACCTCCGGTAGTATCCCACCAGGCCCAGGAACTGGTGTACCTTCTTGACAGTAGTTGGCCTAGGCCAGTTTTTGATAGCTGTTATCTTTTCAGGGTCGGGGGCCACTCCCTCAGCGCTGACTACATGCCCCAGGTACTGGACCTTAGGCTTCAGTAGATGACATTTGGATGGCTTCAGCTTCATGCCATACTTCGCCAAGCCTTCAAATACCTCTGCTATGTGTTCCACATTTTCTTCGTAGGTTTTTGAATATACGATCACATCATCTAGGTATAGCAGTATGGTCTCGAAGTTGCGGTAGCCCAGGCAGCATTCCATTATCCTCTGGAACGTTCCTGGTGCATTGCACAGTCCAATCGGCATGTTGTTGAATTCACACAGGCCCATAGGAGTGGCGAAGGCAATCTTTTCCCTATCCTCTTCAGTAACAGAGGCCTGCCAGTAGCCACTGGTTAGATCTAGGGTAGAGAAATAGTTAGCAGCCTTCAGTGCAGCCAGCGACTCTTCAATACGGGGTAATGGATAGGCATCCTTATGAGAGATTTTGTTGATCTGCCTATAGTCCACGCACATCCTCATGGTGCCATCTTTCTTCTTAACCAGAACCAGTGGAGCTGCCCAGGGGCTACAACTGTCTCGGATGACTCCTGCCACCTTCATGTTCCTTAACATTTCTTTGACACATTGATAGTGTGTGGATGGTATAGGCCTGTATCTCTCTTTGATGGGTGGATGGTTGCCTGTGGGTATGTGATGTTGTACCCCTTTTATCTTCCCAAAGTCTAGTGGATGTTTGCTGAAGACCTGCTCATACTCTTGCACTACCCGATAGACTCCTTGTTTATGATGTGAGGGTTTAGAGTCAGTACCTACATGCAGTTCTTGGCACCAACCCTCTAATTGACCCTGGGGGTTGTCATGTTTTGTTTGCTCCCATGGGGTTGTGGGTCCTGCTGCCTGGATGGACTCTTCAGTGACAGTGAATAATTTGGCAAGGGTGGCATACCTGGGCAATTTGGTCTCCTCATCTCCATAGTTCAACACTCGCACGGACACTCTTCCCTTGCAGACATCCACTACCCCCCTACCTGTCAAAATAGTGCGCCAGTGCTCAGAATGCAGTGGTTCTACTACCGCCTGGTAGTCCTGTCCGCTAAGGCCTATGGCCGCCCGGCACCATATCATCAGGGGTATTACAAGAGGACCAGCATCTATGACCTTTACACTGCCAATTTTACAACCAGACAAATTTACCTGTTGTCTCTGCAGGAGGGCCCGGATCTCTAGTTGCAGAACCCTCTGCTGCCCAGCACCTGCAGTTTCAGCAATCTGTTGGAGCAAAAACAGCACTTCTCCTAAACAGTTTTCAATGACATTTGTCCCCAGAATCATTTTAGGGTTTTTATGACTAGCATCATTTTCTACAACAATCAGTCCTTGTTTTGCTAACTCTACCCATCCCACCTTTATGGTCACCTCTTTAAACCTGATCTAACTCACTGGTGAACTGTTGAAAGCATAGATGGTAAGGCCTGCATGGGGCCGGATGAGGTCAGCATCTGACCAAAACCTTAGACAGTGTGTACGGGGTGGTTGTTACTTGCGAGCCAGTGTCCAACAGGGCAGAGGTAGGGATCCCATCCAAGGTAATGGAGATTATGGGACGCCCACCGACATACCGGTCTCGCCAGTCAACGGGGCCTTGTTGTCCTATTTCTAGGGATTGGCCCTTGGCCCCTGGGGTTGCCAGTTTAAAGGACACCTTCTGGCAAGATGGCCGACTTGTTGGCCACCGGCTGTCCAGATGCACTGTAGCGGTCGCTGCTCCTCCCTCGCAGTGATGGGGTCCTCCTTCCTCGCATCCAGGTGACATCCTCAAGACAATCAGCTAGCTGGATCTTCTCCGCCGGCTTGATCTCTGGCTGGAGTTGCATCACCTCTAAGATTCTGGCCACATCCTTGCTCAGCTGCTGCACTTGAGAATGCAAATCACTAGAAACACATGAGGACGCTACCTGAGGTACAGTTTTTGCCACAGTTGGAGAAGGGGGATCCGCTCGCAGAGGGGAGGTGCTGGCTTGCAAGGAGTGTGGGTTAGAGTCAATGATCTCAGGGGGCTGCAAGGCTTTGATGGTGACTCGCCCACCCCAGGGCTATGGGACACCCAGTGCCAGGCCGGATTAGTCCAGGGGTCGTCAGTGGTGGCGGGGCCTGACTCCGTGACCCTGGCGGGAGTCAATTAATATGGCTTCAGTGGGGGTGCTTAAAGTTTATAATATTCGTGACGCCACCTGTGGTTTGCGGCTATTAAGCCGCCGCTGCTGTATGGGGCCTCCGGGGCTGGTGGAATGGCAGCTTAGATGGTCCTGCTCCCCACAGGTGGAGCGGTGCCCCGGGGCACAGTTGGTGCTTGTAAGTGTTGATGTAGTGCTGGCGGAATAACTGAGGCAACTCCAGAGGGTGCAATTTCAAGGTGTTTACTCACAGTTCCTGGTAGGTGTATTGGGGGGTGCTACTGCTATGGACAATAAGAAACACGCTGCCACTTTAAGAGACAGAAACCTCCCCGTGTTGAGGGATAATGGAATGTTCTGCTCCCCCTGCAGAAAGTGTGCTAATGGACAGCTCTAGTGTAAGAAGAGAAGTGTGAGTTTCTGTTTTGCTTTTAGAAGCGTGTGAAGGAACACACAGCCGGTGTGTCTCGGAGGATTGGAGTTTTTCTTCTGAATCGAGAGAGAGACTTGCAGATAACAGGGAACAAGCGAGGAATCTGAAGCAAGAAGAAGATTTTGATCTCCTTAACCCGGCCCAGGAGAAGTGCGCACCTTCAGATGAGACTGCTGTTGGGGGCCCCCGGGACTGGATCCACGTCCCCAGCATCACTGTGAGTTGAATATTGTGCACATACTAGGGGCTACAGTACGCTTCAGTAGGTAGAACACGGCATCCGTGTGGCCCGTTTAGCAGAGGCCAGAGAGGTTACGTGTAGAGTAGCATTGTACCTTATTGTTTTTGTGTTTCTTGAACCTGTAATAGTTGGAGCACCGTGCTATTGAGCGGACCAGCTAGAGAATACAAAAGTGTTGTTAAATCACGTTTTGCCACTGTATACCCCGTGCCTGAACCTGCCTTCTCCACATCTTTCCCCGCCTGTTAATAAATACACCCTTGTTGTTCGCACCTCGTCTTGTGTACTGTAACCTACTCTGCACTGCGGTGGTCCTCTCGGCCATCGCTTCAAGTGGCGCTGCGAGCAGGGTACGGTCACCAAGATGGAGGCAGCAGACAGCAATTGCGGGGATGCTAATGTTAATGGGGGTGCTGTGGGCACTGGTGGAACCCTTGCAAGGACACTTCCAATGGGCACCATATTTAGCGTGCTACCAAAATTCGATGGCAATAACATGGCACTGTGCGACTGCAGAGCACCCTGAAAGTGTATAACATTGGCCCAGAGCTTGAGGTGGACATTGCTTTGACTGCCCTAGAGGGAGAAGCCCATAGAAACGTCTGTCTACAATCAGAACCCACCCGTAGTACCCTGAAAGAGTTAGTTGGATTCTTGGAAGAGATCTATGGCGAGACTGCTAGCGCGGGACATCTTCGCGCCAAATTTTTTTCGAGGCTGCAGCGGGAAGAAGAAGGGATCTCTCAGTATGCAACAGCACTACAAGAAGTGTTAGCGGAGGTCCAGAGAAAGGAGTCAGATGGACTCGGCGGCATAGGCTCTACCGACCGGATACTCCGGGAACAGTTTATTCTGGGATTGCATAGCGTATCCTTGCAGCAAGCCCTGGCAGAACGGGTCCGAGCGAATCCGGCTCTTACTTTTCGTCAAATCCTAGCAGAAGCAGTAGCCCGAAGTAAAGAAGAAAGTTACGCATCTGGAGTGGTGCGCGTCCAAACCGCCACCTCCAGAGTGGACCCAAACTGCCAGGTGGGACTGGTCCAGGTGGTGCAAGATTTACAGAATTCCGTTCTCAACGTACAGGAGAAGCTGACCCAGATGGAGCGAAGAATGAGGGACTTGTCTGGTGAACATCCCTACCCAGATGCATCCTCCTCCTTCCAACCTGGCCCATCATACTCACGAAATAATTCCTCGGCTCTACCAATGGGGGACTGGAGGCTGCAGACTTCCTCTCGTCAGCCACCAGAGGCACGAGGTATTCCCCAGCGAGGAGAAGACATCCACTGCTGGGGATGTGGAGGTCGGGGGCATATTGCCAGGGGATGCCGGAATAACACTCAAAGCCAACGGAAGCCATCGTTAAACTACCAACCCCCGCAGTAGTGCGGCACTCTGCGGGGGAGGCGAGAAGGGAGGCCGTTCCATATCATAACGAACATTTGATCGCTGGTTGTCCCATCCTACGTGCTGAATTCGAGAGTGTCCCAGTGAATTGCTTGATAGATACTGGGTCACAAGTGACGACGATGCCAGAAGCATATTTCAATCAACATTTCCAGACACTGGCCAGGCCAGAGAAAGAGACCCTGATCCGGGTGATTGCTGCTAATCAACAACCGATCCCGGTCACAGGAGTTGTGTGGATGAATGTTCGAATCTGTGGGCAAGAAGTGGGGAAAAAAGGGATCCTACTAGTCCCCGAGCCCATCAACGAAGATGTACCTGTAATATTGGGGATGAATGTTCTACGTGAATTAGATCAGATTATGTTCACCAAACGGGGACCCGGATACTGGAAGCAAGCTACTACACATAAGCCTACACAGGAAGCACTTCAACGGCTGATCCGCGTCTGTGGGACGCAGAAGAGTGTGCCATCTCATCAGACGGTAGGGGTCATCAGGGCTCCTGGGAAGGAACTTATAATCTTGCCTCCCGGCCGAGAAAGTATATTACACCTCCCAGTGGGAACCTATCGCAGTCTCGATGGGATAGAAGTGATTGTTCAGCCTGTAGCAACCGGAAGAGTGGACCAAGAAGTTATGATAGCTCGTACGGTAGCTGTGGTCCAACAAGGACGCGTCCCTATCAGAGCCTTGAATGTGGGCCCCGGTGAGGCCACCTTGCCCCGAGGGACGGATCTGGCCCTGGTGTACGTACATAAAGGCGAGGTAATGAGTCATAAAGAGATATCCTTATCGCCGATAGAAGGTGTGGGGTGGACCCTAGCAGTCTCTGCGAGGGCCAAAGAGATGCCATCCCCAGAGTGGAGTGGAAAGGCCATCCTCGATCAGATGGAAGTGGATGTGAATTCGCTGGGCCCTGAGCGTGTGCAAGCAGTAGAAGCTATGCTGTGGGAGAACCAAGCCGCATTCGCTCGCCACGCTGAAGATTTCGGCTGCACTGAAGCCATCATGCATGAGATACCGACCGGGGAAGCTCGCCCGATTCGAGAATGGTACCGACAGATCCCTCCCAAGATGTACCAAGAGGTAAAGACGTTACTGAAGCAGATGCTGGATTCAGGAATAGTGCAGGGCAGCCAGAGCCCTTGGGCGGCCCCGGTGGTACTCGTCAAGAAAAAGGATGGAACCATCCGGTTCTGTGTAGACTACAGAAAACTCAACGCTTGTACCGTTCTCGACTCGTACCCATTACCACGAATCAAAGAATCCTTGACGGCCTTGGGGAAGGCCAAGTACTTCTCCACCTTGGATTTAGCAAGCGGGTACTGGCAAGTACCTGTGGCGGAAAAAGACAAAGCCAAGACCGCGTTCATCCTCCCGATGGGATTGTTTGAGTTTAACCGGATGCCCTTCGGACTCTCCAATGCTCCGGGCACGTTTCAGCGGCTGATGGAAAAGTGCTTGGGAGACCTAAATTTTGAGGCGACCCTGATCTATCTGGATGACATCATCGTGTTCTCGGCCACGTTCAAAGAACACCTTGACCGGCTTGGACAGGTACTCGGGAGACTGCAGGCTCATAACCTGAAGGTGAAGCCGAAAAAATGCCACCTCTTCAAGAGAGAGATCGAGTACCTGGGCCACACAGTGTCACAAGATGGAGTCCTACCCTCCGCAGAAAAGGTGGCGGCCATTCAGAAGTGGCCAGTCCCTCGAACGGTGAGGGAACTCAAGGCATTTCTTGGACTTGCCGAGTATTACCGCCGGTTCGTCAAAGACTTCGCAAAGGTGGCGGGTCCATTGAACGAGCTGCTGAGGGGGACCGCCGGAGTGTCGAAGAACCAGGGCATCTCGTGGGCTCAAAGACAAGATGAGGCTTTTCAGGCTTTGAAGAATGCCCTTACTTCAGCCACGATCCTGGCCTATGCGGACTTCGACCAACCATTCCTGCTGTACACAGATGGTAGCCTTCATGGACTCGGTGCCGTATTGTCTCAGATGCAAAATGGACATGAGAGAGTCATTGGCTACGCCAGTAGGTCCCTGCGGGACAGCGAAAGAAACCCCCACATTTACAGCTCCTTTCGACTAGAGCTCCTGGCCCTAGTGTGGGCCATGACAGAGAAATTTGCTGGCTTCCTGACAGGAACCAAGATCCAGGTCCGGACAGACAATAATCCTCTGGCCCACCTTGAGAATACCAAATTGGGAGCCTTGGAACAACGGTGGGTGGCTCGCCTTGCAAAGTTTGACTTTACCATCTGTTATCGCCCTGCTACCGAAAACGCAAATGCGGATGGGCTGTCAAGAGTGACGGTGGAGACCCCAGTGGGGGATCTCGATGAACGATTAGAGGAGGAAGAAACGCCAGACTTTAGCAAGTTTGGGCCCTCGGTGGTTGCGTCCCAGTTGAGTAGGCAGGCTTGCACACTGCCCCGGTCCCTGGGGAGAACCAATGAAGAATGGGGACGTGCTCAAGATGCAGACGAAGGGCTGCAACAGATGAAACACTGGGTAACTGAGAAGCAGAAGCCAGACAAACAAGAAAGGGCTAACCTGGACGCCGAGATGAAGAGTGTCACACAACAGTGGGATAGACTGGAAGTTCGAGGATCAGTGTTATATCGTAAGAGACAACAGCCAAAAGATATAGAAGCAAGATGGCAGGTGGTTATCCCTGGAAAAATGGCTCAAGAGGTAGCTAAGGAAGCTCACGAGTTTGGCGCTCACTTTGGACCTGCAAAGACCTACCAATGGTTACAGCAGTACGTGTACTGCCCCAGGTTGGAGTCTGTGGTGGAAGAGGTTTGCCGGCAATGTCGAGTATGCGACCTCGTTAAAAGCACCGAACAAAGGGCACCCGTTCAGACCATACAGACCAAAGAACCGCTAGAACTGTTGATGATTGATTATCTCCTCGTGGGACACTCCACTTGGGGACTACAATACTGTTTGGTTATGACCGACCATTTCTCCAAGTTCGCTGTAGTCACCCCGACTAGAGATCAGACTGCTGAGTCGGCGGCACGGGCCATCTGCCAAGACTTCATCCGGGTGTATGGATGCCCGAAGCGGATCCACTCCGATCAAGGTGCATGTTTTCAAGGCAAGGTGATGGAGGAATTATGTCGTATGTATGACATCGAGCGATCTCGGACTACACCTTACCATCCCCAAGGCAATGGAGCATGTGAACGCTTCAACCGAACTCTACTTCAAATGCTGAGAACATTAGAGGAAGATAAGAAGGCATGTTGGCCGGATTACCTGGCAGAACTGGTCTGGGCCTACAATAACCGAGTTCACTCCACTACAGGTTACACCCCATATCTACTGCTGTTTGGAAGAATTTGGAGCAGCCAGAGGATTTCATGGAACGAACTGTCACTTTGTGGGTGAAAGAACATCGACAACGATTACAGACGATACGTCGGTTGGCTTGTCAACAGCTACAGAAGAAAGAACATATGAGCCCTAAACCGATTCAAGAGATACCGCTTCAACCTGGAGATCGAGTGTTAGTCAGAGAGAAACGCCCCAAGGGTATACTGAGTGAAAGATGGGAAGTTCAACCCTACAGAGTAATCGAACGGGTGTATGCTGACGGCCCGGTCTACAAGGTGCAAATTGAGAATGGGGCGTCCGGCCCTAGAGTACTACACAGAAATATGTAGCGACCATGCCGGTCTGAAGCTCTTTCTACGCTAAGATCTCCTGCAGTCTCTGCCCCACTCCCTGAACATACGTCATCTGTGTGTGAAGTCGATGATGACTGGCGGACAGCCCCTGATGCAGGGGGGGATCCTCAGCCTTCCGGAAACGGAGATCCCATGGATGAGCCACTACCGCCACGGGAAGAAGAGACCAGCCAAGATTCCACTGCAGCTCCCACAGCAAGTGTTCCGCCGGAAGCTAGTCAAGCCGGGCCTGATAGTCAAGATCTTAGAAGATCTCAGAGATCTACTGCAGGTGTTCCACCAATCCGATATGTTGAACAATGTACTAGGTCTGCTGTACTGCCATTGTTGTCTCCTCTACAGGTTTGAACCTTCCTTCAAAACACAGTGGGCTCGAAGCTGTGATGGCCGAGGACGACCATCATTAAGTGGGGAGGCATATTGGGGGGTGCTACTGCTATGGACTATAAGAAACACGCTGCCACTTTAAGAGACAGAAACCTCCCCGTGTTGAGGTGTAATGCAATGTTCTGCTCCCCCTGCAGAAAGTGTGCTAATGGACAGCTCTAGTGTAAGAAGAGAAGTGTGAGTTTCTGTTTTGCTTTTAGAAGCGTGTGAAGGAACACACAGCCGGTGTGTCTCGGAGGATTGGAGTTTTTCTTCTGAATCGAGAGAGAGACTTGCAGATAACAGGGAACAAGTGAGGAATCTGAAGCAAGAAGAAGATTTTGATCTCCTTAACCCGGCCCAGGAGAAGTGCGCACCTTCAGATGAGACTGCTGTTGGGGGCCCCCGGGACTGGATCCACGTCCCCAGCATCACTGTGAGTTGAATATTGTGCACATACTAGGGGCTAAAGTAGGCTTCAGTAGGTAGAACACGGCATCCGTGTGGCCCGTTTAGCAGAGGCCAGAGAGGTTACGTGTAGAGTAGCATTGTACCTTATTGTTTTTGTGTTTCTTGAACCTGTAATAGTTGGAGCACCGTGCTATTGAGCGGACCAGCTAGAGAATACAAACGTGTTGTTAAATCACGTTTTGCCACTGTATACCCCGTGCCTGAACCTGCCTTCTCCACATCTGTCCCCGCCTGTTAATAAATACACCCTTGTTGTTCGCACCTCGTCTTGTGTACTGTAACCTACTCTGCACTGCGGTGGTCCTCTCGGCCATCGCTTCAGGTGCACACTGGTGCCTCTGGACTGCTGAGACCCACTCAAATAGAGATAGCTCCGGCACACTGATAAAAGGAATACGGGAACAAAATGCTTTGATGCTTCAAAATATTTATTAGTGCATATATCAAAAAAAGGTTCTGGACCAATCCAACGTTTCGACCGTACACTCGGTCTTTCTCGAGGAAAGGTTATCTGATGTAACAGTAAAGGAACAAAAGAGAAAATACAATAAACATGTGTATAATAAATTAAAATTTACAAATTCCATATATAATGGAAGAATGAAATGTCCATAATTTTTTATGCACAAAGTGTAACATGAATGGTTTGAGAAGCATAAAAATAACATCCTCCCCAAGAAAACATACATATCATGTGATACATGAGAAAAAGTCATAATAGCAAAACATACACCCACCTAAGGGGAAATAGTGGTAAATGACTGGATGTCGTCGATTGGATATTAGAGTGGGTTAGCAAAATTGAAGAACCTGAAATGACGTTCAGGGAAACAAAGATCAATATGCTTTTAGTGTCATATGTGTGACATGACCACTGAGGAAGGATTCTCCGGTCGTGATGGTTAGTATACCCAACTTAACCTAAAAATAACACACCGACTGCATGCGACTTGGTTAAACAAATTGGCCACAGCAGCCTTTATTACCTATTATTAACATACTAACACAAGGGGGCGCCGTCCAACGGGCGACCCCAAACACACAATAATAGGTAACACATAATAAACAAAACATGAAAACCTTATATAGGCCCGATCCAGAAACCAATTCCTACGGCAATATCCCTGGCCGCAACACTCCGACCCAGAGATGAGGTATTAATCACCCCACGGATTAATACCCCCAAACTTTGCAGAACCCCGTGCCTGCAATTTACCGGAAGCCGGAGACACCATACCCAGACAGTGCCTCTTGGTCCAGCTACCAATCCCTTACAACCGCTTCTGGACCAGACCTACCCCCGCTGCTGCGACAAACATACATCCCTTTCAACATTCTTTTTTTTTTTTTTTTTTTTTTTTAATATTACTTTTCCCTTTTTTTTTTTTTTGAACATAGCTACTAAAAAACAAAACGAATTCACAAACCACAAAGGGAGGGTGGGCGGGAATCTGTCGCCGTCCGGAGTCAAAAAAGGGGAGGTAAGACCCCTCCCCATTACTTATATACTTCTCCCCCCCTCCCCTATAGGGACCCTCTTCCACAAATCCCCTTATATCCTCCCATAATGTCCTATTTCAACTTTATTAACCCCCTCACTCCCTTCCTTCCCTCTGGTCATGTCGCCCCTCCCCCCTATGGGGTCCATGGCTTTCTTGACCACTGAGGAAGGATTCTCCGGTCGTGATGGTTAGTATACCCAACTTAACCTAAAATAACACACCGACTGCATGCGACTTGGTTAAACAAATTGGCCACAGCAGCCTTTATTACCTATTATTAACATACTAACACAAGGGGGCGCCGTCCAACGGGCGACCCCAAACACACAATAATAGGTAACACATAATAAACAAAACATGAAAACCTTATGTAGGCCCGATCCAGAAACCAATTCCTACGCCAATATCCCTGGCCGCAACACTCCGACCCAGAGATGAGGTATTAATCACCCCACGGATTAATACCCCCAAACTTTGCAGAACCCCATGCCTGCAATTTACCGGAAACCGGAGACACCATACCCAGACAGTGCCTCTCGGTCCAGCTACCAATCCCTTACAACCGCTTCTGGACCAGACCTACCCCCGCCACAGGACAGGACACGTGACACCTTACGTGGCCTGGACCCGCCACACACCCAAGTGTTGCTCCACACCATCCCGCAAACCCAGGGCCCATAAATCAGAACCAATGTCATTAAGATGAACCCCATCACTCCTCCGAAACTGCCACTTCGGCGATTCCAGGTCCACATGCCTCACCACCACACCGCCGTTTCTCCGCACGAAACGCGCAACCACCCTGTTCACTTGTGCCCGGGCGCGATTAATCTTCTCAACCGACCGAGCCCCCCTCCACCATAATCTGGCCACAATATCCGACCACACCACTATCAAGCCCGGATACCTTGCCCATAAACGCAATAGGTCGATCTTAATGTCCCTAATCAGATCGCAGGATGCCCGTGAACCCAGGTCATTCCCCCCCACATGTAAAACCAACACGTTCGGAGGTCTGTCCATCCTGCAATAATATTCAAATTCCGGCACGACCCTGCTCCATTCCATGCCACGCACTCCAATCCACTTGACCGATGCCAGCGATCTGTCCACACCCAACTGCCGACCGTGCGGGCGAGCGTCGGCCCGACGGGCCCCCCAGAAAACGAACGAGTGCCCCAGGATCCAGATCAGACACACTCCTACAATAAATGAAACAATTTTAACAAACAACACCAGCATTCCGGATTGCAACAAAGAACAACAAAACCCAACGGCAGAACTAACAAAACTCTAACCAGAGCCCTCAACGAGATAATAACTGTGGGCGCACATAACCACGAAAACGAGAGGACTCCCACCGACCAATCCCTCTCACCATGTCATCTCCAAGGACCCAACGAGAAGCCTCGGTAGCCGCCCCAATCCTGAACGAATGGGACCCGTAATCCTCTGGGCGCTCACCCGCCCAGTGCAGGCAACTCCTTAGCGCTGCCACAAACTGGTAACGAGACAACCAAGCCCCGTCCTCGTGACGTAGCAGCGGGCCCGGAAGACCGCCCCGCAGACCACAAAACTTACTCACCACCTGCACCGGGCACAAGCCATCCCCTTGCACCGCATACAACACTACTAACCTGCCTCGACCCATCTGGTCCGTCTTGGACCGCCGAAGCCGACACTCCATTCTCTGTCCCACTACCGACACATCCTCAAATAGCAAACCACCCCCACTAACCCTTGACGGGCTCACCAATTCTCCTATCCGAAAAGCCCCGAAAAAAGCTAACACAAAAGCAGTTTCAAACAACACCGTCTCATACGCTGAGACACAAATTCCCTGCAAACCATCCACCAAACGCCGTAACAAGTCCAACGAAATGGGCCGCCTAGTGTCCCGCACCTTCACCCCTTTCCGAAAACCTTTCAATGCCTGCCTTACCCGGAAGTCCCGTGAAACGTCCTGCTCCCCCCTAACCTTTAACCAAAAGGCCACGGCCGCCACCCTAAGCGCCACAGCCGATGCTGACCTCCCAGCCCTAAAATCCTCACTCACCAATGCCAAGAGCGCCAATAAATAATCCACTCGCCCGTTACCAAACATCTCACCCAGCACTGCCTGCCACTCAACCCACACTTTAGCATAACGGCACCAAGTCACCTCGGTCACCGAATTCCTAATCAAACCCGCAATCACTACCTCACCAGGCTCCACAATTCCTCTGGGCACACCGCTCCGATCTCGTCTGCCCCCGGCAGTAACTCCCGAAACCTGTGGAACTGAAAACGAGATAAAGCATCAGCCACCCCGTTAGCAACCCCCGGCACATGTTTTGCAACCACATGAATATTCCACAGCAAACACTTGAGCACCAAATGCCGCAGATATGCCACTACCGGTCCAGATTTCGCTGACAAGCTGTTTATTGCATGTACAACTGCCTGATTATCGCAATGAAAGCACACTTTACGTCCCGAAAATTGCGACCCCCACAACTCCACCGCCACCACGATTGGAAACAACTCGAGCAGGGCCAGATTTTTTACCAGGCCACCCTGTCGCCAATCCTCGGGCCACCTTCCCACACACCAATGACCCTGAAAAATGGCGCCGAAACCCGCCGACCCGGCCGCATTCGTATACAGTTCTAGAGTATCATTGGGCACCACCTTCTTCAACCACAAAGTGCGGCCGTTAAAATGCCGCAAGAAGACGTCCCAAACCAACAAATCTTCCTTGATCTCCCGCGTGACCCGCACAAAATGCGCCGAGGACCGTACGCCTGCCGTAGCTGTCGCCAACCTCCTGGCGAAAACACGCCCCATCGGCATAATCCTGCATGCAAAATTCAGCTTTCCAAGCAAAGACTGTACCACCTTAAGCCGCACTTTTTTTGCTGCCAGCATTGCTGCAACCGCACTCCGCAAATCCACAATCTTGTCCTCTGGCAACCTACATTCCATGGCCAGCGAGTCGATTTCAATCCCCAGGAACCGCATAACCGGCGCCGGCCCCTCCGTTTTTTCCTGCGCCAAAGGGATCCCGAAACGATCCGCCACTCTCTGCAAGGCGAACAACAAACCAGCGCAAACCATGGAACCCGCCGGACCAACACACAGAAAATCATCCAAATAATGAATAATGGATGACAAGCCGGACACGTCCCGCACCACCCACTCAACAAAGGAGCTAAAAGCCTCAAAATATGAACAAGAAATCGAACAGCCCATGGGCAAACAACGATCAACATAAAACTTCCCGTTCCACCAGCAACTCAGAAGGTGCTGACTCTCCGGAAGCACCGGCAACAAACGAAACGCCGATTCTACATCCGCCTTTGCCATCAATGCACCGCATCCTGCCGCCCGTACCAAGTCCAGCGCTTTGTCAAACGAGACGTAGTACACCGCCGACAATTCCGGCGCACTGCCGTCATTCACAGACGACCCCTCCGGAAATGAAAGATGATGAATGAGCCGAAATTTATTCGGCTCCTTCTTTGGCACCACCCCCAGCGGAGACACCACCAAATTACTGCACGGAGGGCTCTCAAATGGGCCCCCCATCCTGCCCAGCTCAACCTCTTTACCCAACTTCTCACCCACAACCATAGGGTGGTCCCTTGCCGACCGTAAGTTACGACAAACCGGATGAGGCAATGCCTCAACCGCTGACGGAATCTGAAAACCGTACAAAAAAACAAACCGCAAAAGCAATGCCGCTGCCCCGTCCGGATACCTACTTAAAAACGGCGCCATCGCCTCTATTTTCACCGGCGTCCTCCCTTTTACCAGACCCGTCCCCGGCCTTGCCTCTCCCTTTCTTAAAACATTTGGACAAACTATGTCCCCCCCCCCCGCAGCCGGAGCACTCATGCTTGAACCTACACGCTGCACCAAATTTGCACTGGCCTTCGTTAAATTGCCAGCACAATCCCTTTTCTGGATACCCGAGGGCCCGGCTCCCATTCCCCTGGCGCCCCCACGAAAGGGCTGGCTCGGGGCCGCCATTAAACGCATCCATAAGGAAATGTCCTTATGGTCCCACCGCATGCCGGGCCGCAACGCCTTCTGCTGCCTAAACTGCTCATCATACCGCAGCCATGCCAAGCCCCCATACGTGCGATATGCCTCCCCGATTGCATCCATATAGCCAAACAGAGCCGAGCAATGCTCCGACTCCTTTTCCCCTATCACGTTGGCCAAAATTGCGAACGCCTGCAACCAATTGGAAAAGGAACGAGGAATGAGCCTATAACGGCGTTTTTCTTCCTCCTCCTTTTCCTTCTTGGAATCGCTCGGCTTCACCTTGTCTAGGTTAAATTTCTCCAGGGGTAGTAGGGAAAATATCTCCACATACTCCCCTTTCCAAATTTTTTCCCTCACCTCTTTTTTGAGGTGCGCCCCTAGCAGTCCCTCAAAGCACACATACACCTCGCTCTTCGCCTTGTCATCCAGCCGCACCACCTCATCCTCATTTTCCTTCTCCTTTTCTCCCGTTTTGTCGCCCACAGACTCCACTACTCCGCTAACTGCACCCGCCCCCACCGGCGCCTTCTCGCTGTTGGCCGCTGCTGCGCCATCCGCCGCTGACCCCGTCCAGGCCGCCGCCGTCGGCGCTCGCGCTAAACCCTGCAAAAACCCCAGCAACTGACTAAGCAGAGCTGACCCCTCTGGCGCTGCCGTGCCCGCAGCCACCTCCTCAACACCAGCACCCCGCGCCGCAAGCAATGCCGAATCCACGGCTAGCTCACCCGACCGCGACGCAGAGATGGAAATCGGTACTGTGACGTCCTCTGCCATCTGCTCCTCTGGTTCGTCCCCCGACCTGAGGGCTCTGTCTTCTTCCTCGCTGTAGTCATCCTCCACTGTCCCAGCTCCGGAGGAACAGCCGATGCGTCCCCTCCACCACGGCCGCCCTCCTGGGCCGCCACGTGGGCACTGGCAGAGGGCGTCCTCTGCTTTCTGTGCGGCGACAGCCCACAAGACCATCCTGTACCCTGGGCCACCGCCGACCGCGTCCTCTTCCTGGAGAAGCCGCTCCCCGGGCTTGGGGGACTCACCACCGTCATTTCCTGCCCTCCAGGGCCTCCGACAGGGACCTGCCGCTGGGTCCTCCCCCGCCCGAGGGAGACCGCGGCCGCCGGATGCAGTGCTGCTGACCTGAGGGACTTGGCAGTCGCAGCAGGGCTCCCACCGTCCCTCCTTCTCTCCGCAGCCTCGCAGGTATCCGGGTGGCACCTGCCCACACCGGTCCCCCTGCTGGCTGCCTGCGTCCGGCCCCCCCACCGTCCTCGGGGGGTACAGCTGGCCTCTATCATCCGCTGGGCCCGCACCTGTGTAGGAGCAGCCGCCGGGACGTGCCCCACCGCCGGGGGCCCGGCATCCAGCGCAGGCCCCAGGCCGGACACGCCCCCTCTCCATGCCTCCGATCCATGCCGGGCACGGCCCGGATCCCGGGCTGCCGCTGGCCTGCCAAATCTATCCCGAGGCCTGGGACCGGAAGTAGGCCCCAGGCCGGGCCCGCCTCCATCCAGGCCACCGCTGGCCTCATTCCATCGCCGGGCTCGCTCCCGGCCGGGAGACGCCGCTGGGCTCTGCACTCCAGCCCGAGGCCTGACATCGGAAGAAGGCCCCGGGCTGGCCACGCCCCTTTCTCGGCCGCCTCGGCCTCGCCGGAGATTACTCCCGGCGGCCGGGGCAGACGCTGGGAGCTGCTGCCGCCCGCCCCTCCGCGGAGGGTCCCGAGGGGGGCTCTCGCTGGGCCTCCTCGCCCCCCCCTGCGCCCGGAGAGTACCTGAGCGGGGGCCTCGAACGCCGCCCGCGGCTAGAGGGGGAGCGAGGGGCAGGTGCCGACGGGGAAACCCAGGCAGCCCTGACGTGGGACTGCACTGCCTGGGCCCCGTGCACCGCCATCGCCGCTCTGATCAGCCTATTCAGCTCCTGGAGGTCCGCCATGCTGGTTCCTTGGTCCTGGTCCTGGGTCTCCAATCTGTCGCCGTCCGGAGTCAAAAAAGGGGAGGTAAGACCCCTCCCCATTACTTATATACTTCCCCCCCCTCCCCTATAGGGACCCTCTTCCACCAATCCCCTTATATCCTCCCATAATGCCCTATTTCAACTTTATTAACCCCCTCACTCCCTTCCTTCCCTCTGGTCATGTGCCCCTCCCCCCTATGGGGTCCATGGCTTTCTAAACGGTATGCAAGAATGTTTATTCAGAGACTATACACAAAATAGAACCTAGGAGTACATCTGCGGTATGTATACCTTATGCACTGTTGAAGGAACTAATGGACATGGCGATCCGCTTTTGTAGCAAGAATAATTCTATTAGTACTGTAATGACATGAGTTGATCTAGATGAATGAAATAAATATAGGTTAACCTCAAAAAATCAGTTTGCATTATTATGGGATTGTTATGAAGCCAGGTTTTGAGGGGATATGTATCTGTGGATCATGGCGAAACATTCATTAAGTGCGTAGAATATCTACCTTGAACGCTATATGATCATAGTGAGCTCCACTTTATACAGCTGAGAAGGAGTGCATATCCTTGTATACCGCACAGATGCAAGTGATTCTGGATCAACTAAATAACAATGTAGAGGTTAGCATTAGTCATCCAATTCATGACACAAATTGTATGATCATATACCATTATGGGATTATTAAGATACACAGCTTGAGGGGATATGTATCCATGATTTATGATGAATAATCACTAAATGTATAGAATATCTACCTTGAGGACTATATGATCACGGTGGACGCCGCTTTATGCAGCTGAGAGAGGGTACATATTCTTGTATACTGCACACATACAAGTGATTCTTGACCCACTAGACAACAATACAGAGGTTAGCAATGATCATCCAATTTAAAACATAGGTTGTATGATCATAACTGATCTTTATCTCAAAAAAATCGTCACGAGGATATATATACCTTACATGCTGTCCGTCAATGTGATGGATTATATGATCCGTTAGAATGACTCAAAGGAATATTGTATGCCACGAGAGTGTTTTCTGAATCAATGAAACAGCAATGTAAGGGATAACTCCAGTATAAGGACCGTATACATGTTGGCAATTACTGCAAACTATGAGGTATATTACCTGTGCTGGACAGGTGAAGCTATATACAGTCAGGGCCAGAAATATTTGGACAGTGACACAAGTTTTGTTATTTTAGCTGTTTACAAAAACATGTTCAGAAATACAATTATATATATAATATGGGCTGAAAGTGCACACTCCCAGCTGCAATATGAGAGTTTTCACATCCAAATTGGAGAAAGGGTTTAGGAATCATAGCTCTGTAATGCATAGCCTCCTCTTTTTCAAGGGACCAAAAGTAATTGGACAAGGGACTCTAAGGGCTGCAATTAACTCTGAAGGCGTCTCCCTCGTTAACCTGTGATCAATGAAGTAGTTAAAAGGTCTGGGGTTGATTACAGGTGTGTGGTTTTGCATTTGAAAGCTGTTGCTGTGACCAGACAACATGCGGGCTAAGGAACTCTCAATTGAGGTGAAGCAGAACATCCTGAGGCTGAAAAAAAAGAAAAAATCCATCAGAGAGTTAGCAGACATGCTTGGAGTAGCAAAATCAACAGTCGGGTACATTCTGAGAAAAAAGGAATTGACTGGTGAGCTTGGGAACTCAAAAAGGCCTGGGCGCCCACGGATGACAACAGTGGTGGATGATCGTCGCATACTTTCTTTGGTGAAGAAGAACCCGTTCACAACATCAACTGCAGTCCAGAATACTCTCAGTGAAGTAGGTGTATCTGTCTCTAAGTCAACAGTAAAGAGAACACTCCATGAAAGTAAATACAAAGGGTTCACATCTAGATGCAAACCATTCATCAATTCCAAAAATAGACAGGCCAGAGTTAAATTTGCTGAAAAACAGCTCATGAAGCCAGCTCAGTTCTGGAAAAGTATTCTATGGACAGATGAGACCAAGATCAACCTGTACCAGAATGATGGGAAGAAAAAAGTTTGGAGAAGAAAGGGAACGGCACATGATCCAAGGCACACCACATCCTCTGTAAAACATGGTGGAGGCAACGTGATGGCATGGGCATGCATGGCTTTCAATGGCACTGGGTCACTTGTGTTTATTGATGACATAACAGCAGACAAGAGTAGCCGGATGAATTCTGAAGTGTACCGGGATATACTTTCAGCCCAGATTCAGCCAAATGCCGCAAAGTTGATCGGACGGCGCTTCATAGTACAGATGGACAATGACCCCAAGCATACAGCCAAAGCTACCCAGGAGTTCATGAGTGCTAAAAAGTGGAACATTCTGCAATGGCCAAGTCAATGGCCAAGTCAATCACCAGATCTTAACCCAATTGAGCATGGATTTCACTTGCTCAAATCCAGACTTAAGACGGAAAGACCCACAAACAAGCAAGACCTGAAGGCTGCGGCTGTAAAGGCCTGGCAAAGCATTAAGAAGGAGGAAACCCAGCGTTTGGTGATGTCCATGGGTTTCAGACTTAAGGCAGTGATTGCCTCCAAAGGATTCACAACAAAACATTGAAAATAAAAATATTTTGTTTGGGTTTGGTTTATTTGTCCAATTACTTTTGACCTCCTAAAATGTGGAGTGTTTGTAAAGAAATGTGTACAATTCCTACAATTTCTATCAGATATTTTTGTTCAAACCTTCAAATTAAACGTTACAATCTGCACTTGAATTCTGTTGTAGAGGTTTCATTTCAAATCCAATGTGGTGGCATGCAGAGCCCAACTCGCGAAAATTGTGTCACTGTCCAAATATTTCTGGACCTAACTGTATATATATATATATATATATATATATGTCGCGGGCGGAGGAGGGGACGCTGTACTCACCCACTGCTCGGGTCTGGCTGCTGCTGCTGCTCGGTGGTGGCTCGAGCGGTGGGCCGGATCCCGGGGACTCGAGCGGCGCTCCTCGCCCGTGAGTGAAAAGGGGAATGATTTTGGGGATTTATTGTCCGTGACGCCACCCACGGTTGTGGTGAAGTTGGGACACCACCGCTGCTCTGGACGGGGATCCCGGGAGCGATGACAGGGAGCAGCTTGGATGTTGGTTCTCCCCTCCGTGGGTAGGGGGTTGGTTGTCCCGGGGCCCGGTAAGGGTTTGCGGATGGCAGGCGGGTTACGGGGCCTGGTGAGGTGCAGGGTAGCGGGAGCAGCGCTGTGCCGCACGGCACGGTGGTACTCACTAAGCCAGTAATCCACACAGAGTCTCTGGTCAAACAAACGGCTGGATGGACGGGTCGCACAGGCGGCTGCGGTTGTTCTCCACCCGGCAGGTTAATGGTGACTGCCTTTCCCTGCACCTGTGTTGTGTTTACGGTTCCAATGGCTTCCCACTGGAAACCCGCTCCCCAGCTTGGATGGATGCTGAGGGAGCCCCTTTTGCCCGCAGGCTCTGGCCCTGGGAACTGTAGCCTTGGCGGTGACTGTGTTTCCCTCTACGGTGTCAGCTGTTGCCTTCAATCGGGTCTTGGCTGCTGTGGCGCCCCTGAGGCTTCCGTCGCCACAGGACATTGCACCCCATCCAGCGGTGTGATGCCCCATTCTGGGTGAGGAAAGGAGTGAACACCGGTCCCCTGGTAAATCTACACAACACCCATTGTTAGGTACATACTGGGACCAGGGACAGTGGCAGTAACCCTCCCATGCTGCATGCTGGGAGGGGCCGTAAGACCCATCCCTGCTCCTATAGGGTACAGCTTAGCAACTGGGGAGGTGGGAGGAGCCAGCAGAGAGCAGTCAGAGAAAGGAAGGTCAAGTTTGAGGAGAAAGAGAGAGAGTGGGGAGGAGGAGGAGGTCTGCAGGAGGCATAGGAGAAGGAGAGAAGGAAAGAGAGCTCCAAGTCAGTCAGGAGCTGAGAAGAAGAAAGAGACGCTTCCTGGTGAAGATCCTGGGACTCAGAGGGTCCAGGTGACACCAAGCAGAGAACAGAAGGGATTCCAGGGCCACGGATAGCTGTAGAGCTGTGGTGGCCTGCTCCACAGGAACATCGGTGGAGGGATCAAGTTGCAACAGGGGACGGCCCCTAGAAACCGGAGGAGTGCAAAATCATCTCCAAACAGTAAAAACCGAGGCCCAGGGAAAGTTGTAAACTCCCCGGGCCACAGCCCACAGCAGAACCTCTAGAAAAGGGGAGAATCATCCGACAGGTGACCCCCCAGCCTGGAGGCTGTAGTGGAGGCCGAGCAGGTTCATCCTAAAAGAGCTAGGCTTGGGAAGACAGCTGAAGACAGAGACACCTTAGAGAGAAGGGTACCGGTTTTCACTCCAAGAATCACCCAGAAACGGCGGAGGTCCCTGACAGTGGGTTCCAGTCGTCTGAAGGCACCAGTGTGCGCATACCAGGACGTGTGAGTAAAGAACTTGAAACTGCACCCTTGGAGTGGTCTCTGTTATTTTATCTGCTTAGCCTTCCATTACACCATAGACTCTCACGAGCACCAACAGTGTGCCCCGGGGCATTGCTCCACCTGTGGGGAGCAGTACCATCATTGCTGCCATATCATCACCCCGGAGGCCTTACACAGCAGCGGCGGCTTAATAGCCGCATACCACAGGTGGCGTCACGAACACAAACTTTATTCATCACCAAGTCATCAGGCATATTTAAACTGACACCCACCAGGGCCACGGAGTCGGGCCCCGCCACCACTGACTACCCCCGGACTAGTCCGGCTCGGCACCGGGTGTCCCATAGCCCTGGGGTGGGCGAGTCAAATTTTGGCGTCATGAACAGGATTTCGTGCCCGGTCCCACCGGGTACTGTGCGCCTGAAGAATTGTGCTTAAAAGACTGTGTGTTTCACTGTGAAAACTGCCGCCATTAGCGCTACAGAGAGCGGGAAGAAGGGGGGCGTGCCAGAAGAAAGGGCGCGAAGAGAAGCCCCGCCCCCTTGGTCTTGGCAAAAGAGCGCGAAGAAGTGCCCGCCATGGAGAGCGGTGGAAGAAGAAGATATGGCGACTAGAAAAGCTGGCCGGCTGGAAGCAAGAGTCTAGATGCCAGATCAGACAAGAGCCAAAATGTACCTCATCGCAAGCGGAGCGGTGCCGGCCGTGATGGGCTGGGCGCCAGTCTGGCGCCAGATGCTAGTGCAGCCTCCAGCCCCGCCTCCGAGAAGGGAAAGGGTGCAGCCGACTGGCATGGTCAAGCACCCGAGCAGTGTACCAGCAAGCGATCCCCAGGTCGGCAGCATGGCAGAGAGGCTGCAGAAGTGCGCACCAATGACCGGGAAGATGGATCCTGAGCTGGACCTGCTTCGGGAGGAGATGCGGATTCTGGCCCGGAGGCTGAGCAGCATGCAGACGGAGGTGGACCGGCGGAGAGAAAGCCCGATAGCGCCGGAGAACGTGGGCCGCAGGATGGAAGCAGCCGAGCAGCGTCCGGGTGAGCTATTTATAACCCCGACCCGTCCGGTCCCACGGCCCTACCAAGCGCCACCGCCCAGTCCCTTCACTGATCCGCTAGTTTGGCCCGCCAGCCCCGCTGACGCCCGAGGGGGCACCAGAGGCCTGCCAGAGACCCCCGAAGACGGCGCCTGGGGTGGGGTGGACCCCGAGCAGTTAGTGGGCCCCCTTCCAAGTCCCCCTGTAAGCCTCCTGGGAACCACATCACCGGGAGTGAACTGGGACGCAGCGCCCATTGAGAGTGGGAGACTGCAGCAGCCACTGCGCCCCAAAGAGACTCCCCTGGCAAATGAGCTGTCCTGCCGGAAATTGGTGGAGGAGTACCAGCGGGAGCGGGAGGCCCGGGAGGAGAAGCGGAGGG